>NC_062564.1:61732699-62388255 GCF_022837055.1 Prionailurus viverrinus | reverse complement strand
CACATCAAAATGTCAAAATCCAGGTGTTATCATATAATTTTAAGTAGAGAAATTACTCTATGTCATAATCCAATGCCTGTTTTTTACCTGTCATATAATAAATCCCTGATGGAATTAGGGATCTACCTGATGCATACAACTAGTTTGTTGTAAAGCAGGGACTTGAGCCAAGGCCCCAGGTTCTCCTGTCTATTCTTTAGATTTTAAAGTAAGAATCCCTTACTTTAATGTGTTGATTTTCCTGTGAAACCTTATAATTAAGCTGATATTTTTATGTTTCCCAGCACAGTTGGATTAAGTAAATTGGGTCAGTGGTTTTATTTATTTGATAACTATCTTCAGGATTTATATTATGAGGATTTATATTTACCATGAAAATATTAATACATGAGAATCTTAACAATGCTTTCAGATTACCTTAGTGGTTTGCTAACATTATCCAATTAAATCCTTCTGATTTAACTCTGCTGAGACCAGCTTGATATTGTGGCCTCCAGGGCTTTTATGGTAAGAAAATATATTCAAACTAAGAAAGTTTAAGTAAACTAGCAAACCAAGAAGCTAGAACCTGAACCCATGCTCTCTGATGCCCAGTCATAAATAGCTTTCAGTTGCAGAAAAAAAGATGTAAATTTTTTCCCTTTGGCATGATACAATTCAGGGCTGAACAAAAGCGTAATGATCAATTATTCCATGAGTTTGGAAATTTTTCTGGAAAGGATATACAGTAAATATCTTTGGCTTTGCAGTTCATACAGTTTGTTTCAAATGTTAAATTCTATCATATTGCAAAAGCAATCACAGACGATGTGTAAAGGAATGGGTCCAACAAACTTTTACAAAAACTGACTGAAGGCTGGATTTGACCCATGGAGGATAGTTTACTGATCTTCTCACCCCTTAGTCTTATTCCTGAGAAGAAACCTATAGTCCCGCTAGAGATAATTAGGTTTTTCCAAGCTCCTTCTGGCTGGAACCCAGAAATCTATTTTATTTTACTGCTTTTGATTCTAATATTTTTTTTCTAAAAAGCCATTTAATGATATCAGTCTAATTGATAAGATTTGTGTCTTCCTCATCCTCAGCACTGTAAGGTATAAACATTATTCTAATTAGTCCTTCTGTGGTGCTCATGGAATTAGTGTAGGTAGTCAGTAATGTCTTCATTATGCTGACAGTAGTTTTTTGATTATTTTTTTCTCTGGAGATACGCAGGCATCCAGTCCCTTGTCTGTTGATCTGCCTTTCTTCAAGACTCTGTACTCTGTACAAAGTATTAATAAGCAAACTCCACAGCAATTGTATCAATTTAACTTAGCAACTAAGACTCATAACAGATCACAGGAGATCTTAAAATTATTCCTTGTATCTCCTTCAATCTCATGTTCCAGGGGAGCCATGACTAAATTTAAATTGATACTGCTAAATTGATACTTACAGTAAGAAATAAACATTTATATAATTGTGCTAGGTAGTTTTTCCTTCATCGTTCTTTAAAAAAGGTGCAACATATTTCATAAAATAATATAATGTAAGACAACCAGATATTTTCCAAGTGCTTTTGATTTGCAGTTCAAGTATGGATTCTGCTAGCAACCTTAGTCAAAGGCCAGCATTTTACTTCTAGGTCAGAGCCCTAAGATTTGATTTTAGAAAACCTATCTTTATTGCATTTTCTGCTTCTAAAGGACTCTGTGTTTTATATTAAAATCGGCCATTTTTGTTCCTCCACAGTGCTTGGCATTTAAAATAGAAGATTAAAAACAAGATAGGAAACTTTTCTGTTTAGAGTTATCCCCTTCCAACTGTGTGTGTGTGTGTGTGTGTGTGTGTGTGTGTGTGTTCCGAACTTCAAATATTAACTACTTGTTAGCAATCCAACCACATTGTTTCAATTTTGAATACAATTTGACCATATACATACTTCCAATTTAGCTGATTTCTTTCCCTCCTAGAAGAGGAAGTGATACTATTTGCACACCATTATAAAATCCACCTTTAGATCCAAGAAGGAAACCATAAAATGAGCCTTAGGGTCTACTGTTTGTGTCTAAATTCTAGTTTTGCCATTTTTACTATAATAACTGAGTTCTTATATGATCCTACAGATTCGAATCCCTGGTGGTTGCTGTAGAGAAAACACAAATGTAGAATGAAACCTAATATCAGGCAGTGGTAGTGTTTTGCATTTGTAGCAGGCTTAAAGTAAATACAAAATTAAGGAGAAAAACCAGAAATTACTTCTCAATTATGTCGTAAGAATAACCTAATGTTGCATTGGTATTCAGAGATGGAGTCGAAATGTATTGGGAACCTCAGAAAAAAATGGTTCGAAACTATGTATTTTGGTAATCGAATGTTGAGGAGTACCGAAAAAGAAAGAAAAATATGATCAGTCCTGTGTCCTTGGATATTTTGGAAATTTTTGTAACATTTTTGAGAATATTTTGAATGCTAAAATTAGGTGAGGAAAAGAAAAAGGAGAAAAAGAGAAACTATAAATAAGATAGAAATAAATGAACAATTAAATAAAACCAAGTTTTGCTACACTTACTGTATTACATTAAAAAACAGAACAGTGTGCCTCTACTTTCATCTCTTGGAATTAAGAAAGTACACGTTCAAGGAAACCAAAAAAGGTCGAATTTAATGGTGAGATGTTAATGCCATTATAAAGTACAGACTTTCATTATAGGTAGATTCTTAGTTTCTATCTCTATAAAATGAGTATATGGGCAAGTATCATCAATGTTGGCGTACAGTTTTATTGATCATTGTGTTGCTGAAATATAAGATGCCATGAGAAATATTTATTATTATGCTATATCTTCAATTCTTGGAAGAAATAAGTTAGTTTAGGATTGATCTGACATAGGGGCGCCTGGGTGGCTCAGTCAGTTAAGTGTCCGACTTCGGCTCAGGTCATGATCTCCTGGTTCATGAGTTTGAGCCCCACATCAGGCTTCATGCTGACAGTTGAAGCCTGTCTGGGAGTCTCTCTCTCTCTCTCTCTCTCTCTCTCTCTCTCTCTCTCAAAATAAATAAACTATAAAAAGGTATTTTAAAAATCTTTAAAAAAGGATTGATTTGCCATAGTTTCTTTCTTATGTTAAGTGTTATGTTAAGTTACTTATGTTAACTTATGTTAAGTATTATATTCAAGAAAGGGGAGAAGTATATGTTTCCTTACACAAAAATGGCGGTACTTTTCTGGAATATGGACTTAGCATTGATTGCTTATTTATATATTTTACTCATTTCTTGAGCTCGAGAGTACCCTTACATTCAGATTTTTATATTGTCACCAGAGGATTCTTTCAATGTTATCACAAGCTATAGTTTTAGATTAGAAGCATTTATTTAAATACTCATAATTGGTCACTTTGGGCCAAAGTCCATTTCAGCTTCTGGAGTAAAAAACAGGTTTACTGCACACCTCAAGTATCTTAGATACTTTAAGCAGAATAGAGTTTAGAATGAGTTTTTGGGAATAACAAAACTATTTTCCAAGTGAATTTTACTTCAGGTAGGTACATTTCTCATGTTAGTTTGGCTCTACTTTTAGTGTAATCAAGAAGAGTTAATTATTTGAAAAACAAACTCTTGTTATAAAGCAGTAAGAAAATTATCCCTCCTAGAGTTGTTCTTGAGTTATCTGAATTATCTCCACAAAAAGCAGCATCACTTCAAAACAAAGTACAAAATGAGGGGTCATGTGCAAGATCTTCTAACTTAAAAGGTCTTTGAATATATATTCTTGGATCTAGAGAAGCATAATGACATCTGTCTTTGATTATACTTACATGGACAAATTCAAATTTTAGAGCTGTATTTAAAACATTTCAACATACACAATGATATTATGTTCTTGGAACATAGCACATGGTGGTAATTTTTAACATAATTATAGATGTCTGACTGGTCGTCTTTGAAATAAATTATTAAAAAGAAGACGTTCATGGCAAAATCAGAATTTCTCATGGTTTAAGTCATATTTATCTTAAAACATTCAAAACAAACTATTTGAATAAAGATTTCTGTTTGTTTCAATATTGTCTAAACTACTTCTACAGAAACTTGGCTTTGATTGCTAAAATGTTTAGTTTAACTGTTGACATGGTGGTTCTATATTGTCAGACATCAATGAGAATGAGAAAATATTTTCTTTCTTTGGGGCATTTGTCAAGAAACTATATTAAGGGTATACTAACAGAAAAAAGAAAAAAAAAAAGAATTAGCTATGAATCTGTTTTCTTTGTAGTCCCGGATTCCTAATCTCCAGCAATCAAATTAGCCTGTGCGGTAACAATCGTTTTCGTCTTTGTGTCGTTTTGCTCCAATTTGCAGATCGTTTTAAATTTTACCACGATGGACCTATACAAGAGCAGTTTGTGCTGGTATGACTATATTGAAGTAAGAGATGGCTGCTGGAGGAAATCGCCCCTCCTTGGTAAGACAGTATTTACCCTCTATGTGGCCACACATATAGTCTGTCCTGCCCAAAGTAGATTGTTTCGTTTTGTTTTAATTTTTTTTAATTTTTACTTATTTCTGAAAGAGAAAGGGTGCGAGCTGGGGAGGGGTAGAGAGAGAGGGAGACACAGAATCCTCAGGCAGGGTCCAGTCTCTGAACTGTCAGCACAGAGCCCAACATGGGGCTTAAACTCACGAACCGTGAGTTTGTGACCTGAGACAAAATCAGATGCTTAATCAACTGAGCCACCCAGGTGCCCCCCAGAGTAGATTCACTCAAGAGTTATCTTAGAGTTAACAATGTATGGGGTGCACATTTTAATTTCTATTGTACTCTTTTCAACTTCAGCAAAAATACAAATAAGTAGATTGATTTTATTTTTTTTATTTTTTATTATTATTTTTTTCAATGTTTATTTATTTTGGGACAGAGAGAGACAGAGCATGAACGGGGGAGGGGCAGAGAGAGAGGGAGACACAGAATTGGAAACAGTCTCCAGGCTCCGACCCATCAGCCCAGAGCCCGACGCGGGGCTCGAACTCACAGACCGCGAGATCGTGACCTGGCTGAAGTCGGACGCTTAACCGACTGCTCCACCCAGGCGCCCCAGTAGATTGATTTTAAAGTAGCTTACATTATGAGGAAATACTTGGATCTGAGTATAACGATTTAGAATAGCTTTCGCCTATATATTTTTAATTTGAGCATTATTGTTTTAATGCAGCAACCAGATCGATTATGTGAGTGTGCTTATAAGTGTTTTGTTTTGTTTGCTAAGGCAGTAGAATGTGAGCTGTTAGCTACATGTTTGGTGGCTGATTTCTTATGCCACGCATGTTAGCCCTTCCTCTAGGCGTCACAGTTGTGCTTCTCAGAGAGTTTTTTGTGGCTGAGAAGAGCCATTTGTACTTTGTATCATAAATTGTAGCTCATATTTGGTGCTTACAAAAGTCGACTGCCAAAGTTTAACCACAGACCACACCATTAACTTGCATGAGGCACTTTACTGTTGCCCTCTGTTTTACTTAAAGGTGAGTGCTGTTGTGAGCGTGTATCTACTCTCTCTTTATATACATTTTTTGAAATGGCAACTATGCCTTTATTTTTAGGAGTAGCTCTGTTCAGTTGTGTTTATGTGCCACACAGATCTTTTTTCTTAACATCTAAAACCTGCTGAATGGACGCTGTTGTAGTCAAAAGTGTGTTAAAAGCCTTAATAAGTCCAAGAGATTCTAGAAGTGTTTAAAAATAAGGAAAAAATAAAGAGTTGAACTAGTTTGATAAGTTAGATTGAGGAACACATTGTCTTGAACACTTAGTTTCTTAGTCTAGGTGAAGCAGTTTGTTATGTGTGTACGTGTGTTCATAAGAGCACATTTCATTAAATTCATATTGAAGAACCAAATCTAAAGCTAAGTATTGAAGCACACTTCTTTTTTAGGATGCTATAAGGATATAGTATGCTTCAGGATATGCTTCAGTATATAAGTGGATCACCAGACTGGTTCAGCCTGATCGTGGTTTTCTGTGGAAACTTTTTCGCACTCTTTCCCCCAAGACCTTATCCTTAAAGTATAGCCATCAGATTGGCAACATCAGAATCACTTGCTAGAAATGTAGATATTCAGGTTCTACTCCATTCTTTCTGAATTAGAGACTGTATCTTTCCATACTCGCTGGCATTTCTTATGCACATTACAGTTTAAGAAACACTACTCTCTTTTGCATATCCCTAATTTACTTTGCCATTTAGGAAGACGCTTCTTCATCAGTTGTTTCTTAGTATGAATTTAAGTTGACTACCATTTTTCATTTACTAAACTTATGTATGACATCCCTGCCAGGGGCACACAAAAATGGGTGACAATGTATTGTTTGTAAAATTATTTCGTGTGGATTGCTGTATTCAACCATTTTGTCCTCATATGGAAATTTAAAGCACAGTAGCAGACATACAGCGAGCCAGTAAATACTTGTAGAAGGTTGAGGGAAGAAAGAAGGAATGACAGGTATTATAATATTCATTTGGTATTATACTCCGCTGTGGATACACAATTAGAAAATAATCACAACTCACACCCAGGTCTTCAGGTCCTGTTTGCCAACCTGCCTACTGCACTACAGATTATAACTTTATTTATGAGATGGAATATGTCCAGTAGTGTAAGATCCTTGAAGCAGTATGTGGGTCTCCCCGATGGGTCGTCATTGAGCCGAACTAGACCAAGAACTCCACTTCGGGCTGAGACACATCGTTAACCAAGTTACTATACTCTACAGTGACCGCTCTGATCTCAGATCATTTGTACCTTTTTCTGTTCGCCATGAAAGAATAGTCCCGACCTTAATGTATTGTCTGTCCTTTTACAAATATGTCTTTTGCACTAGCTGTTTCTTAATTCTGGAGACCATGATACTGACATCAGCCAGCCAATCTGAGGATGGTGTGTTCCTGTATTTTATAAATAGATTTGAAGAGATTATTTTATTTGTATACCTTTATTAAGTAAATATTAAGCATACTTCTAGCCCTAGTTACTCAGGATAGAGTATAGAAACCAAGTCAGGCTATATATAATGTGTATATACATGTGTACATACATATGTACATATAATTATATATATATATATATATATAATTTGTAGCTAGAGTGGAAAGCAACTAGAATATAGAGTCATATTTAGGAGTCTCTCTTTATTCTTTTATTTCTTTTAGGTAGATTCTGTGGGGACAAGTTGCCTGAAGTTCTTACCTCTACAGACAGCAGAATGTGGATTGAGTTTCGTAGCAGCAGTAACTGGGTGGGAAAAGGCTTTGCAGCTGTCTATGAAGGCAAGTCACATTAAGTTTTAGAGATTACTTCCCCTTAGATCTCTTAGCAGAGATGTCTTTTCTCTCAATGTCATTAGAATGATATTGTAACCATATTTTAATTGTGAAGTTTTCTAAATCTGGGTTATAATATCCACAAGACTGATTTTAAGAAAACTACTCAGTCCATTTAAATTGCAAGAAGAACCTGTTTTTTGATACCAGTGATAGAGTAGCATATAAATGTATGCAGGGGTATGTGAGGGGAAAATGGCACAAGAGCTCTTAAATTTCCATTTCTTTCCATGATAGTATTAAAATGTCATGAAGAAATTATGATTTTTCCTTTGTACTAGATTTGTGTCTAGTTGGTCCCTATACTGCTGAAATTCTCTGTCACAGGAAACTGCACAGAAAGCAATTGTACACATTTCTAGGGCATGCTTTGTCTAAGTGGGAGAGTCGGCATTCAAGGGAGAATTTACTAGATGCTTTGTCCTATACTTCTCTAAAACAATAAACTGGCATTGTGCGTCCAGGCTTTAAAAGCAGCCCTTTTCTTGCCAGGTTGGGGGCTGAAGAGACCTTTCTTGCTCCTGCCTCTGCTAGCACACGAGTTTAGGTAATTTAGAAGACAGAAAATTTCTGCTTCCCTTAAACTTTTGAATAAACGGAAGCATTTTGTTTTAGAGATTAACTGTATGGCAGTGAAGAGGGTTATTTGGATGAGGCCACAGATGTTGAGCACATGATGCTAGCCTACTGCCAGAGGCCCAGAGAGTTCTGTGGAGCGTCTCTCTTGATCAACTATTTTACCTAAAGGTCAAAAGACTGTAAGAACCAGTTCAGGGAATCATACAGAATATGATAGAATATTCTGTCACATAGAATATATTTACAAAATCTCCAAAGGTTTTTAAAAGTTAAAAAAAAAATGCTGTCTTTTACAAAGATGTAAATAAATAGTGACCAAAAAAATCCTATAGTCCCCTGCTGTTATCTAATATTTATAGTTAACTGACTACGTTTTTGCCATCTAAATATTTACAACAGTACAACCAGCCAACTTTGATTTTTATAACCTGGTCTTTATGTACTCAGCCACAGGCACTGAACTAAAATGTTATCTCAGAAGAAAATGAAAACGGAATGGCACTTCTGGGTTTATTTATTTGATTATTTTTGCCCTCAGCAATCTGTGGAGGTGAGATACGTAAAAACGAGGGACAGATTCAGTCTCCTAATTATCCTGATGACTACAGACCGATGAAGGAATGTGTGTGGAAAATAACAGTGTCAGAAGACTACTATGTCGGATTGACCTTTCAGGCCTTTGAGGTAAAGTCTTTTGGGCAACCTTCACGGAACATATCCTCCATAAATGACAGTGCCATTTAAGGGGATCCTCATTAAATGAGCAGAGAACCAGAGAATCCACTTTTCAATCAGCAGAGAAGCAAAGGATTGCCTATAAAATGTAACATCAAGAGTGAAAGAGGTGTTTTTTTTTTCTTTCCTTCTTTCCTCTTGTTGCAGACATTTTCAAGAAGATTAAAGTGAGTTTACGTTAACTGTGCCATTTGAATTAGAATGTTTGAAGTGCTGACCACAGTTTCTTTTGACAAATGCACAGGCTTCCTTCCCAAGACTGCTTGAAGAGTCCATTAAATAATAGAACTTTTACTTCTCTTGTAAACTAAGAGGTTAAAAGGTAGACCCTCGTTTTTTATTGTTGTTGTTATGGAGAAAATCCCTTCTTCACCTTTTTACCATTAGGCAGAAAACTTCCTATCAGAAATAGAGATTTGAGTGTTTTTCGCCTTTGATTTCATCAAAAATGTATATCGGGGAGGAGATCAGCACCAACATTGCGTTCTGAGATGAGGGAACAATAAACCAAAGGTTAGTCAGGATTCTGGAGCAAAGTCTGGGCTCCAAACTACTCAGCTGGCTGATGAGTCATTTTGGTGGGGCTGGCGGAACTTATTTCAGATTCGAAGCCAGCAGATGGGGACATTTGTCAAGAACTCCATGGTATTTTATATCAAAGAGTCGGCCTGGAAATTGAGACCCCAAGGTGAAGTGGGAAGGAATAATGAGGTGGTGTGAGTAGGGGCAGACAGGGGTCGGAGATCTAGATGCCATAATTGGAGATTATTTCTTCACTGATTAGAAGGCTGATTCTCTGTCCAAGCAGTCAGAAGGCTGAAGAGAACCCCATCCTCTGCCAGAGTATCCTTGCCACTGAGTGCAGTGAGTGTAGTGGTGTCTCTGTCTCCGTGGCAGAAACACCAGGGGAGTCCAGGCGTCACCCATGAGCCCAGAGACTCTCTCGCCTCCACGTGCAGGCTGTGTAATACGTTTCTTTGGTACTTACCTCTACCCCTTTGTATGTGCCATTTAATTTCCCAGACATATTTCCTTTTATCGTGAAAAACTCGTCTTCTCTTATGCGATCATGAGATTGTATTATATGCTCCTGATAATTTTGCATTGCTGGAAAACTTAATTCTTGAAATTATTTGACTCGTATTTGAATTTTGATATTTAAAAAAAAAATTTCAGTGTTTATTTTTCAGAGAGAGAGGGAGACAGAGAGTGTGAGTGGGGGAGGGGCAGAGAGAGAGGGAGACACAGAGTCCAAAGCAGGCTCCAGGCTCCAGAGCTGTCAGCACAGAGGCTAATGCGGAGCTCGAACCCACGAACCATGAGATCATGACCTGAGCTGAAGTTGGACGCTTAACCAACTGAGGCACCCAGGTGCCTGGAATTTTCTTATTTTCATGGGTCAGTAATATGGCAACAATTATTCAAATAGACCACCTTATTGTTAACAGTAAACTAAGACTGCATAAGATTCACCTCCTATTTAGACCAAAATGGCCAGTTCAGTGAAAAATTATCTACCTAAGACTGCTTTATTTGTATTTTTGTGATGTTGCAGATAATTAAGAGATGAGCTCTCTTTTAATATATAATTGAATGTTTTATGCAATTTTATTACAGAAGTGTTTTCAGTGGAGGCATATAAAACTAAATTCCATGCACCCCAAAACTGAGATACAATTTCTGAGATACAGGAGGCTTAGCTGGTTTGCAGTCATTATTTATTTATTTTTTTAAGGCCAATATAGTTACAGTGATATTCTTCAACAATAGGATAGTGTAATGACTGGAAAGATTTACATCTCAGTCACTTAGAACCATAGCTGACACAGAGTATTTGCTTAAGGAATACTTATTGATTGAGTGAGTGAATAAATTGTTACTGAGATTTGGGATTGGGGAAAAGTCCTGTCATAGTTTGGCTGACAGTACATTTTATCTATTATTTCTAGGTTTCTGTCCATCCTTATATTTCTTCCTCCTCTTTAATATACTGGACATATTTAAATGTCAGATAGGTCTCTCATCTTTAAATGACCAAAACCAAACCTTTGATTGTCTTGTGCCGCTCACTAACCCACTCTTCTTCAGTCTTCCCTATTTTCGTATTTACTATTTCAGTATGTCACTATTTACTCAAGGAATACCCCTGATTCCAATATTTCCCTTAAACCCCAAGGACAATCGATTAGCATATTTCATTTGCTTTGTCTTCAACAATGTCCCATACATGACCACTTTAACCCACTTTCTGGCAGCTACTCGGTTCTCACCGCTACTCCTTCTCTTGGAGCTTAGTGAGAGCCTCACGTCTCTACTCTTGCCCCACGTATCCTGATCTCCACACAACAACCAGAGTGATACTTTTACAGTGTGAGTTAGGTCATAACACTAGGCTTAAATTCTTTCAGGAGTTTTCCGTTACACCTAAAATAGAACCCAGACTGAAGGATCATAGCCCAAGGCAACTCATGATTGGTCCCAAGTTCCTCTTACTCTCTCTGAGCCAGCCCCTTTGGTCTTCTTATCTCTGATGCTCTTAACACCTCTAAATCCATGCTTTTATTCCTCTCATTTCATTTGGATCTCTGCTTTATCATCACTTACTTAAAAAGTCCTTGCTTAGTAACTCTAAATATCAAAATTCAAATACGAGTCAAATAATTTCAAGAATTAAGTTTTCCAGCAATGCAAAATTATCAGGAGCATATAACACAATCTCATGATCACATAAGAGAAGATGATTTTTTCACGATAAAAGGAAATATGTCTGGGAAATTAAATGGCACATGCAAAGGCGTAGAGGTAAGTACCAAAGAAACGTATTACACAGCCTGCACGTGGAGGCGAGAGAGTCTCTGGGCTCATGGGTGATGCCTGGACTCCCCTGGTGTTTCTGCCATGAAGACAGAGACACCATTCTCTCTCTCTCTCTCTCTCTCTCTCTTTTTCTCCCTCTCTCTTTCTCTCTCTCTCTCTATATATGCACATATATATGTATATATATGTATATATATATATATATATATTTTTTTTTTTGCCTACAATTGTCTATAAACCAGTCTTCTGTTTTATTTCAGTTCATTGGACTTATAACTACTGGAATTTGTGTTATGGGTCTGTTTGTTTACATGGTTACTGTCTCTCTCACTAAAGTATGATCACCAAAGGGTAGGGATCTTAATCTGTCTTGTCAATTACCATATCTCCAGCACCACCAGATGTGTGATTAATACATGATAACGGGAGAGATGAAAGAATGGGTGGATTATAGGTAAGGGAGTGTGTGAATGCATGATTATTGGTGGGTGGAAATTAATATATTCTTCCTTTATCAAAGATACTAATGTTTCTATATAGAGGGAAACAAGTTTAGATAGGTAGATAAGAAAAATTTGGATTATGTGGACCTGATATGCCATATAGCTCAATTTAGACTAGATCCTAGGTTCTAAGAAATTGAGAAGTGACAAGGAATTTAGGGATGTTCTAATATATCATCTAAATCTTTTAGATATGGCAAGTGAACTTATGCCATTAACTTAGTATCATATAAGTCAGTACTAAACCAGCATCAAAATCCAGGTATAGTCAATATTCATTTTTTTACAGATTCTATATTTTCAAATTTTCCTACTAACTAAAGTTAATTTGTAACCCCCAAATTAATACTCATGGTTCTTTCTGGGTCACTCATGGACATGCACAGAGTTGCAAAATATTTGAGTCATCTGACATGCACATTCCCAGCTATGATGTGCCTTATGGAGAAATGTATGTGTTATATAAACATTGTTCAGGCATGCGTTATAATGCAGTTGCCTGTGAGTTGTATTCATGAATTGGCAATATATTAAGGTGTCTTTCACCAGAAACACACATAAAACAAGGCTGTGTATTGATTGGTTGACAAAAATTTTGTGACTAGAAGCTCACAAGAACCTAATTTTGTAGTTTTCCAGGAACAATAAATCAGTTTTCACTAATTCAGTGTTTTTAGCAACTTTATATAACTAACTACCATGAAAACTGAGAATCAACTGGTTATGTTTTTAATTTGTTCTGGTGGTTATTAGGTGATTTGTTTCATTTAGTTAATTTGTATCTGTTCATGTCAATTTATTTTTATTTATGTAATATATTTTCAATCTTCAGCTTATACATTTTATATTGAATGTATAACTAAAAAAAAAAAACAGCCCTCACCACTTCATAGTGTTTTGTGGTTTTATCTGACAAAACAGTTTTTTATCAGTCTTTGCCTTTTTTCAAAAACTGTTTCTATTTATATAACTGTTTTATTCTCTATGGTACACTCTCCCCTTTCAGGTAAAAGGGCCTTTAAGATAAATTTGCCCATCATTTTGTTGAAGTCTACAGTAAAGAACTTACTAGTTATCTATTATTTATACCTTTCTATGAATTTATGTCATGATTTTACCTCTCCTAATGCTACTTAGATTTTAATGTAGGTACAGAACGAAAATATGAACAAGTGTTTTATTAATGAATTTCAGTTATCTTTGAGCAAGAAAGGATACTATCTGGAGGCCAATAGAGTCCTGATACTTCTGTAATTATATTTGGGAAGCTTTTTCCTCTCTAGTAGTTACTGGTGCATTGCTTCGTAAGGGCGATACGGAAGTGGGTTTGTACATGACTGTTTATCATGTCGGACATCATTTTGGAGTTATTTGCAAAGAAATCTCTATACTGCTATTTAACTGGAGCACTTTCAGTGTGCAGAAATACAGAAGAGAAAAAGTTTGGGAGACTGGAAATGTTTATAGTAACAACTTCAAAGAAACGTCAATAAAGCAGAAAAGAAGTGAAATAAACCCAGAGCTTACTTATGTTTACATTGAAATCCCACATCATTAATTTAAGTAGGATTAAGTTTGAGGTACTTGTCAACCTTTCAAGACACGCTGATTTGGTTATACTTCCCTTATGAAAATCGCAAATGTTTAATAGTCTTACCCATCACTACTGCAAGCTGTAAACTATACACAAAAGTTCTTATCTTGATACTTTGTGGCTTGCCCAACTAAAAGTAATCCTTTCATTCTTCTAAATAATTTATATTGGTTAAGTTAAGTAGTCTTTTAAATGACCTAGGAAGCCAAGACAAAGAGATCTTAATTAGTTAACATTTTTCTGTTCACATTGTACTATTTGGCTAAGAATATATCTTGATTAATGACTTCAAAGAGAATTAAGTAGCTCTTCAGATTTATGGTTGAGGCTTTAGTTCTACTCTGAAAGATTAGCTTGTGTTCATTTCCAATAACCTGCTCAAAGTCACACAATTCATAATTGGTAGCACTATGACTGAAATCAGTTCCACAGCCTGTGCACTCTTGAGCCCACATCCTGGTAGCAGAGAGAGGCATCTATATTCTCTCATAGTATTAATTCTTTCCCTTTATGACTATCTTCATTTGTGCACTTGTGTTGTTTAATCAACACGTGTTTGTCATTCAGAGACATGTCTGTTTTATTCTCCACCATTTATCCACTGTCAAGTGTATATTTCCAGGCAATAGTAGGTTTTCAGTAAATATTTATTAAATTAAAGAGTTAAAATACTTGTGTAATGAAAGAAAAAAAAATCCAAGTGGCAGCATTAAAAAACCCAAGTCACATGAAAATAGAACTAATGCAGAGTCATGATTTTCATTTTCACATGGTTGGACATATATATATTTTCTCTGTTTTTGACCTGTGATGATCTAGTATTAATATTAAATATTTAATAGTAATAGTAAAATAATATTAAATAGTGAAATATGAAATATTATAGTAGCAAAATAATGATCTATTGTTAAGCCTGTCTTTTCTTTTATTCAAAATTCATTTTGTTGATAGCATTATGTCTCAAACTTTACTGGATTTTTTTCCCATTATTAAAATTAATTCATTTTTATTTTTATGTTTTTAACAAAAGAAAATCAAATTTAGTAGTGTACTTATGGGGAATCCACACAGACAATGAACTTCTCCTGAATTAGTTTATTTTTAACGGTAAATGCTAATCTACATTGTTTTTTAGTCATATTTTTCTTAAAAATTTTTTCCTGCAAAGCAAAAAGTAATGACTTTAGCATCATTCCCTGTGTATAAGATTTTAAATTATATTATTTTTAAAAGTTTAATCACTTATGTAGTGGATTACATTAATTATGTTTTAGAACTACAGTCTAACAGTCATAGGAGAGACTTGTTTTCCTTAGTATGGTAAAATAAATATAACATAAAATTTACTATCTTAACCATTTTTTTAAGTTTATTTATTTATTTTGAGAGAGAGAGAGAGAGAGAGAGAGAGAGAGAGAGAGAGTTAGCAGGGGAGGGTCAGAGAGAGAGACAGAGAGAACCCCAAGCAGGCTCCACACTGTCAGCACAGAGCTTGAACTCACGAACCATGAGATAATGACCGAAGCCGAAACCAAGAGTTGGACACTTAACTGACTGAGCCACCCAGGTGGTCCTACCTTAACCATTTTTAAAGTGTGCAGTTCATTAGTGTTAAGTACATTCATATTGTTGTACAACCAGTCTCCAAAACTCTTTTCACCTTGCAAAACAGAAACTCTGTGCTCAGAAAACAACCCCCTTTCTCTCCTCCCCCCCCGACTTTTGGCAACAACTTTCCTACTTTCTGTCACTATGAATTTGACTACTCTAGGTACCTCATGTAAGTGGACTCATTCACTTCTTGCCTTTTTGTGACTGGCTTATTTCACCCAGTGTCAAAGTTCATCCCTGTTGCAGCACATGAAACGATTTCATGCCTTTGTAAGGCTAAATAACATTCCATTGTATATATATTTGACATTTTGTGCATTCATTCATCCGTTGATGGACATCTGGATTATTATGACCTTTGATTATTGTGAATAATGCTGGTATAACCATGAATGTGTAAACATCTCTTTGAGACCCTGCTTTCAGTTTTTTTTAGGTATATACCCAGAAATGGGATTGTTGAATCAAGCAGAGAATTTTTCAATCCATTTTCACTTTTTCAGGGACATGGGAGAGCTTTTATTGAAACTATTATCGGGAAGTTTTGGAGTTTTCAGAGATTTTTACAAATAACTAGGTAGATGTTCTTGCAATATTTATTTGGAAAGTTGATTATAAAATGAAGGAGAAGTGTGCAAATGGGTCCTAAGCCTGGGCACGATCCCTTCTTTTGAGGCTGGCTTTTCCTTCAGTGTCAGAGCTCACTCACATGCACTGAGCACAAAGCTCTGCGTGAGTTTGCAGTTTTGGAATGAGAGGCTGACTACTGTAGGTTACATTTAATTGATTTGGGTTCTTGCTAAATAAACGTCACTCGGCTTTTATATGCTTCCTCTCTAACATGCCAGGACAGGCATGAGCGCCCACGTAGTAATGAAACGTAACATTAACCCCTTCTGGCTGGTCTTGGTAGTCATTCTTCCTTTTGTGTGTGTTTGGATCTACTTCCAATATCATTTAAACACAGTTTTCCAAAAACTGTTCAGAGCTTACTGTCACATTCGTTGTATCCTATGTGTACATATTAGGTCTGTTTACATTATGATAACCTTGCCCCATTGGAATATGGTTTATGCTCTGATTATCTTAAAGTCTGTAATAAATCAGCATCATCATTATCAAACCACATTTATTATATGTGTAATTGTGCATGACATTGCATTCAGGTTCCAGATATGAACTGTGTCTGTGATGTAATTCAAGAAGAAACTACTTTTCCTTTTCTTTTCTTTTTTAACATTTATTTATTTTTGAAAGAGAGGGAGACAGAGTGTGAGCAGGGAAGGGGCTGAGAGAGAGGGAGACAAAGAATCCGAAGCAGGCCCCAGGCTCTGAGCTGTCAGCACTGCCCGACAAGGGGCTCAAACCCACGAACTGTGAGATCATAACCTGAGCCGAAGTCAGTCGCTTAACCAACTGAGCCATCCAGGCGCCCCTCTTTTTTTCTGTTTTTATAAATCTTTGACTTTGGTGTTCTTTTTCCTCGTGGAGCTTACTGACATAACACTTATCAACCCTTTAGTTTCAATCATATTTATTTCTGTCTGTCTGTTCTGTGTATTTATGAAGTAATTGATATAGCTGGAGAAAATGTTACACAAGTGACATAAATAAGAGAACTCAAACTTTCATTTGTGCTCACCCTCATTACTGTTGTGTAGATGTAGTTGAAGAGGCATAATTATAATTAACACCAATAGAGCAGAGTCATTATGCTCACATTGCAATCAGGATTGAGGCAGTTAAACTGGAAAAATATGTAAACAAAGAGCATTGAGATCATTGATAAGATATTTAGAAGTGTTGTTATACAGGGATAATATCATAAATATCATATATATAAGGCAACTTTTATTTTGTAAGCAGTTGAACAGCTGTGGCGTTTACTCTGTAAGAATACAGTATATGTTTCTGTTTTGTTAGCCTTAACACCAAGTGCGTGATATTTAATAAGTAATACGTAATTCATAAATAGACACAAGTAGAATTAATCCTAAAATCGGCCATTTTGATGCATTTCACCCATGAAGTGTTTGCACTTTGTGTATCGTATAAAATATTTAAACCTCTACTTGTTGACTAAGTAACCTGAATATGCAGGTACTTTAAATTAAAATTTAGAAGGATCTGTTATATATCTGTTGCAAGGACAGAGTAAGTTTTATGTGCAGGGAAATATCCATTATCCTATTTCTTTTGAATCACTGAAGAAGTACAAATGTTTTGGCTTCTTTTTCAGTAGTGCCTATCTTGTTTTCTTCCTTGTTAAAATAGTAATTTTGAAAAGCAGTTATCTACTCAAAGTAGTGATTGAAAACCAAGTCTAATTAACCTTCTTATTTTTACTCAGTATGGCTTATGATATGAAGCAATTTTGTTTTTCTTAATTGACTTTTGAAAAGCAGCGCCTTTCTTTGTTGTGTGTTCTCACTTCTTTTCTTCTTCTAATTCATTCTTTTTCTTCTCTTCCAAAATGATTCGTGGGTCAGGAGCAGTTCTTTCTGTGCTGCTCAAGCAGGTGAGGAGAGGTTGGCTTTCTGACACCTTTGGTTCTTTTCCCTACAGTTAGTCACTAGTTCCGTGTTGTTATTTATTCTTTTATCGATACCGACTCTACACTTGGAGAGTTGGGGATATTTATTTATGTGTCCCTTTGACTGAAGAAAAAGCCTTAGGCATCTGGAAATGTTCTCATATTTATAGAGAACTCTGATTTTGAAAGGAGTAGGGGCACCTGGGTGGCTCACTTGGTTAAGCATCTGACTCTTGATTTTGGTGCAGGCCATGATCTCACAATGTGAGATTGAGTCCTCCTGCATCAGCATCGAGCCCCCTCATTGGGTTCCGCTCTGGGTATGGAGCCTGCTTAAGATTCTCCCCCTCTTCCTCTCCCTCTGCCCTCCCCTGCATATGCTACTTCTCACACTTCTTGTTTCACTGAATATTTTTCCATAGAATTTATTAGTCACTAATATTTTATGATTTAATTATTTATCCTGTTTGTTATCCCTTTGCTCTCTACCCACCAGTAATGTGTAAGGTCCAGGAGGGTAAGGCTCTTTGTCATTTTGCTGAAGGATGCATACCATATAGTTATGGGTTCATTTTTGGCTCCTCTCTTTGGTTCCATTGATTTATGTGTCTGTTTTTGTACAGTACTATACTGTATACAGGCTTTGTAATACAGCTTGAAGTCTGGAATTGTGATGCCTCCAGCTTTGTTTCTCTTTCTCAGGATTGCTTTGGCTATTCGGGGTCTTTTCTGGTTCCATACAAATTTTAGAATTCTTTGTTCTAGCTCTGTGAAGAATGCTGGTGTTGTTTTGATAGGGATTACATTGAATGTGTAGATTACTTGGGGTAGCATAGACATTTTAACATAATTTGTTCTTCCAGTCCATGAGCATGGAATATTTTTCCATTTCTTTGTGTCTTCTTCAATTTCTTTCATGAGTGTTCTATAGTTTTCGGAATACAGATCTTTTACCTCTTTGGTTAGGTTTATTTCTAGGTGTCTTTTCGTTTTTAGTGCAATTATAAATGGTACCGATTCTTTGCAAGACATGCAAATGGCTAAGAGACACATGGAAAAATGTTCAACATCACTCATCATCAGAGAAATATAAGTCAGAACCACAATGAGACCACCTCAGACCTGTCAGAATGGCTAAAATTAACAACACGGGAAACAACAGATGTTGGCGAAGATGCATTAGAGGGGAACCCCCTTACGCTGTTGGTAGAAATGCAAGCTGGTGCAGCCACTCTGGAGAACAGTGTGGAGGTTCCTCAGAAACTTAAAAATAGAACTACCCTGCGACTCAGCAATTACATTACTAGGTATTTATCCAAAAGATACAAAAATACTGATTTGAAGAGGCACACCCGCCCCAATGTTTATAGCAACACTACTAACAATAGGTAAATTATGAAAAGAACCCAAATGTCCATCAACTGTGAATGGCTAAAGATGTGGTATACACACACACACACACACACACACATATATGTATATATACACACACACTTGTATATATATATACGTTTATATATATGTAGGTATATATATATGTATATATATATTGGTATACACACACACACACACACACACACACACACACACACACTAGAATATTACTCAGCCATACAAAAGAATACAGTCTTGCCATTTGCAATGATGTGGATGGAACTAGAGTATACTATACTAAGCAAAATAAGTCAGAGAAAGACAAATACCATATGATTTCCCTCATATGTGAAATGTAAGAAACAAAACAGATGAACATTAGGGAAGGGAAGGAAAAATAAAATAAGGCAAAAACAGAGAGGGAGGCAAACCATAAAAGACTCAACTGTAGAGAACCAACTGAAAGTTGCTGGAGGGAGGTGTATGGGGGAGGCCTAAATGGGTGATGGGTATTAAGGAAGGCACTTGTTGGGATGAGACCTGGGTGTTACATATATAAGTGATGAATCACTGGGTTCTTCTCCTGAAACCAGTACCGCAGTATATGTTAACTAACTTAAAGTTAAATAAAATCTTGGAAAGAAAAAAAAAAGATTGCATAGCAAGCAGTGAGAAGAGTGCCTAAAATAGAATAACCACTGAATATTTGTTGGAGGAGTGAACGAATCCTGATTTGTGAATGGCAAAAGGAAAGCAGCAAATGTGGTGATTAGTTCTGACCTAATCTGTGTTTCAAAGTCTGTTTCTTCTATTTGTTCGTATGCTTTCTTATTTGAAGTCTGTCATTTTTAACGTATTGACAAATCAACAAGTGATGAAATAGATTCTTCAACCAACTTTACCAGCAGTTTCATCCATTCAGGTTGTGATTCCATGGAATGAATGTATTTCCTGACTTGCATCGTGTAACAGAATTCCAATAAGTAGTGAATTGTATGTCGAAAAATAGTTGACAAGATGTGATACTTTGCATGGTTTATTAATTATGGACGTCTGTGCTTTCTAGCTTTAAATATCTAATCAGTAGTTGACTTACTAAGACTTCAGGGCTAATACCCATTTTCTATGAAAAGAATAAGGATTTTATTTAGAAATTGTCTTATAATTTGAGAGTGAATTTGTAAATTTTGGTTTGTTGTTTTTAGAAGTTTGGGGACCAAAACATAGGTCCATGAACATGCAATTCTTCATAAAGCTTTATAGGCCAAAGGTCTGAGCTTTTATTTGCATTTAGTTGTTTGAAGAAAGAGATTGAGTTCCTGTAGATTATAGGGGTTAAGAGGAGTGTGTAGGGGTAAAAAGGCTCACCCGAACAGCCATGTTACCTTGAAAAAGGGCTAGCCTCGGGGCGCCTGGGTGGCGCAGTCGGTTAAGCGTCCGACTTCAGCCAGGTCACGATCTCGCGGTCCGTGAGTTCGAGCCCCGCGTCAGGCTCTGGGCTGATGGCTCGGAGCCTGGAGCCTGTTTCCGATTCTGTGTCTCTCCCTCTCTCTGCCCCTCCCCCGTTCATGCTCTGTCTCTCTCTGTCCCAAAAATAAATAAACGTTGAAAAAAAAAAAAAGGGCTAGCCAGTGCTGATTCTACATACACTAGTAATATACTAGTGTATCGTTCTACTATATAGCAGTCTTTCTATAGCTGTGCTAATTATGGGTAAAGAATTTCATGGACAAGAAAGAATGTAATTTTATATTATCAGATTTTTCTTTAAAAAGAGATTTATGAACTTAAACAGTGCAATATTGATCAACAGAATTTGAATCAAGCTTCTCTGTGAATAAAATAACAGTTTTGTTGATAAACTACCAGCGATTTTATGTTTCAGGACAAATTATACATTGCTTATACCATATTTGGCCCAGATTTTTAATAACTTTCAGTCTGTATTTTCTTTTGATTTGTACTACTTGTATTTTTGTTTTCTTTTATGAAGCAGTTAGCATTTGTTGATTCTGATGCACTCTTCCATAGATTTTTTTTTTTTTACCTCTTCCTGTGTACCAGAAAACTATGCCCTTTATTCATGGGTGGTGGTGTTGTGATATTGTCATGCACACTCACAAGAAAAGCTCTGTAAGTAATTTGTTATGTGACTATGTCAGCACTATGGCACTGAGCATATATAATAGTCTTTGTATAGAAATTATTTTATCTGCTAATTAGATATATCTTCACAGGGTCGCCCAGGTGGCTCAGTCAGTTAAGCATCTGGCTCTTGATTCCAGCTCTTGCTGACAGCAAGGAGCCTGCTTGGGATTCTGTTTCCCCTCTCTCTGCCCCTTTCCCCACTCATGCACACACACACACACACTCTCTCTCTCAAGATAAATAAATAAACATTTAAAAAGTTCAAAATATGTATATCTTTGCATATTTTTGTTATTGCAGATTGAAAGACATGACAACTGTGCCTATGACTACCTAGAAGTTCGAGATGGAAACAGTGAAAATAGCCCTTTGATAGGGCGTTTCTGTGGTTATGATAAACCTGAAGATATCAGATCTACCTCCAACACCTTGTGGATGAAATTCGTTTCTGACGGAACTGTGAACAAGGCTGGGTTTGCTGCCAATTTTTTTAAAGGTAATTTGAAGTGATTTAAAGTGTGATATTTCCTTTGTGAGGAATAAATGTGATCTTTAACTTCGAGTTAAGAGAGGAAAGTTATACTGAATGCACTGTTGGGAAAGATATTTGGATGACTTTTGATAGTAGAAGGTTACCGGTATAATACTGGAATCAGGAACTTTCTAGAACAGGCTGGGAGCCTCATTAGGATATTCTGTCATCTGCTTTTTATGAAACAGTCAAGATGGCAAAATCCAGAAAGGGAACGCAGACAGGGAGAAAACATTTGCAATATAATGAACATGGGATTCATGATCAGAAGAAAGTTAACTGATACATCACTCATCAATTGATTTCCAAGTGACAGCATTTCTAAACCATCCTATAGATAACAACATCCCACCACGTTGAAAATAATGTATGGCCTTCTTCGTAGGATATTCTGATACCGAAAATGCCTTTTTGACAAAGAATTATTATTGATCAGCTTTAATATTTACTCACATAACCAAATTTTAGTGTATTTTCATGTCTCATATTTGGGGTGTATTACTTAGGTAAAAAGAAAGTCATTTTAGTGCACATAGTGTCAAATTTGCATTTGGAAAATTCATAGGCACTTAACCTTAAGTGTGTCATTGTAAAAACTCTTTTATGGGGAGAGAAACAAAACTTTCTCTACACTGATTTTTATATAATAAATGATGGATTTAGTTGTGTATGTCAAAATTTAGTGTGATTAATAACCAAACATTTTAACATTTGATTATTTAAAGAACATTATAATGGATTTTCCCTGAGCATTACTTCGCTATTCACCATATGATATGAAAGGCATAAAACATTGGCGCTTTCACTAGATGTATTAAAAGTGTTTATTAAAATGTACGTTTACATGCTTTAGTTCTTCTCTATATGTAGGATTTTACAGTAGAAGAAAAATTCTATCAAGATTCTCTCCTGTTATGTTTATATATTTGGTTACCAAAAATGCTTGGACTTTGGCCAACGCAGAGTTTCTGCTGAGAATACTGTTTGCTATTTTCTTAACTCACACTAGGTTATTTCTGAAGGTTGAGATTATGGAATATCTTATCATCTATGCTGTTTTAAATAGTGTATATTTTTATATGTATTTATTTCATATATATATTTATATTTCCATGTGTAATTAAAATAGCATATGTATTTACAAAATACGGAATTTTAATATTTCCTGGATCAGTATGTCTATATAGAAAGTGCTGAAAGCTTTACATTTAATGAGGTCCAGTAGTTTCTTTTATTTTTTTTTTAATGTTTATTTATTTTTGAGAGAGAGAGAGAGAGAGAGAGAGAGAGAGAGAGAGAGAGAGAGAGACGTAGCATGAGCTGGGGAAGGGCAAAGAAAGAGAAACAGAGACACAGAATCTGAAGCAGGCTCCAAGCTCTGAGCTGTCAGCACAGAGCCCGACGTGGGGCTTGAACTCACAAACCGTAAGATCATGACCTAAGCCAAAGTCGGACGCTTAACCAACTGAGCCACCCAGGCGCCCCTGAAGAGGTCCAGTAGGTTTCTGAATTTTCTTTCTTTTTAATTTACATTTACCATAAGCTGTTTCTTCATGGCTTTTTTTTTTTTAAATCTAAGGTTGTATTGTAACTTTTTTTGTGCACTACATTTTTGCAGTTAATGGCATTTCTTTAAAAGCATTTCTTAGGATATCTAGCAAACTATACTATGAAATCAACAGGTGAAGCTATATTTTTTCAGTAAGCCTTTCTATTTTATACATTGTAAGAATTCTTTTAGCCCTTAACAATCAGAAAAAACCCACATACTTGTCTGAGATAAGGTGATCTTCAGTTGGCACTGATAGAAGGTTCCAGTCCCTCCCTTGGTTCTTATACACTAATTAGATTGTAGTGACATGAATTCTGGTATACCAGCTGTCAAGGACTTACAAATTGCCCCTTCCCCTTTGTTGAAGAAATCAATTGTCCCTGTTTTATTCAGTTATTAAGTGTCACATTTTCAGAAAATTTTACACCTTACTATGTAAAACCAAATACTGTGTCTCTTGTTCTCTAACTCTCGCCATCTTTGCAGAGGAAGACGAGTGCGCCAAACCTGACCGTGGGGGCTGTGAACAGCGATGCCTGAACACACTGGGCAGTTACCAGTGTGTGTGTGAGCCCGGCTACGAGCTGGGACCTGACAAGAGGGGCTGTGAAGGTAGGGCTGCATTTGCAGGTGGCGCTTCCTGCCTGAATCCTCCAAATCACCACCGCGGCTCCATTCCTTCTTTCTTTCCTATCCTGTCATTTTCTTCCCCTCTGCTTCCCTCTTTCCTTTCCTCCACAGAAACCTCTTTCCTCAAGAGGTTTCCTCAAGAGTCCTAAGACTCAGTGTTTCGTCATAGCTAACATGACTCCTAGCCTGGGTTCTTGTTATAGAATCAGTCATTTCCTCCTTTGGTTACCAGGCCACCTTGTTTATATGTGTATTTCTCTCTCTCTCTCTCTCTCTCTCTCTCTCTCTTGCTGTCACTATTTATCTATATCATCCATCTATCTATCCATCTATTTCTACTTTTATCTCTATCGAAACCTAGATTTTTATCCATCTGTCTGGCATTTATTTTTACCTTTTCTTAGCATATTTTATGGGTACATCTCCCTTACTAAAGTGCAGAATCCTGAATCTGAATTTTTTTTTGTATCTTTAGTATTTAGCACAAATATAAAGTTGGAGCTAAATGTGTTTTATCGATAAATGATTCATAAACAAAGAGGTCTTGCTGTTTTCCCCATTTCCTCTACACATTCTAAGAGGAGATTTCTTGCACAATGTTTTGTTGCCATGTCCTGTGATGTCTTCCTTCAGAATTTAAAGCTTTGTCTTTTTTTCCCATCTCCCCTGCTTCATCCTATTACAGGCCCCATGCTTGGATTACAAAATAAACACACTGGTCTTCCTTCCAATGGTCACTTCCTCCTTTATTCCTCTCTCAACATGTCTGCCCAAATCATCTTCATAAAGCTTGTAGCAATTTAGCATTACTTATCATGATGTATTTATTACTTTGGTGATTACTTTTGGTGGTGCCCACAAAAGTGCAAATGGAAGTTCCCTAAAAATGAGCACCTTGCTCTCTCTGGTGTCTGCAATAGAGGACATAACAGTGGCAAACATGGCGGACGTCTTTGCTTCCTGACCTAGTTTAAAGAGTCAGTCTCTCTGTTTCTTCTTAAAAGTTTCAACTTTTCTCTGTGACAAAAGTCTCCATCCTGTCTATTAAACTACTGATCTGCTCTCTGTACTCAGATAAAATAGACACAGTAGGCGATACAGTATCTTTAAAACAGAGGACATTGTATACCAGACAATGTGGTTGTTAGTTCAGTGTGGTGCCTAAGAATAATTATTTTACTTTATAATAATTTACCAAAAAGTGGTAGATGTGAAAGTACAGGAAGTTTTTACAATACATGAATAAATGTAGTAATATACATATGTACACACGCATATAGGCATACATACACATATATATACAAAGGCAATTAAAATAAAGAGAGCAGTTACTTTAGGTAACTCTTGACTCCCTAGGAATTAGTTACAAACCTTGTACAATATGTGTTCTTTTTACTTTTGGATACCCTGTTTTGCTAATTTCACTAACAATAAGCAAGAGAGGTAAGGTATTAAATAGTACCTCTTTTAAATAGATCATCCAAAAGGGGAAGAAAAAACAGTTGTTAAATGAGGTTTTCAAATAACAAATATGATCTATTTACTCTAGTGTATCCAGCTTGCTAGCTCACTAACTCCCATGACTTGCTCATCTTGGGCAAAATGAGTTTGAAGAGATAAACAACTGATTTTGGTCTCACTACATCAGCCTATATTGATGCTTACAACCATACTGTGTAGGTATTATACTACCCATTTAAAAGATAAGAGAACTGACACCCAGTTTTCTTTATGTTGTTTTCCTAACTTTCAAGTGATCTGAAATATTGTTACACAGTCGTAGCTTGTTTGGATCCAAAACTACGAATTAGTGCCTTATAAATGGGATTAGATAATTAAAATAGTTGTAGTAAAAACTAAGGAGCCGAGACTGAGACTTTCTAGATTTTGAAAAATCTGGAAGATGGTTGAAATTTAATGCTGAGATGTTTGGTTATCGATGGAAAGATGCTAAGAAGGGAATGACTCTATAGGAGAAAACTTTGTCCTTTTCTTTCCTTCTAGCGGCTTGTGGCGGACTTCTTACCAAACTTAATGGCACTATAACCACTCCAGGGTGGCCCAAGGAGTACCCTCCTAATAAAAACTGTGTGTGGCAAGTGGTTGCACCAACCCAATACAGAATTTCTATGAAGTTTGAGTTTTTTGAATTGGAAGGCAATGAAGTAAGTGAATAATAAATGCAATTTTTTTTTTCTGTTGTGTTTTGGGAACCTCTGAAGACAACCTGGTAAATGGAAGGGAGGAAGGGAGGAAAGAGAGAAGGAGGGAAGGGTTACAGAAGTACAGTCATATAGATGTTATAGTCTTTGCTGTACTGTTCATTTCTGCAACTGTTTGTAATTTCTGTTGGCATTGGATGATATTTATTTTTATTTTATTTTTTTTTTTAATTTAAAAAAAAATTTTAATGTTTATGTATGTTGAGGGACAGAGAGACAGAGTGTGAGCAGGGGAGGGGCAGAGAGAGAGACACAGAATCCAAAGCAGGCTCCAGGCTCTGAGCTGGAGAGTGAGTCCCAATGTGGGGCTCAAAGTCATGAACCACGAGATCATGACCTGAGCCCAAGTAGGGCACTTAACCAACTGAGCCACCCAGGTGCCCCAACATTGGATGATATTTTAGACTGTTTCTAGGAGACTGAAAATTACGTAGAGGGAGTTTTTACTTAGTGTATTATTATACAGCTTCATTTATCCAAGAAATATGGAAAAATTAAGGTCAGCTTCATGTCACAGAGACTTTTCTAAAAACATCAATCAACTAATATCCACTGCTTGAGTCAAAACAAAAATAGCTATTTAAGCTATCTCCTGGGTTGGTTGAGCATCCAATTCTTGGTTTCTGCTCAAGTCATGATCCCAGGGTCATGCGACTGAGACCCATGTCGAGCTCCATGCTGAGCACAGAGCTCTTAAGATTCTTTCTCTCCTTCCCTTTGCCCCTATCCCCCAACTCTTTGAAATAAATAAAGGGGAAGAAGCCATTTAGAATAACCTGCTCTATTTTACTTGTGGCAATGAGTATATTTTCAGCGTTAAGTAGTTTTTCATTATGAACATGTTCGTGATTATAAATAAAGATTAATTTTTTAATCTCAATCAAAGAAGCATTTAGTTGACTCTATCTTTCCTTTACAAAATATAGCTTATTGTAATAAAGGACCCATTTTCTGCCAGGTGGCCACATTCAAACAAGCGAAATCATTTATTTAAGAATTCCTAGGTGCTAATGCACACACACCAAATTCGAATGGAATGTCAAGTCTAGAAATGAGAACTTTTAGGACTGTGTCCTTTGTATAATTGGTCAACATTGGTTTAATTTCAGTTTTGTTGAGTTTTCCCACTTCCTTTTCTTTTTTTTTTTTAATTTTCTAACTTCCATATCCTTTCTTCCAATGACTTCTGTGATTGTTTTAAAACAAACATGATTTAAAACTTTTAAGTATGATAAAATTAACTCAAAAATTATTTTGTCTCTGACATACACACACACACACACACACACACACACACACACACACACATACATATATATGTTGAACACTCATAAAGAAGTGAGATAACAGAAATATAATGTATCTATTCTCCTGGGAAATAATAGTTGGTAATATTTAGGGATTTTTACACCATTATTTTGTCTTTGTTTTTTCACCTCTCCTGCTTTTCTTTATTTTTTCTTAATTCCTTTTATTTTTTTTTTCTGTTAATTCTGCCTGTAGTAGTCCATCAAGGCACTCGTGTGCATTTTTTTAGTCCTACTAATGGTTTTGAGGTAAGAAGTTCCTGACTTTTGTGTTTCCTTAAAGGAAATTAACATCTGACAGGTGATGAAATTATGTATTTCAGAGAATTATAGAAATGAGAGCTCAGCTGGTCTCTTTTGAGACCTTCCTTACATCATGTGTACATTTTATGATGGCAAAAACTGTTTATGTTTCTAACATACTCTGTCCACATGACATATCATTTTCCTTTAATAATTCCCTGAAATTTTGAGAAATATTGAAATGAAGAACAGATTTTTATAGCAATTTTAGAAAAGGTTTCATATGAGCGACCCTTTTTGAAAATGATCATCTCCCTACCAGTTCTGTGATGTGGTATGAACTTAGTGTTGAATGACTTCTACTCTGTCAGTTTCCCCTGAAGCTATTAGTTGTGACAGATACAACATTTTTGATTCATTAGTTGATAGATGTTACTAGGAAGGCTAGAAGTTTGTATTCAAGAGGATGGGAGGATACGTGGTTTTAAATAAATGGGTCACTATTCTGAAAGCATTTTTCCCATGGGTGCTATGTTCTTTGTTCCTGGAAGGACCCTTTATAAACTCGATAAGATATCCCAAGTTTCTTAAACTTATAATGATGTTACTATGTGGAAGGCTGTTATAGAATTCTGTGTATTTTTGTTGTTTGATGTCTTGCTTACTTAAAGACATGAGCAAAAACTTGACTTATAGAATATCGGACAAAGTTTAAAGTCCATTGTTGTATTCATTATATTGATATCCAAAGGAAAGATGATGTCAAACAACTTTAACCTTGGTAACATTCTCCTAGTCTGTGCCAGAGCCCTCTCTAAACAGAGGCTGAAGTTGTAAACTTTTAATTTTTTCCTAACAACCTTTTGCTTATTTATCACCTAATTAATATCACAAGAAACTTCAATTTGAGTTGACATATTGCAAAGTACAGATCATGCCCCAGGGTTCAATCATATGCATTGTTAAACCTTGCTAATTACACATTTATGTAATAAGGTCATTCATGCAAGATATATTCTTTAGAATGTGCTCTCTTGGAACTTTGGAGAAGTGTATTATGGAAACATCTGTTAGAGTAGCCATAAAATTGCTTAAGAATGCCTGGTGTTCACGTAGCTTCTTCCACTTTGGTGTTGTTAGTGCGTTACATATAAAACAGAATGAGTCTACTTTATTTTAGTGTAAATTCCCCTCTCCATTCGACCACATAGAGTTTTTATTTGTTTGCAATTCTATGGTATAGGGACAGAGTAACTTTATAGTGCCTAGCAACTCAAAGAAGTTAAGCAGTATCAATTTGTTTGATGAATTTGAAAGACGAGGTATCCTTTTTCTTGTATACCACAGTGTCTGTGTCTTTGAAATTTCCTAAGGGTACTCTTCTGATTAGGACACAGTGTTTCTGGGAGACAGCACTGGACCAAGGCAAACTCTGTGCTGTTTTCACTGAACTGGCATGCATGATAAGTATAATTTTGGACATTTTATTTAAAAATTTCTGAACCTCAGTTTTCTTATCTTTACGGTAGAAAGGAAGGTTTCTGTTGTTAATGGTTGTTTTATAGACTTTAAATGTACCAATTTTTTTAGATTTTTAAAATTTTCTTCTTTAAAGTTTGTTTTGAGAGAGAGGTTGGGAGCAAACAAGTGAAGGGCAGAGAGAGAGGGAGACGGAATCCCAAACAGGCTCTGCACTGACAGCACACAGCCCGATGTGGGGCTCGAACTCACAAAATGTGAGATCATGACCTGAGCCAAAACCAAGAGTCGGGTGTTTAACCTACTGAGCCACCCAGGTGTCCCTAAATGGCAATTTGATGTAATTGTTGTCAGCGTTAACTAAGACAGCACATGACAAGTTCTTTCACAGTTCCTAGTGAAAATATCTAAACATTTAATTTTTTTTTTTTTTAAGGCCCCAAAGGATGTTCTTGTGACCATCAGCACCATTATCTCAACAAATATTCATCTCAGTTCTCCTAAACTCTATTCTTTGGGGAAAAAATATATTGTGAATACATATAAACAAACACACATTTGTATATACAAATAGGTATTCAGAGCAAAATTCACTAGTCTATTTTTCATGCCATCCACCTCATATTTGGACTCTTTCTCTGATTTTTTTGTTTGTTTGTTTGTTTACTTGTTAATTCCAATTTGACTACCAGAGGACTAAAGAGAGAAAGAAATAGTAGACTTTTCAAAAATGAATGTCAATCCTCTGACACTTTAAAATCTGTGACTATACAGTGCCTGGCTAGCTCAGTCAGTAGAGCATGAGACTCTTAAAGTCTGGTGTCTATAATAATTTTGTTTTTTCTAGGTTTGCAAATATGATTATGTGGAGATTTGGAGTGGCCTTTCCTCGGAGTCTAAATTGCATGGCAAATTTTGTGGTGCCGAAGTGCCTGAAGTGATCACATCTCAGTTCAACAATATGAGAATTGAATTCAGATCTGACAACACTGTATCCAAGAAGGGCTTCAAAGCACATTTCTTCTCAGGTATCAATATTCCATGTGTATATCGTGGACTTTCAAGGTGGATTGGCTTAAATTATTATCTATTCTTCATAGTTTTCTGTAAATGTAACTTGGAGGGACATAGAATGCACGGACATTTATTGTAGGTTTAACAATTTTTTTTTTACTTATAAATAGAAGGTTAATAATTGGGGCCCTGATAAAATGTAGCTCCTAAACACTTAACAATCAAATTTTATGAAGGCTAATACAAATAACACAAAGTTATTACAGTGTTTTCATACGGTGACTTTATAAATGGATGGGGATAATGATACAAGACTTTGAAAAAGTGGCAGGCTTTTTCAAAATGGTTTATCTTTGTTTTTGGAATATCTGATCTCATTTAACCAACACATTTTTTGTTCTTATTATTTAACAACCTTTTTCTTCTTCCTTTTATTATATTTTCATTCTTATTGCTAAATTGATATGAAAATCATACTTTGCCTTACCACTATAGAAAAGATTATAGTATGAAACCTACAAATATTGATATTATAATTTTACTAAAAATAAGAGATTATCAGGTATATTTAACAGTTGACCCTTCTGTTTGGAATTTAATATTTAGTTTAACCAACTCATAGTAAAATGTCCCTCTTCTAGAGCTTGTATTTGTTAGAACATCCCTCAACTTTAAGGAAATATCAGTGAAAATTCCTTTTATTTTTCCAATTTTGGAATCATACTTTACTTATAAAGATAATATGCTGAAACTTCAAAAGTAGATAAAATTATAATAAACCCTAGTATAGCAATCTATTCTGCCTTTCAGACTGGCAAGCAGTTTAAAGCAACTGAATTCCAATTATATTTTAATATTAGGTAATTTGGATTGAGTTAATTCAAAGTCCATTTATTCCAGTCCCCATGTGTTTAAAATTAATGAGATTTACAGTGCCCGGGGTTTGTTTGGGGTTTTCAGTGTAATTGAAGTTAATGGTTCACAAACTCCATTGAGGTCCACGTCATACACAGAAGTACATTCAAAATACAAGGGATCTTGGCTGTCTTATTCACCTTGCCTTTCTTCCCCCAGATTTAATTGCCTTTTAAAAATTCATCTCAGGCATTCATTTAAGATTTATGTTATTCAAAGTAGCATTTTAATATCCTAATTTGATGAAAGCAAGGCTTTCTTAGACTTCACTATTTTCTGCATATCATGTTTTACAAATTTTACGTGACTCAGTGGTTAGAGATAAGGGTTCTTATTTTAGAACCGCCAAAGTATTTATTTTAAAAATGGAAATTATAAAGTGAATAAATTTTATCATAATATTAATAATATTCAGGATCTTTTTCACTGTCCATAGTCCGACATTTTACTAAATAATTACCTTTTTAAAAGATACATTCTCCATATACCGGTGGCAAAGGATGCTTAAATTTAAAGTTACTCAGAATATTTAAAACTCATTATCTGATATTATTGGTCAGGAAAAACTTTCAAATTGTAAAGACAGATTGTTTGTGTCTTTAGAACGATACTGTTGAAATATACAGCATGCTACTTTAATTCTTATGATACAAATATAAGGGGACATAAAGAAGATGATGTTCTCCAGCACATCCAAGTACAAGTCTTTATTCCTGTCTGTGTAGCTGTGCTTTGTAAAATTATCTGAGTACCTTGGGAGTACTTGAGCCCATAACAACTAATTTGCTGTAAATCATATTCACTGATGCAGATCATTTTAGGAAATTGTGTCTGTTTTTGGTATTTATCAGTGCTATATTTAAAAAGTATAAATAAACTAGGTAACATTGAGTCTAGTCTAGATTGTTTGATGGAATGTAGGTAGTGAAGTAAATGGAACAATGAATTTCAAGGGGGAAGTTAAACCCCGAGTGTTCATAGGATAGCTTCCATTTTGAGAATTTATTATGCAGGCATGCATCACCTCTTTAATAATCAAAATAAGGATGTAATATTCTCACTACTATAGTCACCTGACAGAAGAAACAGCTGAGGAGTTAAGTAAACGGCTCAGTGCCACAAGCATTTAAACCCCAGCATGTCCTGGTTTGTCTAAGAGCCCATCATGCCCTTTGCAAATAGCCTTCGTTATGTGTTACACTCAACGTATCTGTGACCTGAAAAACAACAGATATACTTTTCACTTCTTTATTAGATTAATAATTTGTAACTCCAAGGTAATTATCATTAACTATACATTTCCATTGTTTCTTTGTGATGCATTGAAAAATATCAGCCGTTTGTCAAATTCATATTTAAAATATTGTGGTTCTAGATTAGTATTAAATCTATTTTACGTTTAATTTCCTGGGAGTTTAGGTTGGTGGAGACGATGTTTGCTCAGGGAAAGGGGAGGTAACAACATTATATTGTAATAAAGAGCTGCTGTGGTACTATCAAGAGACGGTAACACATTCATAGTTTACCTAATGTCCTAAACATGATCATCTTACAAAGTCATAATTTACAGAAGATCACCTATTTTAATAGACATGCTCTATCCACATTGAAAATGTTATTTCCGAGATCTAATAATGCTTTAAATGTAATAATATATAATTATGTGTTCAAAGTTCAATAATTCATTATATTTATTAGAAAGTAGGCATGTAAACCATGGGGATATTATATTTCACAAACAAAATTGAAAGTTTTTTGTTTGTTTGTTAAAATTTACTCTTGGGGTATTTGATAAAACATATTACTGGATTTATTGTAACAAACTCTTTAGAAAGAAATTTAGCATAGGGATCAAGAGTCATTTACAGCGACTATTCTAGTTGTCTCAGAAATCTCATTCTTGAGACATATTTGTAAAGAAATATTTCAAAATCTGGAAGAAGGATTTCAATATACTATGATAGTGATAGAAATTAGAAACAACCTAATTTTGTGACAGGAAGAAAATGGTAAATAAATTATATCAAATACACTTTGTGTACTTTTCCACACAGTAGAGATGGTTTAAAGATTCTGTGGTGTATAAAGTTGTATGTGACAAAACATTAATGGAAATCTAGGTACAAACTATCTGCACGCTATGCATACAGCTAAGCATGTGGAGGGGAACAAACCTGAAAGTTGCTGTATAAAAATACCAAGAATGTTTGTGCTAAGGTGGGAAGACGGTGCATTATAGTTTTTGTCCAATTTCTTTCAATTTTCAAATCAAATACAAAAATAACTTTAGAAGAAAAACACATAACATATTTCTAACTGTTACCCCAAATGTTTCTAAATTTGCAAACATTTACCTAATAGACTTTGACCTTTGAGAGTGAAGAAAATTTTAAAGTCATCTCTTTCATTAATTACTTCATAAATACTAATACAGGTTAATAATCCTAATGTAAGTATTTTCAGTTGATTTAAATTTTATAATTTTAACTTTATAGTTACTTAATAGTATTATCTTATTATAGACAATGGAGTAAATGTGTTATTACTGTATTGTATATGTTAATTGAGAGATATGAAGTCCTAAGTGATTCTATTTGTAACCAGCGTTCTAAATATTTCAGAAGTGACTATAAGTTTATGAAAACAGAGGGAAGAACATAACATGTTCAGCTATTTTTTCCACAGTCTTGTACTAGGAATAATTACCAAGGAATTCAATAAATAGAAGAAACAACATTTGATAGTAGGTGATTCCATATTATTTGGAAACAAAAATTATTCAAAATCTAGATTTCTTGCAGCTAAGTGATACATCAAGAATAAAAAGACAAGAAAATATGTTTAAATTTTAAATGTGTACAGTGAAATAAAATATTTATAGCATCATTTCCAAAAGAGAAATATTTAATAAAATAATCACATAGATATTCCAGTTATTTTCGTACACAGCTTCTCATTTCATTTTTTTTTAAATTTATTTATTTTGAGAGATAGAGAGCACATGCAGGGTAGAGGCAGAGAGAGAGGGAGAGAGAGAATCCTAAGCAAGCTCTGAGTTGTCAGCACTCACAAAACTGTGAGATCAGGATCCAAGCCAAAATGAAGGGTCGGCACTTAACCAACTGAGTCACCCAGGGGTGCCAGTAGCTTCTCATCTTAAATAAGCACTTTATAGACCTAAGAAATGGAATCAGAAGAATGACTTTTAAGAGAACTTATTAGCAAAATAAAGAATTCTGTCACATGTTGATGAAAATAAGAAACCATCACAATAAGTTATGATTTAAAATCTTAACATTAACATAATAAAATCTTTCATTAGACATGAAAAATGCTATAGCTTGAACACTTAGGAGTTACTACTATATTATACAGCAGAAAGTCCACAAGGTCCACCACCAAAATCAAAGTGTCCTATACTGTACTGATTTTAGAATATATTCTAAAAACAATATAATGAAGTACTAGGAAAGCTAATAAGGAAATAAGGACAAAGTCATGATATAAAATTGTGTACCTCTTCAGTTTTTTAGCTAAATCAGAAATGGCATAAGCATTTCCTAAAAGATGATCTGGTCAAACAATATGTTACTGTTATCTTTTTTAACTGAATGAGGTTTGTTTTTCAGTTAACACTAATACCTTACTTCATATGATAGTAAAACCACACTTAATTTTGCACGATTTTATACTTGAACACAAGGACGTAAATCTGCACAGATATACATGATATAGTTTACTTATTTTATGTGGTTAAGCAAAGTTAACTGTATTCTTCTCAGAAGAAAGTTATTTTTTTTAAATGGATTAAACTTAAAGGAAATATTAGTAGGATTTTATGCCTGCAAAAGCAGCAATATTTGTCAAACTTGATGGGTTTTTAAAAATTTAATTTTAGCATTCATTATTTGAAGACTGTTGAAAATGATTTGGCCAATAAGAATTAAACATTCTCTCTTCTTTAGGTGATGATGTATTGGTGAGAATTAAATTAGAGTTAAGTATTAGAGAATTTGGAGAATAAAGTTCATTTAAGAGCAGTCTCTCACAGATCAAGTACTGATGGACCCAGTGACTTGCTCAGTGACCGAAATGGAATAAAATCCAGCTTTCCTGACTTCCAGTTTGTCTGTGACAGATGTAGAAGTCATAAAATAATCTGTGTGACTTTTCTACCTCTAAATTCAAGTGATTTCAGCAGACATGCTCTTCATTTTCTCCAGCTTTCACTGCATACAGTTACTTCTTTAAGGAATTTTTAAAAATGTTTATTTATTTTTGAGACAGAGAGAGACAGAGAGTAAGGGAGGGGCAGAAAGAGAGAGAGACACAGAATCTGAAGCAGGCTCCAGGCTCTAAGCTGTCAGCTCAGCACAGAGCCCGATGCGGGGCTCGAACTCATGAACTGTGTGACATCATGACCTGAACCAAAGTCGGATGCTTAACTGACTGAGCCACCCAGTCGCCACCTCCTCCCCTGCCCCCCCGCCTTTCTTTTAAGGAATTTTTTTTTAATGTTTCCTACAGTTAGCTCTATACCTTGTTCCTCCTGTACACCAGCTCTCCAATGGAATGCTTGTAGATATTTTTAGAAATTCAGCCTGATATTATTCTAAGAAAACTTCAAATGTTAATGTGATTAATTTCAAATAATTAAACAATTGAAACTTTCCTATGATTTTGACAAGTTTTTATTATTAATGATACTTAAAGTTTTGCATGTTTTGGAAAGAGCAAATTGTCCTAGTCATAGCTCTCAGTAGAATTTACTAGTGCCATTGTTTCCTCAAGACTTTTTTTAAAGTTCTGGTTAGTTAACAGACCGTGTAATATTAGTTTATTAGTGCTGTTCTGAAGATGATCATTTACTGTTAGTTCTATGTTAAAACTAGAATGTGCCGTGTATATGTGCCCATATGCAAGGGAGTGTATGTGTTTATGTGGGAGTGTGCGTGGGCCTGTGTTTTATGTTTTGTCATTTAGTGTGAGTATGTCTGCTCATATATGTTTCTGTTCTGTTTGCATGGACCCTTTACTTTTTTTTCCCCTACAGACAAGGAAGCTTTCTGCAAAGAGAAAATTTTTATTTTTGAATCTTGCAAGAATTTGATACAGGTTACCACTTCAGTTCCATCCAGTATGTATTATTCATAGACTGATGGCTTCTGATAGTCTCAGAGATACTCTGAAGGCCTCTGATGGGAAAATGCCACCTCCTTTTTTCCTAATAATGGACCTTTCCTTTATCTAACATGAAGGAATGGAAAGCAGATATGTCCATTCCAAAGAAGGAGGCTAATTTCCATCTGCAGAAAATAAATGTTTTATTTCTACTGAACAAAACATTTGTTTCTCTCACTAATAAAAACTATTTTTAAATTTTTGTGCCTACAGTATGAAACTACAGTATGAAAATAAGTTGATAGAATTCTCAATTATTAAATTTATTATGCAGATATTCTGAGAAATATTTAAAAACCCCATTCTCCTCCCTTCTCTCTTTTGGATTTTCCTTGTTCAACATATTTGTACTTTGTGTGTCCTAGGAGGAGAAAAGGAAAGTGAAATATAATCATGTGTGCTAATAGTTTGTATCTCTAGTTTGATGACTTCCATATATAAGAAGTCCAGAATATATTTGTGCAATTTGTCTTTTATGATGCTATTTCTTATGAACAGATAATCAGATATTACATTCACTTTAATTAGAAGAGTTTATTTACTTCTATTGAAACAACTGTTTTTAAAATAAGCACACTGTATGCACTACTCCCTAGATAACAACATTAATTTAAATAAATAGCTTTCTTTGTCTCTCCAGTGTAAATTGTGTGCATAATTTTAAGTATCCCAATATTAACTGAAACTTTCTCTTTTCATTTGATTATTTGACACATGGAGGCACAGTTTTCTATGCTACTTTGCTGGGCATGATAACTTTACTGCTTTTAGTTGCCGTTTTGATTTTGATTAGTCTAGTTTTGAATTTTAGCTCAATTCTAGTGTGTATATATATCTATATATCTGTATATATAGATATATATAGTACATATATAAATATCTATACTATATATACTATGGAAATGCATGTATAGTATATATAAATATATATATAAATGTGTATATAATATATACATTTATATGGTATATATAGTATAGATATTCTAACATTGCATTTTTATTACTCTTATTTTCTTGTGACATTGATTATATTTGGCACATCAGATGTGGAGATGAAGGCAGGAAACACCAATCAACAAGGAAACTGGAAAATAGTACGATGGTTACTTAGACAATAATGACCATATAAAATCTTCTTTCTCCTCTTTCTCTTCTTCCCCTCCTTCTTATTTTTCCACTAAAATTATTTTTAAAAATTATAAATAAAAACTTATTTTTAATTTAAAACCAGCTCCAGATAAAAAGATAATTCCAGTAGTCCCTGCTATCATAGGGTTTGTCACTGAGCAGTTAATCTGTTCACCAGTCGGTTGTAAATGGGAACTCATTTTCTCTAAACTAATTTGCTTGCAGTTATTAGATTTCCAAAGAACTCTCAGAAATCTGGTTGACCTAGGCTCAGTCAGTTAAGTGTCCAACTCTTGATCTTGGCTCAGATCATGATCCCATAGTCATGAGATTAAGCCCCACATTGGGCTCTGCATTGGGCATGGAGCCTGCTTAACATTCTCTCCTCCTCTCTCTTTCCCCCTCTCCTGTGCCTGCCCGCCCCCCTCCCCCCCCCCCCCCCCCGTTTCCTCTCTGAATAAATAAGTAAACTTAAAAAAAAATGTCTGGTTGACATATAGTACAACTAAAGTTCACTCTATCAAGTTTTGTTTTAAGTACACCAGACATTCATTATTTAAACATTTTCATGGGAAATACGTGTCTGTTTCAGAGTAAGTAATGCTGGCACCAGAAATTTTAACTTGGTTATTTCCATTTAACAAAGATGAAGTGAGTTTCTACATCCACTCATATGTGTGTATACATATGAAGCATCTTAACTAAAGAGTCTCTGGAAAGTCACATTAAAATTAGCTGACACCATCCTGGTAAGAAGTATGGCTTGCCATCCCCCTGTTTTGCAGAAGTCATTCATAACTCATAAACATAATTTTCCCTGTTGACACAATTAAGAGAGTGGGGCTTTGAAATGATTTTAAATTTTTCTAAAATTAATTTTAGAAGGCTAATTCTATATTAACTTCTGATTTCTTATACATGTTGATGCACTGTTAGAGAACAATTGTCTTTATTCTACTCTTTTTTCTTTTTCTTAGGCTACATAGTAAGTAATAAAAGTGTAGGGGAGGTATTAAAGATAGCATATAAATCACAGATACATTGATTCTTATACATTCCTTAAAACTTTGGGACTGTCTGTATGCATTTTGAGTATTCTGATATTACCAATACATGAATGTATCCCATGTGTGTGCTATGTCATGTAATCAGTCTCCAAAAGTGAAAAAAAATAGATGCATCCTTAAAAATTACTATCAGATTCTTTGATAAAAAAAGTTTTTCCTAAACCCATTTCCATAGAGTGAATATTGATGTGATAAAAATACAAAAATAGCTTTAGCTATCTGGGTGCCACCATGAGCTCACAAATTCTCACTAGAAAAATCAGTTGACAGTATAAATTATGAATTTAGCCAACCTCTGATATAACTGTCATGTGTCCTTTTGTTCTCTATGCTGTGGGAGTGATGAAAGTCTGAGTGATGTGTCATCATCTGTGTGTGTCAGGAGCAATCTGCCAGTTTTGACTTTAATGGACAAGCCAGCCATGGAATGACAGCTGAGTGACATAGTATGGTGGCTGATGCCTCTCACTGGATTGACTGCCTGCTAATCTAGTTTGGCTTTTTTCCCTGTAGTGAATTTGTTGGCTATTTCTTAAAGCTCATGTTTCCTATTCTAACCTTTGCTTCTAGCACACTAAAAGCCTCTTCAGGGTATTACTTATTAATAAACTGGTCTACTGGAGTATATTTGCTTAAACTATGTAAGTTAAGTTACTTCTTTAGGATAATCTAATGATACTTGTGTTTTGTTTTGTTTTATTTTGTTTTGTCTTGGACTGTTATGAAGTGTCCAGATTCATTAGTGCTAACCGTAACGGCAAAGTTAACAAAAAAAAAAATCAACTGCAGTAGGTATGCTGAGTGATTTTTTTTTTTTTTAAAGTGATTATACACAAGTTTTGGAACCTTGTTTAGCCTCTGTCTATACACCATGGCTAACATATTAAAGAATTTCCCTCTACTTAAATGCCAGTTCTTGCAATTATTCAAACCACTCACAATTTTATTTATTTTTAAAAATTGGCAATAAATGTTTAAGATTAGTTGGAGAAAGATCCATTCATTTCCTCTCTCCTACTCAAAACTCCTACTCCAGCATCGGAGTGTAAGGCTACAGGTTGTCATCCTACAGCCAATAGTCATAGACACTCAATTCATGGTCTAAGGCTCCAAGCTAAACAAGGAGTGGGTAAAACTAAGACACTCTACTTATTTATTTATTTTTTTATGTTGGGAACAAAGAAAGCTGTAACTTAGTTTACCCTTTGCCAGCGTTAACTGCAACTAAAAGACTCCCCTTTGATATCCTTTGTTTTTAAAGCTACTTACTAAAGTGTGGGGTTATCTTTTCACCAGACAAAGATGAATGCTCTAAGGATAATGGCGGGTGTCAACATGAGTGTGTCAACACAATGGGGAGCTACATGTGTCAGTGCCGTAATGGATTTGTGCTGCATGAAAATAAACATGACTGCAAGGAAGGTACGAAGGGAGTGTTCTTTTCTTGACAACATCCAGAATTTCATGCACTTTGGGTAAAGCACTGCTTCCAAGTAGAGTTAATCATATCAATGAGTAATATCATTGTTGACTGTTCAAATGTCAAAAAAAAAAAAAAAACATGTACGGTGTTCAGATATCCAAGCCTACTAATGGAAACTTCATAATACCCAAAAGTTCTACACTTCACACACGGGTGGCATTCGAATAACTTTGTATAAACAGATATAGAAGTGGCTGTGATGCCATCTGGCAGCCAGAAAAGCACCACATTATCCCCAGGTCCTTGTAGAACAGACCCTGTAACAGTCTCCACATTTAAACTTAACTTCTGCTAAATGTTTTGCATTTGGTTTAATTTCCCTCCCCAAAATATCTCATCTATGCTACATGAGCGATGGCACTGTAAATACCAGTAGTATCAAACTCAAATGCCTACCAGAGGAAAGACATTTGAAAATGGTGCCATTTAAAGTTTTAAGTCATGATTTTGGCCAAAAAAAAAAAAAAGCATTCTAATAGCACAATATTAGTCTATTCATTTTTGGTCCTAAGCTCTTAAAATATTCTAATTTTATAAGAACAATTATCTGTATCTCCTTAACCAGTATGAGCTAGATGGAAACAAGAAATAGTTACTCAGTTCTGATTTCATTCTTAGAGGGTCTGCTCCTGAATTTTCTACTTAAATTGGATTTGTGCCCATTTTGAAAGAATTACCATGGCAGATTTTATAACTTTAGTTATTAGCACATACAGATTGGTACGTCCCTGGCTAGAATCACGGTTAGATAGCAGGTCTTTGTATTAACATTGGAATTGTACAGGATATCCTGAACTGACCCTTGTTCCATTCAGTTTCTTTCAAATATTGTCACATGTCAGGGTTATTTTTTCTGCTTTTTCATTGAGCTAACGATATTACCCAGAATCATATGCAAACAAGAATTTCTTTTTTCCTTTTTTCACTTTCTATATGAGAAGATAAACCCATGAAGACTGATATTTGTAACTGAGTAAAGTTTTTTGTTGAATAAACAGGCTGGGGAATAGTCCAGTTATTTCACAGCATTGGAAGATAATTCAGAGAAAAAAAAGAGCTTTTGCAAAGTATGAATACACCCTGTGGCTCACAAGTAGCAAATACAATTTAGATACCTTATTTCTCTGCTTATTTTTAAATATTTTTAAAAATTAAATATTTTTAAATATTTTCAAGAAAGAATTTCATAGGAAACTTAATACACAACAAAAAAACTCCCAGTCTAAGTTAGAATGGGTAGGGTGCTGCTTCATAAATTACAGAGAATGGACACAGCCTGAGGATATTAAATATTTTTTTTGATGTTAAACGTTTTTGAAGTTTGATATAAACAATGTGGAGTAGTCTCTTTTAAGGTAAGGTTATTTTATTGTGAAAAACATAAAAGAAATTTCATATTAAATGAATGAAATAGTCTTTGAAATTAGTTTAAAAGTTATTTCCATGACTAGCAGCTGTTTAGTTATTTTTCCCCTTAACGCTTCATTTTACTTTGATGAAATTAGGGTTCATTTAGTTTAGCAGCTAAAACTATGATTTAGATATCAAGTGTTTACTTTAACTAAGGGTGAGGGAAAATGTAAAGACATGATCCATAAAATGGCTTACTGATGTCAATTAGCTGTAAATGATGTTTCTGCCAATGGGAAAAAAAATGAATTGAAAATGGTGTAGTCCACTGAATCCCGTTTGCGGCATTGCACTCAAATATTTTGTACATGCCAAGCGTTGATAGCTTTGATGTCAGTATATGTTGCTCTGTTAAAATCTGAGCTTTCAGATCTAGCAATTTAAAATAGTTCATTTTTTTAAGCATCTATCTGATTCATTGTAAACAATTTCATGTGAGCAAGAAAACAAACATTGCCTGATTATGCTCAGCAACATGTTTGCCAAGGCAGATGCCTGTGATAACAGAGATTGGCATGGTGATTAGTTAGTACTGAGGAAAATCTTTCAGCGGGATAGTGGGTAAATGGGCTACTTTCTTGCTACACCAACCCTGGGCTAGATTTCCAGACTGACTTATATTATCGTTGTTGGCACAGCTGAGTGCGAACAGAAGATCCACAGTCCAAGTGGCTTCATCACCAGTCCAAACTGGCCAGACAAGTACCCGAGCAGGAAGGAATGCACGTGGGAAATCAGTACCACTCCTGGCCATCGGATCAAATTAGTAAGTGAGCTCATCCTTCTTTCTATTAAGTGGACTGCCCATGTCTTTTGTGGCTAGCACATGGAGATAAGTTGAATGTTTATTTAATTGAATTGCATTAGTGGGCTGCTGGAAAATATTTTCTTTCTTATGCTTTCCTTCTTACACTAAATAAATCCCTGATTTCCTAGATCAAGGTGACAGCAATGACAGCCATGTAGCTCTCATGTGGTGTTCTTATCCTGGATGCTTTAAAAGGCATTATCAGCGTTACTGCAAAACAGTAGGCTCTATTTCCTAACATGTTATTGGTAATGATATTTGCAAATGGGGAAAGTAAATGAACAAAAATACATCAGAAATTCAGCAAGAAAGAAATAAAATGACTATCGGCCTAAACCCAGCATAGCACTGGCTGTGCCCATTCTGTATGCCTCATAAACAAAGCATATGTATTTTTTTATAAAATTAATTTTGCCTTGTGGCTTGTGGAATGTCATTTTTGCATCACGTAGTTGCCCTTTTTTTAGATGGATACTGATATCCTTAGACTTCCTCTTCCTAAGGAGATACCACGGCTTACTGTGTCTGTGCATACACAGAATAGAGGCCATGTAAGGACAGAGCAATGAAGTGGCCATCTACAAGCCAGGAGAAGAGGCATGACCAAACCTGATAGCACCTTGATCTTGAAATTCTAGCCTCCAGAACTATAAGACAGTATTTTTTGTGTGTTTTAGCCACTCAGTTTATGGTAGACTTTATTCTGTGTATGCACAGACACAGTAAGCTGTGGTGCCTTCTTATCTTCTTACAAGGACACTAGCCCTATGGGACTAGGGCATCACCTGTATGACCTCATTTAATTTTGATTACCTCCCTAAAAGCCTTATCCCCAAATGCATCCACACTGTGAACTAGGGATTGAATGTATGGATTTGGGGAGAACACAATTCAGTCCATAACAATCTCTTTGCTGAAATTTCCCAACTGTTTGTATGTTGTCTGTAGTGTTACTAGAATCTTTTGCATATTAATCATAGTTACTTTAAATTCCATTTCATAGTTTAAACATAGGGGTCATGTCTCATTCTGTTCTGTTGGTTATTTTCTCTGTTAGTGGTGCGATTTTTTTTGGTTTGTTTTTCTTGCCTTTTTGTATGTCATATAATTTTTATTAAATACCAGACATTATGTGGATAACAGTAGAGACTTTATGTCTGGAAGTAGACACATCTCTTCTGGAGGCTGTTAGCACATGTGTGGGTGCAGCAGGGGCTGGTGTTGAGGAATCTAGTCAGTAAAGCTGAGTGTGGGTTTTCTAGTTCCTACCATCACCTTCAATGCGACATTGGCCTTGAATACCTTTTTCTTAGATTGGAGGCTGGGATTTCAGAGGCATTTTTGCAGTACTGCTACTTTAGCTTCCCTGTTCATCTCCACCATGACTTATTTCTCTCTCCATACTTTTCCTTCCCCCAGTTTCTTGTTACTTGGTATTTGCTGCTCCGGTGGGGAAGGCAAGGGGTTCTCCGTTGTCTTGGTACAGCTTGCACCTTAAACAGGCCCTGATTGTTGAGGTCTTGGAAATGGCCTTCCTCAGCAGTCCTGCCTCTTCTCTCTGTGGTGACCAAACTCCATCTTCTATCTCTGGTTGGTCTTCCATGAGAGAAGACCTTCTATAGTGGTAGCAAGTCTCTACTCTTGCTGCCTTAAGAACCTGTGACCAGCAGTTCCCCAGGGGAAAAAGTGGCTCCTTGTGTTGTGTTTTTTTGTTTTTGTTTGGTTTTTTTTTTTCTGTCATTGTCATTGTTGTTTTACCTTTCCCCTGGCTTCCGTGAGTCTTTGTCCTTGCCCTGGTGGTGATGGTTTTCTTTCCCTTTCCCAGAGGTTTACAGTTTGTTTTTCAGAGAAAGGCTGCCTCTGGGCTTCATGGTTTTGCTCATGGCAGTGACCACTTTCCTCCTCCAAGCCTGCAACACTGAGGAAAGCATTTGGCCTTCTCCTGCTGTGCCCACAATTTCTCTCATGAGCAGGAGATTGAGGTCCATGGAGAAGAGACTGCAAGTGGGTGCAAACTCCCCTATGTCTACAGCTCCCAGGGGCTCTGGACTCTTCCCCTAGTCCACACCTGACCTCTACCAGTTTATTGTAAAGACTTCTTACCTAGTTATATGGCACCCAGCATCTCTTCCTTTCAGGGTCTGCCACTGGTGAACAGGTGTTTATGTCTCCTCTCTCCTTGGAGGAGTCTGAGATTCAGTGGACTGCATATTACTTGGTTGACTAATGACATCAGCTCTTTGACGTATTCAGCAAAGTGATCTTTAAAGTTGACATGGGTTTTTCTTGTTGTTAGGGTAGAAGCAACACTAGTTCCAGCTATCTATATCCAAAAGGAAATAGAACTCTTGATCTACCCCAATTTTAAACACGACAGTATTTTATTCTTTCTTAGTTATATACCTTTCAGCTTATTGAACACCCCTTCCAATTCTAGGACAGTATATTCCTTCACAAATTGCAAGCTTTAATTTTCATGCAGATATTCCACTTGAGGGTCAGAACATAAAGCATGTTTGTCAACAATAGTCATGCCTACTCGTATCCTAAGAAGGAATTTCCCAGAAAGAAAACAGAAGCTCTAGGCAAATGTTGATTGCATTTGACTTTGTGATCTTTGTGGTGTAGTTATGGTCTAAAGCCAGGCTTTCTCAGATATTAGCATTCATCAGAATTACCTGGACAGCTTGTTAAACACACATTACTGACACCCCAAAGTTTCTGCATTGAAACATAATACTAATTCCAATTCCCTTATCCTATAAATGGTGTTCATACAAAACCTAACTCTCAATACACTCTAAGAGCTAGAATCACTAGAAAGTGCGTCATAACATTAGCTACCAACTTCAAGTGATATTTCAGTTCTATAGTTTTTAATTCTTACTATTTCAACATTATTGCTTATGTTTACTGTCATTGTTTCCCTGTTATATAACTACTAACTAATCTACTTTAAAACCAAAATCACCATCTGTAGCAGGTAGCAACCAATGGACGTTTGGCCCACACTGTTTATAATTCCACATCACACCATTCAGTCACTTCCCTGTATGGTTAGACATTTATTATATAGGAGATTTTTATCAAAAAGATACATTGTTCCAGATAAATGCATTTTGCCTGGTTCCTTTGAAATTCTTAATTTTCATGGAAGAACTGAAACCCAAACTGAATTTGGAAAATGAATTCCAAGGAAACTTGAAAAATTATTGAATCTTTTAATGCCCTTAGGCCAAGAACTGCTGATAGATACTTAGCTACAAGCTAGTCTCTTTATTATGGGCTAAGACAAAGAGAAAAAGTAAGGAAAACATTTGATCTCTCTTCGGTGCATCTTGAAGCTTTCTTTACAATTCATATATTGTTACCCTTCTTTACTTAGGCTGCATGGAAAAATAAACATTTCTAAATATTTCACGTATTCATAGAGAAGCAAAGGAAATTATTCCTAAATAGAATTTCATGAGATATAAAGAAAGCTACCATATTTGTGAATTTTAAGAGACCTGCTGTTCTTTCTAGCACAAATATTCCTTTAACTTGATACTGAGTTATATTGGCTGACATGCAAGTAATCGTTTGTGGGTAAAACCAACCTTTCTCTGTGTTTGAGATAAACATATTTTAGTTAATTTGGTTTATATATAAGACTACAAATATCGAGCCTATTTAGACAGTGTTGGAATGATGGAGTAAAACGAATAATAAAATCCAACGCCCTTTGAGAGATATGTGCATTCTTGTGCATAATATTTACTTATCATGAATATATTCTTTTGGTTCATATTGTGATAATCCCTATCTAATATATATTAGTGTACAATAATATAAGGGCGGAGCTATATATAAGGAGTGGTCAGTTTATTACAGATATGCAGAAATTTAAAGCTTTTGGCATTTTAATGCAACTATTTTATATACTGTTTTAGTTATCTATTGCTTTATTTTTATTTTTTTTTTATTTAAAAAAAATTTTTTTTTTCAACGTTTTTATTTATTTTTGGGACAGAGAGAGACAGAGCATGAACGGGGGAGGGGCAGAGAGAGAGGGAGACACAGAATCGGAAACAGGCTCCAGGCTCTGAGCCATCAGCCCAGAGCCCGACGCGGGGCTCGAACTCCGGGACCGAGAGATCGTGACCTGGCTGAAGTCGGACGCTTAACCGACTGCACCACCCAGGCGCCCCAGTTATCTATTGCTTTGTAACAAATTAACCCAAAGCCTCATGGCTTAAAACAAACACTCTCCTGTGCTTGATGATGTGTACTCTCCTGACAGATTTACTCTGTAGAGTCCAGAATGTATAGCCAGAATACTATTCGGTTGTAGTATATACCACCTGATACACAAGCAGAAAATCTTCAAAGGCAATTTTTTTGAGTGGGGGGGACACCTGGGTGATTCAGTTGGTTAAGCATCCAACTTTGGCTCAGGTCATGACCTCACGGTTTATGAGTTTGAGCCCCCCATAGGGCCTGTGCTGACAGCTCAGACTCTGGAGCCTGCTTCAGATTCTGTGTGTGTGTGTGTCTCTCTCTCTTTCTCTTTCTATCTCTCTCTGCCCCTCCCTGCTCACTTTCTCTCTGTCTCTCAAAAAACAAAACAACAAAACACAATAAAATAAACGTTAAAAAAAACAAGAAAAAAATTTAAAAAGGCAAATGTTTTAAAAATATTTTTTAATAGTTATTTATTTTTGAGAGAGAAAGAGAGAGAGAGAGAGTGCAAGCAAAGGGCAGAGAGAGAGGGAGAACAGAATCCGAAGGAGGCTCCAGGGTCTGTCAGCACAGAGCCCAATGCGGGGCTTGAACTCACCAGCTGTGAGATCATGACATGAAAGCTGGAGAGCTGGGATCCTGAGAACCTGCTAGTGTGTTTTAAAAAGTTGTAAAATAGGCACTCTCTCATACGTAATTCCACAAATAAAAACATAAATGTTCTCAAATTTGCCTTTTCTTAAGAGTGCTCTCCAGATAATAAAATGTAGCTTCACAGGTTACTTCTTGCGCCTCACAACATCATGCTTGGACTAAAGAGCACTGAGAACTAATGTCAGTATAATGCCTAATGGTTTCAAAGTGGAATCATGCATATCATCTCAAGTTGGGCTCACAAATGACACTTGTGGAGAAGGATGCAGTTTAGGGGGGTTGGCAAGTGTGTAAAGCTGGCAGGGGTCTAAGGACCTTCAAGCCCAAGATTCTTTCTGTACCTTTTACTTTATTTTGTTTTATTTATTTTAGCATCCTGCATCAGAGAGAAAAAAGATCCATAATTGCTACATATGTGTGCATATATACTAATTTCAATGGGAAATGTTAATAATACAAAGTTATAATGATGAAGTAAAATGAACATACAACAGAGAAATAAAGAGAGATTAGGACCATATATATTTTGAATTTAAAGTGACTTGTGTCTAAACGTCAGGTTTCTACTTACTAGCCATCTTGAGATGATACTTGAGAAAGATACTCATCCTTTTAGTCTCCATTTCTAGATAGGAAATTGGAGATAATACTTAGGAATGTTGTAAGTGTATCAAATGAACTTGTATATTAAGTATTTGGCATAATGCCCTGTAAAAGCCAATAAACACTGATATATGATATCCAAATAGCAATTATAATTATGACAATGATCAATAGTAAAAATTATATACCTTTTTATTGGGTAATTGAACCATGATCAAGTTTTTGTGTAGCCTTATGAAGTTGAAATTCAGTACCAACAATTAAAACTAACAGCTAATAATTATTTGTCAGAAAACCTTTTCTTTAAAGAGCCGATAGGAAATAATATGGACTTCATAGACTGTGTAGTCTGTGTTGCAACAATTTTAACCTGCTGCTTTGGTGTGAAAGCATCCACAGACAGTACACGAATGAATGGACGTGGTTGTGTTTCAGTAACTGTTTAATTGCAAAAACAGCCTGAAAACTAGATTTGCCAGGCAGAATTTACCTAGTTTGTTAAGAAGGTCAGGGTAAAAGGGTTTGAAATCATGAAGTCCATCATTGTTTGTGATTATTTTCCCTGAAATCACAGAGGGTGGAAATATTTAGCTCTTAATTTCTGTGGTAGACAGAATAATGTTCCTCATCCCCCAAAGATGCCCGTGTCCTAATCCCCAGAACCTGTGCACGTGTTACCTTATGTGGCAAAAGGAGCTGTGGTTAAATTAAAGATCTTGAAATGGAGAGATTATCCTAGATTATCTGGGTGGGCTTGATGTAATCACAAGGGTGCTTACAAGACAGGAGCAGGAGATCAGAGAGGAGATGCTATACTGTTGGTTTTGAAGATGGAGGAAAGGGATATGAGCCGAGGAATGAGAGCGGCCCCCAGAAGATGAGCAAAACGCAAGGAAACAGATCATCACCTTCCTCTGGAAGGTCTGGTGCTGCTCACCCATTTTAGACGTCTAACCTTCATAGCTGACAGGGAGTGAAAATGTGTCATTTAAGCCACTAAATTTACGGTAATTTGCTACAGCAGCAATAGGAAACTAATACATTTGCTTTCTCTGTGTGTGTGTTTAACTAGGAGATGCTGACTATGTGATAATAGCTTTACAATAGAAAGAAACCTTGATTAAAAGGTAGTTGGGGGGAAAAATGTCTTCTTATTAGAAAAGAGATCAAGTTCTGAATGAATAAGACAAGGATCTGTTTTACTCCTGGTTTCCTCCTGTCTTGATTCTGGAGACTCATCATTACATTTTTGGTACTTTTTCAATGTTTTGAATTGCTCCACATTAAATAGAAAATAAAACAAAAACAAACCAACAAAACAGAAACAAAATTCCAGGCACAGGAGCATATAGCAATATGTGCTCATGTCGTGTTTATTTGATTTATCCTATCCTGGAGTTTGGCGAAGTTATATAGTTGCAATTTATAGCTTTAGATATGGGATATTTAGAAAACAAAAGCACCTACAAATGTTACATAATTCTCCACTATAAATTCACAGAAAGTGTATTTGACCACAGCTATAGAGGACTCATGGGGGGAAGAAAGGTCATTTGAATCAGAAGGCTAGGGTCTGTATTCCATGCTGCCATTTTTCCCAGTGGCCTTTACTCCTTCCAGTATCTTGTGGGAAACCAACTGACAGTTCTTACCGAAGACAGGAAAAGACGAAGGATGGCTGGGCCCAGGGAGTGCTAAATCTTATCTCACAGCTGCTCAGATTGCATCAGCGTCTTTCATTCGCTCGCTTTTAATGGTCACGCTGGCTAAATTTTATTTTTGCATTGAATGCTATCATTTTATTTTCTTGTCCTTTATGAATATCTAAGGCAACTCAGGATGACTTTACCCTTTAGCCACCGCCTGTATTTTCAATCAAAGTACCTCTACAGATGTTCATGTGAGGCTGCATATGGAAGCCTGGCGGGGGGCCAGCTAGGTAGATTAGGCTTGCTTGGGAGTTCCAGAAACACATAGTTATTCTTTCCACAGCCCAAAATTAGAATTCAATTTTATTTCTTTTGAATGAGACTCCTTAAGCTCTTGGTTTGCCTTGTGGGAAATCCATTAGTATTTCTGATGAGAGCTCATGGTTATTTGCTCTTTTTTGTTTTGTTTTATTTTGTTTTTTTAAACTTAGATTAGTAACCTTAAAATCATAGAAATATAATCATGGAATGAGTAAGGTTTAAATGTTCGAATACTAAAATGCCTATAAAGTTTTAGTGTAAACACCTAAGAAAAATAAAGTACCAAAAAAGAGGGCAGTGTTTCAGCAGAAATCAGACTTTCTTACCGCTCCATACATCAGCTTTGCTTAGCTGTCCTGTTACCATTGTGTAGTTGAAGGATGTTTGGGGATTCTAAGTGTCTTCGGGGGTGCGAGGGAAGCAATTCTGTGACATTGATTCCTGGTGGCTGGAAATCTCCGTATTCTGCATTAATTAGATATAGATATTCATGGCTCAGGACGCATCATAAAAGAAAATAATAAACTGTGTGTCTCACTGTATCTTTAGGAATTCTACAAAAATATTTTTTGAGGTTTTCCCAGTGTCCCATGGACCCCTGTAATACCTTTCAATGGCCTAGAAATGTTTTTTATTGAGGCAATGTCACTACATATGGAGGTCTCTAATGTGAATGTCTCTATGATATGAAAGGCCAGATTTATGAGATCTCGGCATGTGAATTGGTCACGCTTTTGCTTGTGTGGAAGCATTTGGGTTAGACTGACTTCTGGAAAAGGACCACCCAATCTTTGCAGATGAACTAACAGGCTGCTACCAATTCCAGGAGGAAAAGTCACTAAGACCTTAATGAAGGAGAATTGTTTGCATCACTTGGGAATATGTCAGCTGCAAAACTTTTGCCTAATTTGACTCTTCCAGAGTCAGTCCGATTCCATTAGTAATTTGATAAAAAGCGGGAGCCAGTTGGCTCCAAACCAGGTGTCAGTATGCCCCCAGCCCACAAGCGCACTGCCACTCTGTGTGGTGTTGCTCTGTTCTGTAAAACAGATGTTATGATTCACTCCAGACATCCTGCATTTCATTAGGGAGTGAAATAGTCACTTAGTTATCTCATTCACTTACTTTTCAATGGACTGAACATGTGTGGTCTGTAAATTCTGATCCCATTTTAACTTTTACTCACAGGATATGCTTGAGAATGCCATCACCCCACCCCCACCCCCATCCGCACCCCCTGTCGTTCTTACAATTTTCACTTCTTCACAGTAAGTTTTTCTGGTCTTTTTAGATGAATGACTCTAAACCACATTCAAAAGAGATAGTTATTCAACATGCAATGGTTTTCAGATGTTGTCATTTTCCTGAAACAGTGTTGTTGTTGTTTTTTTCTTGAAATAACCCTGGTCTTATAATTCAGAAGCTTGGTTTCATATTTAATCCGCAGAAATTCTAAGCGAGGATAAGCCAGTTTTCTCCTGTTGGTTTCTTAACAGTCACAAACTGACACTGAGACTGTGTATATGTCACAAAAGTCCTAGAAGCTGACTGAGTACCGTCTCATGAGATGCAGAAAACCTGAAGGGTTGGCCTTCTCCTTTTACAGCATTTCCGTCCGTGGGGTTGGCCATAAACATGGAATCGGTAGACAGGTAAACGAATGGACGTCCAGCCGACCATCCGTTCAGAGTCTTCTATATCACTCATACACTGCGTCTGCTCTACTCCATTCTCTGCCACTGGATTGCAGAGAACCCCAGAATTCCCAGAAGGGGAAAACTTCAGTGATCACCCTGCTTTGAATGTTGTACTTCATGATAAATACACTCTGCTAAAGTCTCCTTGTTCACTGTATCTTTCTGCATTGTTTTTTGTTGATTTGTTTCCAGTAAGACTCTTTGTGCTCTATTTAATCTTTTTCACACTATCCAGTGTCTTGGTAGAATGCAGCGAACAATCCTTTTTACCCATTATAATTATAATACATAATGACTCTCTGAGGCTCGTTGGTTACAACATTTTAATTTATACTTTTAAGTAGGATGCGGAGGAATATACAACAGCAGAGATCAGACCTCTTTCTTTTCTTTTGTTTCTTCTTTTAAGTAGCTTCCATTAGTTTCTCCTCCTCCCTAATTAATATAAATTGCTTCTTTCGTTTCTTCCCTTACTCCTCCGAAGTCAGTGATAGTAGACGGCAACGTGTTAAGGGATAGATAACTGTGGTCAGCACCAAAGGAAAACCATTCTTAATTCTTAGTCGATTTTTTCTTTCAAAATTACAAAACTGATGGTTTTAATTAAACTTAGAATTGTGACAGTTTCACCATATTGCATTAAATACATGTCTGTAAAAAGTTTTGTGCAAATATTTTAAGCTGCAGAGACCACAGCAACATTAGTGAATTTTTTGAGTACATGTTCTCTTTCTTTGGTGTTGTTTCCCTTATTATTTTGTTTAGCTTTGCTCCATAGACTTTAGTGGAAGCTATAGTTTATTTCTTGAAGGCATGATGGTTTTCTCAGGGAAAAGAAAAAGCCTTAATTGGCGATGGCAAATAACCTAGAATTCCTGGAATTATTAATAGTTTGGACATTACTATTTTCAGTCTGTCTCGATTACACGTTCCTTTGTGATGTTTAATATGTGTTATACATTTAATGAATTTTCATTTTAAGAATTTGCTTCTGTACTTTGTTAAAGCATGGAAGTGAGGCCGCTGGCTGGCTGATGAACTCACAAGTGTAGGTAGTGTGCTACATGAGGGCGAGTCTTTCGCTAACACTGGTTTCTGGCCCAGTGAGTGGAGTTTGATAGTAATTCTTGCTACAAGTATAAAAAAATAATTAATTGCTCAGACTCATACATAAAAATTACTACGCAGGAAAATTAAAATAATTTTTAAAGGCATACTAAACTTGGCAAGACTCTAAATATTAAAATAAGTATACCATCTATCTTAAAAGTAAATTAACAATAATGTAGCCTAAAATCATATTAGGACTCTCTAATAATATGGGTTTGTAGGATCTAAATAAAGAAGTATATAGTGAAAATTCCCTTTTAGTTATCCTATTAAAATTTACTGTGCTTAATTTTTGTGAAGATATAACAATAACTGTAAGAGGTTTTCTGCTTAAGTGTCCCAAGGTACTTGTACACAAAATACATCCAAGGTAGTATATGATGTTCAATAGTTTATGATCATCAAAACCAGAGGATTCAACTTTTTAAAACAATTTAAAAATGTTAAAATTCAATTTTTGTTTTCTGATGCATTCAGTGTAAACTTAGAATTGTATTCAGAATAAAATGTCACTTTGTGATTACAATTTGTCTATATTTTGGAGTAGATTGTCATAGATTTAGTTGAAATAGTTGAATAGTAGAATTTCACCTGGAGTTATTGCATTGTTTTCCTCCTTATGTTTTTGCAGAGATTTTACATCATGTTGATTTCACACTCTTTCAGTAATGCTCCACATGGATTTCTTTATTTATATGTCCTGAGCATGTTTTATTGATCTGTATTTCTGCTCCAAAGGAAAGAACCCATTTTGAGTGATATGTGATTTTTTATTTTTCTTTTCCTTTCTTCTTCTTTTTTTTTTTTAACTAGGCCTTTAGTGAGTTTGAGATTGAGCAGCATCAAGAGTGTGCTTATGATCACTTGGAAGTATTTGATGGAGAAACAGAAAAATCACCAATTCTTGGACGACTATGTGGCAGCAAGATACCAGAGCCCCTTGTGGCCACCGGAAATAAAATGTTTGTTCGGTTTATTTCTGATGCATCTGTTCAAAGAAAAGGCTTTCAAGCCACACATTCTACAGGTCAGCAAATCAGGGCCATGTTTCTCTTTCTTAAGATCTAGGTTTCTCTTCCGGGAATGAATGCAGTGGATCCTATAACAGGAACATTAACGAATCTCTGAGGACAGTAGAAGAAATCTCACTGGAGCATTTTGTAAAATATTTGAGAGCAATGTTGCATCCTACCTATATGTCTTTGTAGTTGTTGAACATTAAAAGGAAATGCAATAATTTGATCTCATTCATGTTCAATGCAGTATGACCAGGTAGAATTATCTCTAAATATTTGTATAATATGTTCCATATTCACTTTGGCAGTTTGATTTATATGTTCTGTTTAACAGTTAAAAATCTATATCTTAGTATTCAAGAATTATGTTTATCTAACATCCTACCTGGTTACCTAGATTTTAAATTAATATATTTTTATAAATCAGTTTTGAGATTTATCTCTCTGTTTTACAGAGCCTCATTTGTTTTTCCCTTTATTAGGTATGCAACACAATCTTTTTCCTAATCCTAATCCCTAATTTGACTTTGTAATGAAAATCTTCAAGAAATAAAATATAATTTAGAAAAATATGGAAAATTTTAGGCAAAATGTAGAATAACATTTTTTATAACTTGGAGCGAGCCTAATCATATATTTCATAAATGTCTAGGAAATGTCCTTTTTTTTCATTCAGTTGAAAATAAAAAATCAGTTGATTGTAGTTTCCTAAAGTCATTTAGCTTATAGTGCCACCTAGTGGCACTCATGATGCATAAACCGTTTAGACACCGCCTGGTAGAAATCTATCTTGGTGTAAAACGCACTAGAAATAGTATACATATTTTACCAGGAAACATTTTGAGTGTAGTAATTTTCATCATGGTTTCCTGATTTTTTGTTTGAATTTTTTTAATTTTATGTGAGAAATCAGAATTTTAATTATTCCATTATCCAATATTACTTTCCAGTTTAATACATTTTGTTATGAGCATTAGATTTATACTGAAGTCTATATGTGAGAAAGTGAATATTGTCCAGGGCGCCTGGGTGGCTCAGTTAGTTGAGCATCCGACTTCAGCTTAGGTCATGATCTCACAGTCCATGAGTTCGAGCCCCGAGTCGGGCTCTGTACTGACAGCTCAGAGCCTGGAGCCTGCTTCAGATTCTGTGTCTCCCTCTCTCTCTGCCTCTTCCCCACTCGTGCTCTGTATCTCTCTGTCTCTCAAAAATAAACATAAAAAAAAACATTTAAAAAAAGTGAATATTGTCAAAATATTGATCATACTAGGAATTGTTGGACTCATTGATAATTCAAATTAATTGTTTCTCAGGATTAGTATAAATATTTATATTTAAAATTATTTATATATTTATATTTATATATATTATATATATTATGTTTGAGAAAAATTTTTCATGGACTATAGACATTTTGTACTGATTTTCCACCCATTTGACATGTACTCTTTAAATATTTTCCTGATAACTTGTTATGCATTGAAGGGGTGGAATGATTGGAATCCCATTACTTCATCAATACTTTTCTGATAGCACAGAGTTTATGGCATATATATGCATACTTTAATACCCTGGGTATCATAAGTTCCAAGAAAGCAGTATAAAAATATGCTGTCAAAGTTCTTGAAATATCTGACTATATCATATTTTTAATTTTCCTGTCTATGAATTCCTCTTTCTTACGTTAGTAAAAACTTACTTTTATAGTATCTCATACTATCTTTTCTTACCTTTGGTAAGTAAAAGGATTAAGACTTATATCATGTTCTGGTATGTTGATACATTTGGGGTTTAGGTCTAATGATGCCATTACCTAGCTGGGAACGTTGGAAAGGATCGTTTCTTTGGATCTGTTTCTTTATCTGTAAACTACTATTTAAGGTTTCTTATAGCTGTAAAATTCCACAACTTGTTAATTTTGCATGGCCTCTGCTCATGAACCCTATTTGCAGTGTTTATATTACCCTTAAGAACCCATTGTTAGGATCTAATTTCTCAATGAGATCACATATTGAGATCTGATGGTCTATATAGCATGCATTTGGCATTTAGGCACACACATGTACTTAATATATACACTTTACGTATACTGAATCCTCAAAAGACTATACGATGTATTATTATCCTCATTTTTCAGATAAAGAAGTTTTAGAAATCTCTAAAAATTAATTAATCCTCCAAATTCTCATTTTTCAGATAAAGAAATTGATTAATTATTTTGTAGAGATTTCTAAAATTATGTCAAAGCCTGAATTTAATCTTTACACTACCTATCTCCAAAGCTCACATACTTTCCACCACAGTATATTTTCTCTTAACGTAAAAGTTTCAGATTAGGAAGAAAAAGGATACCAAACTGGTCTGTTATTGAAGCAATGGTAGAGATTGAATTTTTCCTTATGTAAGTTTTAAAAAACCCTCTGTTTAAAGTATGTAACCGGCTAGGCCTATTTTATTGCCCTGTTCTGTTCACATTCATTCAAATACCCAATTGAGCAACGTGAGTCCTATTTTCATTAGGTGAAAACGGACCCTGGATATCTTTTAATCCGGCCCTGTCATCTCACAGTTAAGGATTCTGAATAAAAACTTAAATGCCTGAAGTAGAACAAAAAAATAGTAGTTGGTATTAGAATCCTGGCTTCTTAACTCGGGCTCATTTGCTGTTATCAAAATTTTTCATATTATCTGTGTTTTTTTTTTTTCTTGATGCATAAATTTTTGCTCTCACTTAACCAGGCATCTTTTCTGGGTAGATTTGTTTTATACTGTTACTTTCTAGGAGCCATACATGTTGAAATCCTCTGAGGTGCTGCCTCCTATTTATGTCTCCTAAAGCTTTCTCTTTAATAAGTTAATTTATCCCATAGTCTTTCATCACATATTTATTTGACACCAGCTTTGGATAGACTGTAAGGTATTGGTAATTTATAGCAAAAAATTTAGCAATTTGTGGGAGTTGATAAGGAAATCGAAGGAATCCCTGCCTGTTGACAGCTTACAGTCTGGCAAGTTAAACTTCTGATTTTCAGATGTTTCTGTACTTAGGATTTTTCAGTCAATTTCTACTGACAAGACAGCCAAGTCCAGTACTACATCAGTCAATTTTTTCTACATGTATAAAACTCTTATTCATTATTGAACTGCTTCTAGAATATCTGTAACTCTTATTGATGGGCCCTGAAATACACCCTTTAATTTGCTTGAGTAAATTTATATATGTTTCTGTATAAGATTTGAGTTTTGTCCACAAGTTTGTAATAGCATGAATTTTGAAGCCAGCTGATTAGAAATATTGCTCTAATATGGTTTTATGGCTACTTTTTCTCACAAGTAATGCTATGTAAAAAAAATCCACGAGTAATAGACTTTATTGGGAAGAGTCCTTTTTATTCTCTGATAGTGTCCAAATTCTAAGCCTAAATATATTTTAATCAGGTAACAAATGGTATTCCACTACCCTTAAATAAACTTATGAAAGGAAACAAATCCTCTGGTAAAAAAAAAAGCATATCTATATATCTATATAGATATATAGATATATAGATATATCTCCTGTGTATTCTCTCAGAGGATATGGCTATCATATAGAAAAAGGGGGAAATGTGAAGAGAAAATAATATTTTAAAACATGGTCAATCTGGGGCGCCTGGGTGGCCTGGTCGGTTAAGTATCCAACTTAGGCTTAGGTCATGATCTTGCAGTTCACAGGTGTGAGCCCCGCGTCGGGCTCTGTGCTGACAGGTCAGAGCCTGGACCCTGCTTTGGATTCTGTGTCTCCCTCTCTCTCTGCCCCTTCCCCACTCACGCTCTGTCTCTCTGTCTCTCTCTCTCTGTCTCTGTCTCTGTCTCTCAAAAATAAATAAACATTAAAAAAAAAAAAACAGAGACAGGGAGGCAAACCATAGGAGAGTCTTAACTACAGAAAAGGAACTGATGGTTGATGGAAGGGAGGTGGGTGGGGGGTTGGGCAAAATGGGTGATTGGCATTAAGGAGGGCACTTGTGATGAGTGCTGGGTATTTATGTAAGTGATGAATCACTAAATTCCACTCCTGAAACTATATATATATATATATATATATATATATATATACACATATAAACTATATATTAACCAACTAGAATTTAAATAAAAACTTGAAATATTAAGAAAATAAATGAATAAAATAAAACATGGCCCGTCTGGTAGGACTTCTTTCCTGTAGCATACAACATCATACTATTTATCAATGACATTAAAAAAAATAAAATAATACATTATTAAACTTCTTAGCAAGGAAATTATTTTGATCTAACTCAATTAAATTAGAATGTCCACTAAAGGCATTTGTAGGTCAAGTTACAGGACCTCTTTGGGAATTTAATACTTTATCAGGAAACAAACAATCATGTCTTTCCAAATTAAAAGGAAAGTCACCCCCAGGCTTCTCTTCCCTTCTTGTCACCTATCTTATGCAGCTTTATTTTCATTTTCCAGAATTCTGTAGAAGATGTTCTGGCAGCTTATAAAGTACATTCAAACAATTGATTTAAAAACAATATTGCTGACATGCTACACTACTTTTATATTGTTCCAACTTAGTAAATGAACAGAATATTTGCAGGGAGTGTATTTACCTAAAAAACATCCTTTATAGGGACCATATTAAATGATACATGAACTAAATTTTGAAGAATTGCCACAAGGATTCTCAAAGACACTCGTAAGCAATTGCCCTCATTCTGGTTGTTATTTTCTGCGTACGGAATTTCTCTCAGGGCATATTAAAATCACACCTCTTCTGCATATAATATTCAAATGTTTGTTCTTAAAAATTTTATTCTGTGGACTAAATTCTGTCTCTGTCTCTGTCTCTTTTTCACTGTTGGATCATTAATTCCAGATTTATTAGCTTGAGCAGTGATCCATAGGAATGCAGTTGTGCTCTGAAACAGATAAACGAAAGCCGGTGAACTTTCTGAAACATTTTTAGTCACTCTTAAATGTAATTTATTTATTTTGAATATTGCCGTTTTCTAGAAATTTTCAATAAAACCCAGTTATAACCCTTCACTGTCATTTTCAGATTCACAAACATTTCATGAAATCCCCTTTCCATTTTTGTTTACTTTTTTTAAATGTTTATTTTTGAGACACACACACAGAGCCTGAGTGGTTTCATGAACTCTCCCTTTCCATTTTGTTTAATTTTTTTAAATGTTTGTTTTTAAGAGAGACACACACACACACATACAGAGCCTGAGCGGGGAAGGGCATAGAGAGAAGGAGACACAGAATCTGAAGCAGGGTCCAGGCTCTGAGCCGTCAGCACAGAGCCCCACATGGGGTTTGAACTCACAAACTGCGAGGTCATGACCTGAGCCGAAGCCAGAGGTTCAACTGACTGAGCCACCCAGGAGCCCCTCCTTTTCCATTTTGTTCCACTAGTTCATTTCCTCCTTGATTTTTGTTGGAAGTTGGGACTGGCAGAGAATTGTATCTTCTGGATCCCGGTCTTTGTCTTGCTACTTTGTTTGTACAAGGCAGGCACACTGAAACTAAAGCCTTCTTCCCAACGCACAGTCTGTGCCTTCAGCTCTTCCTGGCTGTGGGATAAAAGTTTTTTAAAAAGTTGAAACCAAAACAAATCCGGCAATTATATCAAACTTTGAGAACAAGTAGAATTCTAAAAAACCTCTAAATGAGATTACACTGGTTTATACACTTACATATTACATTTGGAAATATTTTTCACAGAATATTTTCCCGGGCTTCAAAAATATAAGTCTTCCATTATGGTAGCAGATTAATAGTGTTTTCAATTGTTTTTTTCATTTTTTTCTGGCTTTTCATTTCATACCTGAATGGATCCCTAGCAGCACAGATGATGGCATTTCAATGTTCTCACTGGAAAATTACGGCAGAAATGGTGGTAGCTTCCACTAAGATAGCCTTTCCTATGTGCCAGTTACCTTCCAAGCATTTTACACATATTAAACCATTCACTCTTCGTCTAGACCCCGGGGTGGGGCTACTGTGTATGATGCTTGTCTTAGAAATGTAGTGTGAGGGGCGCCTGGGTGGCTCAGTTGGTTAAGCGTCCGACTTCAGCTCAGGTCACGATCTTGCGGTCCGTGAGTTCGAGCCCCGCATCGGGTTCTGGGCTGATGGCTCAGAGCCTGGAACCTGCTTCCGATTCTGTGTCTCCCTCTCTCTCTGCCCCTCCCGTTCATGCTCTGTCTCTCTCTCTCTCAAAAATAAATAAACATTAAGAAAAAAATTAGAAAAAAAAAAGAAATGAAGTGTGAGATACAGTCCCACAGCGGATGAAGGGCAGAGCCCAGATTTGGACCCAGGTAGTTTGGCTGCGGGGTTCTGTCACAGGGGAAGGACCGTAATTTTTGGACTCAGAAGAGCACCCTGCCCTGGTAGGAAGGGTAGGATGTTAGGTTCGCAGTCTGTAGGACTCAAGAGACAATATTTAAGAGATGAGTCCAGCTTTCAGCTTTTTACACGGGCAGTAGTAGCACCCATATCGAGTGATTGTGCAGGATGCCCCATCTGCCACCGGGAACATAGAGGGACATTGACATTCACCATGGAGCACAGCCTAGGGGGCAGTCATTCTCGTGGTTGGAACTCCAGTTGGATATCAGCCACACACACGAATCTAAATGTCTTTGTGCCTACATATATTTAGACACATCTGAACGGTGGTTCCATCCTGGAGATTCAGAAATATTTTGTTATTGAAAGTCACCAAGCCACAGTGTGGGTAAACTGTACACAGACCTGAAAACTCCAGCTAAGTGTTTGTAATTGCGCAATCCATCCTCACAGGGTGCTGCTGAGGATGGTTTGGTCGCATGATCATGACAATGTCACAGTTGTGGTTTGATAGCCAGTGTCCTGCTTGTCCACATCTTTTCATCTTGGGCTTTCATGTCTGTCCCCTCCCAACTTATTCCACTTCTCCTGAGATTTTTCCGGTCTTAGCACTGAAATTGTGGCTTCCCAGGGATCTCTCAGTGCTTGACAAACAAAGATAGAAAGAAACTCTACTTGCTTCTGACATGTTTATATCCCTTTATCTCCTTTGCCCCCGACCCTCTGCCATAATAATACATATAATGCCTAGTTATTAGGGATAATAACCTATATAGGCCCTAGTTATTAGGAGGTTTGGGGGTGGAGATTACAAAGCTTCTGAGAAAAAAAAATTTTAAGTGTTATATCTAAATTACACTGGCTATAAATTTTTATGCATACTTATCTATTTGGTGTATTTACCTCTAATGACAAAAGCAATAACTGGTAATCCATAAGTTTATTGATATCTCTCTGAAAAAGAAGCTGTGAAAAGAGCATTTAAATTTTTTTATTTATTACAAACACAAATATACTTAGTAGCTTCTGGAACTACAAAGGTAACTGCAATTAAGGATGTGTGTATGTTTTTCCCAACCCAGTTAGGTGAATATTTCTACCCAAATCAAACTGTTCTATATATTCTATGTAGAGTTCTATATCATGCACACACACATAGAAATTTTATACATTTTGTTGATATTTTTAAAGCTTATTTATTTTTGAGAGAGAGAGACAGAGAGAGTGGGGGGTGGGGAAAGGCAGAGAGAGGGAGAGAGAATCCCAAGCAGGCTCCTCACTGCCAGCAGGGAGCCCGATGTGGGGCTTGAACTCACAGACTGCAAAACCATGACTGGAGCCAAAACCAAGAGTCGGACGCTTAACCGACTGAGCTACCCAGGTGTCTTATATTTTGTTGATTTTTACATTCTTTCTTATTCATTTGGATTCTGGGTTCTTAATCAATTAAGATTAAACTTGAATGAAGATAATGATCTTTTTTCTATTAAAACTAGTTATTTGGAACTAAAAACAGTATCGTGTGCAACAAAAATATTTATTAAGAGTTACTAGACGGTAGGCACTGTTTTAAGTGATTTTCATGTATTCATTAAATCCTCAAAGCCCACTAAGATTGCTACTGTTGTTATATTGTTATCACCTGCATTTTGCCCTATGGATCAGAGAAATGGCATCACTCGTATAAAGTTAACTGAGCTAGTAGGTGTTGGAGGTGGTATTCCAACCCAGCAGTCTGTGTGTAGTGCCCGTGTCAGTACCTGTTGCACAGACCCCACAATTATGGGACACACATCCGGTGATGAAAATGAATTCAGAAAGTAGAGAAGGGTTAGACTACATCAAATTTGAAAGGGGACTTGTGACACCTCACTGGATTTATTTCATTTTTTCTTTTCTGGGCAGAGTGTGGCGGCCGACTGAAAGCGGAACCGAAACCCAGAGATCTATACTCACATGCTCAGTTTGGTGATAACAACTACCCAGGACAGGTCGACTGTGAATGGCTGGTAGTGTCAGAACGTGGCTTTCGCCTGGAGTTATCCTTCCCGATTTTCGAGGTGGAGGAAGAAGCTGACTGTGGCTATGACTATGTTGAGCTCTTTGATGGTCTCGATTCGACAGCGGTGGGGCTTGGTCGATTCTGTGGATCAGGGGTAAATACAGAAGCAGCGGGAAACCATAGCCAGATTAAAAAAAAAAAAGCTCAATGATTGGTGATTGTTATGTGTGCCATATACAAATTGACAATATTTTTACAAAAAAAAAAAGGTTACACTGTATTGTTATTGGCTTGACAAATTATACTATGCCTCTTTTCCCTCACCTCTTTCTCTATCTCTATTGAATTTTCTCAATAATCTCACGCAAGAGGGATGAATTTGGTAGCTCTAATTTGCTGTTAGTGTCCACATTCTAACTTTTTTATTCATGTTCTTCTTGTGTAATAAATATTTCAACCTTGAAGAATCTAAAGGCAATACATTTAAACACACACCTTTGACAATTGGGTCAACTTCCTAAATTAAAGCATAAAGGCAAAGTAATATGCACACAACCCATGTTGACATTCCCCTCTCAAAGAATACACCTGCTGAGTGGTGGGGTCCACCAGTGCTGTGCGGACTCAGTGCTACCAGAATGCTGTTCCACTGCAGCGTGTCACTTGTGCATGGGACAGAATGCCAGCGTACAGGTCACAGAGCGTTGCCACAAGAAATAAGAAAAAGGAAAGCTTAAGATAAATATCAAGTGGTCTTCTGAAGACTTACTTTGTTCAGAAGACATTAGGCGCCCCCGCCCCCGCTCTTTTTTTGTCTATCAGTGTCTATTGCTTAAATAATACTGAACATGAATACTCTTGAACTCCTGTCCAAATACCAGCTGCAGTGAAACAAAAAAGATTCTTGGTGTTTAGATTATTGAAACAGGAAGGGAGGGATGATTTGGATTCTGGAACTGTCTCTGCCTCAGAGCACCTTCTGAAACAAATTTGATAGCTCTTTGTGCTCTTTGAACCTCACTTTATTTATTTCTAAATCAAAGGAACTTGGCTTAAAATTTTGGGGGAAGAAAAAAAATGACACACCAACTTGAAAACACACTTCTGTTCCAAGCCCAGCAATACCACTACCTATAACTATGATCTTGAGCATGTCATTTGCTTCTCTGAAACTCACGTTTGCTCATCTGTAGAATGAAGAAGCCACACGTATTCACTATTCCAGGTTGTTGAGAGGATTAAGTCATATATACCCCACTCCCCCCCCAATCCCAAATATGAATCTCAATGAAGAAAAACATGACTCCTTCTGTTTGTTTATTTGCCTGTGTGTTTCTTTTTGTCTTTAGCCACCAGAAGAAATCTACTCCATTGGGGATGCGGTTTTAATTCATTTTCACACTGATGACACAATCAACAAGAAAGGATTTCATATAAGATACAAAAGTATTAGATATCCAGACACCATGCATACCAAAAAATAACACCAAAACCTCCATCAGAACATCAAGGAATGTGCAGAATGGAGAGAAGACGTATTTTTTTTTAAATGAAGATATTAGCACAAATGTTTTATATAACAAGTGTGAACAGAAGAAAACTGTAAGACCAGAATTATCTCTGTACTACAAGAGAAGTTTTCACCTAACTCTGATCAGCATTACCAGGAGATTGGAGCTCCATGCTTGATGGTATAAATCGAAATAAAGCTGGCGGAAGGGCGTCATGTTACTTCAAGGAAGACTCCACAAGCTTTTGTTGACAGCTTGATGCAGATGCCTTGCAATTGCAAGCAGTTCAGTTCAGGGTCTGTGACCTTGCAAAGTGTTCTTTTTGACAATTCTTCAACATTTGGGAGAAATAAAATGGTCTTGCAGGTCATATACAGAAAAACCCTCTTCCTGCGTCTGAGGATAATTGCTTTGGCTTTGTATCTTGGATGCAGATCCGTATAGGATGTTGGGAAATGGGAGTCTTTTGAGGGTGCTTTGTACTTTAATTGTGGGTGTGTCCGATGTTTGGAAACTGGAATACTTCAGCTTAGTCACTTTCCTTGCAGGCCAGATTCACCTCTTTGAGACGCAAATGATCTTGTGACCACTTCATTTTACTGGCATTTTGACAAGTTGGAAATGTCAGTAGTGTCCATTATTGCAATTAATCTCTAGACATCATTTATTTAAATGCTGGAAAATGCCCATCTGATTGGTAAACTCAGTTCTTTCAGTGAAAGTGCTGCCTTTTCACACCAAACTTAAGAAGCGCTGTGATGTCTTAGAACTGCATGAGAGAACTCCCAACAGGTGTGAACAGAATTCTTCTAGTGACTGCCTGGATGGTCCATTCTCAAGTCACCAGAGCTGCTATCGTCTTTTCTGTTGTTGTCAACCTGTCGTAGCTGTTATTGCTGACGTTGTCACGGTTAATGTTGTATTTAAAAAAAAAAAAAAAAGAAAGAAACGAAGTGTAAGTAGGCCATGTAGTCATTGAAAGATTTCTTTCTTTCTCTCTCTCTCTTTCTCTCTCTCTCTCTCTTTCTTCTTGGGATTCAGTTAAAAAAGGATTTGTTTCCGAAAGACTTTCTATGGTGCTATTCCATAAACGTTTTTTTTTTTTTTAAACAAAATTTTTGACCTTTGAGCCAACCACCTGTAGACTATGAATGTCTCCCTATGTCTGTCTGGTGGCATTTGAAGACTAAAGACTTGTCAAACGTATCAAGAGTATATCATTGCAAGGGCAGCACTTGTCCTGTGGAACAACTACTTATAATGCCTTAGAATTCTTGCACATGATCAAACAGATCCTCCTAGAGACACACATTTCAAAAGGTTGAACTTAATAATGTATGTGAATTAGCAACTCCATGAGGAAAACCCATTTCCGTGACTGAGAACATCGGGTATAAATACGGTGTCTTGCTTTTGTTGTAGAAAATGAATTTTCTGCTTTAAAGCCATGCGTGTTTTTAATATTGTGTGTGTATATGTGAGGTTGTCTGGGTGAGCGGAGCTATAAGAAGGTGAAACGTAGTGGGGGATGGAAAAGTTAGAATTTATGTGCCAAGTTCTACTTAGAATCCTGTCTGAAGTAGCACCTTTCTTAGGAGATTTCATGGACAATTAATAGGAACGTCTAATTATTATCAACCCCATTATAAAAATGGCTTTTTCCTTTACAGAAACTCTGTTTTGATATGTTTTGATGTTGACGTAGATTACTACGTGAAATACCTTAGTTTCTGTTACCTGTCCATGAACATTTGACATTCAATAAAATTGGGTATTTCTCTTCATTTTTACAAATTAAACTATACACACAGGTGTAGCTTGTTTCTTTTCTTTGTCATTGCCCTGAAAAATATTTTCTTGCATTTGAATTATACTATGTAAATACATTTTTAAAACCAATCTTCGGTTCTTATTGAACATTACTTTGGGAATGTGTCACTATTGCCTGCAATATAATGAGCTTTCTAGTGGAGCTGATTTATTCCAGAAACTTCTTCCATATTTTTTCACTAATCTTCAATTAGCCAAAATATATCAGGAGTGAGCAAAAAGGAGGAAAAAATTATGAACACCTTACGTCTACACTATGCCTGGCCCGGTGCTAGGCACATGACACTAGCTTTTTTTTTTTTTTTTTTTTTTTTTCTGTTTGAGGATTGTGGTGATGTTCTCATTTTGTAATTCAGGACTGGAGGCTCATAGAAGGTATGTAACATTCCCAGGGTCACAGTGTAAAGTGAGATGTTGAAAGCCAGCTTGTCTGATATAAAAATCTGTGCTCGTTCTATGAAATGTAGTCGAATCGATCTGGACATGTATAAATAGTGGACAGTGATTTTATGATGAAACTTTTCCACATAAAGTACACTTTAGGGGTGAATTACAGTAAAACTTTCAGGATAAATATATTGTTCTTTTCAGGAACAGCATGACAATTCAAATATCAGCTGTAGATATCTTTAAGAACCACAATTAGTGCTAGAAATGAAAGAAACAAAACCTGCTCTATAGCTCAGAGTTAGTAACCATGGACTTTTGTTAAAGTAAATATATTAAACTATTTTATCTGGCGTGATAGGGGAAATGTAGTGTTCTACATTAAGAAATATTTTCGGTATTACCATTGACATCATATTAGGCCACAACGAGCTGCATTCAACAAAACTGAGAAGTGAAAGTGAAAAGGTATTTGGAGATGTCACAACTTCAAGTCTTCAATGTGAACATTAATTTTTAACGTACCTTATGTCAGATATCAATTCGTTGCATATTATTTTTATATTAATTCAGTTTGGGCTTAAATATGTTGTTAATTGCAAGTACAAACAGCTTTGTTGTCATTTTGTTAATTATTGTTAGCTACTGTTTCAAGCGTTTTATTAAATTAATTTTGTAAATTATTTTCAACCCCTACATCAGTATATTGGTTGTGCTCTCTATTTGCCAAAGTTCTAACTCGTATACAATCCTCACTGGCTATCCACAGAAAAAAACTGCTCCTACTTCCTATGATTTTATTAAATTATTTTTCAAGTCAACTTGAATATTAATCTAGTCTATTTATGAGGTCATGACTTAGCATAATTTCACAAAACAACATTTTTTGAAAGTATACGAGAACAGACAATAATATTTCCAAAGTCTCCAAACGTCCCCTTATTGTATTGGCTGGCTTTTTGCTATCCAGGCCTAATTTTAATATATCACAGTATCAGATTCAAATGCTGTCCAGTTTTGTTTTTAGAGTTCTTAGTCTCTCATATTTGGTTTCTATTATTACTATATATTTTCAGGGTAAGCCTCAAATACTAAATTTTGTTCTCCCACAGAGAAAATTTCTAAAAGCATCTAATGACTAATTATTATTCTTCAGAAGTAAATGTAAACATCTTATTCAATGTTACTTTGAATTCAAGTAAATGTTACTTGAATGTTACTCAAGCTCATTCAAGTAAATGTTACCTTTTAAAAGTAAACTGTAGCCATGTGTGACATTTAAAACTAAGGGCAGTTATCAAAATGTTTGGAAGTTGTGTTTAGTGACAATGGGAATGAAACTTGCTTTTTGGAAAACCTTTAATACCACTTGTGAAATCTGGCACGGGAGGAAGAAAGCAGGAACACTTGCATTTGCAGGAATCTTGCAGGAATCTTTACCTCGTAAAGATTTATAACTTGAAGGAATACCTTCTATTTAATAAGAAAAGTTAGGTAAAATGAGCATATCAAAAAGAAAAAAAAAAAAAAAGCTGGCCTGCGAATGAATTAAAGCTTTTTATCCCTCAATGCATAGTAAATGGTTGCCAATGAATAGTTAGCTGTCAGTCTTTAGTGTTACTGTTATAAAATTAAGACATATTGCCATTAGCTTAGGAAATAATTGACGCAATGCACAGATCTAATACATTTTGAGATGTTATTATTAGTCTTCAAGCTTTCTTTTGACATCAACTGGTTTCATGGCTCTCCTTTCAGCCCACCCCCAGCGTATTCAACCTGCACCCAGGCTCACCGCGTGACCCCAGGCCTGTCCTGGTGCAGAGACCACGCAGAACGACTCCAAAAGGATTGTAGGGCCCTGAGCACATCTCATTATATATAACCCCCTTCTCATCCAATATTTTATGTAAAAAATTAAAACCGTAAAATCAGCTTTTAACTTGAGAAAACTTGTAAGTGGCAACATATCCGGGTTAAAGCAAATGAACACAGAAGACTTTAAGAAGCCGATATGTGGATAAAAGGTCCTGGTAGCCGGGTCTTATCTTGCCTTTGCGGCCAGGGTGGAGGTGTTAAGTGAATAATGAAATTACTCACGTTTACTATGGGTCATTTCTATCTGAATACGAGCTACTGGCTTTACCAATCCCTTTGCTCTTACTTTGCTCTACCTACGTTGTTCATATAGCTGGAAAACTAGTTATACAGCATTTTATTTTTGGCCAGCTATCGAAGTGTTGAGCATACTTGCTTCTGAAATAACAAAATAGCAACTAAGGTTATTCAAAGCAATTTATAATAGTATAAACATGTGCTTAGTGCTTCAGTGTATTTTAAAAATTACATTTAAAAAACCAATTCCAAGTGTTTCTTCTGTTAAATAATATAAAGGGGTGATTATATTAGTCATAATGTTTAACTACACAACAAATCTAAGAACTGACAAATCTCATATCTGTCAAAAGCTCCATTGGGAGTTTTTTTAAAAGAGTAACTTTTAGAAATTGGATTAAATTTGATAATTTTTTATCAAAATGTGAAAGTGCATCTATATTCCCTTGTGATATTTTTACATCAGAATCAGTGACTCACAGAAATGACAGCTAAATGCTAAAATAATGGTGTTAAGGTTGAGGTCAGGGGGAAGGGGTTGTTTCAAGGCATGCCATTAAATTATTTAAATAGGAAGATTTATTTAAATACAAAGAGCAAATAAAGTGAAAGGCTTATACATAATAAAGCTTAGACATACAAAGCTATCCTAAAAAAATATTTAGTGAACATTCTTTAGGAGGCTATAATTAAAAATCAAAGTAAATTGCAAGAAGATTTCCCACAAGGATCTAATATATTTGTTAAGGTTCTTTTTATACCACTGAATGTCTATTATTTGTGTTTGAATTCCCTGGGAACAAAAGGTCTTTCATAATAAGTTTTGTCATTTTCCAACCAAAAGACTTATTACAACCATGCAGTTTAGTTTATTCACTCACTTATTTCATTTATTTCTTCATTCCAGAAATACTTGCTTAATTTAATGCCTTCTAATATGCTCAGTACTTGCTAAGAGTTTAATGAAAGGTTGAAAAAGAAAAAAAAAATCACATTTGCTTCTGTGAAGGTTAAATTCTAGTTAAAGAGATAAACACTAATAAAAGCGATCACAGACTGTCAAAACTGCAATATAATACATGCATGTATATCTTACAGCCATTTGTGGGACATTATTCCAAATAACACGGTTTGTATTTTGAGAAAAGCATTAACATGCACCCTATCCTCATCCTTGGTTTTCTACTGTCGTATTATTTGCATTTATTTTTAAAATTTCAATTGCCCTCTAAAATTAACTTTTTTTTTTTGCATCAGTCTTTTGTATTTTCAACTTGGATGGATGGATGGGGGTGACATAGTGGATGGATGTCCACTATGGATGGATGGGGGTGACATAGTGTATCAAAATTCTGATATTTGTTCATGTAATCATTTAACAAGTAAAACTAAACAAAGTAACTTATAAAAAGCACTATCTATTGCCAGCACCAACAGTGCTTGATAAATTTTAATTAAAAAATTTTTTTTAATGTTTATCTATTTTTGAGAGAAAGACAGTGTGCAAGCGGGGGAAGGGAAGAGGGGGAGACACAGAATCCAAAGCAGGCTCCAGGCTCTGAGCTGTCAGCACAGAGCCCGATGTGGGGCTTGAACTCACAAACTTTGAAATCTTGACCTGAGCTGAATTCAGAAACCCAACCAAACTGAGCCACCCAGGTGCCCTGAATTCTAATTCTTATTATGATACACATTAAGATGCTTGAAACCTAAAATCTCCAATCCATGCTGGCCTAACTGGTGGAAAAGAAATGTTTTGCAATAACAGTGTGACTTGTGGGACAGTGAAATGTCTCACTGCCTCACTATTTGTGCCCCTCTTCAAGTCAACATGTATTTTTTTTTAAATATTGGTCAAGTCCATGGAATAGCCAAGCCTCTCAAGAGCATGCTCACAAACAAGGCACTCCAGGGGCAAATACTCGCCAAACATTAGCCCTACAGATAATGTTTCATAGAATGGGATGTGATGGCACAAGAAAAAATTATAAAATATTTAGGTAAGAGTAATCCAAAGTAACAGGTGGCATAGTTATACTTCACAACTTTGGATACTGGAATTATATGTAGAGCAAAATGATTTAAAAAAGAGGAAATATATGGGAAAGGTTTAGACACTATCAAAATACTGAGGGTTTTTTGTTGTTTTTTGTTTTTTTAGAATAAATTCACAGGGCACCTGGGTGGCTCAGTCAGCTGAGTATCTGATTCTTGATTTCAGCTCAGGTCATGATCCCAGGGTCGTGGAATAAAGCCCCAGGTCAGGCTCCACTCCTAATTCTCTCTCTCTCTCTCTCTATCTCTCTCTCTTTTGCCCCTCTCCCCTGCTTGAGTGCTCTGTCTCTAAAATAAAATTAAATAAAAATTAAAAAGAATAAGTTGAATTTGTATAAATAAAATAATACAGTAATTGAAATTTAAAATTTAGATTAGATACAGCTGCTGATAATAATTTATGAACTGGGAGAGCTTAAAAAGAGGGAGACAGATGAAAAAAATTATATTTAAGGATGTGGAATAGAATGTGAATATTCAGCATATGTTATTAGGAGTTTAAAACAAGAATGTAGAGAATGGAGGAAAATATTCAGTAGATAATATCTGAAATGCCTCAGAAATTTCCGAAGATGGGTATCTTCACATTCTGGAAACACAGTAAGTTCCCAAACAAAATAAAAAAGCAAGCTACACCCAGACACAGAGTACTAAAATTGCAGAACGCGAAGTTAAAGAAAAACATCTTTAAAAGTAACCAAAGAAAAGACTACCAAGGAAATTATTTTAGAAATACAGTGTATTCTGAAATAAAATCTCAAGATATTAATAGCAAGTGATTGTTGGTCTAAATTTTTGTGTCCAGTTGAACTACTAATTACAAATGGGGATTAAGTCAATTTCAGGTTAGTAAAAACAAAGAGTTTACCACTAACAGATATTCATCGTTAATGGAATTTTCTTTTGGGGTGCCCGGATGGTTCAGTCGATTGAGCATCAGACTCTTCATTTTGGCTCAGGTCATGAGGTCACAATTTGTGGGCTTCAGCCCCAAATCATGCTTCAGCCTGTGTGCTGAAAGCACGGAGCCTGCTTGGGATTCTCTCTCTTTCCCTCTCTGCCTGTCTCCCACTTGAACTCATTCACTCTTCCTTTTTCTTTCTCTCTCTCTCTCTCACTCACTCTCGCTAAAAATAAACTTTAAAAAATGCATTTTCTTCTGGAAGAAAAATGGAAAAATGAGCGAGTGATATGCAAGAAAGAATAGTGATCAGAGTAACTGGTAATTATGTGCCAGTTTAAAACATATTAATACTATAAAAATAATAACAATGACTAATTTGAAGAGAAAGTGGAATTATAAGACTTTTTTATTATAATTGTGATTTGACATAATTTGACATATAATTGTATTATATACAACAAAGAGGGATCGTTAGATTTGAGGAGTTCTAAGTTTCTCATAGTGTTTGAGAAAAAGATTAACTGTATACTTTGTTAAATACCTGGTAAAGTTATAAGAATAACCAAAAGAATATAAGCAGGATAAATAATTTCTAACCAATAGAGAGGGAAAAGTAATTTTAAAATAATATTAAGAATAGTATTTAAAAACTGGTGAATCACAGAAAAAAGGAAACAAAAGGAAAATTATAAAATAAGATGGCCAAAACAATAATATGTAAATTTTAAAATTTGAAACATATATCTGACTGGTATTTTTCTAAACGTGGAACATATTAACTCATTTAACCTCATAGTTAACTATTAGTTATATTTTATTGTCTCCATTTTGTCAGTGAGGAAATAAATATACTGGTAATCACAATAAATGTAAGTCCTATAATATTTCAGATTTAAGGAAAAATATATTCAGATTGGATTAAAAATTCATTCATAAGCTTTTAAAAAGGATATTTCTAAAATATAGTATGAGGGAATTTGAAAGTGAAAAATCACCTAAGGTAAATTCTAAGCTAAAGTTAACTTGTGTTTCTAGAGTAATATAAGATAAATCTCAGGGCACAAAAGATTGTTTAAGATAAAATGATGACTCCACAATGATAAAGAGAAATAATACATTAAAATAATTAAAAACGTAAATTTGGACAAATGTAAGCCCACAGTCTCAAATATATAAAATTGTCAAAATAATAAAAAAATGTAATCCATGATAAGAATATTAAGATCTCAGTAAGAGAGATATTAACATATAAGATATTTGCAGTCTGTATTCCTGATGAAATGTTAGAACCCAAATTATATAAGTGAATCTTTAATAATATACAAACAACCCAATAGATCAGGAGTTGGCAAACTATTTCTTGTGGGCCAAATCTAGATTGCTTCCTGCTTGTGTATAACCTGTGAGTGAAAAGACTCAGCCTTTTGGCAAGAACAGTTAGAGTTGAGGACATTGCCTGTTGGCCTTAAATCCTAAGCTCTTTGGCCCATTACAGAAAAAGATAGCCAACCTATGCAATAGATAAATGTGCAAAGGTGATGTATAGACTATTCACAGGTGAGGAAATCAGAATGACCAATAAATAAGAAAACATGTTTGACAACTATTATTTGGAAAATTCAAATTTAAAAATTGGGATACCTCTTATATCTACTGCATTTATAAAACTTTAGTTTTAAACACTATCAAGTGTTTGCAAGTATTTATAGCATAGTAACTCTTACACACTGCTGGAAAGAATGTAAATTGTGCGAATGTTTTAGATAGCTACTTGACCTTACTTAACCCATTGACCAGGAATTCCATTCCTTTATATGGAGATACTCTTGAACACTACTTACCTGATTTTAGAGAAGCCACTTAAACTGCTGGAGCTGGGCATCAGGGAAGCTGTGAGGCTGCAGAAATTCTTGACATGAGGCTAGCAAAGAACAAATACTTATGCAAAGGGCTCAGCTCCATTTGCAACAGCGGGCAATGAAAAATGTGTTTTGAATTGAGAGACAATAAATAATTACCAGACAACTGGTAATATATAAAACGACATGGTATTGAGTATATAAATATGTATGATATATAACATATTTTGTGATCTTTAAGATTTTTAATTTAAATTTACAACCATAAGAATTAAATATTTAACTAAATTTTAAAAGTGGAAGTTTATATATACCATAAATTATGCAAAAATAAAATTTCCAGCCAGAAGTGACAATCTCTTCCTTCTGTTTTTCTTTTTCCCCTCTAGCTCCTCCTGAAGAAGAACAACATAAATAAATCTATTATTTAAAAAAAAACATTATTTCAAAGAATTATTAAATAAGGTAAAATAATTGATGTATACCTATGTTAATTTTTAATTCAGATTCAGCATTTTTAGAGTTCACAATAGCTGGTGAGGTAAATATTACTCCAATTTCACAGATGGAGATCTTGAATATAAAATAATTTTTTTTAAGATCACATTGTGTCTGTGATAAAGAAAATATATTGAAAACAAGTTGATATATACATTATGTTTTAAGCTTTAAAAAGTAATCATAATTCAGATTTTTGTTTTAATCTTTATGTTGTCATTTTGAATATCAATATATTCAAAACTAAGTCTCCCTTTAAAATTTTTTTTAATGTTTATTTTTGAGAGAGAGAGAGAGAGAGAGAGAGAGAGAGCATGAGTGAGGGAGGGGCAGAGAGAGAGGGAGACATAGAATCTGAAGCAGGCTCCAGGATCTGAGCCATCAGCAGAGAGCCTGATGCGGGGCTCGAACTCACCAATTGTGAGATCATGATCTGAGCTGACATCTGATGCCTAACCAACTGAGCCACCCAGGCACCCCTAAGTCTCCCTTTAAAAAAGGAAAGCCACCAACTTTCCCATTAAGTCAATGATTTAAGCAGCTTGATTAAATTGTATTGACTTCTATTTAGAGTTATAATGAAATAGCTTGTTGAAAACTAATGTACTCTATGAAGAACAAACAGAACAGTAGGGTGACTTTTTCAGTTTTATTGACAAATATAATTGACAACTAAAATTGTAAGATATTTAAAGTGTACAATGTGATGATTTAATATAAGTATACCTTGTGGAAAGATTCCCTCATTGAATTAATTATAACATCCATCACCTCACATATTTCCTTTTTTTGTGTGTATAAGAACATGTAAGTTCTACTCCTTAGTAAATTTTAATTATACATGACAGTATTATAGAATATAATCACCATGTTATACATTAGATATTTGGAACTTATTCATCTTAAGACTTGAAATTTGTACCTTTTTGTCAACCTCTCCCTATTTCTCTCTCCTGACGATCACTTCTTTTCTCTGTTTCTATGGGTTCAACTCATTTTTAGATGCCACATGTAAGTGCTACTATGCATTTGAAGTTAAATTATTATTAGCTTAAAATACTGTTACAAATATAAGATGCTTTATATAAACTTCATGGGAATGGAAAATCAAAAGCTTATAATAGATATACAAAAGGTAAAGAGAAAGAAGTCAAAGTGTATTGCTATACAAAATTATCAAATAACAAAAGAAGAAAGTAAGCGAGGGAGAAAGGACCAAACATATTACAAAGCAGTCAGGGAACAATGAACAAAATGGCAAGAGTAAGTCTATTCTTATAAATAATTACTTTAAATATCAATGGGCTATCTTCCCCAATCAAAGGATATACAGTGGCTGAATGGTTTTGAAACACGACCCAACTGTTTCTTCTTTACAATAGACCCACTTCAGCTTTAAGGACACACATAGACTGAAAGTGAAGGGAAGAAAAAGACATTCCATAAATATGGAAACCAAAGGAAGGCAGGTGTGCCCATACTTATATCAGGCAAAATAGACTTTACACCAAAGACTGTCAAAAGAGACAAAGAAGGTCACTATATAATGATAAAAAGGTCAACTCATCAAGAGGATATAATAATTATAAATGTATCTGTACCAATATATGAGCATCTACATATATAAAGCAAATATTAACAGTTCAAAAAGGATAAACAACAATACAATAAAAGCAGAGAATTTGATACCCCATTTTCAATAATGGACAGATCTTCCAGATATGAAATCAGTAAAGAAACATTGGACATAAACTTGATGTTAAACAGATGGACGTAACAGATATGTACAGAGCATTTCATCCAATAGCAGTAGAAGGTACATTCTTCTCAAGCACACGTGGCACATCCTCCAGGCTAGATCACATGTTAGGCCACAAAATGACTCTTAATAAATTTAAAAAGATTGAAATCCTATCAAGCATCTTTTCAAATCACAATGGTATGAAACTAGAAATCAGTTATGAGAGAAAACTGGAAAATTATTAATTGTGGAGATTAAACAATGTGCCTCTGAAAAACCAATGGGTCAAAGAAGGAATCAAGAGAAATAAAAAAACAAAGCTTATGAGATAACATTTACATTAAGGAGAAAGAGACGATCACCTGGGTGGTTCAGTCAGTTAAATGTTGGTCTCTTGATTTCGGCTCAGGTCATGATCTCATGATTCATGCTGACAGCATGGAGCCTGCTTGGGATTCTCTCTCTCTCTCTCTCTCTCTCTCTCTCTCTTCACCCCTCACCAGCTCTCTCTCTCTCTCTTTCTCTTTCTCTCAAAATAAATAAATCAACTTAAAAAAAGCAAAAAGAGAAAGCTCAAGTAAACAACCTAACTTTACACCTCAAGGAACTAGAGAAAGGAAAAAAGTAAGTCCAAAATTAGCAGAGAAAGGAAAAAACTAAGATCAGAGAGGAAATAAATGAAAGAGACTAAAAAGACAATAGAAAAGGTCAATGAAACTAATAACTGTTTTTTGTTTGTTTGTTTTGTTGATGATAAAATAGACAAAACTTTGCAAAACTTACCAAGAAAAAAAAAGAGAGGACTCAAATACGTGAAATTGTAAATGAAAGAGGATATATTGCAACTGGTAACTACACAAATACAAGAATCATAAAAGACTTCTAGAAGCAATTATATGCCAACAAATTGGGCAACCTAGAAGAAATGGATAAATTCCTTGAAACATATAATCTACTGAATCAAGGAGACTGAGCTTGAAGAAATGGAAATCTGAACAGACCAATGAGTAGTCAGGAGACTGAATCAATAATCAAAAACCTCCCACTGGCCGCTGGAGAAGCTTGCAGAATCCCAGCCACAGACTGAGGCTGGCTGCAGGCCTGGCAGGCTGTCCACACTGAAGGAGACAATGCCCACTTCTCTTCCTGTCCTCCTGTTGCCGGAAGGCCCAGGTGGAGGGGGTACCCATCCGGTCGTTCACCACACATGTGAGGAGGCGTGGGGTTGAAGGATGCAGTGTGTCTGGAGACCATGCTGGGGATGACATGTGGGCTTGGGGTGCCACGGGGTATTTCAAAAAATGGGGAAAATACAGGAGAAAAAATGGTGAGAACCATGGTATCAACCCGATATAGCAAACATTTCTCTTGAGAATCTATCTCACTGGAATTTGGATTCAGAAGTTGCTGTTCCTGAAGATGAAAACCTTTCTCCCTGGAAGACACAGTGTAGAACCACTTGGAAATTTCATCTAACAACTGATGTTAGAACTTAATTTGTCAGAAAATGCTTACAAAAGAACACAGAATGGTAAACAATGGATATTTTAATTATGGAGTTATCCTTTACTGAAGGAAGTATCACAGAGAACAGAGATTTCAGAAAATCATCAATGGAAACTGGTAACCAATAATCCCATAAGTCTCCTTACTCTGAACCACTCAGTAACTAATGCTTCGGTTGATAAGCAAGCTGGTTTTTATTCTTGGACTGCAGATGCCATTAGGTCTCTGCTGGTCCTATGCTGCTGGAGACTTTTTGAAGGATAGAAAGGAGCTTCACATTGATCCACGTTCAACTATATAACACAACCACAGTGCTGAAACTTTAAATGCTCCAAATTGGAATTTGAAACATGGATTACAGCAGTGTGGAAGAAAATTTAAGAGATCAAAGTGATTCATCTAAGATTAAAAAAAAAGTGATATTTTACTCAGATATTTTAAAATATTTATTTATTTATTTTGAGAGAAAGAAAGAGCATGAATGGGGGAGGGGAAGAGAGAAAGAGAGAGAGAGGGAGAGAGAGGGAGAGAAAGAGAGAAACAGAATCCTAAGCAGGTTCCATGTTGTCAGCGTGGAGCCTGATGCAGGGCTCAATCTCAGGAACTGTGAGATAATGACCTGAGCCGAAAACAAGACACTTAACTGACTGAGCCACCCAGGTGCCCCTCAGATATTTTAAAAAGATGGACCTGAACCTAAAGCCAAAACCAGTAGAAAACCAGAATCTTTCTGTATTCTGATTTTCTTTACTACTCATTTTAGTACGCTGGTCTTGCCCAGATTAGTTCTCTCAAAGTCCAAAAATTGGAAAGGAAGAGTGGAATACCCAGAAAGCTCTGTTGCACATTTGACTACTCATTTATTGGAAATGGAAACAATACAACATATGATTATACAAAAAGAGAGCAAAGACTATAAACTACTTCAGTAGTTACTGAACTATTGACTTTTGTACTTCAGTAGTTACTGAACAAACATCTCCCTTCAAAGCTACACCCAAAATGAGACAGCCAAATCTTTCTGACTCTTTGAGGATTTAGACAATTTGTGTAGATAAAGGCCAAGAAAAAAGAAAAAAAAACAATTATTGTTTCTTGCAAGCTTGAACAAAATGCTTCCAAATGGAATTGGAACAACATTGGCAAATACAAATGAAATTCTAGACCATCGTCTCTAAAAAGTTTATCCAGCACAAAACAACTGATTGCCACTTATGATGATTTTAAGTGTACCAAAATCTCCATTTGAAATGCATGAAAAGAACTTGCAGCCAAGCAGATTATTATACAAACACCCGGTTAAAATGGTCTCAACAAGGTGTCTGCCATATAGGTCTCCAATATCAGTTTCTCCTATACCTCTGTCTTTTCCTGATAAGCAAAGGGAGAATTAAGGCACCAGTGACCAAAAAAACCCCCCAAAACCAAAAAAAACCCCAAAAACAAAACCACGCCCCCCAACACACACCCACACCACACACAACTTTACCAAAAAGAACATAGTATTGAACAAGACTATTCTAAGTGCTCACCCACTGACCAAAAATAACTCTTTCATACATTTCAGTGTAAGCAAATCTATTCCGAGAAGCCCAGTTAAAATACAGTTAATCAGTCTGAGATACAGGTATTAAACACACACACACACACACACACACACACACACACACACACCAATTACTTGATGTGATATGGAGTGGAACTTGAGAAAAGCACTGATGAGATGTCTGTATATAATAAATCCACGGGCATTCATACTTGATAATATTTTCCATGTTTGAAAGAAATGCTTCACTACATAAACTATTCTATTAAAAAAGTTGTTCTTTTGTTGTGATTGTTTTCCAGTATAATTCCATCATCAATAAGTGGTATAATTGACCTAAAAAAATATCCCAACAAAGACAAGTTCAGAATCCAATGGCTTCCCTGGTGTATTCTATCAGACATTTTTTTTTAATTTTTTTAATGTTTGTTTTTAACAGAGAGAGAGCAGAGCATGAGTGGGCGAGGGGCAGAGAGAGACAGAGGGAGACACAGAATCCGAAGCAGGCTCCAGGCTCCAGGCTCTGAGCCATCAGCACGGAGCCCGATGCGGGGCTTGAACTCACGCTGTGAGATCATGACCTGAGCCGAGGTCGGATGCTCAACAGACTGAGCCACCCGGGCGCCCCTCTATCGGACATTTTAAAAAGAATTCCAAACCTTCTCAAAACACTTCCAAAAATAAAACAAATGAGGGAACATTTCCAAACTCATTTTACAAAAAAAAAAAAAAAAAAAAAAAAAAGAGACAAACCAAAAAACATATAGGCAGTAAACTGATTGTTACCAGAGGGTAGGTGGGTGGGGAGGATAGCTAAAATAGATGAAGGGGATCACGACGGGATTAAGATTACACTCACCTGCCTGAAGTTAATATAACACTGTATGTTAACTATACTGGAAATTAAAAACAAAACAAAACAAAACAAAACTCATTTTACAAGCTCAGCATTACTCTGATACTGAAGCCAAACAAGGATATTAAAAGACAAGAAAATTACAGGCCAATATCCCTGATGAACATAGATGCAAAACTCTTCAAAAGAATATTAGCAAACCAAATTAAACAATACATTGAAGGATCATACACCACGATCAAGTAGGATTTGTTCCGGAATGAAAGGCTGCAGCAACAGTTGTAAATCAATAAAGGTGACACGCCATATTAACAAAATGAGGGATGAAAATCATACAACCATCTCAACAGATACAAAAAGGGTATTTAACAAAATCCAACATTTATTCATGACAAAAACTCTCAACAAAGAACAAAGAAAAAATACCTCTATATATGCCACATATGTCAAGCCCACAGCTAACATTAAACTTGATGGTAGAACACTGAGAACTTTTCCTCTAAGATCAGGAACAAGAGAAGGACTCCCACTCTGGTCACTAATATTCAACGCAATATGGAGTTCTTAGCCAGGGTGATTAGGCAAGAAAGGAATAAAAGGCAATCACATCAGAAAAGAAGAAGTAAAATTGTGATTATTTGCAGATGACATGATATTAAATACAGAAAACCCTGAAGACTGCACCAAAAAAACAATTGGAACTAACAAACAATTTCAGTAAAGTTGCACTATACAAAATGGATTCACAAAAATCAGCTGCGTTTCTATATAGCAACACTGAACTATCAGAATTTAAGAAAACAATCAATTCCATTTATAATACATCACCAAAATATTCTTGAGAGAAAATGCTATATCAATAATTTGACCAATACCTAGTTACAGAACACTGACTGTAGGGAAATTGGAAATCTCAAAAGAGCAATCATTTTTTGAGAAAATTACAAGAAATCCACATCCTGAAAGAACTGTCATATGTTAGAGGAGAGATGACAACAAACAATGTAGCTGTTAAAACAACATAGGAATAAATAATAGAAAATTATGATATTTGTCCATGGAAGATAATTGACAAAAAATACAGTTAACAACTCTGTTCCAGTAGGTTCAGTTAATCATGTATCAGAAGCTGAAATTTCAAATGGGAATTCAGAAGTGAAGTACGTTTGACTCATTTCTAGTTTTAGCTTTTCATAAAAGGTTGTCTTAACTTCAAGGTAATAACATTGGGAAATTGATAATTCTATAGAGCATTCTTTTATTCCCCTACTTGTTTTTTTCTGCCCTTTTGATTGTGAATGTGATCAAGATTTTACTTAATAGAATATGAGAAGATTGCTCTAAATAACAGAGATTGTAAAACATTTCTGTCAGCATGTTATCTATGAAGAATAAATTTCATTTTATGCTATAGTTTCCTTCAAGAAATTCTTTGGAGAGTGGCAACATAAATCCATTTAGCACTATATTGTGGTTGGATATATGGATTTTGATATAAGATAATATGCTTTTAAAAGCACTACAGTAGAGGTTTCGAAAATTATACTGAGTTCACTTCTGTGTGTGCCACCAAATTACTTTTCATGCTGATTGCATTTATTCTTATACTGATTTTTTTTCCTGTGTAAGGTTTTGTGATTCTTGAAAAGAAGCAGTAGATATTATTTTTCCCCTGTACCCACAAGAATTACATAATAAAACTTCCAATATTTAGAATTGGATTGAGTTGAATTGAAATAGGATTGAATTAAACCGTGTTGAACTACCTGTTGTTCCAGAAAGGGTCTATTCAGAAGATGAGTACCTGTCACTCTGGAATCTGGGATATTTTCTGAGGAACACTAGCTACTATTGCTGTGTAACAAACAAATTAGTCAAAAATTAGGTGGCTTAAAACAACAAACATTTGTTTTCTCATAGTTGCTGTGAATCAGGAATCAAGTGAGGCTACCTGGATGCCTCTGCCTCAAGGTCTCTTACAAGGGTCCTGTCAAAGTGTTGACTAAGCCTGTGATCTTATCTGAAAGCTTGACTGGGGTAGAAGCTACTTCCAGGCTCACTCATGTGGTTGCTGGCAAGATTCAGTTACTGGCTATAGGCCAGGTGTCTCCCTCCCTCAGTTCTTAGCCATGTGCATCTTTGACTACGGCAGCTCAGAACACGCTGGCTTGCTTCTCTGGGTGAGCAAGAGAGTGAGAGAGAACAGTCAAGACATAAATTAAGGCTATTTTTATAACCTAATCTCCGAAGTGACACTCCATCACTTTTGCCATATTCCCTCATTAGAAGTTAGTGACAAGGGCCAGCCTACATTCAAGAAGAAAGAATGAAACAGGCAGAGATCACTGGAAGCTACCTTAGCGGTCATCCGTCATAGTATCTTATGCCCCTGATTCATATAATCCAACTCTTCACTTATTTTCTGTGTCATCTATTATTATTTTCATGGGCGAGAGCACAATTGAGCTTATTAGTTTTTGTATTATTATTTTCAATTTGCTATGTTAATTATACTGTGCCTTAATCCAAAACATTCATGATATAACTAGTTTTCAAAAATGATTTTGTCATCTATGATGAAACTATCTAATAATGACTCATTTAATACTAAGAAATACATATCACCATAAGATAATATTTATGTTAAGAAAAAAACTACAGTAACATGATTTAATTCTATGCATTTAGTGGTATTTCTCTTACTAAGTATCACTCTTAGCCTCCTTTCCTAATATGCATGATAATTTTTCTTTTAAAATTTAGAGCAGGGAAGCCTGGGTGGCCTAGTCAGTTAAGCGTCCGACTTCGGCTCAGGTCATGATCTCACAGTTCATGAGTTCAGGCCCCACGACAGGCTTGACACGTTCTGTGTCTCCCTCTCTCAGTGTTCCTCCCCAGTTCGTGCTCTGTCTCTCTGTCTCTCTGTCTCTGTCTCTGTCTCTGTCTCTGTCTCTCTCTCTCTAAAATAAATAAACATTAAAAACATATTTTCAAATAAAAATAAAATTTAGAATAAAATAGGGGAAATAAGAATTTCAATAATCTTGAAAACAACATGCACAAATTAATCTGTATGCTAATTATTTTTGAAAAATTACTGAAATCTTATTTTGAGTTTTTTTTTTTTTAATTTTTTTTTTCAACGTTTATTTATTTTTGGGACAGAGAGAGACAGAGCATGAACGGGGGAGGGGCAGAGAGAGAGGGAGACACAGAATCGGAAACAGGCTCCAGACTCTGAGCCATCAGCCCAGAGCCCGACGCGGGGCTCGAACTCACGGACCGTGAGATCGTGACCTGGCTGAAGTCGGACGCTTAACCGACTGCGCCACCCAGGCGCCCTTTTTTTTTTTTTTTTTTCAATTTTTTTTTTCTTATTTTGAGTTTTTAATTTGTGACTTTTCCTACTATAATATCACCACAAATTTTCTTTTTTTAATGTGTACTTATTTTAGAGAGAGAGAGGGAGAGAGAGGAAGAGCTTGCGAGTGAGGGAAGGGAGGAGAGAGAGGGAGACACAGAATCCAAAGTAGGCTGTAGGCTCCAAGCTGTCAGCACAGAGCCTAACATGGGGCGTGAATCCATGTACTGTGAGATCATGACCTAAGCTGAAGTCTGATGCTTAACCAATTGAGCCACCCAGATGCCCCTCACTATGAATTTGTTAAAGAACCTTCAAAACAAAAAGAGCTGCTAAAGTAAAAATTGTTAGGTCTCCTGAAGTAATTGACATTTTTCTTTTTATTTCAACGGAGATATTAATTATATTTCTAATGGAATTGACCGGACGAAGGCATCTTTGTGGCATGGATCCAGGAAAAAATGAAAATAAAATAAAAAGATGTGTGAAGGCATCACTTACAGTTGGCCTAGTAATTATAGACGGTTACCATACATTGGACCTGGAAAAAGTCATAGTGGTTGTTTTTAAATTTTCTTTCCTATTTCCTTCTTAGAGTTCCCCCAAAAAATGTTTGTGGTAGTAAACACGTGCTGTTGCCCTCTAGAACAGATGTAAAGCCAGCATACTACTGTTGCCTACGTTTTTCCACCATTTTTCCACCATTGCTTATAATGTTCCTTAGGATGTCCTTGAGCTAAATAGAGACAAGAGGAATATTGTATATGTTATCTCACAATTTGCAGCTAAGTAATGTTTCTTACTTAGACCATTTTGCTCCAGCTGTTTTTACCACTACAAAAGACTAAAAGAACACAAATAAACAAAAGTCCAAACCCTGAAACATAAGTAGTTTAATTACTATAGCAAAAAAGCATCTTTTTTATATTTGAAATTTATTGCCAAATTGGTTTCCATACAACATCCAGTGCTCATCCCAACAGGTGCCCTCCTCAATGCCCATCACTCACCCTCCCCTCCCTCTCACCACCCCCCCATCAACCCTCAGTTTATTCTGTTTTTAAGAGTCTCTTATTGTTTGACTCTCTCCCTAACAATTTTTTTCCTTCCCCTCCCCCATGGTCTTCAGTTAAGTTTCTCAGGATCCACATAAGAGTGAAAACATATGGTATCTGTCTTTGTATGACTTATTTCACTTAGCATAACACTCTCCAGTTCCATCCATGTTGCTATAAAAAGCCATATTTAATTCTTTCTTATTGCCAGGTAGTATTCCTTTGTGTATATAAACTACAATTTGTTTACCCATTCATCAGTTGATGGAGATACAGGCTCTTTCCATAATTTCGCTATTGTTGAAAGTGCTGCTATAAACATTGGGGTACAAGTGCCCCTATGCATCAGCACTCCTGTATTCCTTGGGTCAATTCCTAGCAGTGTTATTGCTGGGTCATAGGGTAGACCTATTTTTAATTTTCTGAGGAACCCCCACACTGTTTTCCAGAGCGGCTGCACCAGTTTGCATTCCCACCAACAGTGCAAGAGGGTTCCCGTTTCTCCACATCCTCTCCAGCATCTATAGTCTCCTGATTTGTTCACGTTAGCGACTCTGACTGGTGTGAGGTGGTATCTCAGTGTGGTTTTGATTTGTATTTCCCTGATGAGGAGTGACGTTGAGCATCTTTTCATGTGTCTGCTGGCCACCTGGATGTCTTCTTTAGAGAAGTGTCTATTCATGTTTTTTGCCCATTTCTTCACTGGATTAGTTGTTTCTCAGGTGTGGAGTTTGGAGAATTCTTTATAGATTTTGGATACTAGCCCTTTGTCTGATGTGTCATTTGCAAATATCTTTTCCTATTCCGTCAGTTGCCTTTTAGTTTTGTTGATTGTTTCCTTTGCAGTGCAGAAGATTTTTATCTTCATGAGGTCCCAATAGTTCATTTTTGCTTTTCATTCCCTTGCCTTCGGATATATGTCAAGTAAAGAAATTGCGGCTGAGGTCAGAGAGGTTTTTTCCTGGTGTCTCCTCTAGGGTTTTGATGGTTTCCTGTCTCACATTCAGGTCCTTTATCCATTTTGAGTTTATTTTTGTGAGTGGTGTGAGAAAGTGGTCTAGTTTCAACCTTCTGCATGTTGTTGTCCAGTTCTCTCAGCACTATTTGTTAAAGAGACTGTCTTTTTTCATTGGATATTCTTCCCTGTTTTGTCAAAGATTAGTTGGCCATAATTTTGTGGGTCCACTTCTGGAATCTCTACTCTATTCCATTGGTCTATGTGTCTGTTTTTGTGCCAATACTATGCTGTCTTGATGATTACAGCTTTGTAGTAGAGGCTAAAGTCTGGGATTGTGATGTCTTCCGCTTTGGTATTCAGAATTACTTTGGTTATTCGGGGCATTTTGTGGTTCCATACAAATTTTAGGATTGCTTGTTCTAGCTTCGAGAAGAATGCTGGTGCAATTTTGATTGGGATTGCATTGAACGTGTAGATAGCTTTGGGGAGTATTGACATTTTAACAATATTTATTCTTCCAATCATGAGCACGGAATGTTTTTCCATTTCTTTGTATCTTTTCCAATTTCCTTCATAAGTTTTCTGTAGTTTTCAGCATACAGATCTTTTATATCTTTGGTTAGGTTTATTCCTAGGTACTTTATGCTTCTTGGTGCAATTGTGAATGGGATTAGTTTCTTTATTTGTCTTTCTGTTGCTTCATTATTAGTGTATAAGAGTGCAACTGATTTCTGTACATTGATTTTGTATCCTGCAACTTTGCTGAATTCATGTATCAGTTCTAGCAGACTTTTGGTGGAGTCTATCGGGTTTTCCATGTATAATATCATGTCATCTGCAAAAAGTGAAAGTTTGACATCATCTTTGCCAATTTTGATGCCTTTGATTTCCTTTTGTTGTCTGATTGCTGATACTATCACTTCCAACACTATGTTAAATGACAGCAGTGAGAGTGGACTTTCCTGTCGTGTTCCTGATCTCAGGGGGAAAGCTCTCAGTTTTTCCCCATTGAGGATGATATTAGCTGTGGGCTTTTCATAAGTGGATTTTATGATGTTTAACTATGTTCCTTTTATCTCCACTTTCTCAAGGGTTTTTATTAAGAAAGCGTGCTGAATTTTGTCAAATGCTTTTTCTGCATCGATTGGCAGGATCATATGGTTCTTTTCTTTTCTTTTATTAATGTGATGTATCACATTGATTGATTTGCGAATGTTGAACCAGCCCTGCAGCCCAGGAATGAATCCCACTTGATCATGGTGAATAATTCTTTTTATAAGCTGTTGAATTCCATTTGCTACTATCTTATTGAGAATTTTTGCATCCATATTCATCAGGGATATTGGCCTGTAGTTCTCTTTTTTTGCTGGGTCTCTGTCTGGTTTAGGAATCAAAGTAATGCTGGCTTCATAGAATGAGTCTGGAAGTTTTCCTTCTCTCTATTTTTTGGAACAGCTTGAGAAGGATAGGTATTATCTCTGCTTTAAATGTCTGATAGAATTCCCCTGGGAAGCCATCTGGTCCTGGACTCTTATTTGTTGGGAAATTTTTGATGACTATTTCAATTTCTTTGCTGGTTATGTGTCTGTTCAAGTTTTCTATTTCTTCCTATTTGAGTTTTGGAAGTGTGTGGGTGCTTAGGAATTTGTCCATTTCTTCCAGGTTGTCCAGTTTGTTGGCATATAATTTTTCATAGTATTCCCTGATAATTGTTGTCTTTCTGAGGGATTGGTTGTAATAATTCCATTTTCATTCATGATTTTATCTATTTGGGTCATCTCCCTTTTCTTTTTGAGAAGCCTGGCTAGAGGTTTATCAATTTTGTTTATTTTTTCAAAAAACCAGCTCTTGGTTTCATTGATATGCTCTACAGTTTTTTTAGGTTCTATATCATTTGTTTCTGCTCTGATCTTTATTATTTCTCTTCTTCTGCTGGGTTTGGGGTGTCTTTGCTGTTCTTCTTCTATTTACTTTAGGTGTGCTGTTAGATTTTGTATCTGGGATTTTTCTTGTTTCTTGAGATAGGCCTGGATTGCAATGTATTTTCCTCTCAGGACTGCCTTCGCTGCATCCCAAAGTGTTTGGATTGTTGTGTTTCCATTTTCATTTGTTTCCATATATTTTTAAATTTCTTCTCTAATTACCTGGTTGGCCCATTAATTCTGTAGTATGGTGGTCTTTAACCCCCATGCTTTTGGCGGTTTTCCAGACTTTTTCCTGTGGTTGATTTCAAGTTTCATAGCATTGTGGTCTGAAAGTATGCATGGTATGATCTCAATTCTTTTATACTTATGAAGGGCTGTTTTGTGACCCAGCCCTTGTGATCTATCTTGGAAGATGTTCCATGTGCAGTCGAGAAGAAAGTATATTCTGTTGCTTTGGGATGCAGAGTTCTAAATATACCTGTCAAGTCCATCTGATCCAATGTATAATTCAGGGCCCTTGTTTCTTTATTGATCCTGTGTCTAGATGATCTATCCATTGTTGTAAGTGGGGTATTAAAGTCCTCTGCATTACCACATTCTTATCCATAAGGTTGCTTATGTTTGTGATTAACTGTTTTATATGTTTGGGGGCTTCTGTATTTGGCACATAGATATTTATCATTGTTAGCTCTTCCTGATGGATAGACCCTGTAATTATTATATAATGCCCTTCTGCATCTCTTGTTACAGCATTTAATTTAAAGTCTAGTGTGTCTGATATAAGTATGGCTACTCCAGCTTTCTTTTGACCTCCAGTAGCATGATAGATAGTTCTCCATCCCCTTACTTTCAATCTGAACATGTCCTCAGGCCCACAATGAGTCTCTTGTAGACAACAAATAGATGGGTCTTGTTTTTTTACCCATTCTGATACCCTACGTCTTTTGGTTGAAGCATTTAGTCCATTTACATTCAGTGTTATTATAGAAAGATATGGGTTTAGAGTCATTGTGATGTCTGTAGGTTTTATGCTTGTAGTGATGTCCCTAGCACTTTGTGGTCCTTGCAACATTTCACTCACAGAATTTTCCTTAGGATCTCTTGTAGGGCTGGTTTAGTGGTGATGAATTCCTTCAGTTTTTGTTTGTTTGGGAAAACCTTTATCTCTCCTTCTATTCTGAATGACAGACTTGCTGGATAAAGGATTCTCGGCTGCATATTTTTTTCTGTTTATCACATTGAAGATTTCCTGCCATTCCTTTCTGGCCTGCCAAGTTTTAGTAGATAGGTCTGCCACTACTCTTATGGGTCTACCTTTGTAAGTTGGAGCCTGTTTATCCCTAGCTGCTTTCAGAATTTTCTATTTATCCTTGTATTTTGCCAGTTTCACTATGATATGTTGTGCAGAAGATCAATTCAAGTTATGTCTGAAGGGAGTTCTCTGTGCCTCTTGGATTTCAATGCCTTTTTCTTTCCCCAGATCAGGGAAGTTCTCAGCTATGATTTGTTCAAGTACACCTTCAGTCCCTTTCTCTCTGTCTTCTTCTTCTGGAATTCCTATGATACAGATATTGTTCCATTTGATTACATCACTTAGTTCTCTAATTCTCCCCTCGTACTCCTGGATTTTTTTTTATCTCTCTTTTTCTCAGCTTCTTCTCTTTCCATATTTTTATCTTCTAATTCACCTATTCTCTCCTCTGCCTCTTCAACCCGTGCTATGGCCACCTCCATTTTATTTTGCACCTCATTTATAACATTTTTTAGCTCTTCATGACTATTTCTTAGTCCTTTGGTCTCTATAGCAATAGATTCTCTGTTGTCCTCTATGCTTTTTTCCAGCCCAGCGATTAATTCTATGCCTATTTTTCTAAATTCTTTTTCTGTTATATTTTAAATCGTTTTTGATCACTTCATTAGATGTCACTATTTCCTAGAGTTTCTTTTGAGGAGAATTCTTCCATTTTGTCATTTAGGATAGTCGCTGGAATGGCACATAACTGCAGGGCACTTCCCCTGTGCTGTCTGGAGTAATTTGTGTTGGGGGGGCTGCAGTCAGACCTGATGTCTACCCCCAGCCCACCGCTGGGGACACAGTCAGACTAGTGTGTACCTTATCTTCCCCTCTCCCAGGGGCAGGACTCACTGTGGAGTGGTGTGGCTCCTGTCTGGGCTACTTGCACACTGCCAGGCTTGTAGTGCTGCCTGGATGGGATCCGGTGTATTAGCTGGGGTGGATCCACAAGGTGCACAGGGATGGGAGGGGCAGGCATAGCTCGCTTTGCCGTTGGAGGTCCCCTGCGGGAGGGCCCTGTAGCACCCAGGATTGAGGCAGACCCATTGGAGGGATGGATCCACAGAAGGACAGCATTGGGGGTTTGTGGGGTGCAAGCAAGTTTGGTGACAGGAACTGGTTCCCTTTGGTATTTTGGCTGGAGGATGGGAGAGGGAGATGGTGCTGGCCAGAGCCTTTGTTCCCCACCAAGCTGAGCTCTGTCTCCCGGGGCTCAACAACTCTCCCTCCCGGTATCCTCACGCCCTCCCCACTCCCCGAGAGCAGAGCTGTTGACTTTTAACATTCCAGATGTTAAGTCCCACTGGCTGTCAGAACTCAGGGAGTTTGGCCCATCTGCTTTTGCAAGCCAGATTTCAGGGGGCTCTGTCTTGCCAGGCAGGCTGCCCCTTGACTGCCCCAGATCCCTCCCACCAGTCCGTGTAGCGCACACCGCCTCTCCGCCCTTCCTACCCTCTTCTGTGGGCCTCTTGTCTGCGCTTGGCTCCGGAGACTCCGTTCTGCTAGTCTTCTGGTGGTTCTGGGTTATTTAGGCAGATGTGGGTAGAATCTAAGTGATCAGCAGGACGAGGTGAGCCCAGCGTCCTCCTACGCTGCCATCTTGCTCCTGTCTCGAGCAAGAAAGCATCTTAGTCTTGAAAAATATTGGGGCTAAGGCCCAAACAGCTGGGCGTAGTAGTGGGTGGAGAGAAAGGAGATTCCTTTGCAGGCAATAGCTTATTTTTTGTTTTGTTCAGGCAATTTGCTTGTTTGTTTATTTGCTTTTGTGCTAGTTGCTTCTGTGTACGTCCTAGCATTTCTGCAATCTTCTAATGATATTTTCAAGATAATATCTTGAAGTGGATTGACTAGGGGAAATGTATGTTTAAAGCTATGACTAGTCAAATTTTAATTTTCAAATAACTTAAAAGTGTTTAGAATAATTTAGTATGGTTTGTAAAATTTTCCTCAGTAGATATTACACTATTATTTTTTTTAATTTATGTATTTATTTGGAGAAAGAGAGAGAGCACAAGTAGAAGAGCGGCAGAAGAAGACACACAGAATTTGAAGCAGGCTCCAGGCTCTGCACTGTCAGCAGTGGAGTCGAAGGTGGGGCTCGAACCCAAGAGACATGAGATTATGACCTGAGCAGAAGTCGATTCCTTAACAACTGAACCACAGAGGCATCCCAATATTACTTTATTTATTTATTTATTTATTTAGAGCGTGAATGTGAGCACTAGCTGGGGAGGGGTAGAGAGGCGGAGACAGAGGGAATGCCAAGAGGGCTTTTGTGCTGTCAGCGCAGAGCCTGACTCAGAGTTCAATGTCAGGAAGCCTATGATCATGGCCTGAGCCAAAACCAAGAGTCAGGTGCTTAACTGACTGAGCCACCCAGGAGCACTTCACATTATTTTTTAATTAGTATGATCTTTAATGGTAGGGTATTATGGCCTAACATTTAATTTAAAAGTGGCAAAATATGTAAACTTTACATAATTGGCACCTTGTACATTTCTAGGTGAAGAGACAGATGTTTCGTCTTAGGTGCTACGTGACACCGGCTTATCAGTATGATTTTTAAGCAGGCTATTGTCCCATTTCTATAGTCTCTTTTCCTGTGTTATGGCAATTTAAATAAGAGAAAAGGTCCAGGAGCACTCATATTCAAGTGATGTCACTGAAGAAGCAATGTGTTTTGTAATCATGTTTATCCTGGTGCAAAAAGGAGACTTGGAAAGGCAAATGGTAGGCAGAGTGCAACATGGAATGCTTGCTACTCCCACCTTCCTTCCCTCTCTCATGTCTATGATTAATTTGTCCTTTCTTTATAATAAAACTAGTTTCTTTCCTTGCTTCATTATATATGTCTGCCCCATATTCTTCTACTTTTCTCACCAATTACTGTTTTATTTATTTTACGTACCTCTGTAAGCAGCTTATTTTTTTTCGGAATTAAGTTTAAAGAAGAATTCACATATAGGAGTCAAAGAAACAGCTAACCTTGGTTATATCTTTTCTTAGCATAAGTGGCTTCAAATTTTCAGGACAGAGATATAATGCTAGGCTGTCACGGTTGGAAATTAAAATGTTTATTACATTATTTAAACTAAACAAATACTGTGTTATAATCAGTACCCACAGGGTCATTTGGGCCGCTCAGTTGGTTAAGCATGTGACTCTTGACTTCGGCTTAGATCTCACAGTTGTGAGATCAAGCCCCGCACTGGGCTTGCGCAGTTGATTGAATCCTGCTTAAGGATTCTCTCTTTCCCCTCTTTCTCTGCTCCCTTCTGATGCTCTCTCTCTCTCTCTAAAGAAGTAAGCATAAAAAAACAAAATCAATACTTACAAATAGAATTAAATGAAATATATGTGAATATAGATCTGTGTGTGTGTGTGTGTGTGTGTGTGTGTGTGTGTGTATGCAGTAATAGGATATACTGAGAAGTTGGGAGAAGTGGACTCAGGGGAGAGCTGAGATAGCACAATCACTGAATACAAGTTTTGTGTGAGCAGAGCTGGAAAAGAGTGGTTGAGAGCAAGAGAATTTCAATGAGACAAGAAGCTTTTGAAAGATATGGGTAAAGAGAATCTATTTTAACTTTTGCTGTGCATTTTTTAAAGTATAATTTTTCCATCTGCCACATTTTCAAGAGATGATCTTGTCTAAAGCTTTTGAGTATGAATTTGTATTTCTTTGGGAGACGATATTTTGTTAAAATAAAGCTTCGTATGGGAGAAGAAAGGCCAAATATATATACTGTTTTAAAAAATTGTTATCTGGGAAGAATGCTAATTTGTAATCTACTCAGGGGATTTATAAGATGCTCAATTTGGTACAAATGTATGAGAAAACAAGGTAAGATGTGTGATGAAATATATTTGTCTTAGAATGGTGCAGAGCATGAGATAAAGGTTTGGTTACAGTGATATATTTATTAAGAAAGTATTCCCAGGAGAAATCCAGAAAAGAGAATAGAAGTTAAACAGGGAAGGAAAAAGAGCCCAGGAATGGGTACAATTTCAGGGAAGTTATAGAATGTAAATTACACTGGAGTGGAATTCTCATCCTGAGTCAAGGTCGCTAGATGCTCATGGATGAGACATTAGCTAAGGGCCATCCTAAAGTGATGGTGTTCGGGAGGTAACCCCCCATGTATCTGGTTCTAGATTTTCTGGCTTTGTTTGTGTGTGAAGTTGGTCAATAGCTCAAGGCCAATTCTTGGAAGATAGTTGCAGGTATTACCCATGGGGAACAAAAAGCATACAAAAAGAAGCAACAAAAAGAAGGGCTAGCAGAACAGGTAAAAGATCCAAGATGGTTTGGACAGAGCAACAGCAATGTCAACTATAGTATTCTATATATTTTTGTATCTGATTAAATACAAAGCTAATCCCTTTAAAATAGTTATTGATGGGGGGCGCCTGGGTGGCTCAGTCGGTTGGGCGACCGACTTCGGTTCAGGTCATGATCTCACAGTCCGTGAGTTCGAGCCCCGCATCGGGCTCTGTGCTGACAGCTTGGAGCCTGGAGCCTGTTTCAGATTCTGTGTCTCCCTCCCTCTCTGACCCTCCCCCGTTCATGCTCTGTCTCTCTATGTCTCAAAAATAAATAAACGTCAAATAAAAAAAAATTTTTAAAAATAGTTATTGATGGAATGGATAGTAACTTACAAAAATGAACATTTTCATTCCTACTGTCTTGCAATGAATTGTACAGGGAATGTAATGTCTAGACAGAAAAATTTACATTTTAATAGAAAAGATATGGATATCTAAGAGCTATTGAAAAAGTGTTAGTACAAAAGATTTAAAAAATAATAAGGCTTAACTGACTGGTATAGTTTCTGGAATAAACTTGGGCTGCTTATTTTGCTTTATTGTTTACCTTTGTTTTGCTTTATTTTTAGTTCCACTAAATGTTAACATTTTAGCACACTTGATTTCTTTCTCTTTGTGTGTGTGTGTGTGTGTGTGTGTGTGTATAATTCCGGGGATAAGTTGCCCATATCACAACGCTTCATTCTTTAAAAAAAAAAAAAATTAACATTTATTTATTTTTGAGAGAGAGAGAGAGAGAGAGACAGAAAGAGAGGGAGACACAGAATCTGAAACAGACTTCAGGCTCTGAGCTATCAGCACAGAGCCCGATTCCCGGGGCTCGAACTCACCAACTGTGAAATCATAACCTGAGCCAAAGTTGGACACTTAACCTAATGAGCTACCCAGGTGCCCCAACAACACTTTAGTCTTAAGTACTTCAGCTTTTATATCCTTAGAACAAAGTCATTCTCCTATAAAGATAATAGCACAATTATATTATTCGGAAAATTTAATATTGAAACAATGCTATTATTTTACAGTCAATATTCAAATTTTCCCTATTATTCCTATTAAAGTCGTTGGTTATCTCTAGGGAAATACCTATACCAAACCTGCACCTATATCCATATCTATCTATCTATCTATCTATCTATCTATCATCTAACTATATTTTAGTTATAGTAAGTTATCCCTGTTATAACAGATGATCTATTACAGCTAGTTTTAATTAAACTAAACCAATTAATTATTGCATTAATGAAGACTCATTACATTTCATTGTCCAAACATATTTTAAATTTTGTATAAATTTCTCACGATAATTTACTTTGTACTTAATATTTTATTTTCAGAACAGCTTAGTGTTTTCTCTGACTACTGATGAATTGGAATCAATCATTTTTGATAATTTTTTCTGAAATTAATTTCTAGTTGAATAAGAATTTTAAAAATAATATTATTTCTTTAAAAGTATGGGTTTCCAGAAAAGCATGGCATAATCCTTCATTATGTATTACTGAGCTATTTCCATGTGCCAGGCATTATTTTAAGATATTTAATTATATTAATTTATTTAATTTTCAGAAAAATCCCACAAGATAAATATTATTATATCATCCATTTGTTCAAATGGCGAAACTGTCACATTTAATGTAAAAAGTACTAATTGCTACTTTCATTCTCCATCTTTCAGTCTTTCACAAACTATAATTTATATATTTTGCCTAGGATATTCATTTCATGTAGCACTATTTTATTTTTTCCTGAGAACTTGTGTGTATCAAAGGTCCACAGCTGCATTAATCTTATGGTTGTTAACATATTAAAGTTTATTAAAGATGTGTGTGTCACTAAACTTGAGGAAAGTGTGAAAGTAAGAATGTATTTTAAAATTTTGTATTCTACATTTCAGAATAATAAACGAAGTGAAGTCTAACTGTGAGTAGTTGGATAATTTTAATCTGATCACAGACTCATCGATTGTGAGATTGCTTGGTATAAGGAAGAAGCCAGTGATATAATCCTTAATATTGCCACAGTTAATTATCGAGTACACTTAATTTCTCAATAGTGGACATAATTTTTCAAAATACCATATGACTTCACTTATAAGTAGAGCCGAAAAAAAAAAAAAAACACTAGTAGGCAAGCAAACAAAATGCAGTCTCAGATCTACAAATACAGAGAAAAAACTGATGGTTTGCAGAGGGAAGGGGGTGAGGGATGGGTAAATGGGTGAAGGAGAGAAGGAGATACCGCCTTTCAGGTATGGAATAAGTCGTGGGAATAAAAGTCACAGCATAGGTGCGCCTGGGTGGCTCAGTCAGTTGAGCGTTCAGCTCTTGGTTTCAGCTCAGGTCATGATCTCACAGTTCGTGGCTTCGAGCCCCTTATCGGGCTTCACGCTAACAGTGCAGAGCCTGCTGGGAATTCTCTCTCTCTCCCTCTCTCTCTGCCCCTCCCCCACGCATGAGCATGCTCTCTTTCTCTCTCTCTCTCTCAAAATAAATAAACTTAAAAAAAACTTTAATTTTTTAAAAAAAAGTCACAGCATAAGGAATATAGCTAATGATGTTGTGATGTAGTGTTGTATGGTGACAGATGGGAGCTACACTTGTGAGCACAGCACGACATACAGAGTTGTCACTATGCTGTATACCTGAAACTAATGTAACATTGGGTGTCAATTATACTCAAATAAAAAATTAAAAATACACCTGTGACGAAGCTATTTCATAACATGTTTGAAGACATTTTGTTTTGCTTCTTTCAGTTGGGGTTATCTATGTCCACATCCTTGCTTCCTCTTGATGTGAATTTTCAAGAGTTAACTTAAATAAATATGAGGTGGCTGCATTAGTATATGAATTAGTGTATTAGTGTGATAAGGTTATAATGTCCCTGGAAGTCCTCAGGTCTCGGGCCTAGTTTTGTTTTCATCTAAAACTCTTTTTCTAGTCTCCCATCCTTAGAGGGAGTGGATAACTTCTGCATTTACATAGCCAGTGCCGACTGCTTCATTATGCTTCTGATCTAAATATCAAACTGCCAATTAACTTTTCAAAAGCACCTCAAACTCAGTGAATCCAAACTGAAGTCAAGGTTCAGTGTACTCAGTTTTCGTGAATGATATTTCATCTCCAGTTGTGTAAGCCTTAACCCTTGGTGTGGTATGAAAAATCCTGCTGCTTTCCATTCCATATTCAATTTGGTACCAAGTCTCATCAATATTAATTTCTAAATGTCTCTCCATCAGTCGGCCTCTCTCCATATCTGTTGCTACTGACCTCGTACAAGTAAGCATCATGTTTTCCCTGACCTTTTGTAATAGCTCACTACATGTCAGTCACCTAAACTCTCCTCATATATTAACTTACTTAACCTTTATCCGATGAGGTCTGTACTCTGATTATCCTGATTCCATCTATGAGGTAATCTCTTAACATCACGCAGCCAGTAAGTGGAAGGGCTGGAATCTGAGCCAGCTCTCTCAGGTTCCCGAGTACGCCCTCGCACACACCATTATAGAACCTGATCTAGGAAAACAAATATTTTATTGTCCTTGAACTCATAAACAATGGATCATTAAAATTTTAATTGAAGTCATCTTGAGTCTCCAATTCGACTTAGTAAGATGGCAAATAAATCTTTTTCATCCTGGAGCTCCTTAAACTGTGACTCTCAACAAGATGGGGAATAGAACACGAAATCTTAGCTCACTAAAATTCTTCCTCTAGGGAATTAAGATAATGTGATCCAGATCTTTTTTCTTCTAAAACCTGACATTTGGCTTCACACAGGGAAAGGGTTTGGAGAAACTTGAGGAATAAAGATTCAACACGTCCTTAGACTGTGCCTGTCCTGTATCAGCTCCCTCAAGTAAGCCTTGGGCAAGAGCTGCACCGCAGTCTATTTACAGTGGAATCCTCTGACAAGTGCCTGGAGTACAGCTCTTCTCTCCCTGTTGATTATGGAAGGATCCATGTGATTTAAATTCCAGAGACACAGGAGGCAGACTTGACATCCTGTTTTGAAAGCCGAGGAGACTGACCTGCATTACCTTTCAAAGTGCCTTTCAAATTTACACAGAGACAGACTCCACGACGTGCTGCAGATTTATTTAATTGGACTCTCTATTTTAAAGTGACTTTATTTTCTGAGGCTATGTTCTGTATTAGGATGTGATGGAGGAGTTCAAAATCAAAATCTCTGTGACTGGGTTGACACAATACCTTAGTCACAAAGCCTTGGAATCCATCAAATTTCCTGGAAGAAATATCTTATTTTCTCCCCAGAATCAGAGAGAATCTTTTGAAAAAAAGAATCAACAATTTATACCCTCTTTCCTGATATTATGGCTTCGTCTTATTACTGGACGATATTGAGGCAGTTGACCCTAATGCCTAACATCTTTGCAAGCTTCTAATTGGAAGATCCATCTTTGAACAACTGTTTCAAATATTGGCTGTTGCGTTTCCCTCAGCTCCGACGTCCTCTGAATCATGGAGCAGTACTGAGTTGTTTTCCTTACTGTCGGTTGTGATGACTTCCCAGTAGCAGCTCCTGGTGTCTCATATTCCCTAGCACTTCCTAGGTTACTAAGCACTAAGGCACTCTCTAGTTTACAGCCTCTTTATAACTCATAGGACATGGAAACCCTTGGCAAGCTCCCCAGTGGGGTTCATACAAAAGCCTGTGCAAAGCAAAATGGACAGCCTGATTCAATCTCCTTAGATCCTGCTTGTTATTGTTTACTACCGATAGCCTGACTTCCAGCTCACAATGAAGTTTCATCCTCACTGATGTTACCACATACATCTACAAAGCCACAACTTAGTAGATAGGAATAGCTTATAGGTAAGTCTAAGGTAATCTTCAACTCTTATTTTTAAGCTTAGGCTTTCCCATTGCTCAGGGTCCCAAACCAGATAAAGGTGTTAATCCATGATCTATGATACGTATGAGTAGAGATGATTACAGGAAACTCTAATGTTCCCTCACCTCATTTCTACTTTTGCCCCAGGTGGTTATGATGGCTTGATATAAGATTTTTCAATAATGTTTCCAGATTTGGAAAGAGGTGCGCTTGAGGTTTGTACTAATTCCTGTTGTCTTTGTTGGTAGAAATGTTAGTTTTGTAGATATCAGTGAAAAGCATATATGTAAAATTAGGACTGCCTTTTTATATAGGAGCAGAGCTGGCTTTTTATATATAAAAAAGGGTTAGCTTCAGAGAGTAGAAGGGAGAAGCCCTACAAACTGCAAGGCTACTCCCCATCCTGGAAATAAGATACATCCTCCCCTGGGTGGGGAGATCCGCGGAAGAGAACTCTTCAGTATCAGCATAGGGCGCAGAGCACAATCCCACCAGCGATCATCAACCAGTTCAGTTCTCTGTGTCTTCTCTGAATGAATATAACATTACACTCACTCCTAAAAATTTGGAGCCAGAGATGACTTACAGTTCCCTGGCAATTGGGAGATTGAGTCATAGAATTGAAAATGCTGGCATGCTCTTTAAGAATAATTAGAGATTCTGGACAGAGCTTCTCAAGTTAAGTATAAGCAATAATGAGAAATGATCTGGCAAAATACCAAGTACCAAAATAGCATGCTATGGAACAAATGAAATCTCAAAGAGGAGAATAAGCCCAGCTGAACATTAAATTCTTGAAATAGAAGAAAATATTGAGATAATCACAGTAAAGGCAGAGGAGAAATTAAAAAAAAAAAGATTACAGTAGAAAAAGACTACAATGGGGAAGACAGGCCAGATAATCTGACATAAAATAATTTCTGCCTCAGAAATAGATAATCCATATAAGAGAGAAAATAATAAGCGATACAGCATAGGAAAATTTTCCTGAAATGAAGAAATGACTGAATTTGCAAATTAAATGGGTACACACTGAATCTTATCTCAGTAAAGTTAGAGAATATCATAAGAATGAAAATATAATTATTCAGGCATTCAATCTGAATAAAGCAAGAAACTTGAAAAAAATAATTTGGCCTCAGACATCTTCATAATAACCATCAAAGCCAAATAAGAGTAAAAATGTGTCTGTATGGGTAATCTAGATAAAGATCCATCAGAGCAGGAACTGGATCTCCCTTATTCACTGATTGCAGTGAGTCCACAGATCCTGTAGCAGTTTATGGTACAATATTATGTGCTCAATAAATACTTGTGGAATACATGGATATATGTTCCTGAGAAAAGGTGGGTGGTTATTGAATATTATAATCAGTCAAGTTACCACTGAAATATAAAGGCACATTCTGAAATATGAGACAACTCAGGGAATGCATCTCTTAGTAAATATTCTTGAAGAAAATCCAGTTGAGTAATAGATGAATCAAATTAAGAAGCCCAGGAATGAAGAATATATGCTACTGTATCATTTTTATAAAACAAACACATCCCTTATTCTGAAAGAAGAGCTGGAGGGAAGGGTTGAGAAGAGAAAACACTCACCTGCAGTGGGAAGTGAAATAAGTTGGAATACAGAAGCAAGAGTGAAGGGTTTCTGGAATGAGAGATGAGAAAAGTGTCAATATTTAACAAAACTGTCATGGAGGACGGGGGGATTTTAAGAAGGATGGTGGGAGATCTGAAAGTACAAATCAGCATCATTTATTTTTGTTGCTGTTGTTGAATTGTCTTTGTTGGATGCAGTAGCTTTCTGAAATTAGCCACACTGTGTCTTCAATGTACCTATGTATATGTTTGTGTAAAGTCAGCATGTTAGACTTTTGAAGCCAGGGGTTGTTATTGCTTCAAAGGTGTATTCAGAGCATGTACAGCAATAGTTAGCATCTACTGTGGGCAAAGTAGGTAGGTATTCACTACCTATGTGTTGAATGGATGATATTTATTTATTTATTTTTAATTTTTTAAGTTTATTTATTTTGAGAGAGAGAGAGGAGAGAGAGAGAGAGAGAGAGAGAGAGAGAGAGAGAGAGATAGCTGGGGAGGGGCAGAGAGAGAGAGGGAGAGAGAGAATCCCAAGCAGGCTCCATGCTATTAGCACAGAGCCTGAGATGGTGCTCGATCTCACCAACTGTGAGACCATGACCTGAGCCAATATCAAGAGTCAGACACTCAACCAACTGAGCCACCCAGGTACCCCTAACAATTCCTCTTTCTCAGTGACTTGCCCAAGATCCCATAGCTCTCAATTTAAAATGATTCCTATTCTGCTATATTAGCTCTTTGCTTTACTGGCTTTTTGAATAATAAGGTACTGCAGCATATAATATTTCAATCATTTCAAAATACACCCAAACAAAATCATTCTATTTGAATATTTATGTCAATATTAATGCATAATGGGACTTTAATTCTTTAAACATTAGCTTCTCACTTTCTTCCTTAATGTTTCAGTATGCATATCATAATTACATATCTACAGAATAAAAAAAAAATCATGGCTCATCTGAAATCTGAGCATTCTGCCAAATTTCAGGACCTATTATCAAGGCCTTTTTACACAATTAATTTCCTGAAATCTGCCCAAATTCTGTTTCTACACTTCCTTTACCACCCACCTAAGATCCATAGCGGGTAGGAGAGGAAAGAAAAGAATATAGATGCTCTGCTTACACCATTCTTCCTGCTATTAATGCTGTAGCAAGAACATTTTTTTATCATTGGATCATTTTCCAGAATGTACGCTTCTTGGCCCATTCCATATGCAAAGAGAAACAGTAAACCAAAATGCCTACAAAGAAAAATACGATTTTGCAAGGGTAAGACCAATGTATTATTTTGATCTTGGAAGAGTCTAAAGAAATTTGATTCTAACTTTTCTCTTGTTGGATCTGTAGTTTATAAGATCTCCCATGTGAACAAAGGAAGTCTAATCTAATGTAATGATTGGTGGTTGTTACAATTGTTACCTACAAAATTAAACTTGAATAGATTTCAACATATTTCTATCTTTTATAAGAGAGTGAGTGCCTTAAACTTTAAGTAACAAAGTTCAACTTCACATTTATCTATTTTACTTGGGGTGAGCGACTTAATTCTTATGGATTTTTATGCTGGATAAAACTAATGCAGACTGTGTGTGTATGTGTGTGTGTCTGTCTGTGTGTATTGCCTTCAGATTCTCCTTCAAAATTTATTTTTTTAACAAAAGCTTAAAACTTAGAGCTCACTTTTTCTACTCATATTGAACATGCCACACTTTTCCCCAGTTACTCTGACTGTAAGCAGCTGTTGATATTAAATGCCATAAGAATAAATGAAGATCATGGCTTATCAGTAAAATAAAATGAGTTTTTTGACCAAAGAAAAACCTTAATGACTACCATAATGATTAATTTTAATTTTTTTTAACGTTTATTTATTTTTGGGACAGAGAGAGACAGAGCATGAACGGGGGAGGGACAGAGAGAGAGGGAGACACAGAATCGGAAGCAGGCTCCAGGCTCCAAGCCATCAGCCCAGAGCCTGACGCAGGGCTCGAACTCACGAACAGCGAGATTGTGACCTGAGCTGAAGTCGGATGCTTAACCGACTGAGCCACCCAGGCGCCCCAAGGATTAATTTTAAAAGTGTAACACTTCATTATCATTACGTTCCACCTCCTTTGGTAGGATTTTAAATAAATATAGAATCGATTTAATTGGCTAGAAATATATTAGAGAGCTAGCATAATTAAAAGCATATTATATAGTATAGATGCACTCCGTGTCAATCTCAGCTCTTGAATGACTTTATGAACTTAATTATTAGTTTTAAATTCTTAGTGAGGAAAATGCGAATCTTGCATAAAGCTGGATAACTAGGCACAAGTGTTTTAGAGTTTGACAACCTGCAATTTAATCTATTTCCACTACTTAGGTCTCAGTTTTGTTATTTATAAATGGGACTAATGAGTGCACCCTTTTCTTTTTCTTTTCCCCAATATTTAGAAAAAATAAAATGAGATAATTTGAATGAAATTGGAAGCAAAGTATTTGGGACATACTAAAACTTCAATGAATAGTAAGTATGAACATTATTAATATTAATAACAAACATTTGAGTTAATTTCCATCTTTTTTCTTTTTTAAAAAAATTTGTAACGTTTATTCATTTTTGAGAGAGACAGAGAGAGAGAGAGAGAGAGAGACAGGGACAGAGCCTCAGTGGCGGAGGAGCAGAGACGCAAGGAGACTTACAGAATCCAAAGCAGGCTCCGGGCTCTGAGCCTTCAGCACAGAGCCCAACGCAGGGCTCAAACTCACAAACAGCGAGATCAAGAGCCAAAGTTGACCACTTAACCGATTGACCACTCAGGCACCCCCAACTTATTTCTGAATATATATAAACCATATTTTTGCCACTGTATAGACAGTAAAGCAAAAAAATTTTGGTACAAACTTTTTTGTTGTCTCAACATTTTCATGTAGTTGAGTTGTGTCCTTGTTTGTTCTCATCTTTTAAGAATAATTTGCAACTCTTAAAACTGGATAAGTGGTAAATTTTACTGTCTTCCCCAGATATATCTTCCCCAGATAAACTGACCACTAGTCTTAGTTACTATTAATCTTTTAAAAAATTAAAACCATTTGCTAGAATTATAGTGGAGTCTGGCATTAGTTTATTTAGAGACTGTCTTTTAATTATATGACCACCAATGAGTGAATTCTAATAAATTTAGCTCTCTTCTTACCCAATCTATTTGGATGTGTTCTTACAAATTTCATCTCCCAAAATGATTCCTCCATAATGAGCACAGATATTTAAAAAAATCCTTCAAAGACATAATATGTCAAACAAATAGAATACCATTGTGTAAATATGACACATTATTTGGCTAGCTGCACAGAAGCAATGATGTATTAACAGACAAAAATATCAGATTTGTTGACATTTTGGTCACAGTAGTAGCTTTGTTTCAATCTCTATAGAAAAACACCAACATACAGAAATATGCTGACATTCAAACCAAAGCAACGGATATTTATTGGGAAACTGATATCTGCAAGGTCTTCTGCAACATAATATGGAGGACTGAGTGAAGTAAAAGACACAGCAATTCTGTCCAATGAGCTTATGGAAGGGGATGAAAATATTAAAATGAAAAGATGAGGAAACAAACTGCTTGTTCCAACAAAAGAGGAGGAAACAACAGGGAATGTGGTATTACTGTCCGTATCTGGGATGTGGGTAATCAGCGAGATAAAAATATAGAGAAAGGAACATTCTTTTTCAGACATGGGTGGTCATGGGTTTGAGCAAGTTTTTAAATCACAAAAAGGAATTGAATAGGTTCCTGACGAGAAGAGAGGTATTCCAAAGGGATGAAACATTATGATCCAAAGTGCTGAGGTTACATACTAGGCTATTACTCAAGGGAAGATAATCAAGAAAGACATTAAGCAACACAGGGAAATCATGTGGGCTTGAAGGATTCTTTGAGACAGCAGATGGCAGGCAGGGCCAGCCTGGTAGTTATTTCTTTCTCACTCTGCCTGAGAATATTAAATTGGCACAGACCTACCCATAGGTTTAAATAAGTGCATGTTAAAATTAATATTGTTCAGGGTTCAAATTTTAGAAGGCTATTTTGTGGTTGCTCCTTTGCAAAGCATAGCACATTTGATATATATTGTTTGCTACTGTATTAATGTGTGGGACAACTGAATACTTCAAAGTAAAATATTCAAAATGGTATTATTCCCATCTGTTAGTTGGCTCATAAATCTACATGAAAAGTCATTACAAATCCAATTCAGCATTATATTACACATGCTTTTAAAATGAGTTTGGTATATATTTCTTGCCAGGGGTTAGAGACCTGGTGTTCATCCAGAGTGAGACTCGTACTCTAATATGAGGTTACGCACACTGGCAGATTTCAATAGCAAGCAATTTATAGATGTTTCAAATTTTCAAGTATTAAGTCAATGCATTTAGTTTATCTAATTTTTTAGATGTAAAGTTAAGTTTGATGGCCAAATGACCAGAAAAACTACCACTTATCAACAGAAAAGAATCATAAAATTAGAGTAGAGCAGAAATACAGTTTTGCAACATATCCACTTTATTTCATTTCTGGCACAGTTAGTTGGGTTAGGAGTCGCTAGTTTTTTGTTTTTTTTGTTTGTTTTTAACTATTAGTAATAGTTTGCTAAGACTCAAGAAGGAGCACGAGCATAGTATATAGCCACAGCTCAGTGTAATTTCTTCCAAATAAAATAAGCTAAGAACCATGCCAGGGAATCACATAAGAGTCTCTTCAGTTGGTTCTTTTCTTTTTTCTTTTCTTTTTTCTTTTCTTTTCTTTTCTTTTTTTCTCTTTTCTTTTCTTCTCAAGTTTATTTATTTTGAGAGACAGCACAAGTTGGGGAGAGGCAGAGAGAGAGGGAGAGAGGGAATCCCAAACAAGCATTGTGCTGCCAGCACAGAGCCCGATGTGCGGCTCAAAACCACGAAACTGTGAGAAATGACCTGAGCCCAAACCAAGAGTCGGATGCTTAACCGACTGAGACATCCAGGTGCCCCTCTTCAGCTGGTTCTATAGCAATTATTTGATTCTTTCTTTTCTCTGTTCCTGCAGAGGAGAAAACTCACACAGTTCATATTAGAGCTGATTGCGTTTGTTGTAGTTTAAGTCCTCTGTGCTCGTGACACATATCCATTCCTTACTTCAGAGGGACTAAGCTTAAAAATCCTTATAATATGCTTGGCTTCCTGCAGCTCACTTTGAAAGTGCTTTGGAGGAGTTATTTGCACATTTTCAAGATCCACTGTGGACCTGTCATGGATTAGACCATCTTTCAAAGCACTATAGCCAGCAATTATATAGCAGGACCCTTCGGAAGGATTTCAATATGGGTCGCCTTACGACATATATTTTTCGGGTACTTGATTCATGTGCAGACTAAATTCTCTTATATCTAAAAATGAGAATTCAAGATCTGGACAATAACGCTATATGGTTCACTGACTATTTTAAACAAGTTTGATATTTGAGAATATAGGTAATAAGGGCCAAAAAAGCTGGGCAGATGGAGAGAAAAGTGTCTTGCTAAGCATTCCTGTCATTTTGGCTGAAGAAGTCTTATTTCATGAGCGGAAATAAGAAACAGAAGGAGCATGAGCAATTCAAGCTCCGAGTTAGGTTGATGGGATGGGTAGGGGACCCTGTAGCAATTCAGAAAACAGCCAATGTTGCCCTCCTGGCCTCATGACTTTTTTACTATTTGTATTTGTATTTGTATTTTTTGTCTTTCTGTAACTGAACCACACCACACCAAACCAAACGAATGGGCCAGCAAATAATCAAATGCATATTTTTGTTTATTTAGGGATTTTTGGTTAGGACTGGCAATGACAAGCACCACGAGTCTCACCTTGTCTACACTGAAGATACATCTCACTAAAGTCTTATTGTTGGAAGTTGTGTTGGAGGGCCAACTCTCCTCCTAGGAAATAGAGATTTGTTACTATGATATTGGGGATCCTGGACTCTCAGTAGTGAAATCAAGTGCTTACACTATGGAAAAAGAAGTTAACATCATTTAGATTGAAACAACACTACATTTTCCCTCATCAAAATAGATAAAGGTTCTACCATAATAGTTTAAAGATTATCTGATAGATTTGTTTTTTTGAAAAGTATTCAAAGTCACAAAAATTAATTTCTAAGGACTGGTGAAATGCTACACTTGACTTGAACAACCAAGTTTGTAGTGCGTTGTACTTAATTATAGGTAAAATAAAGATATTTATTTATCGGTATGACTTTGCAGGCTTGAAAACAAATGAAGAAAAAAAATCACAAAGTTATCCAAGCATTCCCTCAGCAGTCTAATAATGAAACATTTATTTATTCTGAAGAACACAGGGAACTGATGCTGGGGGCTTTATGATATTAATAACACCCGAAAACTCAGAAGCTGGTAGAATGAATGACCTTTCCCTGAAGGAACTCTTAATATTTGGTGTTGTATTCCTTTGGACATTTGTAAGAAACAAGAACAAATAGAAGAAGAATGTGCAAACCATGTGGGAACAAGGAAGCTATTGAACGAAATGTTTCAGACTGTGTTCATCTGTGCCCATCTGTTCTTATTAGAAGAAATGGGACGTTCTCAAGCTCTTTAAAGTTAAATGAGATTGGAAAATGTTACATTATGTGTTAGAATTATTGGTAACTGGAGGCAATATTCAGATTTTCCCCCATTGCCTCCTTGGGTTTGTTACCTCCTCCCATTTTGTTCTCATGCTATCATAACTCCTGAGGGCTTGAGGCCACCAGATCATCACTGGGAAAAGTGTTGAGATACAAATTGGATTTACAGCTACCCACTGGCTTGCTTGATATGCTAACTATCATTTAGCAATAGAAGGATTCTTTCAACCTATAAAAGCCTGAAGTTATAACATCTGTTATACACAAAGCTAGTTTTAAGACCTGACATTTATTGAAAAGGAGAACATGGAATTATATTTGCTTGAGAGTTTACTCGGTTATATCCCCTGTACTCGCCAAGATCCTCAATGAAAAATAGAACAATACAGAATAAATTGTGTGCTTATGTTATTATTTAATTTCAGAACTACTTTGGGTCAAGGTGAGTGGTTGGTTGGGCTCCTTAGTCTCATGTTTCTCTGAACCACACAGGAACATAGAACTAATCTGTACTTTTTCATTGAAACATGTGCTTTAACTTATAGGCACACAGTTGGCAAGTTATAGAAACTACATCATCTTCAGTTTTGAATTTATGCCTCATGTCTCATTAAAGTCAAAATTTTCACTAAAAGATATTTTGTTGCTATCTTCCCTCTGGAGTCCATGTTTCTTCTGTGCTTTAACCCAGATCATCCCCTTTTCACCCAGCAGTCACCCCTACCTAGGAGTTCTCACTGATTTTTACTCCTTCCTCATGGTCCACGTTTAATCACAACACCACATAGTGGTTATTTGAGTGCTTGAATGGTTTTTGAATCATTCCCTTGTTTTTCATCCTTTGTAAACCAGTCCTGATCTAGACTCTCACTGCTCACTGGCATCCGTTTGGATTAATGCAACAGTTTTCTCAATAGTCTCCCAGCATTGAGACTATGCTTTTAGATTCTATGCTCTTTGGAGACACTGAAGGGGTCAATTGAAAACAAAAATCTGACCATGCAACTCCATCTTCAATTCTTTGGCGTGGTCCCCCTTTTCTGAACGGTAAATATCAAGCTCCTGAGTATGAGGTATATGATCCTGCATGAATACCTTTATCTACAGCGTTAGATTTTCTCAAATTTTTGTAAGTCTTTCTCCCGGGAACCTCTCTTTTTATCATGTGCTGTTATCTATGCGTTAGCATGATGATAAGATCTTCTACTGCTCCAGACCAGACTAAAGGTGCAACCTTCACTAGTTTCTAAAAAATGACTGTTCAAGTAACATGTAGTGGTGCGTTAGAGCATGTATTTTTTCTTAATGTTTATTTATTTTGAGAGAGAGAGAACGCATGGGAAGGGGCATAGAGAGAGGAAGAGAAAGAATCTCAAACAGGGATTCTATCTCACAACCATGAGATCATGACCTGAGCTGAATGCTTAACCGCCCAGGTGCCCCAGATAGGCCAGGTATTTTATGGCAAACATCTCATAACACTCTTTGTCTTTTGCACAAAATTTTACTTCTGTCACCATCATTTCTTCTCATTTGTTGAAGGCTACGCTATCTACCATGAGGGATATATCTATATATATTAATGTCTCTTTAATTTTTTTAATGTTTTTATTTTTATTTTTATTTTTTTGAGACAGAGAGAGACAGAGTATGAGCAGGGGAGGGGCAGAGAGAGAGAGAGGGAGACACAGAATTTGAAGTAGGCTCCAGGCTCTGAGCTGTCAGCACAGAGCCCGATGCGGGGCTTGAACTCACGAAACCATGAGATCACGACCTGAGCTGAAATGAAGAGTTGGATGCTTAACCAACTGAGCCACCCAGGCGCCCCAAAATTTTTAATGTTTTCTTTATTTTTGAGAGAGAGAGCATGAGTGGGGGAAGGATGGAGAGAGAGGGGACGGAAGATCTGAAGCGGACTGTGTATGCACTGACAGCAGCAAGCCTGATGCAGGGCTTGCACTCATGAACCATGAGATCATGACCTGAGCTGAAGTCAGATACTCAAAATGACTGAGCCACCCAGGCACCCCAGATCCATCTTTAAAACCATAATGAGGATATTCTCTTTCTATAGTATACACATAACATTTTTTTAACGTGAATAAATATAGATAATATGCATACATAGGAGAATTGTTTGGACATGAAAGCTTTTACCCAAAAGAGCATAGGGAGATTTGTCTTGCCCCCATCCCCTCCCCAAGAGACATCAGGTGGCTTCCTTAATTGTAGGCTACACTTTACTACCCTGTCCACCTGCCACTATTGAAATGGAACAGTCAAATGTGATAGATTTGTTTTGACAAAGAGACCATGTAACTTGATAGAAGGAGCCAGGATTGGATTAGGAATTAAAGTACTTGATTCCTAATCAAGTAACTGGTTCCATTATTGAGATACTATGTGTTCTGTGAAAAGGACATGACTCTTCTGGATCTCAGTTATTTTATCTGTAAGAGTAACATAGAATTGAATGGCTTCTATATTCTTTTCTGATTGTAGTAGATCTGAATTCCAGGAATATGTCTCCTTTTGTCTGTAGTTCTTATAGGAGATATTTCCATAGGGTGGTTTTAATAATTCTGGTAGCATTTCCAGTTTCGTATAGCCCCAGATTATTTACTAAACTTCTATCATTAGCCCATTTATTTTAGGTAAACAGGTTATTCATTTAAAATGCAAATGGCCTTTGAATTTCCTGATAGGAAATTGTAGGGCACTAAGCAAGGAAGAGATACCACAGAAGGGCACCCCAGAGATGTTTGGGGGTCCAGAGGAAGATGTCCAGGGTTCCTTATATTCTGCATTTCTCTCTCCCATGACATGGTCATGCCATGTGCTCTGCTTGTCTGATAGTCTCTCTAAACCTTCCCATTGTCCCCATCTGGTTGGGAGGGGATGAGAAGGGAACTTGAATGTCCTCTCTAATCACAACTCTTTCAAGAGAAATCCTTAAGTTTGACTAAACAAATAATCATCACAAAACTCAGGATTAGATTCTGCACTAGTTCTCGGGATACAAAGACCCAGGATTGCTTGACCTCATTTTGAGAAGTGCATATTTTAACAGATGCAATTCAGGAACATTTATATGCATTTTATTATTTTTAACAGGGACTCCTCATTATTTTTCTTAAAATGCGAATGTCTTTAGTCAGCCTAGATCTACTTTGGTATTATTCTTCTCATGCCTAAAGGCTGCAGCACTGTATTTCATGTGGCCCTTTTTGCTTACTTATGTCACTCTGATGACCACTGAAGTAAACAGAATTTGTGACCCTGGTGGGGCATAATGTAAACAAATAATGTCATGTGCTTGTTTTTTCACTACCGTAGTGTGATGGTGTGATCAGGTAGAAAATGATAGGGACCAAGTCTCAAAGGCCTTCCTACTCTCTCTCAGGACCATACATCAGCCCACCCAGTTTATTCTTACGAGAACTTGATGCTTACAAGGAAAACATGGGTTTTCAAAACTTCAGTTTGTAATGTTAGCGAAAGGAGAACTTCATTTCACAGGAAGCTTATATTTTACATTACATTCTAGTGTGCCTTCATCCCAGTAATTTTTGGATTCAGTCTTTTATATTTAAGTTTTTAATCCTCTCGTCGGGAAACTTTTGGCATCAGGCAATGTGATGGCCACTGAGTTAAATAAAGCAGGGACTGTAAATGCTATGTCCTGGGCGAATGCCTCCAAAAAGATGGTTTAAAAATAGAAAATGCTTACAGAATTAAATTACTATGGTAATCTGAAGGCTGCTGGATTTCTGTTTTGTTTACAACTGTGTAACCCCAATTCTTTTGACACTTGACTTAAAAAACATAGCTCCCGGTCATGATTCTGTATTCCAAGTTCCAGCCTGGCACATAGTTTATAGCTAATGTGATTTAGTCTGGAGAAATGTGTTTCATAGCAGAAGTGATGATAACACAGGCATGGTCACAGTGAAGTACACAGTGAATTCACTGTCCTATTATATTTGTCATTTGTGGTCTCTGATAGGATGTCTGTTTCAGGTTGTCCAAAGCAGGGAGCATACCTGCACAATACCTTGTGGCCCATTTGCTGGAGGAAGAGTTGCTATGTTGGCATCCACTGTGGGAGCCTGATAAGAAGTTTCCCCTTCAGAACCTTCTCCTCTACTAGTCATTCTTGCTTTCAAAAGACCAGAAGTACTCATTTGAAAAGGCACCATCATTTCTTGCCCTACAGAAAGATTTTTCTGAAGGATAAAGGCATTGGAAAGCATATAGAGAAAGTTGGCAGTTTTGTACGTGTTGCGTTTGGAGGTCACTCAAGCCAATCAAAATTAGGCCTGAGGAAACTCTTTCCAACCCCCCTCAGCAAGGAGCATAAAACCAGGGCAGCAAACAGGTAGCCTTTGCCTTGAAGTGAGTTTAAAAAAATCTGCTCGATTCTCCCCTTTGTACCTGGATTTCCTGGACTCCGAGTCAGATTTATTGATTTAAAAATGATTGCTTTTTTTTTTTTTTTACTCTTTGCTAATTTTCCAAATTTGGACATGGGCCCCCAAATACATATTTGCATTTTTTATGAATGCTTTTAAAGTGTAACTGCGGACAGCCTCTCCTGCTTATTCAAAACTACTATACACATGGCATTATTTTTGTTCATTAGACTTTCAGGCCTGCTTTTCTGAATTAGCCCTCTTATTGGGCTACGTATACTCAGAAGTCCCCAATCATAGGCAACGTCTCACAAATTCGGAGCCTCAGTTAAAAAAAATATACATATTGGTGGGAAGACTAGAAAACAACCCACAAGCTATGCTGACATAATGCCGTTTCACCATCTTCACTTTTACTCAGGAAGTATGATGCTTTTAAACGTGTCTGTCTTTTTAGCTTTGAAAGAGATTTGGGTTATGTAAATAAAAGGCCCAAATGGTGTGCTGTGTGACTGATTTAACTGATGATCTTTCACAGGGAGGGTCATTTACCAAACATGTCACAGTTATAACTAAGAGCAGAAAGTCGGAGGGAGAATATTTGTAATACATAGGAGGAAAAGATATTACGCAAATACATTATAAGTTCCTCTAAATCAATAATAAAAATGTAAAAGTCATTAATGAAACAAGTAACGGCGCAGTAGAAAGACCGCAAAAGAGAAAGAAAATGAAAAGCCTGTCATGAGATAACACTCTTCACACATCATATTAGTAACATTCAGGTTGTAACTTTCAGTAGTCTTACCCATAACCATAGCTCTTGCCTTAGCGCTTGAAAGAATTCTGTTCCTCAACCCCTTTGGAATTACACGGGCCAAGTGATGAGTCCTGATGGGTGGCAAGAAGGCCAATGTGTTATTATTGGATCTCGACATGAACATGGTCTCTCTTCTCCTTCTATGACCACCTTCAAGAATATTTGTTCCAGATGGCTTAGTGACAAGGTTAGAAGAGAAAATTTTGGTGATAGACAAAATTGTGTTTGTGTTAGACCGCTGCGATTTAGGAGTTATGTATGTATTTAATTTTTGCTTGGCACCAAAACACTATTTTGACTGCCACAAAAATTAGAAGGTGACATGCAACGGTGCTAGCTGTGTGGAGAAGTGGGCACCGATTGCTGGGGAGAGTGTCAATTGCTCCACTTTTTTCCGGGAGACATTTAGCAATTTGTATCCAAACAAAATTTGCATGCCAATTAACCAACAATTTCCTTTCTATGGATCTAACAAGGATATTTTGACAGAGGTGAAGAAAGATGCCTCTTGCAGGAAAAAATTTTAATGTTTATGTTATTTATTTTGGGGGGGGGGAGAGGCAGCAAGCACTAAGCAAGGGAGGGGTGGGGGGGGCGGGGAAGAGAGAGAATCCCAAGCAGGCTCCGCACTGTCAGTGCAGAGCCCAATGCCTACGCGGGTGTCTCAATCTTACCAACTATGAGATCATGACCTGAGACGAAATCAAAAGTTGGTTGCTAACTGAACTAGCCACACGAGCGCCCCAGCCGCTTGCATAAAAATTTTAAACAGACTATTGAAAAGAACTAAACATCGATAAGTAGGCAAAATAGTTTATCCAGAAAGAGATATGCAGCCGTCTAAACAAAGTACTCTTACATTTACTACCACAACAAAACACTGTCGGTATATCAGAGTGAACAAGCGAGCTATAAAACAATAGCAAGCTTTTAGAGTCTTCCATATCATACCCAGTTACACATAGAAGGGAATGTAATTTGAAAAGTTAAAACATTTTTTTTAATGTTTATTTATTTTGGAGAGAGAGCATGAGCGGGGGAGGGGCAGAGAGAGAGAGAGAGAGAGAGAGAGAGAGAGAAGGAGACACAGAATCTGAAGCAGGCTCTAGGCTCTGAGCTGTCAGCACAGAGCCCGATGTGGGGTTCCAATGTGGGAACTACGAGATCATGACCTGAGCCGAAGTCAGACACTCAACTGACTGAGCCACCCCGGTGCCCCTAAAAGTTTTTAAAGACTGAGACAAATGGATACATGTGAGAAATAGATTTGAAAGACTTGTCTTTCAGAGAAAGACTTGAAAAACTAAGCTTTTGAACAGCTGTTGTTTAATATGAATAGGGCAGGTGAGGGGGCAGACCTTTGGGATTTATATCACACATTGAGTTGTGCAGATTTGTTTTGGCTATCATATAGTACTGTGTAACCTAAAAACTCATCCATGGTAAAATATCTGTATACTTTTAGGATTTTTAAAAATGGTTTATACCTTAGTTTTTATTTTTTAAAGTTTATGTATCTTTTGAGAGAGAGAGAGAGAGAGCCAGCAGGGGAAGGGAAGAGAGAGAGGGAGAAAGAGAATTCCAAGCAGGAATTCCCACACTGTCAGCACAGAGCCTCACTTGGGGCTTGGACTCATGAACCGTGAGATCATGACCTGAGCTGAAATCAAGAGTCAGAGGCTTAACTGACTGGGCCACCCACGTGTCCCCATACCTTAGTTTTTAAAATTCATAGTAGAAATGTGACTATAGATTTTGGCTTCATTGCTAACAGATGCAAGGTATTTGGTAGTTGTTACTAGTCTCGCTTCCTGGGAATAAACAAAACTAAATCATTTATGTGTAAAAACCAAAACAAGTAAAAGCAGCTATTAAATGGAACATATTTCTAGCTCAAGATGTTGCAGGCATATGTGCTTATATCTTGTCTTCTTCCAAACTCCAGTGAAATGGATAAAAGAAAAGTTTTAAAAAAATGATGATTCGGTATTAATGTTAAAATAAGATTGGATGCCTTACATAAGCCAGAAATAATAAGTGACTCTATTAGGGGAAGAATATCCCAAGAAGGGTGGAAGGGTAAAAAATTCTCAAAGGAACGCCATTAATGTTCAGTGGGGACAGGATGAGGAGTGGGATATTTCGTAAAACACAAACACTGATATGACCTCTATCTCCAAAATGGGTAAATTGCACAGTACATCTCACTCTCACCTAGACCTAAGTAAAGAGGCATGCCACCTGATGCCTAGAGGCTGCTTGGGCTGCTCGCCCCCCCCCCCCCCCCCCATAGGACAGTCCTGACTGTTACCTAGGGGTCTTCACTGAACTGGGAAGATCCCATGACTTCAGAATCTCCTGACTCCTGGAAAGCAAGCCTTGTTTATAATGAAAATCATCGTAAAGGCTTTATGTCCAATAAATTTTACTAAATGACTGGAATATGTATGGATTAATGGTAGAAAAACTAAAATTATTTGGTGTGTAAAAGAAATAAGAGATAACTTTAGGTACATTATTATTATTTTTTTCTCCTTTATACAAGGTAGTGTTCCCTGATGGTAAGAGTAACCAGTCATCTAAAGATGAATCTACTTCCACAGGTCTATTTAAAATACTTCTGGAGTTTTTTCTTAACAAATTGTTGGGGTCTGAAGAAATAGCTTTCCATAATACTCTCTCAATTTACTACTAGGTCATTAAAAGTGACTTATTTTATTATTTACTTGAGAAGAAAAACAAAGAATATATGGTATATATTTCTATCTCATTAGATTCTTGGAAAATTGTATTTTAGTAGATATTAATAGGTTACTAAGAATTGCAGTCAATTGCTTTAGAATAATTAGTTTATTTCTTTTTTATGAGTCAATCAAAGTACTTAATATGCTAATTTGCATTGTGAATATTCAGGTAGCTTACAGGCCATGCTGTTTCCTGGTATTATTCAGTCATGGAACATTACTCCCTAGAATCTCTTGTTATTATCTCTTAGCATTTTGAGTTTCAAAAAATAGCTTAAAAAGTTGCATTAGAATTTTTTTAAAAAGTACCAGAATGTGTAAAACATGGTCTTTTACAATATGATTGGGTTTGTTTTTATACCAGTGGCCTTTTTAAAAGAACTTTTCCTCTATGAAATGTAGAGTTAGTGTTAAATCAAGGAAATTGTATTGCAAATTATTTCTAGTTAACATCCATTGTCACACTGCAAGAGATGTATTTCTCGTGATGAGAACTTTTAAGAGCTCCTCTCCCAGCAACTCTCAAATATACAATAAGATATTATTAAGTATAAGCATGTTAACTAGACTTATTGTGGTGAACATTTTGCAATATAGATGTATATTGAATCACCTGGGGCTAATATAATGTCATAAGGCAGTTACACCTCAATATCTATCTATCTATTGTCAAGGAATTTGATAAGTGGATTCTAAAACTCACAGAGAAAATGAAGGTCCAAAATTTGTTAAGATAGTCCTCAAGTAGAATACTTGAGGAACTTAGAAAATACCAAGATAGATGAAAAAACTCTACTGTTGCTATTAGTTACAGAGCTAGACAGGCTAATGCAGCTGAATAGAAAGCAGAAATACAGATGTACTTGTGCATATGACAGTGATGAATTGCACATTACAGGGGATAGAATGAGTATCAGAGGATATTCAGTAAATGGCGGGGGACAATTGATTACTTTATCCCATGCACAAGAATAAGTTTTTGATGGACTTGCAATTTAAATAGGAAAGGCCAACAATTTAAACTTTAATAAAAATTGGGGGAAGGATTTATCACTTTGCAAAAAGGAATGTTTTCTTAAACAAGGCATGAACATTGCAATAATTGTTTAAAAGTCTGATCAGTATTACTAAATAGAATTGGAATTTCTGTCCTTCAAAGGAGCATCATAAAGTAAATGAAAAGAGAAGCCAAAAACTGGGAGAAGATAGTTGCAATACATATAGGCAACAAAAAATGCATATTCAGAACATATAAAGAACTCAAAAGCAGTAAGAAGTCCATCAGAAAAATGAGCAAAATACATAAACAAGCATTTCACAAAAAGGCAAAGCTCAAATAGCTCACATCCATTTCTAAAAATAAACGCTCAATACCATTAGTCCTTGGGGAAGATAATATTAAGTTATAAGATACCATTTCACATCCATATATCATCAAAAATAAAAATCTTACCATACCAACTACTGGTAAAGAAGTATAGGAGTAGGAAAAAAATACTTCTTGGAAAACTTGTTTGAGGAAAATAATGTATTCAAGATGAATTAATATAGAGTCTCACTTAGAAATGAAAATATTAATTTTTACTGTTTTAAATTGTTTTAATATGTATTTATGTATGTATTTATGTATGTATTTATTTATTTATTTTCAGAGAGAGAGAGAGAACACAAGCAGAGGAGGGTTAGAAAAGAGAGAATCCCAAGCAGGCCCTGCGCAGGCGCAGAGCTTGTCCCAGGGCTTGAACTCATGAACCGTGAGATCATGACCTGAACCGAAATCAAGAGTCAGATGCTTAACTGACTGAGCCACTCAGGCACCCCAATTTTTACCTTTGTAAACACTCAGAATTGGTGCAGGAAGATTCCGTATATTTTAAAAAATGAATGTTGAGGTGGAATGACCATCTCTTCCTGTGTCTGAGATACAGATGGTGACGTAGGATACATGGTCTGGGTACATAGACATATATAAAATGGCCCAGCCTCTTTCAACTGGTTGAAGGAAACTTAAAAAAAATTAAGTGTTTATTTAATTTGAGAGACGGAGAGAGAGAGAGAGAGAGAGAGAGAGAGAAAGCAGGGGAGGGGCAGAGAGAGGGAAACAGAATTCAAAACAGGCTCCAGGCTCTGAGCTGTTAGCACAGAGACCAACACAGGGCTGGAACTCACTAACCATGAGATCATGACCTGAGCTGAAGTTGGATGCTTAACCTACTGAGCCACCCAGGCTCCCCTGGAGGAAACTATTTAATGGAGGAAATTTAAAAGTTTCTGAAACAATGATGCTAATCTAATTAGCTAAGCCTGGATGGGATGGGATATATTCATAGGGGGAGATAAATGGCTGGGGTAAAGAACACACACAGTACAGTAGAAAATGTGACTGTTGCCAGGCAGATGGAATATCAGTTCAAATAAGGCAGTGGGGACAACAGATCTGTCATTACAGTCTAATGCAGTACTTGCTTCTAATATTTAGGTGTTATATGACAATGGAAAACACTTGTACCAGCTCATGCAAGAGAATCTGAGCAGGTACAATTCTGATCTCGGTAGTGGGACAACTCTGAGTAATTTAAAAAGCAATTAGTATCACAATGATTTTTTCCCAGAAAATAGAAAACAGAGTTAGCAAGGACAGGCTGACCTTGATGCTTTACTCAAGAGCAATCTGCCTAAAGCTATTTACAGCATGAATATGTGCTCCTCCTTTTTGGTTTGGCTCATAAGTCTGCCTTGGGAATGAACTATTAAACATGGATTTAATACACAGGACTCTGTGTTGGTGTGTGGGCGGCAAACAAAGCTGCTGGCACAACCTGGGTCTGCCCTACCAGAGTTTTTCGGTGTGAGGCCATCTCCTGTGAGAGAAATACACAGGAAGATGAGGACAGTAGGAAGAATCACTTTTCTGTTTGTAACTTTTCAAAATCAAATCTAATTTTAAAGTATTATGGCTGATTTTACAGCAAACTCTTCCTTCGACAGAAATAGCATGGCCTTGGGAGCATGGGCTTTTACTCATGCACTTAAAAGGAATCTTCCATCATGGCTCTCAGAAATAAGTGCAGAATATTTTAAATGAACTTTGCAACAGGGGAAGTGCCTTTCAAATAAGATGGAGTAGGTTTTAAACCTTTCAAACATCTTGGATAAGCACCCTCCAGCTCTTTCACATTTCTTCAGTGCCCTTCTCACATGCAGACACTGCATATTTCCCACAGATTTTGACTTGAGTTCTTGGAAGCTTAAGTACGTGGAATGACATAATTTTCCATGGTTGTCTAAAATGTGATGGCATTTTGTTTTTTCTACAGCTTCCATGAAAATGGTTTCTATTTTTTTTCCTTTTCTGAGAAATGAAATGCGTTAAAAGAGGCATTGATTTACTTTGCCCAAAGCTACGGCCATATGGAATCAAATGGGAGCAAAGAGATGATCACTGGGACTGGAAAGACAGAAGTCACTGAACCCTTGTTAGAGCAGGTAGGCACTATCCTGGTAGGCACAGAGTCCTCAGTGGAGATGCGGAGGTCTTCTGCATCAGCAAAAGTGTTGGCTAAATAAAGGTACGTTCCATAAGAGTAGGTCAATGCATAATCTATCAGGAAACAAAAACAAGTGAATATAAATGCAGATCAATTCATGGATGTGGTGGTGGGAAGATGAGGAAATCTATTTAGAATGATTCTATTTCCCCAGGGAAGATGAGGAAATCTGTTCCGAGTGACTCTATTTTCGCAGTGAAATAAGAAACAAAGTCATCAGGTGAAAAAGAGAAAGAAGAATGGGTGTTGAGAATTTGAAAAGAGAGGATAATAATGAAATAATCATCCTGAATTGACTAGGAGTGAATTGATTAAGAGTGAATTGACTAGGAACATTAGAGTACAGTTCCTGGCTAGTGTAAAGGTCAAGTAGACATTCAGGTGGTGAAGAATCAGAAAGGCCAGGGTAATGGATTGATGATATTTATGAGATTGAGAAATTGTTCCAGTGGATTACTAAAGCAAGCTAGCTGGGAAGATAAGAGGCTATCATCAGAGAATGGAAGGCGTGCAGAAATCAGGGTGACAAAGCTATGGAATGGCCACTGAGTAGGTTTGAAATTGGTCTTTTACATGGGTATAGAAATCACCCAGAATGATAGCATGAGTGTTGGTGAAGAGAAATATCACAATCTAGGACTGTGGTGAGAGAGAGAGAGAGAGAGAGTGAGAGAGAGAGAGAGAGAGAGAGCGCCAAGGACATAAACAGTTGACTTTAAAAGTGAGTGATATTATCTGGTGGTTTGGGCTTCAAGAAGTAATGCTTCTTGAGGACAAGGGAAAATGATTTGGCAGATGCAATGAAGTTCACTGAGGGTATCTACTGTCTTGGAAAAGCATCACATGACAACAATTATTAGAATGAGTTTGAAATCAGATTAACTTTTACCATTCAGTAGATGTGGTGTCCTTACGTAAATAAGTTCTGGGAGCTCACTTTACTCATCAGTAAGTTGGGAATATTTTCTGTCTTATAGGGTTGTTTTAAGGGCTAAGTGAGTTAAATTAGGGTAGATGCTTAACACACGGTGATGGTTCAATAAATGTGGATATTACCTACTTGCAGGCTGTGGAAGAAGCAGTAGGGGAAGACAGAACTGTGCCACATCTTAACAGTAATGCAGGGTAAATAATGCTCCCGGGAACTAATCTAGTTTCAGATAGAGCAGCAAACTGCTCTGAGGGTAACCTGAAAATGTAGGATATTTTGCTGACAGCCAACTCAGATTTCACAGCTCCAGTTTGTGGAGCTCCAGCCTTAGATATGTAGGAAGATTGGATTTATACTACACGAGGATAAGAATCCTTGTGGTAATGGGTGAAATGGAAGTCTTCCATTAGTGTCTGTAATAAATAGCTTTGTAACATGTGTTGGGATTATTCTTTTTTTTAATTTTTTTTTTAACGTTTATTTATTTTTGAGACAGAGAGAGACAGAGCATGAATGGGGGAGGGTGAGAGAGAGAGGGAGACACAGAATCTGAAACAGGCTCCAGGCTCTGAGCTGTCAGCACAGAGCCCGACGCGGGGCTCGAACTCACAGACCGCGAGATCATGACCTGAGCCGAAGTCGGACGTTTAACTGACTGAGCCACCCAGGCACCCCTGTGTTGGGATTATTCTAATATTATTTTCAGAAATTCTAGTTATGACCTAATTATAACCTCTTTCTCAATTTGACCTCTCATGTGGTTGGTAGACATTTAGCGAGTCATGACACAGTATCATGAGCATTTTCAACTGGCTTGAAAATTCTAAGTGCATGAGAGAATGGGGAAAACAACATCTCACCTCTGCCAAAATACTGTGCATTTATTTTGATTCACCTGGAAAAAATTAAGTAAGAGAAGCAAAACATAATTAATTTAGAACTATCAATAAACATGAGCCTAATTTACCTAAACAAATCCAGCTATGTAAGACATAAAACAAGAAGACTATTGAATAACCCCGAATTATGTAGGGATTGGGAGAGTTTTATTTAGACCTACATCCAAATTTGGATTTTTCTGTTCACTTGTAATTTTCCAGCTTTTTGTCAATTTGTCTCGTCATTTGTACATTGCTTTCCTTTCCCCCAAATCATGTACATTCATGCTTCTTCCAGCAAAAGAAGTTATAATACAAAGTAAAACACACAGAATTTTTAAAGGAATTAGTGAAGCAGTCAGATTGTACAATAACTTTTAGAAAAATGCACTAAGGGAGTACTTACTGATTCAAGTGCAAATAATCACAGACAAGTGGAAGAGGTAGAAGATTTGCAAATGGAGGGCTATGATAAAGGATAAAGGCAGGTGCCAATACAGCTCAAAAGTTCCCAATCCCCCAAATCTCTGAGGTTTTAGAATTTTACCCCAGATATCTTGTTAGTACATTTGTGAAAAAATTTAGTTTCTAAACTGCAAACTCTTTTTTTCTTTTAGGTCCCACTGTTAAAGATTCATATATGGTGCATTTTGAAGGAAGGAAATGAATATAAACAAGAGGAGCCAAAAATGATATGATTTGAAAATCAAAAAGCAATAAAGCATATGATAGCTATTACAGATGTTTGCACAAATTAGAAACCCCGCTGGCTTTCTAGAGCTTTTCTACGTCAGCACAAATAAAACATCACATTAGGGATGGTCTTCCCCTTGAGGAAATTTTGTCCTAAATTTATCGGTTGACTGATAAGTTATGCTTTACCATAAGAAATTATTAAGTATTTATGAAAGTGTATTTTAGAAGGAATAGTACTGTTTGTGAAGAAAGGGATTATTGATTTATTGCATTATCATCAGATTACTGCTAACAAAATCACAAAAAATTTTATCTTATTCACTCATTTTTCTTTTCTTCCTTTAGCTTTTAATTTTAATGTCAATCTTCTCCATCTTTATTTCTTTATCTTGTCTTTTTAGTTTTTTACATTTATGCCTCACAATGACAGCTTCACTGTGCAACAAATACATATGAAAATGAAAAATGTCAGCCATGTTCAATTGTAGAGCAAAATTTAAAGACTAGTCTTTCATATGACTTAGGAAAGGAATGAAAAAATGCCCCAAAGGGCTTGAATTTTTCTAACATAAACAATTTCATCCAAAATAACAGGAAGATAGTATAGGGAAGTAAGGAGAATATACACGCATATGAACGCACAGATACAAACACTGATGTTAATTCAGGACAGGCACATACTTTAGTAGATCCATTACTAAAAGTAAAAGGAAACATAAAATTATTTAGCAGGAGATAAAATCTGAGCTCTTAGGGATATACTTAAACAGAATTTGATATCTTACTAAATTGACTAAGTGCAAACCCTGTCAAACATCATTTAACCTTTGCATAAACACTGAATGAAGTAAAATTAAACAGATAAACCAAAGGGGATTTGGAGGGCAAAAAAACAAATTAACACTGTTAAAAAAAATCTGAGAGAAAGTAGTGAGAGCACAGTGGCATTGGTAGCGTAATTTTGGATCTATCTGAATGCTTGAGTTAAAATATGCAGAATAACTAGAGGGTAAAACCCAAAGAAAAGACAAACAAACAAACAAACAAGACAAAAAAACAGAAAATAGATAAACAAAAAACCCGAAGGCATATGGAGAATATGTACAATAATTTTGGGTAACAAGATATCCCCCAAAACATTAATGGGAGGGGAAAACCACCAATAACCACAAGACCAATATGTTTTTAGCATCTGCTCTGGGGAAAGCACAGGAAAACAATTAGGCATCTGACAGATCATGACAAGTGGGGAATCCCTAAATATCTATTCACTGCAATACAAATGGCCAATGTAGAAAAGCTAATGAAAGCAGGAGGAATTTCGCTCACTCTTCTAGTGGGTAAATGGAAAGGTATATTAGATCTAAAGGGACAAGAGCTATATGGCTCTCATGAACTGATGGCAGTGAGTTACCAGACATTCCTTACAGAGCAGGCAGTCTACTCTGCAGAGAGGATAAGACCAAAGGATAGAAGGCCCTGATAAAAGTAGGAGCAGGTTACAGAGCAAGGGAATCTCAGAATGCAATATTTCAGGGGCGCCTGTGTGGCTCTGTTGGTTAAGCCACCGACTCTTGGTTTGGGCTCAGGTCATTATCTCAAGGTTTGTGAGTTTGAGAGGCTCTGTGCTGACGGTGCAGAGCCTGCTTGGGATTCTCTGTCTCCCTCTCTCTCTCCACCCCCCCCCCAAAATAAACATTTTTTTAAAAAGGAATGCAATATTTCATACTTTTAAACACTACATGAATAGAAGAGAGAGAGATTTGTGAAGCTATCTGAACCAAACCTCCCTCTAATGTTCAATAAAAAGAAATTCACATTAAAAAACAACAAAAAAGATGAGAAATCCAAACAAAACTTTGTTTAAATTACTATTCGAGAAAAATATAAAAAGGGAGAATTACCTTCTTACAGAAAATAAAAGCCTTAAGAAAACAATCCCCTCAAACACTTCAAGCTAAGATCCTCAAACAGGAAGATCTGAAAGAACCACATAAGTCAGAATTACGAACTCAAACATGTGATCATGACACTCAAGGAAGAATTAGAAATTAAAAATGTTTTAGAAATTAAGAATACTGTAGAAGAAACTCAAGAGCAAATAAAAACTGTCTTTGAAGAAATGAAAGTTGAAAAGGAGAACTTTTCACATTCAAAACAACGTAAAGGAAGTGACATAAAAGGTTCAAGGGAAAGTGGCAAGTATTGAAAATGGTCAAAGAAGGGGTGCCTGGGTGGCGTAGTCGGTTAAGCGTCCGACTTCAGCCAGGTCACGATCTCGCGGTCCGTGAGTTCGAGCCCCGCGTCAGGCTCTGGGCTGATGGCTCAGAGCCTGGAGCCTGTTTCTGTTTCTGTGTCTCCCTCTCTCTCTGCCCCTCGCCCGTTCATGCTCTGTCTCTCTCTGTCTCAAAAATAAATAAACGTTGAAAAAAAAAAAAAAAAAGAAAATGGTCAAAGAAGATCCAGGATATGGAGAAAGGTGAACTCTAAAGAAAACCAAAATAAGAGAACAACAACAACAAAACCACAAATAATCATTAGGGAAAGAAAAACTTCCCTGAAAACACAAGAATGACAAAAGGATTTGAAGAAAAAAAAAACATTATAAAAGAGCATACAGAGAGATTAATACCAAGACTGAAGCTAGAAAAATTACGGGACCTTAAGAAAAAAGCCAATAACCTCTTTGAGTGTCTAAGCGGAAAGAATATGTGATTTATAAGGAAAATAAAGCAAAGTTACAACAGACTTTTCAACAACAATACTGTGTGACAGAAAAATAACTAATATATTTAAGATTCTAAAGCAGAGAAAATGGGAGCAAAGATTTTTGTATTCAGAAGAAACAGTCCTTATCTTAAAAAAAGATAGGAAGGGGTATTAAAATGCAGTAAATTTAACATACAGAATATTGTCCTACTGGGACTTTTCTAAGGAAACTATTAGAAAATAAACTTCCATAACCGAAATCACTAGAGTGTCATCAGATTGTGATGAGTGGTTAGCCTTGCTCTACTATACAGATACTTACAGAGTTGAGAATGAATAAAGGGTAAAGGGAGAGACTATAGAACATACTAGCAATATATCTGATGATGCAGATATAAAATAAACATTAAAAATTGAGATAGCATATCCAAATAGTGAATGTTTTCATTAATTGAAATAGTGTTACTATTAGAATTGTTACTCTGAGACTATTCTATATTTATTGCAATTTAAAACAAATCAGTGCATATGGAATATTCTGTCATTCCATTTGTCCTTAATAATGAGGATTCTTGACGTGAAAAGAGAAAATACAGGTCTAATACAGAAGATGTTAAGTAGGAGAAGATGTTATAGTGTTATATTTGAATTGGAAATAAGAGTATAATCTCATGAGTGATCTTCTAGTTCGGTCTATAAAAAGACCTGGAAATAATAAGGCAACCATGCAGTAATGAGTATTGTTAGTATGCAGATTGGGGCCTGTAAGTACTATTTCCCATGAAAAGAAACCAAGAACTTTTAGAGAAATAGTTGTTTTTGATTCCAGATCTGGGCAGGAAGCGTATAAGATGAACCTGGAACATCTTACCATACTAGACAGTAAGGGAGCAATCCGACAACATATCATCTCAAAAAAAATTAGGAATCCCTTTGAAGATGTGCTCACTGGCCAAAAGTGAGACAATTTAAGTTTCATTAGTGATAACAATTGTAACTAATTGAAACTCATAAAATATATCCAAAATTTAGTATGAGTTTTTAATGATATTAAAACATATCAATAAGTGATTGCCTCCTGAGAAGACAAGCAACCAAGTCATTATTTTGAAAACTGGTTATATTATATAATAGGGAAAGAATCAGGCACTTATCCTTCCTTTCCTATATTAACCGTATTACAGATATGAAGTATGTCCTTATAAAAGCATTTCAGCTAATGTATGTAAGCAAAATGCTAGAATGAGTATATCGCATTTTGAACTCTCCAATAAACTAATGACTCTAGGCTTTGAGAAACAATGGCTGCTAACACCCATAAAGTGTGAAAAACAGATATTATGTGCCTCCTGCTGAAAGAACAAAACAAAGAACACCAACAGTCTTGCCAAAGAGATAGAGCACATACCTAATTAAGTCCCTAAGTCTACCTATATACAGTAAAACCTTGGGTTACAAGTAATTTGTTCTGCAAATGTTCTGCAAGATGAGCCAACATTCCTAATAAACTTTAAATTGATAAAGGAGCGACATCTTGTAATACGAGTAGTATGTGATGCTGAACGTCACATGATCACAACTGAGCCAATGGTTCTTCTCTCTCTCTCTCTCTCTTTGTCTCTCATCCTCTCTCTCTCTCTTTCTGCAGGATCATGGATGATCATCTCCCATGCTCAGATGCTCAGTCTCAGACCATGGTGCTTGGCAGAAATCAGTGAGTTAGTGAATTAGTGCCCACAACTGGCACTAATGCATTTTTTGTCACTTCAAAGCACTTAGGGACTGTCCTTTGCTTTTCCAAACAAGAGTAAGCTTAGGAATGCTTTGCTTCATTCTAGATCATTGGATAGGTTCCTTGTTAAAGCTGCACAAAAAGAAAAAGATTCCATTGAGCCAATAGATAGCAGTGATTCTGTTAGTGATAGTGAAAGTTGTCCTACACAATAACCTTCCGCTCTCTTGTCACCCTCATACCAGCCACGAAGGTTTTCAAAGGTAAGTGCAGGTTAATTTGTTTATTTTCCTTTATATTTTGTATGTTCTATATTATTTTATATTACATTACAGTATTGTAATAATTATATATGAATATTTCAGGGTTGTAGAATGAATCGCTTGAGTTTCTATTATTTCTTATGGGACAATTCACGTTGATATACAAGTGCTTTGGATTACAAGCATGTTTCTGGAATGAATTATGCTGAGAAACAAAAGTTTGACTGTATTTTCAAATACAGAGAGCAGAGGGACATGTTAAATTGAACTATTGGTATGCAATTAGCAAAATCTGTAATCGGCACATCAATAATAATGGAAACATGATGTTCATAACAGGGAGGGGAGCTGAGGGAGTGTATAGGAACTCTACTTGCCATTCAATCTTTCTGTAAACCTAAATCTGCTCTAAAAAAATGAAGTCCATTAGAAAAACAAAAGTCAGGGAGAAGCTACATTTGGAAGAGAGGGGGCTGCTGTTGGGTTGGGGCATAGGTAGGAGCTTCTGGGGTTGTTCGGCTTTTATCAAAAAGTTCTACTTTTTTGCCTGGGTGTTTATTATAGCAGTACTTGCCCTATAATGATTCACCAGGGTACATGTTTTCTGCAATTTCTTTTTTACTTAAAGATCAGTTTGATTGAAATATAATTATTATAGTGAAATTCATCCCCTGGAGATGTGAATTTCATTGACTACGAAAAACACAGAGCCATTCAACCATCACTGCGTCATGATATAGAACAGCTCTATCGCCCTCAGTGACTCATACCCTTCACAGTTAATCCCCCCTGCCTTATACCTGGCAAACACTAATTGGTTTGTTCTCTGTTCCTTTGGTTTTGCCTTTTCCAGAAGGAATGGAGTCATACAATAAGTAGCCGTTTGAGTCTGGCTTTTTTCACTCATCATTTACACCTTTGAGATTCATTTGTCTTTTTTTTTTTTAATCTTTATTTATCTTGAGAGAGAGACAGAGTGTGAGCAGGGAGGGAGCAGAGAGAGAGAGGGTGATACAGAATCTGAAGCAGGCTCCAGGCTCTGAGCTGTCAGCACAGAGCCCAATGCGGCGCTTGAACTTATGAACTGTGAGATCATGACCTAAGCCGAACTCGAACACTCAACCGACTGAGCCACCCAGGTGCCCCAAGATTCATTTGTCTTGATGCCTGTGTCAGTAGTTCATCCTTTATATTGCTGAATAGTACTCTATTGTTTATTCATTCACCTTTAGGTGGATGATTGTTTCCAGTTTTTGGTGATTTTGAGAAAAGCTGCTATGCATGTGATTCCTTTTTTATTTTTGAATTTGTATACAAAAAGTAAAAAAAAAATCCGAGCATCTTACTCATCTTACAATGCTAGACTGTATACTGTATATCCAGAAAACAGAAATCGCTTATTTACAGAATGATCATTATGTCAAGATATTGCTCAAAATATGGCCACCTTAAAAATACATGGGAATTCTATTTTTCTATTTAATTTTTAGGAAAAAGAGGAGAAAACAATGAAGAAAATCTGAAAGAATAAAAGAGGGAAAGGAATTAGCTATTACATATATATGTATATATATATATATACATATATATATAACTTCAACCCACATGATTATAAATGTGAAATTTGCATGTATATACTAATTTGGCCGATGGGATAAGTAGTTTCCACTCTCTTGCTTTATTTAACTCTGTTAAATCATCCACTGTGTACTTTTCTTCTGACTGACCTAATAATAGAATGATATATTCCTGTTCTCAACAGGATTTTTTTAAAAAAATTTAACTTTATTTATGTTTGAGAGTGAGAGAGGGAGAGATGGAGGGACAGAGAGAGCGGGCGACACAGATCTGAAGCAGGCTCCAGGCTCTGAGCTGTCAGCACAGAGCCCAACGCAGAGCTCAAACACACAAACCATGAGATCATGACCTGAGCCAAAGTCGGATGCTTAACCGACTGAGCCACCCAGATACCCACAACAGGATTTTTAACGGCATGAAGACCAAGTCAGCAGGAACATCATTACCACTTTCCATTTGCTGAACATTCATTGTATGCAGCATAGTATATTGAAGGCTTTTCATTGATAGTATATATATGTAAAGCACTGAGGAGTAGGTTTTATTATCCCTACTTTATAAATGAAAAACTGAGATACAAATTAATTAATTAAATCAATCAATCAACCAATGTCATATCTAGCTAGGATCCAGTTGTAAAAACCCAGCTCTGCCTGGCTCCAAGGTCAGCAAGTAGAAGAATCATGTGGAACATGACTTACATAATGTACTAGATGTAAACATCTTTTAGCTTTTTCCTCTGATAATTTTCTGATGTAAAAATGAGAGACTACCTTATATCTTTATGACTTTTAATGTTTTATTTATTTTTCAGAGAATGCAAGTGGGGTGGGGCAGGGAGAGAGAGGGAAAGAGTATCTGAAGTAGGTTCTGACAGCAGTGAGCCCAATGTGGGGTTTGAACTCATGAACTACAAGATCATGACCTGTGCTGAAGTCGAATGCTCAACTGACTGAGCCACCCTGGTGCCCCTTTTATGTTTTAACTTCATATTTAAACTTTCTCAGGTCTAGAACAACCAGACCTTATTGATTTGTTAGTTAAAACAGCTACACTGACCTCTTACTGCTTTACTGATATGATTTACAATTTGTAAGTGGCTGGGAAGTAGGCTTACATAAAATTGTTTCCACGTACGGAGCAATATAACAAAAGTATTAAGACCCCAGCCTCTATGGATTATGCTCAGACCCCGCCTCTGAGATTTGTCGATTGTGTCGTCTTGAAGAGTTTGTTTGAATCTTCCGGGCTTAGCTTTGCCCTCAGGAGAATGGGAATAATATTAATAAACCTGCATCCTAGGGTAGAGAGAATTGAAGTGAATAGTGTGAGCAAAGCTCTCGGAAAAGTACATAACTCACAGTGAAAATTCAGTAAATGTTAGTTATTCAAATGTGGAAATATTTTGAGGTAGGGTACTATCTTTGTATTAGATTTTTCTTCCATTGATTTCAGCAACCTACGTGCAAGTAAAATCAAAGATCATTTCTAATAACTAAGGTGTACAAATAATTATCCGGATGTGTTGTAAACAAGTGCTTAAGACTTCAAGTCTTATCTACTTAACGAACAAATGGATTCAGTGACTTAATTATATTTATTAAAGGTCATCCACACCTTCCACTGAACTGGGATCCTGCCACTAAATGTTGCTCTCTACTGGCAATTCCTTCACAGCATTTTTTAGTCCTCGTTTTCCTTCTTGTGTGATAACATTATAATCATTTCATAAAAAGTGCTTTGGGGTCTTCCAAATTTTAAATCTCTTAGTATTAAGGGTTTTATTAGTTTCTTAAATTTGCTGTGACAAAGTGCCAGTAATAGAGTGGCTTAGAACAATAGAAATCCATTATATTGGAGCTCCGGAGGCTAGAAGTCCAAAGTCAAGGGATCAGCAAGGTCATATGATCACTCCAAAACCTGTAGAAGAGAATCCTTTGTTCTTCCTTGCCTCTGGTTGTTTGCTGGCATTCCTGGGCTTCTTTGGCTTGCAGCTTCTTTGGCTTCTCTACCTCTATTGTCACACGGTGTTCTCCCTTCCTGTATCTGTGTCCTTTCTTCCCTTCTTAAAAGGGCATCGATTATATTGGTTACAGGCCCACCCACTCCAGTATGACCTCATCTTAATTAATTATGTATGTAATGACCCTATTTCCAAATAAGGTTCCTTTTGAGCTACTCGAGCTTTGGACTTGAACATATATTTGGGTGGGGGACACAATTTAACTCAAAACAAGGATAGGAACAAGCTTTTATAAACAGGTCCCACATTCATAGATTTGTACATTTTAGGATGAGCCTCTGCAAATCCATGCTGCCCATTCAGACTTACTTAACAAGCTCTCCTGATAGGGGATCAGATACCTACACTGGTACCATTTAACTGTTCTCAGAGTAGAGCACTGTAACCTACCATGTTATCATTTTATAAAACTTGTATTCCTTGTGGATTATAAAAATGGATTTAAAATTGCAAAGGAAACAAGGAGCTATTCTTACTTCCAGGTATGAAAAATAAAATAGGCAGTTTCTTTTGATATTTGAACATAAAATTTCTCGTGTAGAAGAATTTAAATTTATTTTTAAAAGTGTGTTATCACTATGTTTATTTGAGACATGGAACTGTACTTTTTTCTTTGTGATTGCACCAAACATTATTATGTAGTTAATTTTACCTAAGAAGGTGCTAGGCATTTTCAGTATAAATAAAGAGACTCAGCCTGAACTTTTCATTAATTTGTTGCTTAATTCTACCAACTCTCAGCTAATTGGAGATAGAACACAAATTACCAAACAGAAACTTTGAACCTGTGCAAATAGGATGTAGTCATTATGCTGTATGTGTTTCGCGGTCAGCTTCATTTTAATGAGGTGGGCAAAGGGGTTACAGTGGAGCTTTGCAGAGAAACTGTGCTTTTCACTAAGAATGCGTGGGAGAGCCTATTTCTTCCTCTTGCCTTTGACTCCATTTCTTTTCGGCATGTACCCAGATTTGCTTGTGAAATCTACATATATCTACATATAAACGTAAATTGAATGCAGGTACTTAGTGTTATGTTTCTCTTGAGCCCTAAAAAAATACCTTCACCTAGATTTGAACATTTGGGTATTTTTATCTCAGTATTTTCTGCCCTTTCATGGCAAATTTTGCCTGGTTTCATGAACCTACTCTCCTGTGTTCCCACTTTAGCTTTACTTAATACACATTGGCCAAAGAAGTGTTGCAAGTAGTGAACACCATCCCTGTGCTTCCCGTGTGTGTGTGTGCGTGTGTGTGTGTGTATGTGTATGTGTATCTCCCCATCTTTGAAATGCTCCCAACATCCTCTTGCTTCCAAAATGTGCTGTATTGGGTGATCTGTCTAGCTGTTTGTTCCCCAGTAGGATGTTACTTCTCTAGTAGATTGTTCCAAGGGTTCATGGACTGTTCTTCATGCCTTAACATTATTCCATAGAAGACTTACCCTTGAGATGATAAATACCTCTTTCCAAGACTTTAATAATAGAACAGCAAAAATCTGTAGCGCCATGTGGCTCTACCCTTGGAAATAATGGATATTCTTTTAACTCATATTCTTAATTCATATTTTCTTGGAGGCTTTCTATTTTTGTGCTCCTTTTCTATAAAAACACATCATCATGTAACTTTTTATATCTTGTTAATCAAGGGAGGTCTCTGAAATAATGACAATTGACATTTATTTAGAGCATTCTGTGTGCCTGGGATTCATTTTTTTTTAAATGAAGCAACTGTATTAAGGAATATTTATAATATATCGAGGGCCATTTTTCCTAGATTACAAGAATTAATTATCCTTCCCCACCTATGAGGCAGTCACTACCATCGTTCTCCTATATGGACGTTATGGCCTGAATGTTTGTGTCCTTTCAAAATTCTTAGCTGAAGGCGAATCTGACCTTGCTATACCCTGATCTTGGACTCTAGCCTCCAGAACTGTGGGAAACACATTTCTTTTGTTTAGGAGCCACCTAGTCTATGTTACCTTGTTACAGCAGCCCAAAGTAAGTGGCACAACAGATGAGGAAACCAAGATACAGCAAGAATAGATACTGGTAACGTGTCAGTGAATGGCAAAAATAAGTTTTGAGCTTTGAACCAGGTCCTAAGCTCCTGGATGGTGTGCCATAGTGCTTCTTGATGACCCAAAATATATAATGGGGGATATGGGCTGGAATAGCAAATCATACTTTTCTATCGAGATATGTATTTTCTGTACCTGTACAATTGTTAAATTGTAACCGCAGAAGGCACCTCCCATCTCAAGGAAGAGAAATGTTTGCAAGGTAAGAATTACCCATGTTCACGATGACAAAACAAGTAAAGTTATTAAGAAAACATAAAACCTTCCCTAATACAGAGCAATTTGTTATTTTTTTCCATATGGAGTTCTCATCTGTCATTTGTTTTAAGGCTGCTTGAGTTAGACTGGAAACTTCCCTGTCTATGTTTTCAAAGTTAGTATAACCTAATATGGGGATTTAGGTATGCTGTGGAATCAGAGAGGCACAGTTCTGGTTCAAAAGCTTCCTTCTGGTACACTTAATGACAACTGATACACTGCAGATATATACCTCCATAAAGCCAAAGCTAGAGCAAGTAAATTTACAGGAAGTTTCTCCTTCAGTCATATTAATTTTCTATAGTTATCTCTAGAAATACAATAAAACCTTGGTTTGCAAGCATAATTCATTCCGGAAACATGCTTGTAATCCAAAGCACTTGGATATCAAAATGCATTTCCCCTAAGAAATAATGGAAACTCAGACAATTTGTGCCACAACCCAAAAACATTCATATAAGCATGATTACAATACTGCAATACAAAATAATAAAGAAAATACAAAATACAAAGAAAAATAAACAAATTAACCTGGACTTACCTTTGGAAACCTTCGTGGCTAGTCTGAGGGAGATGAGAGAGAGGAGGGTTATTGTATAGGGTGACTTTCACTATCACTAATGAAACTACTGCTATCTATTGGCTCAATGGAATCTTTTTCTGCATGGGAGCCATTGTATATTCTCTCACAGATGTTGACTACAGTACAGTATTAACAAATGCTTGTCATATACTTATTTAATGTAACTGGCAGGGGAAAAGGTCTATATCTGCAGGCAGCCTGATCTGCAGGAATGAAGCAAAGCATCCCTAAGCTTGCATTGTTGTGTAAAAGCAAAGGACTGTCCATAGGTGGTTTGGAATGACAAAAAGTACACTAGCGCCAGTTGTGGGCACCTTCCAACATTCTGAAAAATCACTGATTTCTGCTAAACACTGTGGCCTGAGACTGAGCATCTGAGTATGGGAAATGATCAACCATAATCCTGCAGAGAGAGAGAAAGAGAGAGGGAGAGAGGGAGAGAGGGAGAGAAAGAGAAGAACCATTGGCTCAGTTGTGACCATGTGAAATTTGGCATCATGCAGTACTTGTATTGCAAGACATCACTCATTTATCAGGCTACAATGTGTTAAAAGCTTTGCTTGTCTTGCGGAACATTCGCAGACCAAGTTACTTGCAATCCAAGGTTTATGTATTTGAAGTGGGTGAAGCATTGTTGAATCTTCTCAAATGACACAGTCTTATGGCCTCCTTTATGACAGCTTGGCTAGTGGTTCTCCTCTGATGACCGACCAAGGCAGTTATAGTAGATGAAAATATCTAAATGTCTCCTTATGAGTTCAGAAGTTTTATAGAAATGTGCTGCTATGGGACGGAGCCTGGAAGTCAGGGCTAACTTCTGCTTGAAGTATTTCCCACAGCAAGTATTACTCTTAAGGCAAGTGGGATCTTTGGATTCTTGGAGGGAGTTGGGAACCAGCTGCAATGAGTAGGGGCATAGTCTTGTTGCCATTTGTGGGCTGTGGTCTTATTTTAACTTCAGTGGCACCAACAGTTAATACCGTAGGGATGTTTACCTCTCCAGGGCTTTTAATTATTTTTTAATGTTTATTTATTTATTGACAGAGAGAGAAAGAGAAAGAGAGTTTGGGAGGGGCAGAGAAAGAGAGAGAGAGAGAGCGTAGAGCCGGGCATGGGGCTCAGACTCACAAACCATGAACGGAGCCAAAACCAAGAGTCAGATGTACAACCAACTGAGCCATCCAGGCACCCTGACCATGCCAGGGCTTTTAAATGAATGATTATATCACAGCCTCTGCCACTATTTCCTTAGGTTCTCTTTTTCTTTCTTTCTTTCTTTCTTTCTTTCTTTCTTTCTTTCTTTCATGTCTTCCTTTCTTTCTTTCTCTTTCTTTCTTTCTTTCTTTCCTTTTCTTTCTTTCTTTCCTTTTCTTTCTTTCTCTTGTGACTAGCTGTCTTCACTTGGCAGGAAATCAGGATCCACACAAAGTGATTATGGAAATCTAGTTATTTTACTGTTATCAACAAACAGTCATTCCAAGCCTGGTCTTGTTCACAAATAGAAACGTTCTTTTAGGTAATTCAAAGTTTGAGCTATGAATTGAAGCTGGTGGTTTACTTGTCCGTAACGGCCCAGGGGCTCTTCATTATCTTCCTCCCCAGTCTGATGCTGGTCATAAGAAGTTCTGCTCATAAAGAAAATTATCAACCTTTGTCTTTTAACTTATAAACACTAGATGTCAGCATTGCTCTTTTTCTACCAGACAGATGGGCTTGGTGAATGATGTCATAGCCTGTTCTTTCAGAAAGAACATTCTTCAGAGAAAATTCTGCAGTCACAAAATCTTTTACTCAGGTGGTGCTTGCCATGTGCTCTCTGGTCCATTTTGACATGGTTTCTGTTGTTTAAACTTACCATGATTGCTACTTTTCCTATTTAAAGAGCAATATCTTTATGAAAGAATTGAAGGCAAAATGAAAAGAATTTGAACATTGGAGGATATTTGTCAAAACCCTTTTAATAATATTAATAGTATAAAATGCAATTAGCACTAATCACTTCCAAATATAGCTCAAGTATCTGAGCATCTTTGAAAAATTGGTGAATAAAAAGCAGCTTTAATACAAGTAACGGCACTCGGGAAAGCACTGTGTGTCAAGTATTTCAAACATTGTACATGTTTTTGTTTCTTTTGTCTCATTTCTGCTATGACTGTTTAAGAACACTTAATTAGACAGCTATATTTAAACATTTTGTCTTCCTCGGGAAGTGAAAGCAACGCCAAAATATCTTGAAACAAAGTTACCATGACATTTGTAGCTGAAGCCACAGGGTCACTCTCAGCTGGCAGGTTCAGCTTTTCATATTAGCATGACTTGCTTAGGGGCTAAATTTATCGAGGGTTTTGTCATCCACTTGCTTTTATCAGCAGGTTGTCCTTTGGCACTTATTCATGTAATATTTTATTCACTTGTCAATTTATTCAGCAAATAGTTTATTGAGTGCCTACTATTTTTGGGGGGTAGTCTTCTAGGTACTGGGGCTACTCTAATAAACAAGACAAACAATACGATCACCTTTGTTGAGCCTGCATTCAAGGATCAGGATCGAGACTGACAAAAATATGCAAAAATGCTCATCATACAATCTCAGGAATTTTAAATTCTATTAAGAAAGGAAAAGCAGAATGATGGAACATCACACAGGAGAACTGGTTTACCAAGGATAGTCTTTGAAGATATAAATGTGAAGTTCACATTTGAGCCTAGACCTGAATAAAGGGGGGCAGTGGGGCATGCAGTATAATCCAGATCACAGCAAATATAGTATACTCTGCAACAGAGATAAACTAGTTATACTTGAGGAGGCCCTTGAACCATGAGTGTCATGAATCAGAATCAAGTTGCAGAAGATCAGTTTTGGAGCATTTCAGGACTGAGATCATGAAGAATTTGTAATGATAATAATGATGATTGTGCCCTGGATGGTAATAATAGCTACCAATCTTGAGACTGGAAAAGCTTTCCATTTATCATATTCCTTAATTTCCACCACAACCCAGTGAAAAGGACAACATTGTCTCCTACCTTGGAGATGACAGAACTAGGTTATGAGTTTAAGTACCTTCCCTAGGTTGACAGAGCTAGTGGGAACTGATGTAGCTAGAGGAAATATAGTCATTTTGGCTGTAGAACCTGTGTGCTCAACTACTAAGCTATTGTCAGAAGCTAACTCCTTAAGTCTTTAAGCATACTCTGTGTTTCCGATGAGGTACTACAGCAGAGAATTAGCTGATGCCATAAGGTATAAGAATAGACACTAAAATTAAAGGTGAGGAATAATGAGTTCTTATTTCAGCTCTTCATCTTACTCACTTACTCATCAGTTACCAGTTTCCTCATCTACAAAATAAGCATTAAAAAAGGGCCAAAACTCACAGACTGGTAATCTTGAAGATGGTTATACTTCCCTATATGTGTTTTTCTGACCCGTACGTTGTTGTCGTTTCTGTTAAAATAAATTAAATTAGTTTTTCTTAATGTTTGCTTATTGACTTTGAGAGAAAGAGGGAGAGCATGTGCACATGCATGCGCGCACACACATACACACACACGTGTGAATGAGGGAGGGGCAGAGAGACAGGGAGAGATAGACTCTAAGCGGGGTGCTCCCTGAGCGCTGACATGGGGCTTGATCTCATGACCCTGAGATCAAAACCTGAGCTGATACCAAGACTGAGCCTGACTGAGCCTGACTGATATCAAGGCTGATAACTGACTGAGCCACTCAGGTGCCCATAAAATAAATAAGTTAAAACACTTGAAGTTAGAATTTGTCGTGTAAAATTATGGATATATAGTTTAACCTGAAAAATACAAAAAATTAGCACTGTTGATCCTATATTCTTCAAACCAGTTGGTCACCAATAATTCAGCAATAGATGGACCCCTTCAGATGGAGCGTGAGGTCTCTACTTCCCTACACTCTCACTGTGTCAGTCACTACATAATCTGCCAGGTTGGGCTAGGATTTTTAATGATATATCCAGGTCCAACTGTTCTCTGAGGTCCTTTCTAGCTCTAGATTTCATGTCTCTACTTTATTCTTCTCCAGTAATATATGAAATTTGGTGGCATAAAAGAGAGAGTTATTGAGCAGAGAAGGCCAGAAAAGGCCCACTGACATTCGAAAGTTTTTCAACCTCACCCTTTAAGAGCGATATCCCTTCCGTTGGAAGATAAAAGATGAGTTTGAGGTAGACCAGAAAGACAGAGCTTCCTTCCATAGCTTCAGTAAAGTGTGATGGCTTAATTCTGTTTCAAAATGTGAATTGACAAGCCATCAGCAGGCAGTATCTAAATACAACATAAGATATATTCCAAAGGAAAATGAAATTATTTTAATTAGTTGCATTTATAAATTACCCATTTCTCTGATTTTTTCTGTATGTCCATTTATTGAATGGATCTGCATACTAGAAATGGGTTCCAAAGTTGTCAACCCTTATAATAATCTAAATAGAATCTAGTTAAGTATATCATTTTACTTTTACAGGAATGAAAATATACAGGTGTTTATTCACTTTTACCCCACTTCACATGTATGCTCCTCTTCTTTGGGACACTGTAGTTCACTTTGATGCATGGTCTGCTTTGTGCCCACTATTGGAAGCTGAAGAAAGATAATTGTTTTAGAATGAAAGAAAGAGAAGTGCTGGGTTCCGTGACTCGTTTTTTTTTTTTTTACCCAGCTTTTCCTTCTTGCTTAAATTAAAGTATTTTAAGAAAAAAACTGGTATTAAGAAATAAAAATAAAACCCAAGTGTGTAATCTATACTCTTCTAATTAATTTGTCTCAAATTTCCTTAATTAACCGATTATCTTCAGGATTGCCAGGTGAAGCTCAACTATTGGCAGGGACAATGTGATTCAACTTAAAAATTATTTTATAACAATCCTGGTAACATCTTCTTTTTTGATCACACCTCAACTTTGTTCCATGTTAAAGTTCTAATCATCTACGTGCTTTCCTCTAAGTATCTTCTCAAGATAAAAGTCCAGGGAAAAGCTACAGATTTCACAATCAGGAGGAACAGAGAAGTAGGATTCTCTAGCTTCGCTAGAGAAAGTAAAACTGAAAAAACTCTTGTGTTGTTTCTCAGAGATCTCAACAGACATCTATATAAAGTGAGAACATTTTAGAGGAACATGTACAAGGGGCTCAGATTCCTTTTTAGAAATTCTGGCACAGCACATGGTCACATTAATTTCTTAGAGGAAATACATGAGGTCACTGTATTCTGATTATGATAGAATGTCATGCTCTCACATATTAGTCCTGAAGGGAGCTATTAGGATGTGAAAGAGTTCACACTGTGAGGCTGCACTGCTCCAGTCCATATCCTGGTTCTGGTCTTAAGTAGCTGTGTGGTCGAGGGCAGGTTATTAAACTTCTCTGGACTTCGAGGACCTCATCTATAAAACTGAATATTATATGAGTTTATTTTTGCACATCATTTAGAGCAATGTAGGTAAGTAGTAATTGCTATATTTTGTTAAACCAACCATATTTTATATTTTGGCATGTGTATTTAGGATGCATTACCTTGAAAGACCTTAAACATTTCATTGTTGTTAATTAAAATTCTCTGAAAACAAAACCTTCAAGTGTCGGCCAAATTTAAGGATGCTGACCACATCTGAAATAGATTTTAAGTTGATTTATTACTTTTACTACGATTATTTGGAAATTGCAGAACAGGAGGCAAACATCAGTAAAGGGATTTTACAAACTCTGCATACTCTTGCAAATCTAGAGGTTGGGAGAGAAATATTAATTTCAGATATCTATTGCGTAGGATGGTTATAATTGGCCCAATTTTGTGTCAGTCGTTCTGAATAGCAGAACTAAATATCTATTCCAGATAAGATTATAATTTACTGAAAAATACCAGGCTACAGGGAGAGGTGATTCCTATTTTATTTTATTTTTTTTATTTTTTATTTTTTAGGTGATTCCTATTTTAAAGGATTAAATCAATCCTATTTTTAGAGAAGAGTCATTTCTTCAAAGGTAATGGGGTAAATTTCTAAGATGAGAGCTTTGAAAGTCTACATGTAATTGTTCTTTTTCATAAGTGACACAGTAATTTTTTGCCAAATACATTTCAGAATTCATTCTTGATATGAGTTTGGAGGAAAAGCAAGGAAGATAATACAAGCATTTCTGTTTGACTTCAGAACACGTCTTTTATATTTGTTCATGATTTGTTATATCATGATATTTTATTTTTATTTTATTTTTGTTTTTTACATTTTATTTATTTTTGAGAGAGAGAGAGAGAGAGAGAGAGAGCACACGCACAAGTGGGGGAGGGGCAGAGAGAGGGAGACACAGAATCTGAAGCAGGCTCCAGGCTCCTATCTGTCAGCACAGAGCCCGATGCGGGGCTCAAACCCATGAACCGTGAGATCATGACCTGAGCCGAAGTCAGTTGCTTAACTGACTGAGCCACCCAGGCGCCCCCATGATATTTTCAGTAAAATGATACAGTCATAGAGTTCAGGGACAACTGGAGTAGATAGAATTAGAAATATTACCTACCTCATTAATCTGCTGCTTCATCTATCATATATGGTCTTTTTTATTTGAACATCTATCAGTATGTTCTTTCCACACACACTTTGTTGAAAGTTTTTAATCATAAATGGATATTGAATTTTTGTCAACAGTTTTATAATGGAAACTTTGTAAAATAATTTTATGGGTCCTGATGAGTTACTACATCACATTCAAACAAATCAGATTAAACATGCACATAGTTCTCAACTTCTTTTAATGTAAACTGAGCTGCTTAACATGATACTGAAGAAAAAAAACTTTATGTAAAAAATATTACATTCTGACAATAAGAATGCATTTTAGTATCATTCAAAGTAAGCTAATAGAGAAGCACAAGCTATTGGAAAAAAAAAGAAAAAGATGAAAAGCCCTCCTGTTGACCTTGCAGCTACAATGTTAGATTAGTGGGCTCTTACAAAAAAATACAATTAATAGCATTGGCTGAAAATACAGCCCAGAAAAGAGTTCTCACATTGTATCCAAAGTACTCGAATTAGTTTGGAGGTAGAGATTATGTGAAATCTTTAGAGTTCAACTGGATAAGAGTATCTATTTTGCAAATCTTTCCTTTATGTTTGTTTTGTGTGACTTTTTCAGGCAGGAGAATATGAGGAAGACTTCTTACATTTTAAAATGTTTGACACGTAAAGGTAACTCGATAATGGAGCAGTTTGAACGTTTATCTTTTCTAATCACATTCTTCTGTTGTGCTGTGTCCAATTTCTAATTCAAAGTCGCTTAACAGTGTTTAGGCAGACCCCATAGCCATCCTTTCATTTTTGGTTTTCATAAATTTAATCCAGTTGAAAACTCCAATTTTCTCTCTTCCTCTGTCCTCAAGCAATGGCTTAACCCTTTGCTGGAGGGACTTGGATGGAGAGGCTTCTGCTTTTTTATTTCCTTCTCCATCTTTTATTTAATTCTAGCTACTACAGTGATAAGCAGATGGTAGGGTAGCTGGGCAAAATCTCTTCATATAAATGTGCATGTGATGTTATTTCTGTAATGTCAGCAAGGGTGTCTTCTGTGAGGCAGGAATCTGGCTGGTGATCGCTCTTTCATGCAGATCCTTTGAACTTTTCCAGTGCTCACTTCCCTCTGGAGACCAGGTCTGACTTAACTTCTTCCAACCATCCACTTCAGCTCCCTTTCAACCTCCACCGACTTCAACCTGTGCAAACTTTGATCTCCTCACCTGGAGAGTCGCTTTCTTGTGTGGAACTTGAGCAAAAGAGAGCTACTTTGAGACGTGACTTTACCCCCTTGAAATAACCCTTCTTTGCAAAAGCAAATGGTGAGGATGTAGACTCTTCCACAGTTGTCCTACTTTCCCTTCCAATTTTCTGTTTCTGCGAGTAGATTCAGGGCCGATCAACAAAGAAGCTGTTCAAGTAGACATCCAGTGCTTCTTGGGATATGCTCATGACCTCTTCCTGAGTCCCTCCTAATCAATATGAACTTTTCTTTTGAAGCTCCCTTAACTTAGCTTCAAGGGGCTTTGGCACAGACCTCTTCTCCATGACTATTATCCTTAGTAAGAACCTCAAGATTCTCATCATCCTGCTTTTCTAAAACACCATCAATTGCTGGCTGCAACACTATTTTATGTATCACTCAGTAAGTGAAAATCAAAGCTACCAATTAAACTATGCCACAATGGAATCTTGTTGCACATTTTTAAAAAAACTATATCTTATTGAAAAGAGCTCTTCAGACACAGGTAGACTTTATCGTGTATCATTTTTTTTTTAATTTTTTTTTCAACATTTATTTATTTTTGGGACAGAGAGAGACAGAGCATGAACGGGGGTGGGGCAGAGAGAGAGGGAGACACAGAATCGGAAACAGGCTCCAGGCTCCGAGCCATCAGCCCAGAGCCCGACGCGGGGCTCGAACTCACGGACCGTGAGATCGTGACCTGGCTGAAGTCGGACGCTTAACCGACTGCGCCACCCAGGCGCCCCTATCGTGTATCATTTTTATGCATATAAGAACTGAAAAATATACACACAAAAAATTGATTAATACATTTCTAGAATGACCTCATAGTCAGACTCTGAGTCTTCTAAGTCACTTTGGATTTACATTCATCAATGTCCATGTTTTTTTGTTTTTGTTTTTTTTTTTTACCTCAGTAGCATACTTCGTGTCATCGAGAGTTGTGGGGAGTCTGAATAAAATCCATCAATAACCAAATAACCAGTGTCCTCAGATAAGTTTTGCAATTGTGCAGATTTGGGGACCTGTAGACTCCCCTTGAAAACCGTTTTGAGCTGTGTCTCATGAATTTCTGCCTCTGTCTCCCTGTACAAACATCTGGCACTCAGGGTTAACAGCATCCTCCACTGTTGTCTGCAGGACCCTCTTCCAGGGCACTAGTACGCATTCTGTAAGTTTTGATATTGGCTCTTTTGTACACAGTGTCTCATGTGAATGACAGTGACAACTATATTTGAACTTCTGCCAGGCCTAAGTGACTGTAAGATAGTATTGATTGTAAGGACACTTGATTTCAGAATTGTTAAGAGATGAAAGAATTGTGTGTCTGAGAATCAATAAAATATAGTCTGTAGACTTTGGATTGGCAGCTGTGATCTACTGAGATGATGCTTGGTTACCTAACCTTAAGATCTGAAGGCATCCTCTGGTCCTTAATGCTAGAGATTTTTCTTTAGAATGTGGATTTCTTAATTTTCTCCGCTCTGGTTTGAACCTCATATGCTTGTTCTAGGGCAACAGGAAAAGTTTGACTTTGCAGTCTCTTTCATGTACAAAATAAGGGAATTTTTAAATATTTTAGAGGAATTATTAAGATGCTATAAAATAAATTGACAATGAGTTAACAACCGTTATGCCAGCAATGGCCAAAAGAAAAAAAAGGACAGAAAAAAAAATTCCCACATAGGAACAGTGGTTCAACAAAGTTACTAAAATCATCATGTGGTCACAGTTTGTTGCAAGAATAAAGCATAAGCAGCTAAAAAAAGAACAGCAACTTTCAAAATAGTTGCATATTTATGTGGTAGCTTGCCTGAGAGAAGAGAGATATTTTGAGTTTAGAAAATTAAGTCAACTTAAGACATGATGCATTATTTTATTATGGTGTGGCATGATCGTATTTTTAAATACTCACTTCTTTATGCCCCTCATTTTTTGTTGTCTATTGCTCTTTCTTCAACTCAAGCATTAGAATCTTTCTGTGATCTTACCTTAAGAGAGAATTGTGTGAGCTGAAAACAAAATAAAATAAAATAAAATAAAATAAAATAAAATAAAATAAAATAAAATAAAATAAAATAAAAATTTTAAAATTTAAAAAAATTAAAAAGAAAATAAAAGAAAACAATAAAAGAATTGATTCCTGGCTCTGGTTCATTAAAACGTAAATCTCACAGGTGAGAGTGAGGAGTCTTGAAATACATAAAGTGTTTGAGAGGAGGCATTTGAAAATGGTGGGTTATTCTATTTCTTCTCTGCTGCCATTTCCTGCCTGTCCCTCCCAGAATATACAAGAAGAGAATGTCTCAGGCTGGAGAAAACGAGACGAGTGGAAGGAGAAGCAATACTTTTCACCACTGAATTATACCACTTTTTAACACAATTCATTATATGATCAGAAGATTGGAACAAAGCACATGAGCCTACAATTATGCTGACAAATATTTCATAAAATACAATATAATGGGGAGACCATGTGCAGTTTTCTAGGACTGGCTATATAATTTGTGTGACCCAACACAAAAATGAAAATGTGTGATTAAAATACTAAACCATAAAGCTTTTTCTTTTCTTGTGCATGTTATCTTTCTATTTATTACTGTATTTTGTATTTGCTGTTTGATGTGCTAAGTAAGGAAAAATTAAAAATTTAAATTATTACCATGAGCTTTACTCATCTTCTTTAAGTTGTGCAATACCAATTTTAAATGCAAATATAAGGGCATTTAACTGATGTGGAATCACCCAAGTTATACAATTCACATTTTGTAGCTCATACATGCATATGCATTTAGTTCTTACCAGAAGAATGGGAACACTGCAGGAAACCATCTCACTAACTTTCATTTCACTTCTTCATACACATGAATTCAACCAATACTCTACCCTCAGCTTACTGATGATCAAGGAAGGAGTGAGTGGAAAAGAAACTATGAGTTTCTCCATGTTTCCCTTTCCTTCCACATCATCATGTTAGTGTAATACAAGAAAATAACATGAGTAAGAAAGGATGTGTGAAGTTCTTTGCTGATTCATGTTTCTTCAAATGTCATTGCCTTCTTGCTTTGGAAACAAATATGATTCAAAAGAAAGCATGGCCTCCCAGGGCTGTCAGCACCTCCTCCTTACCTCAATTACTCAGTTGTACATGTAAATTTCTTACTTTGTACTTGTTATGAGTCTTACTAAACTCCCACACAACATAGTCCACAGTGCTCATGGACATTGTAGATACTAAATGGGGGGGGGCAAGGGATGGTGGACATGTGTATCACACATATCTCTTCTGCTTACACACAGGCTCTATTAATCCTTTGGTGCTATAAAACACAAATGCAAAGATAAAATTATTTTTATATGGCTGAATAATATTCCATTGCATATACATAGCACATCTTCTTTACCCAATCATCTATCAGTGGACACCTGGGCTGTCTCAATTGTTTGGCTATTATAAATAATGCTGCAATAAACATAGGGGTGCATATAGCTCTTCCAAATAGTGTTTTCCTATTCTCTGAGTAAATACCCAGTAGAGCAATTACTGGATCATAGGGTAGTTCTGTTTTTAATTTTATGAGGAATCTTCATGCTGTCTTTCACAGTGGCTGCCCCAGTTTGCATTACCACCAAGAGTGCATGAGAGTCCCTTTTTTCCCACATCCTTGCCAACACTTGTTTTTTGAGATTTTGATTTTAGCAGGTGTGAGGTGATATCTCACTGTGCTTTTAATTGCCATTTCCCTGATGATGAGTGATGTTGAACATCTTTTCACATGTATGTTGGCCATCTGGATGTCTTCTTTGGAGAAATGTCCATTCATGCCTTTGGCTTATTTTTTAATTGCATTATTTGTGTGTGTGTGTGTGTGTGTGTGTGTGTGTGTGTGTGTGTGTGTTGAGTTGTAGAAGTTCTTTATGTATTTTGGGTACTAACCATTCATTGAATATGTCATTTGCAAATATCTTCACCCATTCAATAGGTTGGCTTTTAGGTTTGTTGGTTATTTCCTTTGCTGTGCAGAAGCGTTTTATTTTGATGTAGTCCCAATAGTTATTTTTTTATTTTGTTTCCCTTGCCTCAGAACACATATCTAGAAGGATGTTGCTATGACCAATGTCAGAGAAATTACTGCCTGTGCTCTCTTCTAAGATTTTTATGAAACCTTGCCATTTGCAATAACATGGATGGATCCAGAGAGTATTATTCAAAGCAAAATAAGCCAGTCAGAGAAAGATAAGTATCATATGATTTCACTTATATGTGGAATTTAAGAAACAAAACAAATGAACAAATAAAAAAAAAGAAACTAAAAAACTCTTAACTGTAGAGGACAAATAGAGGGTTACCAAAGGGGAGTGGGGTAAGCAGATGAGTGAAACAGGTGGAGGGGATTAAGAGTACACTTATGTCGGGGTGCCTAGGTGGCTCAGTCGGTTGAGCATCTGACTTCGGCTTAGGTCATGATGTCATGGTCCGTGAGTTTGAGCCCCACGTCAGGCTCTGTGCTGACAGCTGGGAGCCTAGAGTCTGTTTCACATTCTGTGTCTCCCCCTCTCTCTGCCCCACCCTTGCTCACGCTCTGTCTCTCAATAATATATAAACGTTAAAAATTTTTTTTAAAAAAGAGTACACTTACCTTGAGGAGCACTGTGTAATTTACGGAACTGCTGAATAACTATATTGTACAACTGAAACTAATATCACATTTATGTTAACTACACTGGAACTTTAATAAGAGATAAAATTATTAGGAGTTTTAAGACAGAAACAGCACAGCATTAAACCAAGCAGGAAACCCTTGAGAATATGGAGACCCAGTGCAACTGATCAGGTGACACATCCACCTCGCCAGTCCCCTGACCAGTGATCTGTTCAACAGCCGATTCAAGACCCCAGATGACAGTAAGTGTTAATGGCCAGATATATGAGTGAAGACACCTCCCCTGAATACCAGCCTGGGGCTATTGACTCAGCCTAGCCTTCAATTTTCCTAAATGAAGTGCCAGATACCAGGCCAGATTTCACATTTTAGAAGATTTCCATTTTAAAAGAACAAATTAGAATATTTTGCAAAGATGACCAGACATAACCAATAAAATTTTAGGCTTCAGTGGAAAAACTGGGTATATGTGCTTCTTATTGCCCATTCCCCCAGCCATATAATTACATATGCAGCCACCTAGTCTTCCAAAGCATTAATCACAAACTATTGGTATGTAGCCATACTTATCTGATTGACGAGGAGATGATATTAAATTTAGTGGATTTCTATACTAGTGTTGCCCACTTTTTGGATTGGTAAAGTTAGTCTGAAAAAACAGTAAGGGAAGGAGTTAAGAGTGTGGACTCTGGAGCCAGACTGTCCAGAGTTTGAATCTCAATTCTATTCCTTACCAGTTGGATGACGTTGGGTCAGTTACTTTACCTCTCTGTGCCTCAATTTCCTCTCCTGACAAATGTAAATAATAACAGTACCCAGCTCATAGGATGGCTGTATTAAATGAGCTATATAATGCAAGCACTTAACATCTGACACATGAGAAGCGCACATATGTATTAGCTTCTATTTTTAATAGTTTATTTATAGACTTAATTAATAGTTTGGATCTTTTGTAGAGGAACAAAGGTAAATTTGGATATGGAATTGTGTCTGAGTTTTTGGTTTTTGGCTTAACTCTATGAAATAGGATCAGCTTTGTATGCTTCAAAAAGTACATAGTTCAAAAATATAAGAATTCTTATAGGCAATTTACAGCTGATTTTCAAACTATGGCAGGTTATTGTCAACAAATCCAATAAAACCAATAATTTGTAAAAAAAACCGTGAAGTTAAATAAATTTTGTTATTTAAAATGTGAATTCACTTTAAAAAATTCTCTGGACCTTCAGGTCAAAACTAAATCAATATCCTTTATTTGGAGAAATAGCCCATGTAAGAGTAGCAAGCAGAGAAAATTACTGAAAGAATACTCAATGGTATCTATTACCAAATCTCTACTGATCCACAGGGATGGCTTTAAACTTGTTGCTTTAAGTCTCTGCTGCTTGTCACTGATTGCCCTTCAGAGTTATGTTAGAATGATTTTTTTTTCTCCTGCTTTTCTGTGCTGATTGCCTCTGACTTACAGCTTCTATTGCTGCTAATATCATATTGGTAAATGGCAAAAAAACCAGTTCTAGGATTGTGGTTTTTTCAATCATTTCTATTGTTACGTGTTTATTGTTATCAGTCCTTCCCAAATTAACTGTCCGGTGCATCCATGAAAATTAGTTGCAGTTTACTCATAAGGTGGCTTTCTCGGGCTTACCCATCACTAATTTTAGTACCTAGACTCATGGAGAGAAGCTCCGGTGGGTTGACTAGCTTTATGCTCTTCCCTGAGGTGAGGGTGAACAAGGTAGCCAGCATGCCTTTGTGTGCAGAAGATGATTCATATTAGGATACCCCTGAATTTGGTTAAACATATTCAGTGAGGAAAATTTATTAACATGGTCGACAACAGCATCTTGGGGATATAGATATGGATAATATGGAATGTAGGAAGTTATAACGATATGTGTGTATGGGTATGGCCATTATTTTTTCTATCCGGCATACAGTGAAATTCTAGGCATATATGAATGTGTGAAAAATAAACATTCATCTGTTTAAAAGAAGCAACGACCTTCTACAGAATATTTTGATATGCTATTTAACTTTGATTCTCTTCATATCATTTGGCTGTATCTTTGATTTGGAATACTTCTTTTTTGGTATGACTTTCCTGACTCCGACCAGTGAGATAGGCTATTTTCCTTCTTACACTGAAATGGGTAAGATAGGAAATCATATTTCTGGTGAGAAGCCAACAGCTGTCTTGCCCTCTGCACACATAGAAATCTCAGAAAGGTATTATTCTACTGTAGCAATTATTTTAAACAATAACTAGCTTCAGTGAATTAAATTCTTTTTTTCCCCCTTTTCTACTGGCACTTAGCTGCAGGTCAGCAGCATCAGAAAAACACCTTATTTCAGGCAGTTGGACTATTTCTTATCTCATGGAGGGCATAAACAAGAGCTAAAGATCGTAAGATTTCTTCTTCTTTCTGTTTCGGTCTGCTAGGTTTTTGCTTTGTGATTCACCCTTTGTAGTTAGCTTAAAAGCATAATGATGATGATTTGTAAAACTTTGGTCAAATAAACTAAGGAAAGTTCATCCCAAAATGTTCAAGTTTACTCTTTCTCCTCAGGTTGCATAGTTTGAAACAACACAGCAGGTTCTAATATCCATGAAATAAGAATCTTATGAACAGAGGAAACCCATTTCTAAGGACAGTTGGAAACCGCTTGCCTGAGCCGCTTCTGCTTAGAATCAAAGATGCCATGTGGTGACACATTTCTGAGGAACAAGATCCTTCTGTTTGTGGAACTTCACACTGTTTGACTATTTTCATCCCAAAGAAAAATCCAAAATGGGAGACAGTTTGATCTTATAATTTAGTGTAGTATTCAGAAAGGTACTCTCCTTATCTCCCAGGAAATTCTGAAAGAAGTCAGCAGGATTGGTAGAAAGGACAATAAGTCTGGGAAATCTCTTCTTTATAAAACTTCTTCCTCTAACTCGGGAGCCAGATGGTGTTTACATGAGTCAACTCCTACCCAATTGGCATTCTCAGCCACATTTAAAGTAGAAAGATGAAGATGGGAGAAATTACCAGAATATGCTTTTGAGGACAAAAATTAAATATATCACAGCTTATGATGAAGCAATTTTAAGATAATGTTTCTGAGCGTGTGTATCTTGTGCTGTCTTTACCGTAGAAAATGCTTAGAATATGTAAAATCTTTTAGATGTATATAATGACCTTTACATATGTGTGTGTGTGTGTGTATATATACATATATGTATACATATATATGTATATGTGTGTATATATATATACATATATACACATACATATATACACATACATATATATATACATACACACATATATGTTATATATTAAATGTAATGACATATTTATATATAAAATATACCTATATTATATACATATATGTATATACAGTTGACCCTGAAACAGCATGGGTTTGAACTACTCAGGTCTACTCAAACGCGGATTTTTTTCTTTCCTGTGAGAAGCTTCATTGTTTTCATTTGGTTTTAGGCTTGAGTGAGGGTTTCAGCCTCATTAAAAAGCGGCCTCATGGCTGGAAGGAGAGGCTCAGGCATAAACCCTGGAAGCAGGGGGATGCCAGAGGATCCCCTTATGGGCCGTTGGGCTCCACAGGCTCCTGGTTAAGCTTGAGGGTGAGCCTTTAGACGAGACACTTGCCCAGCTCAGTCTGGGGGCCAGGCAGCCTATGGTTAGTCAGGTGGTTAGTTCTGGATGACTTTCACCTCCTCATCCAGGAAGTGGCTCTACAGGAAGTCACCCAGATGGGGGCTTGCGCAAGCGGAGCCCAGGGCATGCAGATCCAAAAGGCCGGCTTCAGGCTCTTCTTCTTCAGGACTATGGCAGCTTCCGTGGCAAACAATTTTACCTCACTCATCTTGGGATGGCTTCTACATATCTTGGAAGAGGGCGTGGCCCCCATGCTGGTTTTGCATCTTTTGGAGAGGCTGAGTGCCCTGGTGCTTCTCCTCTGCCAAGTCACACAAGTGTCCCACACCATCCAGAGCCACAACATCCTGGTGGGAATAGAAGCCTGGGGGCAGATAGGTGTAGGAGGCCCACAGATGCATGTTGACCAGGAAGTTTGGCAGCTTCCACCTCAGTGGAATAATTCTGAGGAATCTGGGGGCTTATGGTTGATGCACAATAGGGAGCTAAGCTCAAAAAATGGTGTTGACTACTGCCTGATGCAGGGCATGGCTGAGAAGATAGATCGATCCCAAGGTTTCTACTGGAAAGGAAATTGGAGAGTGATGGAAGGCTGGAAAAAGAGGCATCCCTGAGTTTGTTTTGTCCAAACACTGTTGAAGAGACCCACAGGACTTCTGGGTGCACTGTCTATACAATGATTTTTATAGTTCAGTATTATCAATGTATTTTCTCTTCCTTATGATTTTCTTAATAACATTTTCTTTTCTCTAGCTTACTTTTTTATATGAACATAGTATATAATACGTACAACATACAAAATATGTGTTAACTGACTGTTTATGTTACAGGTAAGGCTTTTGATCAACAGTAGGCTATCAATAGTTAAATCTTTGGGCAGTCAAAAATTATACATAGATTTTTGACTTTGCAAGGGTTGGCATCTCTAACCCCAACCTAGTTCAAGGGTCAACCCTACATATATGGCTATATTAAAGATAAGCTCTAATTATAAAAAAAAATTACCTTGAAGAGATTTCCATGGCATTGATAGTGAAGAAAACATAGTATTGAAGTTCCCCATGTTGCAAAGAAACAAGCTTTCATAGTCAGTTGAAACCAACTAAAATATAAATGTTCAGAGAGAGCAAAGGATGATTCTGGAATTTTTTGGAAGCTTACAGAATGGAGATGTTTGATAAAAAGGTTTTAGAAGGAAGCAGAATTTGAGCTAGTATTTAAAACAGATGGAATATGATAAGGATATTAGAAAGCTCTTACTTACAGAGAGAGAGGGAGTTTGAAATCGTGCTTGGGAAATGTTATTAACAAAATAATACTAGACAGGTTGTCTGCGTTAGCCTCTTCTTAATGCCTAGAAGCTTTAATTTATTAAAAATACCTGGAAATTAGATCTTCACTTATGTCACTGGAGTAGCTAACTTTTTTTGTCAATCAGACAAAGCAAACTATATCAAGCAGAAGAATAAGTGCCACTTAAGGAGAGGAGGAAAAAAAAAGACATACGTTTCAGTTAGATTTTAGTGGTGAAGCATACAAACATACTAAGCCTGAGATTGTGAGCTATTTAGGATGACAACTGCCAATTTATTATATACCGACTTTCCTTTTTTATATTGTCATTTTGTAATAATTTATGTGTAGGGCAACAGACTATGAAAATAAGCTATGTGAGGTTTGTAAATGCAACCTTGTGCAAGAAATTAAATTCGCCCTTGGTAAATAGGGGTTTTCTGGTGATAATATATTTTAAGACACATAAAATTGTCAACTTTTCTTGTGTATTGAAATTAGCTATTTTGGTTTCTATTTCTAAGTTCCTTTTGAATCACATTTTGTTTCAAACTTTCCTTCATATATCACACTTATGCTCTGTACTTTCTGTTAAACTTTGTAGCTTTGCATTTTGAAAAGTGCAGATGATTCTTAAAATTAAAACGTGTCTGCATTTTTTAAATAAGTAAAAACACTTTTCAACTAAAATTACAAAGTAATTGTATATTCAAAAGAAAAAGGAAATACCTTTTGGATTCATTAATTATATGCAATATATAAAGGTATTACATATGTTACATATATTTTCATAGTTTGGATTATTAGCCACTAAATATATATGTAATAAATAACACACAGGCAGAAATATATCTCATTGAAACATTCTATTAGAAAGCTCACATGAATTTTGGTGGTTTGGAAACTAAAATCTTGACTCAGTACAAGGGATCAATTCATGCTTTTCAAATAAAAGATATCCAGGGATCCTTTACTTGGGATTTTATGAATAAAACAAAAGGAGTTGTAGAGAATGGATAATACTAAAGTCTGCATTGAGAAGCATTGCATTTTACTTTATAAGTAATTTAAACAGAATTCACATTCAGCAAACTATAGGTACTCTACACTAATGTGCTGATATTTATGTCCAGTATATCCCTTTTCCACCTACCCCATCCTTCCCAAGGATTAAATTATTTTAAAAAGAGAGTAGCTGGATATGATCACAAAATTATTTTTCCTGGTCTAGATTACATATTTCTTTAAAAATATATATCTTAAAGCTCAGAGTAATCTGCGGATCCTATTCAGCATGTCCCATGTTTTTCCTCACTTGCTTGCAAAAACTACCTTATTACTTTTTGCAGAAAGTCTCAAACTTTATCTTTTTTTTTTAAGGAGTCTTTGTTTTCCTCCAGTGAATCTGTACATCATCAGCTGGCCCCTTCCCTTATCTGTCTAGGAAAGACTGTGCAGTGTCTGTCTCTCTCTCACCCCGGGAGCCTCTATTCTTTATTTGAACATATGCCCTCATAAGAAAGGATGTAAGACAAGTATGAAAATAAGAAAGTATTTACAGGAAACTAAGCTGAGGTACAGAGTAGGCACTTGTTATGGTTTTAATGTTTATTTCCTCCCAAAATTCATACGTTGAAATCCGAATGCCCTATGTGATGATATGAGGAATAGAGCCTGTAGCAGGTGATTAGATGGTGAGGGTGGAGTACTCATGAGTGAGATGAATGCCCTGGTGAAAGAGGCCCTAGAGGGCTCCCTTGTCCCCACTTCCATGAAAGGATAGGCCAGGGAAACGTCTTCCAACCCAACTGGACTGGCACCCTGATCACTGATTTCCAGCCTGTAGAGCTGGGAGAAATAACTTTCTCTGTTTTTTTATAATCTACTTCCCATGGTATTTTGTTATAGCAACCTCAGCAGATTGAGATGTTACATGAAAGAAAAATTTTTGTGAGAAAATTCTTGACAGTGTGCTGAGACTAGATCTTGACTGATAAGAATCTAATCATTGTATCTACTCAAATGAAGAAAAATGAAAAGATTTTGAATGAGAGTTATGTTCTGAAAACTTCAAGAAGATTAACACTGTAAAGATGTGTAGGTTGCATTAAAAGATGAGGAGAGGAGGGGTGCCTGGGTGGCTCAGTCAGTTAAGCGTCTGACTTCAGCTCAGGTCACGATCTCACTGTCCGTGAGTTTGAGCCCCAAGTCGGGCTCTGGGCTGATGGCTCAGAGCCTGGAGCCTGCTTCCGATTCTGTGTCTTCCTCTCTCTCTGCCCCTCCCCCGTTCATGCTCTGTCTCTCTCTGTCTCAAAAATAAATAAATGTTAAAAAAAAATTAAAAAAAAAAGATGAGGAGAGGAGAATTTTGCAGGAACACAGATTACACATAATGGGTATCTGACCAATATTAGTGTGTATGTGTTCTCAACTCTGCGTATACTTTTGAATCACTGGGAGCTGGTATATAAAAATATACTAAAGCCTGGGTCTTCTCAGACCAACTGAATCAGAATTTCTAGCAGTGTGGTCTGGACTCTTCCTGGAATTTTTTTAAACTTTCAGGTAAGTGGCTCCTGGGTGGCTCAGTCAGTTAAGCATCTGACTTTGGCTCAGGTAATGATCTCGCAGTTCATGAGTTCGAGCCCCACGCTGGTCTCTCTGCTGACAGTGCAGAGCCTGCTTTGGGTCCTCAGTTCCCCTCTTGCTAGCCCTCCCTCTGCTCATGCTCTCTTTCTCTCAAAGATAAATAAACATTAAAAAATTAAAAAAAAAATCTTTCAGGTAATTCTAATCTGCAGCCAAGTTTGAATACCACTAGGTCAGCATTGACTCTAAAGAAAGAAGAAAATGCTACCAGGCTAATTTGTTAAATCAAAATCCTGGTGATCAACGAAGTGATATATTTTACATCCAGACTGCCCTTACTCCCCAAATGGAAGAAATATAAATATACCTTTTCTCTTTCCCCCATGGGTAGAGTAGCCCATGAGTTTGGGAAAAGACAAGAAGTTTATAATATTTCACCAGAAAGCCTCTATTTTCTCTCATAAGTAGGAAATTTGGTAATCTAAGGGAGGGATGTAGTGGAAATCATTTGATTATTCAAATGAAGTTAATATAGTTATTGTGGATAATGGAACAAAAAGAATTAGAGACATGTGGAAAGATTTTGGGGACTTTCGGAGACAGACTGAAGTTAATGAATATACTGTGAAAGTCACCTGAGTACAGAAGGAGAGAGTATGGAAATAGAATTCTTCCAGCGTTGAACTTTTGTTTTTGCTTTTGTCGCTGTTGTTTGGTTGGTTTTGGTATTTTTAATTTATTTCTTTTTTTTATTTTTAGTTTGTTTGACAAGGAGAATAGGGATAGGGAGGAGCTGAACAAGGGTATTGGCAAGAAAATAACTGAAGTAAAGAAACTTAAAGTCAAAGCCATAAAAGTGAAAATCAAAGTAGAGTTATGGATAAGCATATATTGAAGGTTAAAGGGAGACTTAACTGTGGTTAAATATGTGTTTTGGGAATGACTGAATGAGAAAAATAGATGACTAAGAAGTTGTATTCATACAATTGGAAGTTAGCGTCTAAGACAGACCAAGTAGAACAGTTCTAGCTGATACAAGGTCTTCTGTTGCCCAAGAATGTAAAAGTTTAGTGAAGTGAAGGTTAAATTCAATAGAGGGAACATGTTCAAGAATTCAGAGGTTAGCTGCCTGGTAGGTCTTCTATATGAATTTGGATAATTGTCAGATGGACTGGACCAATAAAGAAGATGGAGGCAGGTTGTCAAAGTTCTTGATCAACATAAAGAAGAGGGTGATCGAAGACTAAGACATCTGTATATATACTGCCTTAGTCATGACTCATTTAAGGATAAGTCATTCAAAGTCTTAGCCATTACTACCAATTCCTAGAGGACGATATACCAAATATATTAATAATATAGGGATATTTGCAGCATAACTCTGAGTCTAGTTCACAAATTGTCTCTTGGAAAAAAGCCCCCTCCTCTGAATTGGTTATTACATGCATGGGCCATTGCCCAGTGAGTCCCAGAGCAGTGTAAGGAGTGTTGTGATCACAGGGTGAGCCATCTCAGACAATAAGCATCAGGGTGGCACTGTTACCTTATTCTGGTGACCTTATCCAGAGTCTCAATTTGACAGCAAGTAGCTGTGCATACATTTTTATTTTTACATTTGATTTCTTCTGATTTATTACATTCACTTTTTGTCTGAAGGACCAACTGGTTTATATGTTCCTGTCATTTTGTATTTTTATTCTGCTCTGGCATTTTCCAAAGTTGTTTTCTCTTATGCTTATTTACCATTCCCTAGATTCCCATCCCCTAAACATTTGTCTTTCTGTCTTTTCCTCTTCTTTTTCTTTTTCTTTGGCTTATACTTCAATATACAAGGCCTATATTTTACAAGGCAACAACACATTAGGTATAAAGAAAATAATCTTTGTTTATTTTCTTTTCATTCTGACATAATATACCCAATATTCATAATGGGAAATTATACTTAGAAATGTCTCCTTTGATTCCTGCTGATCCAGTGAAAACAATATAGAATTTTCTGGTGATTAGGAGTATATGCCTGTGTGTAGAGGAATCTACGGTTTGGCTGTGCCTTATTACCTCTGAGCCACGCAGTAGGGACATGGGCTAGGGCTACCTTCAGCCTTCCCTCTATGCTGCCTCCTTCCTGTTTTTCTTCTTCCTTGGGTTTCCTCTCTTTATTGGTGAAAATCCAACCCCCACCAATATAAATAGCTCAATGGGACTTTATGGCACTCACTCCCTGAAGAACCAACTGGAACAAACTGAAAAGTTCAGTTATAAAATCAGGTATGTATAAGAATTTATAAATGTGAAGTATGGTTTTTCAAACTAATATTAAATATAGATTTCGGCAAGCACATGAAAAATGTTGGATACCTACCCCATATCCAACAGAACAAAACTCTGATCAATAAATGATATTACTGTCAATATGTAGACAAAATTTTCATAATTTCACAACATTTCAGTATGGGAAAGACTTTAAGTTTGAAACCACAATGAGCGGCCACAATAGTATAATGGATTTTACTTCATGAAAATCAAATTTTCCGTATGGCAGAAAATACCATAAGCAAAGAGGAAACGAAGTGGACAATATATTTTCAACTCATTATAGACAGAGTGCTAATTCATCAATACATTAATTTAAAGAGGCCCTAAAAATTAATAAAACATATATAAGTAAGCACGAGAAGTAAGCAAATTGCATTATGAGAAAAGTAATATTATGAGTTTAATACTCATATTAGAAGAAATATACAAATGAAAAGCATGACAATGCTAATTTTCATTAATTTGATAAAAGAAAAATGTTTGAGAACACATTATATTCATGAAGTTATGGGAAAATAGGCATTTGTTCATTTTTTATTGGAATGGAATGTAAATTGATAAACTTGGAGTTATTCGTAAACGTGTCAAATTTGAAAAAAAAATTCACCTAAAAGATGTTAAGAACATTTGAGTCAAATATACTTTGACCTGGAAATTTCCCTTCTAAGAACTTTTTCTTCAGTTTCAAATGCATATTTGTGAAATACAATTGTTTTATAATACCAAAATATAGGAAACAAAGTGTCCATTGGTAGGATGTACTTAAAAGTAAATTGTTATACATCATACATAAAACAATAATGGTTATAAAATTGAGATTTTGTGTATGGATATAATAGAAGATATTGTTAGATGAAAAAAGTAATAATTAGAAAAAGTAAAGAATTAGAATTGTGTGTACATTTTCCACCACTGTATGTTTTTAAAAGCATGTGTCCATGTGTGTAGGATATTGTTCATAGAATAAAAAGTCATACAAAACTGGTCCTTGTGGCTTCTGTTGCAAAGTAGACTTGAGTGACTTAGGGACATTGATGGGAGGGAGGATAAAGAGTTTAGTAGATGTTCCAAATGCCAAGGAATATTGAAAAGTTGATATAAGATTCACTATCTAATTATTACTATATATTTCATAAAATCAATTTTTGTATTTTTTTTGCCTTTTTGGAATTGTGACCTTTGAAGATAAAGGGGAAAAAAAACCATACAGTCTATTACAGCTGTTAAGAATACTAAAATTTTAAGGGGAAGCATTGAACCACCTTGGCTTAAAATAATGAATTAGATATTGAATACATATTAAATCTTTTCTAAAAATTATTATGTTGTCATACTTATATTACCTTGAAAAAATAAAGTTGGATGAGATTTTCAAAATAAAAATTGGCTACTATTATGCTTATCCTGTCTTTTGTCTCATAGGCAAAGGAGAAATGGGTTCACTATCCAGATCATTCAGTAACAACAGACGAACCAAAAATTAACTACACAACATGGGCTATAAATAGGTTTGTGGAATTTATATGAACTAAATTTATTGGAAACCTGTCACAACTTTATATTTGCTTTTTTTTTAATCTAAACAGAGCTAGTTGTCTGAGTTCTAATACATTAAAAACACTATATTTTTACCTTTAAGGATGTTTTATAGATGTAAATGCTTCCTTAGAAAGCATTGAATCTGATCATAAAGAAATCATACAGCAAATCTTAATGTCAAAAACTTAATGTTGCACACTGTCTTCATTCCCCCAAAGCCACTAAAAATGGTATGTTTAAAACCACCATTAAGTCTATTTTACACATCAGTAAAATGGCATAGATAATGAAATGCAGTAAAACCATTACATGCTTCCATTAAGACAGGTTAAGTAGTGAGAAAACATAGTTTGGTTTTGCTACCTGACAAGGTAAATAGGAGTTAAAGATCTATCAATTGAATAGATAAATTAAAACAAATATATATGATTTCAAACTTAAACTCAAGGTTCACTCTCTCCAGTTTCATATAATATTAGTTAGAGCAGTGTATCATTCTGGCAGAGCAAATCATCACAGAGATGAAGGGAATTATCATGCTTCCTTTCTAACAAGTTTCATAGCCAGAAGGGTGAAAGCTGATAAAACTTCCTTTTACTTATTGCCCTGGAATTCATTAACATCTGGGCTGCATTAAATGGGATTATAATAATTTTTTTAAAAAAATTATAACATATTTGTTGGGGTATAATTGACATAACGTAACATTAACCTTTTAAAAGTTAATTTATTTATTTTGAGGGAGAGGGAATGCACACGTGCCAGCAGGATAGAGAAGAAAGGGGGAGAGAGAGTTCTAAGCAGGATCTGCGCTGTCAGCACAGATCTCATGAACCCTGAGATCATGACTGGGGCCAAAATCAAAGGTCAGATGCTTAACCAACTGAGCCTCCCAGGTGCCCAATATTTATATTTTAAAATGTGGAATTGAGTGGTTTTTAGCATATTCCTAGAGTTGTGTAAACATCACCCCAAATTTGAAAATATTTTCATCACCCCAAATAAAGACTACATACTCTTTCAGTCATTTCATGTTTTTCTTGCCCTCCCACCCCAAATATCCGTGGCAACCATGAATCTACTTTCTGCCTCTAGGCATTTGTCTATTCTGGTTAATTAATATAAATGGAATCATAACAGTGTGTCAACTTTTATGACTGGCATCATTCACTTAGCATAATATTTTGAGGTTCATCCATATTGAACCTGCTGTCAGAACATCATTCTTTCTTATTGCCAAGCAACGATTTCACTGTATGAATATACCACATTTTGTTTATCATTCATGGATCAATGGATGTTTAGATTGTTTCTACCTTTTGGTTACTATGAATAATGCTGATATTCATGTATTATGTTTTGTGGGGTATGTGTTTTCACTTTTGTATATCTACCTAACAGTTGACTTTCTGGGTCATATGGTAAGTGTATGTTTAACAGTTTGAAGAACTAACAGATTATTTTCCAAAATGGTGGCACCATATTGCCACCATCAGCAATGTGGGATAGTTTCAATTTCTCCATATCATTTTCTCTTTTTTAAATTTTTTTAACCTTTATTCACTTTTTGAGAGACAGAGACAGAGCATGAGCAGGAAAGGGGCAGAGAGAGCGCTCCAGGCTCTGAGCTGTCATCACAGAGCTTGATGTGGTGCTTAAACCTAGGAAACGCGAGATCATGACCTGAGCCAAAGTCGGATGCTTAACCAACTGAGCCACCCAGGCTCCCCTTTCAACTCTTGTTATTGTCTGACATTTTATTTTAGCAACCCTAGTAAATGCAGAGAGGTATTTCACTGTGATTTTTATTTGCATTTCTCTAATGACTGAAATGTTGGACATTTTTACATGTGTTTATTGGACATGTATATATCTTCTATGGAGAAATATATGATAAAGTCTTTTGTCAATCTTTAATAGGGTTATTTTTCTTTAATTGCTGAGTTGTAAGACTTCTTTAGATATTCTTATATAGTCCCTTATCATAAGTAAGATTTTAAAATATTTTCTTCCATTCTGAATATTTTCTTTTCATGTTTTTGACACTATCCTTTGAATCCCCATAGATCTTACTTTGGGTGAAGTCCAACTCAAAATTTTTTCTTTTCTCCCTTGTACTTTGGTGTCATTTCTAAGAAACAAAGATTATATATGTTTACTACTGTCTTTTCTTCCAAGTTTTATAGTTTTATTTTTATTTTTGTTTTCGTTTTTTATTTTCGTTTTTTTTTTTTTTTTGAGAAAGAGAGAGAGAAGCAGAGAGAGAGAGAGCTGGGGAGAGGGGCAGAGGAAGAGAGAGAGAGCATCTTAAGCATGTTCCACATGGAACCTTAAGCAGGGCTCAGTCCCAGGACTCTGGAATCATGATCTCTGAGCCATTAAATGCTCAACTGACTGAGCCACCCAGAGCCCCTAGTTTTAGCATTTACATTTAACTCCGTGTTCCATTGTGAGCAAATTGTGGTGTTAAGTAGGGGTCTGGCTTTATTCCTTTGCATGTAGATATTCAGCGGTACCTGCACCATTTTTTGAGTGGCGTTCTTTCACTATTTAGTGTCTTGGAAACCTTGTCAAAAACAATTTACTGTAAGGACTTATTTCTGGACTTTCAGTTCAATTCTACTAACCTATATAACTAACCTTATGCCAGTGCCATGCAGGCTTGATAATTGCAATATGTTTTGAAATAGGAAATTGTGATCTTCCAATTTCTTTTTGTTGTTGTTGTTTTTCAATATATTTTTGACTACTCCAGATCCTTTGGATGTCCATATGAATTTTAGGATCAGCTTGTCAGTTTCTGAAAAGAAGTCAGCTGAAACTTTGATAAATGCTGTATTAAATCCATAGATCAATCTAGGGAATTTTAACAATATTAAGCCTTCAAAACTGACTATTCATTTAGATCTTTAAGTATTTTCAACAATATTTTATAGTTTTTAGTGTGCAGACTTGCACTTCTATTTAATTTATTCCTGAATATTTTATCCTTCTTTATGCTGTATTAAATGGATTGTTTCCTGAATTTGGATTGTTCATTGCCTGTATATAGAAATACAATTGATTTCTGTATAATCATATTGTATCCTAGAAGTTGCTGAGCTAGCTTTTTGCTCTAATAGTTTTTAGTGGATTGCTTAGGTTTTCCTAAGATGTCATCTATGAAAGAGATAGTTTTATTTCTTTCTGTCCAATGTGTGTCTTTTATTTCTTTTTCTTAACTCATTTTTGTAGCCAGAACCATCAAGTTTAATGGTTTTATATATAGCCTGCAACATAATCATACTTAAAATACAATAGTTATTATACTGTTAACTATAATTATTAGACAAAAGTTCCCAGAATCATCTCTTACATATGGCCTTGGACAAAAATATTTTGCATTCTTGATTCTTAACAGAACACAGTGAAATACAATGTTAATATTAGTACATTTTTGCATAGAAAACTTATTTTAGTTTTCTATGGAAACATTCTTTTTATCATGTCTATAAAAATATGAAAATCTTTTGAACAATCAAGTAAATGCACAGGAATAACAAAAGAATTTGAAAGAAAAAACTTATCATGAAGCAGAAACGAGTGACTTGCATTTATGCAGAAATATTTATGTTTCAAGGGGTTATGGCAAAAGGAAATGTGTGAAGTGTAGGAACAAAACAATAGTTATAAATTTCAACCAAGGCCTCATGGCTAATTACATGAACAAAGACTATGATGGCTCTGTGCGTTTTATTTCTGAATGATCACATACTCCTCTTGTAAATATACCTCGATTAATTTATTATTTCCTTCCTCCTCCTTCCCCTGATTAATGCACGCATTGTGATTGGTTCTTAACTTTACAATGTGGGCTTTAGGCAGCGAAATATTCCCGTAAGACCTTGACCCAATTTGAGGAGAAAGTCACATGTCCTCCTGCTGGATGCCACAACTGTTGCCCAGTGTTATGTAAGTGCCTGACATTAAGCTTTCTGATTATATTGTAATTGATGGACATTAAGTTGTTGATTGCTAACCCAACTATCTCAAAGACATCCATCTGGAATAAACATTGCCAGCTGTATGACACAGCTATTAGAAAAACAATTAGATAATAAACCAGGCCACCCCCACCCTTGAAGTTCCTCTTTTAGAAAGCCATGGGTAACCTGGAAAACTGACTGATTTAGTGACTCTGTTTCTCCTTTACCATTAATTCCCACTCTAACGCATTAAATTTGCCAAAATACAGTGAATCTGTGAAACCTTGAGCACATCATCATTAGACCCTATGAAGGCAGAGCTCCAGGTCCATACTCTCTCTTTCTTTATCCATGTGGGACCTTGCTGTGTGGGACCTAGGACTTGTGAATAATGAATCTTGTTCTGCAAAGATCTCTGATGGTTTTGCTGAGGTATGTCCTTGCAATCATAATAAAAACCACAAGAGCCCATTTAGCTACAACATTGGCCCTAATGTGTTAGGGTTCTGTTGCTAAGGAATGTGGGAGAAAAGAAACCTCAAGATAAGTGAAGGCAACCTAGCTATGTGCGTTTGCGACATCCCTCATGACTCTGTGTGTCTGTACCTGACATCCATCAAGACCTTGTAACATGAGACCACCCAGTCAGACTGTATGTCTATACGTTACTCATATATGGGAGACGAAGTAGGAAATGCATAAAAGGTTGCACCATGCAGCATTTGAAGCTCAGTTTTTCGGGGATTAATGACCCACCCAACTGAACCCGTGGTGGCACGAATAAGGTTGCCTCCTAGCATGAAAAGCCTCTGTGTCACGACTCTCTGTGCGAGAATCCTGCTACACTAATGGTGGTGGTGGGGATGTCTGTGCGGGTTGCTATGAGTAAATATGGGCCCAGGTGAGCACCTCAGGTACAACTAGCCAAGAGTATCACTATCAGTAGTGTTTTGTATAACATAGCTAGAAGTGGATAATTCCTGGGTTCTTCAGAAGGTTCTGGTAGGAGTAATGGGGTCTGTTTGATTCTACTGACTTTTGCTCTCATGGTCACAAATTTGACTACTTGAGCAATCTGCATTGGATTCTCTCACATCCATGTAAAAATTAAAGAATGTGGCAAGGTTTTCTCTCTTTCTTCTTTTTTCCTTCCTCTCCTCTTCCTTCTTTTAATTTATCAGAGAAGAAAATAGTTTTCTTACTATTCCAGGAGACTTTCTGGCATGTCCCATTGTCCAGAACTGAATCACCTGGGTGCCTTTAGCTGCAAAGGAATTTGAGAAATAAAATATCAGACATGTTTAGCCTCTCTAAAGAGAGACAAAAAAGAAAAAAAAATGGGTAGGAAAACTGTAAGTACCAAAAGGGTCTGACGTAGGTGGTTCTTGAAATAACGAATAGTGGATTCAAGTGTATCCTATTAATATAATAGGGAAAACATAGGATAAAATAGGCAGAGGGGAAAGGTTAGGACCTGTGTCCCTTGGGTGGGGAAAAAAACACATATTTTGGAACAATTCTCTGAGCCGTTGACCACAGCAAACCCCCAATGGTGTAAGAAAGTAAGAGATACAATCTACTCACCCTCAGGTTCCCCTCAGGAATTTGACAATCAGAATAGCTACTAAAAGAAGTAAACCATAAAACTTATGTTATACAAGGGACAATATGACCGATAGTCGACTCCTCCCACGATGGAATCGAGCCAATCGGGAATAGACAACCCAGCACCTAGAGTTATCAAGGAACAATGGATAAGGGAAGGGGGGGCAACCAGAACCTTATAAAAACAAGGGCCCTTGCCTGTAGTCACAGGTTTTCACCTTTGAATGCTCCTCTCTGCTAAGACAGCTTTCATAGTACTCTTCCTTTCTTATACTCTAATAAACTTTTGCCTGGTGCTTATTTTGTGTCCACCTTTTCATTCTTCAAAGCAGTGAGGCAACAAACTCCAGGTATTGAGGTAAAAATTTTGCAACATTTCTTTGGGTGCTCGTCCGAGGATATCAACATTTTCTAACCATTAATAAAGAGCAGCCGATATTCCCTCTTTTCTTTCTATCCTAAATAAAATTTTCAGACCAAACAATGGGCACCCATCAGCCAGTTGAGAGAGAATAGCCTGGCTGCCATTCTCAAGTCTTCATGACAGGCTCCTTGTGTTTCTTCTCATCTGATCCCCCAACATAGTTGGGAACTTGGTGTGATGGAACCCTAATTTCCTTTCAAGAAGAGCCCCTAGATGCATGGGACTCAGGGCACGCCAAACAGCAATTGAAGGGTCCTGACCAAGGCTACTCTTCGGTGGATGCCTGAAGGCTGTTAGCAGAACCTGATCCCTGACCTTCCCTTTGAGTATTCATTAGAATTCTCCTCTTTCTGTCTCTTAATTTGTGTTTTAGCATCAATTTCAAAATGCTGGTTTACCGTACATTTGATGGATATACAGGAGAGAATATACAGGACCCCTTCTTGGTACTTACTGGTCTTGGAAAAGAAAGATGAAAAAATGTATGATTTTAACCAAAAGGGCAGGACAGCATGCCCTTTTGAGTTGTTTTGCTCAGGCTCTGACTAAAATTGCCCCTACTTTGATCCAAAGGCTGGGAAAATGATGGTGATGTCTTTGGCTGCCAGCCTCCAAATGCTCCACATTTCTGTTGTTTCCGTGAGGCAGAGGAATGCTTTCCTGTGCCATATGAGGGATGGAGGACTGTGATATCTGAAGGGCTTTTATCAGGATACATGGGACCCATTTTGCTACACTTAACCCAGTGTATATGACTTATACCAATCTAAAGACCTTAAAATGGACACATACATGGGTGGAATATATTTATGTGGGCATTGCTGAAAAAGGCAGGAGAGTAGACCTTGACTCTGGCCCTTTTTGCCCTCCTCAAGGTGGCCAATGACCAATATGTAAATTAATGCCAAGCCACAATAAAGCTAGTACATCCCTCGACAACGAGGGGGAGTCTTGTTTGGTCACAGTAGATACCCCCAGGGTCCCACAGGTGGGAAGCAGAAAGGGTAGGGGAAATCAAGGAAGACAAGGTCAGCTCTTGGAGGTGGAATCAAGCCTGGGTAAGAACGACTACTCCCAGCACCTCGTGAGACTGACAGGGCTTTTGGCTTTTGGCTGCCAGTAGCATACCCAACTAAGAGGAAACTCTCCTGGCCAACAACTGGGATCAGGAGATGAGGTTTCTCTTGGCCAGCTATAGGAAATTAAGATGAGGGACACCTTTTCCTCTTTTTCCTATAGATGAGCAATTCTCCAACAAAGAGCAGTACTCCTTTGGGACGCATTCTAAAAAAGTTGGGATGATTTTGATCCACAAACCCTAAAGAAAAAGTGACTCATTTTCTTTTGCACTGAGGCTTGGCCCCAATATAAATTGGAGGAGAAAACCTGGTCGCCAGAGGGAAATATCAATTATGATATTACCCTACAATTGGGCTTGTTTTGCAAACATGAGAGAAATGGGGAGAAGTCTCTTATGTTCAGTGTTTTGGGGCCTTAAGAAAAAATCGAGATGCGTGTAAGCAATGTGAGGTCAATCCTGATTTAATGTCAGTCCTTTCTAAATTCCAGCCATCAGGAAGGGAAACAATTAAGGGCCCCTTGCTTGTACCCAAAGCCGACCTAGAGAGGGAGGAAGGGAAGTCTACCACCTCAACCTCTTCCTTCTCGGGTCCTCCGTCTATATATCCAGACTTAAAACATGCACTTCTGCTCCCTGCTGCCCACCTTATCTAGGCCCACCGCATAATATACTTGTTTCCCTACAAGAAGCTGGAGTGCCAGGAGGAGGGATGCAAGGAGGCGCCACTATGATAAGATTACAAGTACCATTTTCATTACAAGATTTAAGACAGAGAAAAGGAGATCTAGGTAAATTTTCTGATGATCTGGATTAGTATTTAGATGCTTTTTGGAATATTACCTATGTTTCTGAATTGACCTGGAAAGATATAATGCTTTTGTTGACTCAGACTCTTAATGAGACAGAGAAGCATGGGGTTCTTCAGGGGCTAACAGATATAGGACAAGCAACTCATTAATTATCATGGGACTAGAGGTCCTGTAGGGAACTTCCAGTTCCCTCCTGGGGCCCAGGAAGTCCCACCCCAAGATCCTAATTGGGACTATGATAATCCCATTGGGGAATGGTGTCACCACCATTTCCAAACCTGTATTTTAGAAGGATTAAAAAGAACTAAGGATAAGCCTTAAATTATGCTAAATTAGACTGTATCTAATAGACACAGGATGAAACCTCAGTGGCTTTCCTAGAAAGGTTAAGGGGGGAGGGCTCCCATTAAACATATGGCTATCTCCCCTAATGCCCCTGAGGTCAAGACAATTCTAAAGGAAAAATTTGTCACTTGGCCCCAGATATTCAGAGGAATTAGCTGTTAGCCCAGAAGGGACCCTGGAGGAGCTCTTATAAGCTGCCAATTGGGTATATTACAACTGAGATCAAGAGGAACATAAGAAACAAACAGAAAAGGAGTCTTAAGAAAAAAAAATCTGAGGCCTTAGTTATAGCCTTACATACAATGTCAGACCAGACTTCCCAAGGTTTTGGCACTAAGTGCCATTTATGAGGGCATTCAGGACCCTGGAAAGGAGAATAGCCTCAGAGGGGATGTCCAAAGTTGAAACCTGCTAAGCCATGCCTCTTGTGTGGAGATAATCACTGGAAATCTGAATGCCCTCAGGGACCTCAATCAATGAGAGCTCAGACAACCAATGTCCCTGACAGGGACTGACCAGGCCTGGGGGTCTTTACAGTGGCTCCCCCAAACCAACTGCCTATTGGAAACCCAGAGCCAAAAGTAAACTCTGGATATAGAAGGAAAAGTGGTTGATTTCCTTTTTGACACTAGAGCCACCTTTTCTGTCTTCCTTTCCACTCCCAGCCAACTATCGAAATGCTGTGTAATGATTAGAGGCATCTCCAGAAAGCTTATGACTAAATTTTTCTCTCAGCCACTGGGCAGAATATGGGAAGACTTGGTCTTTCACACTCTCTTTTCATAATGCTGGAGAGCCCCACTTCCTTGTTAGAAAGGGACATTACAACTGAATTAGGGACTATAATGCTACTAGCTCCAGGACAGATTAACAAAATTTATAGTAATCTGGATATGGAAGATCAATCATTCCTTGAGGTAGAATCGCCTCATGGAATTGTTCCTATGGAAACTGGATGGTCAAAGGAGAAATTGAGGATTGAGAACCAAAAACTAGTTCAGGTGCTTAATTTTTCCATTAAACAGTATCACCAGATCCAAAAAAATATGGAGGAGGGAGGAAGAACTATGGTTAAGTTGATTAAAAAATATGATTAGACATGCCAGGGATGTTTTGGATGGCTACAATGTGACTTTCCTTCCAATGGTGTGGCTCCTTCCCTAGGAGGCATTGCATTTGGAATTTTAACACTTGTAGGTCTGATACTCTTTTTATATGTCATTCATAGATGTCATCACATATGCAGAAAAATAAGACATCCAGGAAAGTTTTCCTAGCCCAGATGTTCCAAACACTCTCCCTTTATATCAGACCTCTGGACTGACCTCTGAACCTACCCTGACTGCCATTCCCCTGTCATTGCCCCCCTTCAGCAGGAAGCACATAAGATCAGGTTGGAATTACTAATGGCAGTTAGGAGTCATGTGTTTGGAGGGGGGGAATATGATAGGAAGAGATAGGTTTCAGTAGGCAGAGAGGGAGAGATTAGTACCTGAGGTTCCTATGTGGGGAAAAACACAAATTTTGGAACAATGCTGGGAGCATCTGACCACAGCAAACCCCTTTGGGGGTAAGGTTCCTCTTAAGAATGTAACAGACCCCACCGACTCCCCTTCAGCTTTCCCTCGGAAATTTGACAAAAGACCTGACTGAAAATACAGAGGGCTACAATGTCTATCACATAAGTGCTCAACAAATGTCAGTTTCAAACTTTTAACAACATTTTTTTGTAATATGTCTTTAAATGTTTTCCACCCAAAGTGGTTTTATCAGATCAAGCTCAGTTATTAAAAAAAAGAAAAAAAAACATAACCAACAAAAACCTGAAATTCCTTTACTCATTGTACTTTTGTATTGAATATGGAGAAACATTATGTTTACCTTTATTTTAATTAACATGTATAATCTTTCTCCCTGTCCTGTCTGTCTCTATGTAACATTTTTCCTTCTATACCTTTCCCTTATACCAGAGAAATAATTTATGTCTACCCTTATATTTATTTAGATATCAATATAAGTTTAGATTTCATAATTTAATTTCCAGCAATAAATGATTAATCCAGCTTTTTACTTGTTTTAAATATCTTAAAACATTTGCTATTTTCCAAATATTAAACATAAATTTGGTAACAAATCTGTGTTAATTTAATATAAAGTTTATTTCTAGACATGGTTTTGATTGCCTTCTATATTTACTACATACATACACATGAACACATGCACATACACAGTAATTTTTCTAAATAATTGTAGATGTATTTCAAAGCTTCCATCTTTTGCACCGTCTATATATCAAAGTACATTATAACACAGGCTACTGACTTACAGAGGTATAGTCTTTTTTTTTAACATGGCATTTTATTTAATTTTTATATATTTCTTAAATTAATTAATTTTTTAATTTATACCCACGTTAGTTAGAATATAGTGCAATTTGATTTCAGAAATAGATTCGTTAATACCCCTTACCCATTTAGTCCATCCTCCCCCCACAACCCCTCCAACAGCCCTCTGTTTGAGCTCTATATTTGAGTCTCTTATGTTTTTCCCCCTCCCTGTTTTTATATTATTTTTGCTTCCCTTCCCTTATGTTCATCTGTTTTGTATCTTAAAATTCCTCATATGAGTGAACTCTTATGATATTTGTCTTTCTCTAACTGACTAATTTCACTTAGCATAATACCCTCCAGTTCTATCCATGTAGTTGCAAATGTCAAGATTTCATTCTTTTTGATTGCCAAGTAATACTCCATTGTGTGTGTGTGTGTGTGTGTGTGTGTGTGTGTGTGCGCGCGTGCGCATCACATCTTCTTTATCCATTCATCTGTCGTTGGACATTTAGGCTCTTTCCATATTTTGGCTATTGTCGATAGCACTGCTACAAACATCGGGACGCATGTGCCCCTTTGAAACAGCACACCTGTATTTCTTGAATAAATATCTAGTAGTGCAATTTCTGGGATGTAGGGTAGTTCTATTTTTAATTTTTGGTGGAACCTCCATACTGTTTTCCAGAGTGGCTGCACCAGCTTGCATTCTCACCAGCAATGCAAAAGAGATCCTCTTTCTCTGCATCCTTGCTAACATCTGTTGTTACCTGAGTTGTTAATGTGAGCCATTCTGACAGGTGTGAGGTGGTAGCTCATTCTGGTTTTGATTTATATTTCCCTGATGATGAGTAATATTGAGTATTTTTTCATGTGTCGGTTGGCCATCTGGATGTCTTCTTTAGAGAAGTGTCTATTCATGTCTTTTGCCCATTTCTTCATTGGGTTATTGGTTTTTTGGGTGCTGAGTTTGATAAATTCTTTATAGATTTTGGATACTAACTCTTTATCTGATACGTCGTTTGCAAATATCTTCTCTCATTCTGTCGGTTGCCTTTTAGTTTTGCTGATTGTTTCCTTCACTGTGCAGAAGCTTTTTATTTTGATGAGGTCCCAGTAGTTCATTTTTGCTTTTGTTTCTCTTGCCTCCAGAGACATGTTAAGTAAGAAGTTGCTGTGGCCAAGATCAAAGAGGTTTTTGCCTGCTTTCTCCTTGAGGATTTTGATGGCTTCTTGTCTTACATTGAGGTCTTTCATCCATTTTGAGTTTATTTTTGTGTATGGTGTATGAAAGTGGTCCAGGTTCATTCTTCTGCATGTCGCTGTTCGCTGTCCAGTTTTCCCAGCACCACTTGCTGAAGAGACTGTCTTTATTCCATTGGATATTCTTTCCTGCTTTGTCAAAGATTAGTTGGCCATATGTTTCTGGGTCCATTTCTGGGTTCTCTATTGGGTTCCATTGATATGAGTGCTTGTTTTTGTGCCAGTACCATACTATCTGGATGATTAGAGCTTTGTAATACATCTTGAAGTCTGTGTATTGTGATGCCTCCAGCTTTGATTTTCTTTTTCAATATTGCTTTGGTTATTGGGAGTCTTTTCCGGTTCCATACAAATTTTAGGATTGTTTTGTTCTAGCTCTGTGAAGAATGCTGGTGATGTTTTGATAGGGATTTAATTGAATATGTAGGCTGCTTTGGGTAGTATCAACATTTTAACAATGTTTGTTCTTCCTATCCAGGAGCATGGAATATTTTTCCCTTTTTTTGTGTCTCCTTCAATTTCTTTCATAAGCTTTCTATAGTTTTCAGTGTATAGATTTTTCATCTCTTTGGCTAGGTTCAATCCTAGGTATTTTATGGTTTTGGTGCAATTGTAAATGGGATCAATTCCTTGATTTCTCTTTCTGTTGTTTCATTATTGGTGTATAGGAATGCAACTGGTTTCTGTGCAATGATTTTATATCCTGCGACTTTGCTGAATTCATGGATTAGTTCTAGCAGTTTTTCGGTGGAATGTTTTGAGTTTTCCATATAGAGTATCATGTCATCTGTGAAAAGTGAAAGTTTGACATCCTTCTGGCCAATCTGGATGCCTTTTATTCCTTTGTGTTGTCTGATTGCTGAGACTAAGACCTCTAATACTATGTGGAGTAACAGTAGTGATAGTGGATATCCCTCTCATGTTCCTGACCTTATGGGGAAAGCTCTTAGTTTTTCCCCATTGAGCATGATATTAGTGGTGGGTCTTTTGTATATGGCTTTTTTGATCTTAAGGTATGATCCTTCTAGCCCTACTTTCTTGAGGGTTTTTATCAGGAAAGAATGCTGTATTTTGTGAAATGCTTTCTCTGCATCTATTGAGAAGATCATGTGGTTCTTGTCCTTTCTTTTATTGATGTGATGTATAACATTGATTGTTTTGTGGATATTGAACCAGTCCTGTGTCCCAGGTATAAATCCCACTTATTTGTGGTGAATAATTTTTTAATGTATTGTTAGGTCCCATTGGCTAGTATCTTATTGAGGATTTTTGCCTCCATGTTCATCAGGGAAATTGGTCTATAGTTCTCCTTTTTAGTGGGGGTCTTTATCTGGTTTTGGAATCAAGGTAATGCTGACTTCATAAAATGAGTTTGGAAGTTTTCTTTCCATTTCTATTTTTTGGAACAGCTTCAAAAGAATAGGCTTTAACTCTTCTTTAAACATTTAGTAGAATTCCTCTGGAAAGCCAACTGGCCCTGGACTCATTTTTTTTAGGGGGGGGGGTGTGGAAATTTTTATTACTAATTTGATTTCTGGTTATGGATCTGTTCAAGTTTTCTATTTCTTCCTGTTTCAGGTTTGGTAGTTTACATATGTTTCTAGGAATTTTTCCATTTCTTCCACTTTGCCCAATTTATTGGCATATAATTGCTCATAATATTCTCTTATTATTGTTTGTATTTCTGCTGTGTTGGTTGTGATCTCTCTTCTTTCATTCTTGATTTTATTTATTGGGTCCTTTCCTTTTTCTTTTTGTTCAAACTGGCTAATGGTTTATCAATTTTGTTAATTCTTTCAAGGAACCAGCTCCTAGTTTCATTGATCTGTTCTACTGTTGCTGTTTTTCTTGTTTGCTTTTTTGTTTGTTTTTGGTTTCGATAGCATTGATTGCTGCTCTAATGTTTATTATTTCCTGCCTTCTCCTGTTTTTGGGTTTTATTTCTTGTTCTTTTTCCAGCTCTTTAATGTATAAGGTTAGGTTGTGTATCTGAGAACTTTCTTCCTTATTTAGGAATGCCTGGATTGCTATATACTTCCCTCTTATAACTGTCTTTGCTGCATCTCAGAGGTTTGGGGCTGAGGTGTTATCATTTTCATTGGCTTCCATGTAGTCTTTAATTTCCTCTTTAACTTCTTGGTTAGCCCATTCATTCTTTAGAAGGATGCTCTTTAGTCTCCAAGTATTTGTTGTCTTTCCAAATTTTTTTCAGTAGTTGATGTCGAGTTTCATAGATTATTTTCTGAAAATATGCATGGTATGATCTCGATCTTTTTGTACTTGTTGAGGGTTGATTTTTGTCCCAGTATGTGATCTATTCTGGAGAATGTCCCATGTGCGCTTGAGAAGAATGTGGATTCTGCTATGTTAGGATGAAATGTTCTGAATATATCTGTTAAGTCCATCCGGTCCAGTGTATCCTACAAAGCCATTGTTTCCTTGTTGATTTGGTGTTTATATAATCTGATCATTGCTGTAAGTGGGGTGTTGAAGTACCCCACTATTAGGGTATTATTATCAATGAGTTTCTTTATGTTTGTGATTAATTGATTTATATATTTGTGCATTCCACATTTGGAGCGCAAATGTTTACAATTGTTAAGTCTTCTTGGTGTATAGATCCCTTAATTACGATATAATGTTCTTCTTTATCTCTTGTTACAGTCTTTATTTTAAAAAGTAGACTGTCTGATATAAGTATGGCTACTTCAGCTTTCTTTTGGTGACCATTAGCATTATAGGTGGTTTTCTTTTAATTTGAAGGTGTCTTTAAGTCTAAAATGGGTTTCTTATAAACAGCATATAGATGGATCTTGTTTTCTTTTTCCATTCTGTTACCCTATGTCTTTTGATTGGAGCATTAGTCCATTGACATTTATAGTGAGTACTGAATGTTATGAATTTATTGCCACTATGTTGCCTGTAGAGTTGGAGTTTCTGGTGGTGTTCTCTGGTCCTTTCTAGGCTTCTTTGCTTTTGGTCATTTTTGGGGTGTGTGTGTGTGTGTGTGTGTGTGTGCGTGTGTGTTTCCCCCATCTTTTCTCCCCTCAGAGAGTCCTCCATAAAATTTCTTGCAGGGCTGGTTTAGTGGTCATGACCTCCTTTAATTTTTGTTTGTCTGGGAAACTTTTTACCTCTTCTTCTATTTTGAATGACAACCTTGCTGGATAAAGAATTCTTGGCTGCAAGCATAAGAGACTCTTAAAAACTGAGAACAAACTGAGGGTTGATGGGGGGTGGGAGGGAGGGGAGGGTGGGTGATGGGTATAGAGGAGGGCACATTTTGGGATGAGCACTGGGTGTTGTATGGAAACCAATTTGACAATAAACTTCATATATTGAAAAAAAAATAATTCTTGGCTGCATATTTTTCCAGTTCATCACATTGAATATATCCTGCCACTCCTTTCTGGCCTGCCAAGTTTCTGTGGATAGGTCTGCTATGAACCTGATCTGTCTTCCCTTGTAGATTAAGGACTTTTTTCCCCCTTGCTGCTTTCATGATTCTTTCCTTGCCTGAGTATTTTGTGAATTTGACAATGATATGCCTTGTTGATGGTTGATTTTTGTTGAATCTAATGGGAGTTTTCTGTGTAACCTGGATTTTGATGTCTGTGTCTTTCCCCAGGTTAGGAAAGTTTTCTGCTATGATTTGCTGACATAAATGTTCTACCCTTTTTCTTTCTCTTCATCTTCTGGGACCCCTATGATTCTGATGTTATTCCTTTTTAATGAGTCACTTAATTCTCTAATTCTTATATTGTGCTTTTTTGCTTTAGTCTCCCTCTTTTTTTCTGCTTCATTATTCTCCATAAGTTTGTCCTCTATATTGCTGATTTGCTGCTCTGCTTCCTCCATCCTTGCCGCTGTCATTAGAGATTGCAGCTCAGTTATAGCATCCTGGCTAGCCTTTACTTCTTTCATCCCTGCATAAAGGGATTCTAATCTATTTTCAACCCCAGCTAGTATTCTTATTATCATGATCCTAAATTCTGGCTCAGACATCTTGTTTGTATCTGTGTTGATTAAGTCCTTGGCTGTGATTTCTTCCTGTTCTTTATTTTGGAGGGAATTCCTTTGTTTTGTTGTTTTGAAGAAAGAAAAGGAATTAATAAAGTTAAAAAAAATTAAAAATGTAAAGCAACTCAAAAAATCAAATAAATGATGCTAGATTCTACGTGTGTTTTGGTCTGGTTGTTAAAAAAAGCTTGATAGATTAGAGATAGAGAAATAAAATAAAAATAAGAAAATAACAGTAAAGGGAAAAAAAGGACAACATTTGAAAATTTGAAACAATGAATATGATAAAATAGAATAACATGAAATGATGAAAGTAAAATATATTTTAAAAATTTACAAAAAAATAAAAAATATAATAGAAAAATTAAAGAAAAACCTTTTTAATAAAAATGGAAAATAAAAATATTTTTTTCTCTCTCTGTATTCAAGAATAAGAAAAGAAAAGGAAAAAAAAATAGAGAGATGGACCAACAAAAAGAATGAAATACAATTGTAATTGTATCTGTTTTTCCCTAAAATCAAACAATGAAGCACTTTATAGTCCTTCAACCAAGCAGGCAGAGAGACTTGGGGTATTCCTCAAGAAAGTGGCTGGCCCTGTTGGGTGGGGCTTAGTGCAACAGCTCCATTTTCCACTAGATGGTATTCCTTAGCTTACTGGGGTGGATTATTGTGGCACTTGTAGGCATGTATATGCATGTGCGGGAGGGTTGAAAATGGCACCACACAGCTATCCAGTCTCTAGTATCAGAACTCTGGGCTCTCACCTACAGCAATCAAGCACCCTTCCTAGTCTTCAGCTTCCATCCACTCCCTGCTTCTACATTGTCCATGAATAAACTGTCAGGCACCTCCCTCCTGAATTTTATCTCAAATGGGGCTCTGTTTCCTGACCCCCCACTTCTGAGGGACTGCGGCTTTGACCTGTTCTGAACCTCGGTGGGGGGGTCTCGCTGAGTAATGGCCGGGTGTCAGCCCACCCCCAGCAATGCTTGGGAGACCAGGCTGCTACAGATGCCTAGAGACCACAGCTGGGTGCTAGTGCTCCCCAAAAAAATTCACACGATCATGTAGCAACAGTGTTTCAGGGTTTATGCAAATCACAACACACATCTGGCACCAGGCTTAACCCTTAGCGTCCTTGTTCCAACACCAGCAAATGTGGTTGTTCTCTGAGGTCCACTGGGACCTTTGCCTGTGGGGAGGCCACACAGCCTCTATCAAATGTCCTCCCAGCAGGGAAACAGCCACTCCTTGTATGGCCTGAGGATGCCTCAGGCCTTGCTCTCTGTTTCTGGGAATTCATCTTCCCACCAGAGCACTATCAGGTATCCAGCTGCAGAGTTTCAGACTCTGCGCTTACCCTGTTTATAGACTCTTAATGGAATTTAAATCCTCTCCTTTCTCCCTTTTTTGTTCAGTCCCCTGTGGCTATTTCCATTCTTCCACTTTCTCTCTAGCTGCTTTGGGGGGGGGTGCTTTTCCCATACTATCTCCCTGTCTCCATTCTCTCTCCACAGGCAGAAACAGTTCCCTGCCCTCTACAGTTTCTGTCTACCCTAATTCACCTCTCCTCACCATGTACCTGCTGACTTCTGCGGTTTAGGTTATGCAGATTGTTGTGTTAATCCTCAAATCAGTTTTCTAGGTGTGTAAGATGTTTTAGTGTTGATTGGGCTGCATTTCAGGGATGAGAGATGCAAAAAAATCTTCCATGCAGTTCTGCCATTTTGGCCCCTCTCAGAGAGGTTGTAGTCTTTCAGCGATCAGCTAGGTGGAGGCAGTATTCTCTTAGATCAAGGATCTCCATAACCCCAAGGGAAAATATTTGGGTTTTGCTTTACCTCCTTTAAAATATGAGAGGGAAATAATCCAGAATTTCTTACTACATATACAAAAGTTCTTTTTTTTATCAGTGATGTATATTTCAAGATACATATTTTGTATACAAATGATTAGATTATATGTATATATATATATATATATACATATATATATATATCAAATAAATACTGAATTTTAGCCATTATAAATAACAAAATCACTCAGGAAAATTCAAAGAGAAAACAATAATCAAAACAAAAACAAAATAGGTTATATCACATTGGATAAAATGACATTTGCTATTATTAATAATGTGTGGTTAAGGCCACATCCTCTTAACAAAAGTACTTGAGCTCAAAAATCCTCCCAGATGCTTTGACAATTTATATAACCTTTCTGAGCCTCAGTTTTTATCATCTATAAAATGGAGATAATAATAGCACCTATGAGGGTGTCTAGGTGGCTCAGCTAGTTAAGCCTCCAACTCTTGATTTTGGCTCAGGTCAGGATCTCGTGGTTTCTGGCATTGAGCCCTGCCTTGGGTTCTGCATTGACAATGTGGAGCCTGCTTGGGATTTTCTCTCTCCCTTTCTCTCTGCCTCTCTCCCACTTGCTCACACTCTCTCTACAAATAAATAAACATTAAAAAAAAGAATAGCATCTATGTCATACAGTTATTATTGGACTAAATGAGTTAATATATGTAAAACACAGACTAGGAATCATCAGCAAATGGTGAAATAGTAAGCATCAGCTATTATTATATTATTGCTACTACGATTACTATTTCCACTAGTGATAATGTCTTTTTTTTGAGTGTTTATAATCTGCCATCTATTTGATGCAGAATTTACATACTTAACTAATATTCGCAAAAAAATTGTAAACTAGTTTAGGAAGAAATAAACTCAGGTTAAAAGTTATTAAAATACATATCCAAAGTCAAATAGACTTTTACTCTTAACCACTAGCCAAAATCTAGGTCAGCGACTGTGTTTCAAAGGGCCACTCAATGTGATTGTTTAATAGGCTGAGAGGCTAGGGAGAAAAAACAATGAGAAAAATGATGAAATAGTGAAAAATAGTGAATAAAAGAAGGAGGAGGATGGGGAATAGAAGAACAAATGATACGGAGATTATGAATTAAAGAAGGACATGTTATAGAATTAGAAAATGCCAGTTGAAGATCATGAGGAGACTAAACCTACCCTTTGCATTCTTCATACGTGCCTGAGAGAATAAAGCCTGTTAAAATGTATTAATCTGTTGAAATAGTTAAAATGGAGAGGAGGAGTGTTGGTAATTAATTTCCAGGTCATCTGGCAAAGTCAGCTGAGTGGAGGTTATTCTACTATAATGCTAGAAAAAGTATAGTAGAGGGGCTTCAATTTAAAATTTCAATTTCCACCTATAATTATAATTACAATGGTTTTCATGATGATCTTAATCCCTTTTAGGTGACACTTAGTTTTTGAATGTTGATATATGATCTTCAAAAGTCATCTTTGATATAGAACTTGACATAATTTAAACATTAAGTAGACCAGTTTGCTTTGAAATGATTATAATTGTTGAAATTAAGATGTTTGGGATATTTGCTGACTCTGAAATATATTTTGCTTATTTCACAGACCAATGGCTTTTTTGAGAGAGATCTGACCTGGACTGAAATTGATGTCCATATTATCTTCTTAACAATGTTTACACCAATTTTATGAATTATAGTGTTTCAGATCACAGCACTTATATTCTCTATTTAATTTGTAAATATGAGAAACAGTAAGAATATTATTATTTAAGACAGTGACCGTTAAATAAAGTGAGATCAGTTCCGAGTGCATTCAAAGCACTCAGGTTTTGTTTTTATAGAAAGTAGAAGTGCCACACCCAGTATTTTATTTGATTCCTCCATCCATCAGTGGTCTTATCAAAGGTCATCTTTTCTCTCTTACCTCCTATTGGAAAATCTAATTCTCAAGATAGATCAGATTATTTGATGATTATCATTATTCAGCATAAAAAAGTAAAACCCAGTGAATTCTGACATTCATAGTTAACTCTCTGAACACTAAAAATGTAGTTTGTAATAAAGGAGATAATTGATGGCCTTTTTATATCAGTGTTTTTGCCAGACCATTGAGTCTTATTGTAAAACAGACAAACTATAAAATTCAGTGACTTGCATAATTATGCCTCAAGATACAATGAACAAAATTGAACTTCTTTAAAATGTTCTTGTTCAAATAAATAGTTCAGTATTGTGGAAAACGTAGGTAGTAATTGTACTGAATGCAATGAATTTTAAATTTGGTTGTGGCAAAAGAACATATTTAAATATGCAAGTTATAAAAATAAATTATGTAGTACCAAAAGATAATAGTTAAAAACCTTAAGAACAATAAAGAAAATACAATTGATTTTATATTAGACACTCTAAGGGGACACTTTATGAAAAAAAAAACTGACAAAGTACAAACTTTGATTTCAAGGAAGTTGCTCTTGTGATCAAATAAGTGTTTTTGAAACTTCTTAGATTAATTTTACATAAATTGTGGTATGTATAATCTATTTAATTCCATGAATCATCATCAAAAGATCTGTTATTCAGTTTAGCAGAAACATGCAGGATGGGGACTCAATTTAATATTTACATGCCACATGACCATGGATAAGTCGGATGAAAAAGTCAACCGTACCCTTTGTCATACCCCCTTCTGCTTTCATATTCTATAAGCCTACAGTTTGTATCCCTTTGTGAAATGTTATACATAATTTTTCCATAGATATAATTATATTATAATGTACTTAGGGGAATTAACTACTGGATAATTAAAAAAATGATAAAATTCTTTTGCAAAGCTAAAATAATTTATTTAAAATGTGTCACTGATTTCTGCTTGAAGTAAAACAAAACTTTTTAGAGGGTTTGGTTTATTTGCTTGGTTTTGACTGAAAATGATGCCCCCCAAAATCTGCATCTTGGTATCCAGATATTGCTTTTGCAAATGAAAAATAAATCTATGTATGGAACAATAATCAAGCAATAAGGTAATTTTCTAATTTTTCATCACTCATTTTCAGCACTAAGAATTTCAAACCATGTTGTATATAAACATGTAATTTTTGAAATATGAGAGAAAATAAAAGTATAAATGGTTATGCATATTCTGTGCAAATCTAAAATCACTTCATAATTTAAGAACATATAACGCATAATAATGTAAAATTCTATCATTAATAGTTGCAGTCTCTTGCACTGAATTTTACTTCTAAATTTTTGTCATACTGAAAATGATTATATTTTTCCAGATCAAAAGAAACATGAAAATTCAAGCACAAAAGGGGGAGGTAATAAGGTAAATAACTCAGCTATCTTTTCTATATCTTTTTTAAAAAAGTCATATATCATTCATTTTCAGATACTGGAGAACAATAGGAGATCATAAATTAAGAATCTTCATTGAAATGAAATGTTTGCCACACGGACAATATTAAGACTTTTGAGCTATGTCAAGTTGTTTTCCTGTTTCTGGTGCATTTTGATCTTTTCCACAGATTTCCAAAATTCTAATTACCTTAAGTAAAGACAAGTTTTTCCACAATTTTACCTTATTGCATTTCTTGATATGAGCTTTTAAGTTTTCCTTTTTAACATTTATTTATTTTTTGAGAGACAGAGAGAGAGACAGAGAGTGAGCAGGAGTGGGGCAGAGAGAAAGGGAGTCACAGAATCTGAAGCAAGCTCCAGGCTCTGGGCTGTCAGCACAGAACCTGACATGGGGCCTGAACTCATGAACCAGGGAATCATGGCCTGAGCTGAAGTCGGACACTTAACTGACTGAGCCATCCAGGTGCCCTGATATGAGCTTTTGTAAACTCAAATATGACAGCAGACCATTCTAGCATAATTTTTTATTCTTGTCATAATACACCTGACCCACATCTGTTGAAATAAATCCACTCTGTTGTATCAATGGGCTGTGTGGGTAGAAGAAACACCCTCTTTTGGGGAGGATGGATGACAAGGATCCTTCACCCTTGTTCTTTTGCCTGCACACCATGAATGATTTTTAGCTTTGGACTACGTTATGACATTTGGGGCCAGTGCAGTTTTTTGTCTTAGGGCCTGAGGAAAGAGCCAAAAGGAAAGTTACTTGTCCTATACTACCTATCTGAGGGAAACTAAACATAAATGTGCATGCATTATATTTTGAATTCAGTGGATTACAAAAGTGAATTTGTTGATAGGTAAATAGCTGCCCCTTACCCCCAATAAGTTGTTGCTATCGATTATCAGATTTTTTGAGTCACTTCTTCCATGGTTCATCTCAATAAAAGACATTGACTGTAGATTACTTTGAACTTGATGTTTAGGTTTTAAGGCCAATAAATGGAATAAATTAGAAAAATGCATTTTTACATAGGAACTTACTGTAAGACCATATCATGTATCTTTGATATCTTTCCATATTTTACATCATTATAATTCAAAGTGACAAATTCTATTAAATATTAATCCTTTTGATTTTAACTATGTTATTAAAATCACCATTAACTTTCATAATAAGGTAATGATGATTCCAGAAATAGAGGGAGGGAGATCTGAGAAAACAAGATATGAGAGGATCTAAAAACTAATAGTCAATAAATGAATAATAGGTTTTCTTATAGAAAGTCTCCTTTAAGGATTTGTATTAACATGAATTCGGGAGTTAGGGGAGTCTAAAACATTTAAGAAAGAATCAGAGGATATATATATATATATATATATATATATACATATGTATGTATATATATATATATCCATTGTCTCCATTTTTATTCTAGAAAGAATAAACTTGGCAGAATGCTGGTTTACATTCTTCATCTCAACACATAACGATATTATTTTCTCTGAGAAATAACATTTCAAATATTACATGACAGAATCACCAAGATTGCCACATATTAGCCATTGTACCAGGTATCTGTTGTAGTTGCTCACATATTAATTCATTTAATTTTAAGAACACTTCCCTAAGTATTGTACAATTATTATCTCCATTTTACTCAGGAAACTGAGACTCCTGGTATTTAAAAACTTACACAAAGTTCAGGAACTAGGAAATGGCAATTCCAATCCAGCCGATTGGTCCCCAGAACCTGTCTTTGTAACCACTAATTTGCCTTGCAATTTTTTTTTAAGTTTATTTATTTTGAGAGAGACAGAGACAGCATGAGTGGGGGAGGGGCAGAGAGAGGGAGAGAGAAAGAATCCGAAGCGGGCTCCACACTGCTAGTACATAGCCCGATGCGGAGTTCGAACCCACAAAGCCATGAGATCATGACCTGAGCCAAAACCAAGAGTTAGATATTTAACCGACTGAGCCACCCAGGCACTCCTGTCTCTCAATTTGTATTTACAAACATAAATGACTACAAAATCCTTTTTTAACGAACTATCTTGTGGTACATGTGTCCCACAAAATCCACTATGGGAAAACATATTCTGGTTGCAGATCACTGTATTACTTATGTATTTGGACACTTAGGAAAATGGAAGTAAACATTTTTCAAATTAATGGAGTAAAAGCATGAAAAATTGATCTTAGCTTCTGGTAAAATAGAGTGGAATTCATGGTTTTTATAGTAATTTTTCCCCTATTTTTTTACAATATTTATTTAAAATGCACATAAGTTCTATCAGTTTACTTTGTGCTCTAATTATTTTATTAGCAAATACTAAAGCATGCTAATAAGAATTGCCCTTTTTTAAATGACTTTCAAACTGCTCTTCAAATTTATCATAACTATTTTCCTGACGGTGTATAAAATAGTTGATACTAAAAAGAACTCTTTAAAATGAAATAAAGCTGCTTATGCACAATTCAGAGCCTTATCTTTTTACATACACCCTGAGGAAACTCAGAAAGCTTAGATTTATGCATGTTTTATTTGGTTAAATTTGTGAAGTATTTGGTCGTATTTCTGAAGACTTACAATTGCTTTTGTAGTGCAGTCAGGTGGTATATTTTCTTCCCTTCTAGTTTATGAGAATGGCTATGATTTATGCAACTGATATAAAACTGCTTTGAAGCTAACATATACCGAAGACAGTATATAAAGCTAATAGTCAAAATCATCTCCCGAAGGCTATTGCTTTCACTGGGTATTTGGAAACTGTCAAGTTGAGGAAGCAATGAGAATATAAGTTTTGCACAATTCAGTTTTTGTTGTCTTCCGGGATGAGAGCTAACTAACATTATTGACAGTGAATTTTGGTAGATAATAAACTTAGAACTAAGAGTGATTGGAATTGGTAGGCACTTAGAGATTCTACTTAAATTAGAAACTACATGTCTACCTTCATTCCAAATGGCTATTAGCTGCATAACTAACAAAATGTGGGGAAAAATTATCTCCTGGTCAAAAGTATAATGTATTTAATAAGATGTTTCTTTTAAATGTTTATAACAAAGCACCATAGCATAAAATATCTTTTATTTCCTCCATTGTCCCATTTGCCATTAAATCCAATAAGAAAAAGCTAATTGTGGTTTATTGAATGTTTAATTAGAACATAACATACATTATTCTGTAATCAGCATTTATGATACAATCTATTTTTCACACTATCTTATTTTTTTCATGGTTTCTCTATACTCTTAAAATGTTCCTCAACCATTTCAAACATTTATTTTCTACTAGTTTTTTAGATTGCATTCTAATGTCTTGTATTACTGAATGTTCTCTTTTACCCTATAGTGATGAGGAGGTCTCATTGTTTGGCAAATGCGGTCTAAAAAACACCACCACCACCACCAACAAAAAACCCACAACTTTTATCAAAGTTCCTCTTCTTTGAACACAGTCTGACCCTTTATTTATCTTTGCTCTGGTTGGATAATCATTTCCATGGTAATTCAGCATTTGGAAACCTTTCTCAGTCCATTTTATATGTATTATAGTTGTGTCTTACCCTAAGCTTCTATTTTAATAACCTATCATATGTGTTTGTAATGTTTCATGTCTATGTGAGCTCATCTTTAGTAGCCACTATTCTTTTTCTTTAGGTACCTGAGATAAAAAATGAGTTGTTAAAGTATCTCTTAAGAATTAACTTTCATTTACTTTTTCTCATTATCCATTACAACCTTTCGTGCTGGGCAAGATAGAATCCTGACCTGTGCCTTGTGCTTTCTAGATGTTTCCACACTTTGCTTAATCAATACAGTGACTTTGCAATATGAAATAATTCTCAATAGTACAAAGCAACTATGTTCTTGCTTCTTTTTCTGTTGTAATAGGAGTGTAAAAATATTTATTGAATTGGTTCACTATTCTCAAGTATTGCTCTTGGCCACTTTGAAGAATTTCAATATTAAAATAATTCGTATGTCCTACAAATACATGTTACCTCCTACCTCTTTAACTTTGAAAAATAGAGGTATATTAAATGCTACAGTTGTGAATAGTTTATTTGTATGCAACTATACATTGCTATAGATATTTTAAATATAAAATGTTAAAGTATATAATTATATTAAATATTATAATAGTAAATATTATTATATTAAAATATAAAATATTATTAGAAATTTCAGATTAAAATGTCATATAGTTGGGGAATTTTTCTAAAAAACAAAAAAATAAGGTTTATGAAATATTCATTTAATTAGCATGTTGCCTTTACATTTCTACACATAACTTTAGCCTTATTAAAAGGCTTTTTTTATAAATATATGAAAGAAATTTTTGATTTTTGTTATTTTTCATCCAGTAAGTGGTATTTTAAGTATTCTTAGTAGGAACGTTTCTGCGCTAGCATTCTGTCATTTGCTATATCAGAAATAACAATGTAATATCTATGCCAGTGAAACCAAGTGTCAATGATGAAAACTCTAAGTAAACCATCTTAAAATTTGAAGGATCTGTTTTCAGAACAACTAAGGTATTTTATCAAAGCCCATTTTCAATTGCTAGTGTCTTATGGTGAGTTACTTCTATATCCCTAACACCCATCTGATACTATTTATTTTCATAAGAATAGACTGATTTTAGGGATGACCCTTAGTTTAGTAATTATAAGACAATATAATCAAATCTATGTTTTTCATCCTGTTAATATATGTTATGTTTCTGTCAAATATGTAAACATGTTTAATGTTTATTTATTTTTGAGAGAGAGAGCATGAGTGGGGGAGGCACAGAGAGAGCGAGAGGGAGACACAGAATCTAAAACGGGCTCCAGGCTCTGAGCTGTCAGCACAGAGCCCGCCCGATGCAGGGCTCAAACTCTGAACAGTAAGATCATGACTGAAGTCCAGAGCTTAACTGACCAAGCCACCCAGTCGCCCCTTTGTCAAATATTTTAATAATAATTTTTCCAGACCTGAGTTCTTATTTTTGTTTGTATGCCATTTTTCGTTTAATTTTTTTCCTTTTTAATTTCAGTTCTTATTTTCTGCATCATTTCCAGATTTGAATAAATTTACAGTTAATTAGCTAGAGATACCCCTACCTGAACCCTCCACATTGAACAAGAACAATAAAGCTGTGAAACACTTCTGTTTTGTTTTGTTTTGTTTTGTTTTTCCCCTCAAATTCTGAAAAATAGGGGCGCCTCAGTGGCTTAGTTGATTAAGCATCCGACTTCAGCTCAGGTCATGATCTCTCAGTTCATGAGTCCAAGCCCATGTCGGGTTCTGTGCCGACAGCTCAGAGCCCGGAGCCTGCTTCGGATTCTGTGTCTCCCTCTCTCTCTGACCCTCCCTTGCTCGTGCTGTGTCTCTCTCAAAAATAAATAGACATTAAAACATTCTGAAAAATACACTTAAATTTTATTAAAATAGCCACTCATTTATGTAGTATCTCGATTTTATATTTTGCTTTTACATTTGCAGATTATAATAGGTTAAAAAGAAGAAATATAAATACTCTCTGGTAGTTTTATTTCTTTTCTTTCTCTTATTGTACTATTTTTCTGTCATTTACCTAATACTACATAATATCTGTGTGTAGAATCATGATTGCTAAGGTTCTTCAAGGTAAGGTATTTTGGCCTTTTACTTGGAGAGTATATAATGATGCAGTAAGCATGACAAGGAGAAGCAAACTGTATTTTGTAACAGAACAATGAAATTCGACGAATGACGCAAATCTAAGAAGGGGATCATTTTTTGACTAATTTTTAGCTGATTGGTTTTAAACTAATATGATTTTTGTTGATTTATTTGCTTCGTTGGAAATAATAAGCATGTTAATAGGTTTGCCCTTATGTACTTATGGTTATGTATTAAGATGATATCTAATATGAATGCTGAAATTTAGCATAGGGTGAAACAATTTCATACTTTATTTTTACTTTTGGATGTTTAATATTTATTTATTGTATATAGAATATATACTAATGTACTGATATACAGCTTCAAAGTAAATTCTTTTGTGCAAGACTATAATATTTGGAGGCAAATTTGCATAGTTCAGGACTGCTTATAGCATATCCTGAAACTTTTCTCCAAATTAATATTCTTATATGAAAAAGAAAAAATGTTTTTTTTCCTAATCAGATACCAAAGAAGTTTTGATCTTAAGCATATTTATTATATATAATTTTTATAATTCCTCTGAGAAAATTATTTCCTATTTTAGTATCTGCTGAGACATGAAATCTTCGTTTGTGAGCAAATGCAATTCACTGTCTCCTGGACAACTTCTCAGCATCAGTACAAACAAGCGAATTGAAAACTCTAACTACAGAGAAAATGGTTTTCTACAGCTTCATGCTTGGTTAAGTGGAAAGGATTTTTTAAGAGAAACACTCTTCTATGAAAGATTTGAACCCACTTTGAAACTTTATGTGCCATGTTTGAGGTACAGAACCTGATCAAAGCAAATACTCTCCTTGCAAGGGCAGCAGATTTTGTTGATTGCATGAGGGTCCAGGATGTAGAATTCAGACAAGAAAAAATTTAACGACCTCTTTCCCACCCACCCCCACATCACTTGAGCATGTGACATTGCTCTACGTAAATCTTTCAGATCAATGGTTGTGACTGGCGCGACAAACACCGAGGTCAGGGTCCTGAGGGTAGGGGAATGCAAGAAAAAAGAGAGAAGAGAAAGTTTGGGAACAGGAGGGTCCCCTGGGCTGATGGCCCAAGTGACGGCTTTATTGTTGCTGTACGCAATCTTTTATATCCAGACAATTATGCATCAGGCCATTCTAAGAATAAACAGGTTTCACATAATCGCTGCCAACGAAAACATTTAGTTCTGTGTTTCTTGTGCATTTTCTAGACGGTCACAAAAAGACCTTGTTGATAAGATTGCTAGCAAAACACAATTCCCATGTTTGTTTCTTTCTGACTCGGGGTAGAAAAAGGGAGGTAGCATTACTGCCAACACCTGCAGACCACAAGGCTTCAGGAATTAACTTTCTCAGCCTTGACAAGGCTTTCGTATGCCCTTGAAAGTGGGGGAACGGGAGGGGGAACCACCGGGTTGGCTAAGTCAACAGGGAACGTTGCTCGACCCGGTCTCAGCCTGGCACCGGGGCCCGGCCCCCCACAATGGTATAGAAAATTATTCGGTGGTACATCTTGAGTTCATTGTTCTGTAGATTTAGGTAGAGCTGGTACCTGAATGGTTTCCAACTAGTTCAGACTTCAGTTTGATGTGACTTAAATAGTATTAAAAAGCATAATTTTTTTTTCCTTAGGTTAACAAGATATAAGATACATATGTACTCATAGCGTTACCTTATCTCGCCGATAAACCATGAGAAAATGTAATAGGAAAATACATTGAAACAGGAGAGGTTATAAAATAATTAGGGATAAACATTGTAAAATGTGCTCGAGAACTTTATGTGGAAATGTATAAAACTTTAAAAAAAGACATAAAAAAACTTGAATAAAGGAAACATTATGAGATGGAAGCAATGATATATTTAGCATGGGTTCAACTTCTTCATCTAATAAGCATATCTAATTCAAAATCAGTCAAAATAATAGTAATATTCTTTAGTGAAAAGACCTTTTTTTCTTTCTATTCAGGAGAAATCTTTCATTTTCTTGGCGAAGCAGCCTCAAGTTCTAGCTCTTTTTCCCCTCTTCCTTTAATATTTTAATTACTAAAACTTTCTATCATATTTTAACACCTAATAAAGTTAATACCACATCATTGATTTACTTTGTAATAAATTTTCTTATTTATCTTTTCCCAATGAAGTTTAGAATGCTTTGTTCTGAAAATAAAATGTATATTAATTTTAGGGTTTAAAATTAATTTATAAATTAGCTCATGGAAGATTAACATTTTTATGATTTTTTTCAGAAACATTTTCATGATTTTTTTCATGTTTTTTTTATGATTAGTTTTCTAAAAATTTGACAGTGTTCTTTAGGAATTTAAAAAATGTCTTAAATGTAGGCTTGCACAGTTTATATAATTTGCTAAATTGTATAAGCTTGATTTGCTTGTATTTTAAAATTTTGTTCAATCTTTGCTCAATTTTGATATCAATACTGTATATTTATTATCAATATGGTTAACTAAAAGAAAATACCTATTAAAGTGTTTGTATTTATCTTCAGGACCAGTAATTTTATGACAATATATCTTGGTGTTTAATGTCCTGGGACATTTTTCCTTAAATAATTCTTTTTTCCTTTAGTATGAAGTTATCTTTTTTATTTTAGAAAATTTTTCTTTTATTATATCTTTAAGTAGTTGCTTTGTTTTGTTACTCTGTCTACCTTCTCCTGGAAAATTAACTAGATGCATATTGGATCCATTCTAACTTCAATATTCTTATTTTGCCTTTAACTTATTTTAACTCTTTTCTCATAGCTATTTCAATCTTTTTATTATTTTATTTTCTAGATCTTTCCTGACGATTTCCACTAATTTTATTCTTCCATTAATCTTTCCAATATTGCACTTGAAATTGTTTTATATATTTTTCTTTCATTTACTCCTCTGTCTTTCAGAGTTCATTTTATAACTTCTAATATCTCACCATCACTTTTGTATATTACATTTTCAATATTCAGTGGTCTTTTATGGAAATTCAATAAACATTATCTAAAAAAATAATTGTGTGATATTTATTAGTTATTTGCATGTCCTCCCTTTTTCATTTGTTAGCATTTCATTTTTTAAATATAATATTAAGAATGGATCTTTTATATAACAGACTTATTCATACTGTAGATTCATAGGCTCTCAAATTTAGCAACCCTTAGATGCAATGATAACATTCATTTTAGTGATCTCAGCCCTAGGGGTAAAGTAATACAAGGTTAATATATCATTCCCATTACCTGCTCAAAAGACAGTTGGGCTCCTTTTTTTTCTTTTGTTTTAATTTATATGATGCTATAAATGTAGCCAACATAAGACACAGTTCAAGATTTCTTGTCATTTTTAAATCTCCACTTAAAATAATCATGTTAAGTAAGTACATGGTTGACACGAGGCAAATAGCTATGAGTGTTTGTTCATACATAGTGTTTATAAGTCAATATCACATTCTACTCCTAATATTCCATTGCAATATGGCTAATTAAACTTTTACTTTCTCTGTAGATTTATGACCTTCAATTAATTGTATGTTTTGAAAATCTGTTGCAACTAAAATTTATTGTTTCCAAGAAAGAGAAAGTGACTCAGAATAATACACAATTGAAAAAATATGTATATGTACATATACATATGCATAAATATAGACATATACGCGTGTGTGCATGTAAGGAAAGATAATCAACATTCTTTGAACAGGTCATAGAAACCAATGGTCTTTATAGAACAGGCTCGTGGACAAACCCATTGTTAAGTAAATTAGCTCCAACTTATTTCTCTTTTCATGTCATTCAGTCAAGATTAAAAGTTCTGAAAGAGAAATAGTGCCTGGTTGGACTCTTTCTGAATGGATGTCCACTCCTTGGCTAGGAGAAGGAATACCATCCTCTATAACTGAATCATTATAGCCTGATTAGAGAAGTGTTTCTTCAAAGCACAATCACAACACCAAGAAAGTAGAATAAATTCCAAGGAAAAAACAACAAACATCCACTGCCCTAATGTATTCTTGACTCTTGATGAAAATATGGACATAATACAACATTAAGTCCCTTTTGTTTCTCATATTTTTCTTTTTCAGTAAAATCCATCTAATCTGCACAATACAAACACGAGTTCAGTGGATTCTCAACATTGGCCTCTCATTAGAATCATCTTACAAGCTTAGGTAATTTCTGATTCAAAGTCCTGTCCATAGAGTGTCTGAGGTTGGAGGTTGGGGGTATTTTTATATGAAAACTTAAAAAAAATTTATTAACTACTACCCCTGGTAATTATCATGTGCAATTAGGAGGAGACCAATCAGCTTTGTGGTTAAGAGGTTAGGTTCTAGGGTCAGAGCATATGGATTGAAATTTCAGCTAAATGTCTTGCTAGCTCGTGACATTGGGCAAGTTATTTAAACTAATTCATGAACTAGACTTCTTGGAAAGAGTAAATGAACTAATAGCTGTAATTGCACTTAATACAGTGCCTGGCAAATTATAAGCACTTAATTACTGTTAACTATTAGTATTTTACTCAGTTTGGCTTCACTCTTGAGATATTTGTTCCATGTATCTTATACTGTTAAATTTAAATTTTTATACTGTTAAATTTATAGTATATACTATAAATGAAGATACAGATTGTAGAACATTTACATGAACACGGGATACAATCATTTATGTAATTTAATTCTTAATCTGCCTATTAAGAAGCCCTAAGCTATGGAATGAGTGAAGTCAGTGGTTAGCCCAACTCCATAGTGACTGGTCAGAAATGGATCAGCAGGCATCATCCTCCACAAGGCACGCTGGTAGGTTGCAAGGGCCAGCAAGGAGGTTTCTCCTTTGTTTGGAAAGAAAGAGTATGTCCAGGATTCCCATGCATAGACATGGTGGTGGTGGGCCCACAGTCACATTTCCTAATGTTGGCATGGGGCGTGGAACAATTTCCCATCTCTGTCTTATGTGCAGCAAATAGCTTAGGTCTTCTGTTGTCAGGTTTCTCATCAAATGCAATAGATAGAAGGGCTTTTCTGCAGGTGTGCTTCTAGAGCTGGTGAGGATGGGGTTTTGCCAAGTTCCAGAAGTTAACAACAGGGAGTCACCCTTTGTCCTTACTACTAGGTCTGAATCTGTTCTTTTTTAAATGTTTTTTTTTTTAATTTTTTAATATTTATTTTTTTGAGAAAGAGAGAGAGAGAGAGAGAGAGAGAGAGAGAGAAACAGCCAGGGGGAGGGGCAGAGAAAGAGAGGGAGACACAGAATGCGAAGCAGGCTCCACGCTTTGAGCTGTCAGCCCGATGTAGGGCTTGAACTCATGAACTGCAAGGTCATGACCTGAGCTGAAGCCAGAAGCTTAACTGACCTAGCCACCCAGGCGCCCAGGTCTGACTCTTTGATCCAAGTTATTCTACTGGTACCATCTTTGTTAAGTTCAAGTTCAGGATACATCTCTGGGGTGGCTTTGCAGATTCTAGGACTTAGAAATTTTTTTTTTTTTATACAGATTTAGTCACTTCAGCAAGGATTTATCAAGGTGAAGAGGTTAAGCATGTATATTCGGTCAAATATGGATTCCCCTCAATTCACATTCTATATTAGTTTGGTGAAGTTAATGAAACTTAAAACTAAAGATTTTTTTTTTAAGACTGGTATATTTATAAACTTCAATAGTAATAAAATATTGTTTTATTTGATAATTGGCTTTTATGTAAAAGCCAGAGATTGTATTTTTTAATTATATAAATCCAGTCAGTGATTTAGGAAATAACTTATAACTGACACTAAATCCGAAACATATGCAAATCTCTTCACATGATTGGAATGATAATAAGCTTAATCAAGTGATATATAATTTAATTTTTAAGGTCATAGAATATACAATTATTTGAATAGACAGATTTTAATTTCAGTAAAGGGAGGTAAATAATCACTGAACACTTTTTTAAAAATTAAAAAAAAATTTTTTTTAATTTATTTTTGAGAGAGAGAGACAGAGAGCAAGCAGGGGAGGGGCAGAGAGAGAGGGAGACATAGAATCCGAAGCAGGCTCCAGGCTCCAAGCTGTCAGCAGAGTCAGATAAGGGGCCTGAACTCACAGACCGTGAGATCATGACCTGAACTGAAGTCGGACGCTCAACTGACTGAGCCACCCAGGCACCCCCCCTTTTTTTTTTTTTTTTTTTTTTTTTACGTTTACTCATTTTTGAGAGACAGAGACAGCACAAGTGGGGGAGGGGAAGAGAGAGAAGGAGACACAGAATCCGAAGCAGGCTTCAGGCTCTGAGCTGACAGCACAGAGCCTGACTCGGGGCTTGAAGTTACAAACCATGAGATCATGACCTGAGCCAAAGTCAGACACTTAACTGACTGAGCCATCCAGGCGCCCCAATCACTGAACACTTTTAAATAGTTTTATGTCATCCTGTGAAATGTCTGTGATCTTCTTTATTCTAACTTATCAGTACTGAGTTTATGGTTCTCTCAGGAGAATAAATGACCAAATAATGAATCATAAAATCTTTTGTTGTTGTGTTTGTTTTCTGAAGAGGATAAATATATTAATTTAGCATTAACTATAACTTTTGTAATAAAAGTTGACATAGTAAAAATTCTATAGACTATTTTCATCAAGAGTAAAATAACAATTCCAAACTAGATATTATCATATCATATGCAGTACATTATTAAAATAAATATGCCATGACCAAGAAATAACTTAGAGATTAAGCATATTTACATTAGAAAATGTATTGTGTACTTGATCACATTAATATAATATTAATATTATTTATAAATAAGAGGATGGCAAATTAGATAAGAAAAAGCACTTTTAATTAGATATTATCTTGGAACATTGAAGATATTCCCTTTCCTTTTCCATGTAGACCTCAATCGTTCATTATTTCCACTTCTCTGGGCTCAATGCTGGTAATTGATTCCTTTATCTCTGTTGCTGTTCCCCTTAAGGTTCCTTTTTGTCTTCCTTGTGTTCTTGGACTGTATCATGGTATCTTGCCTTCAATACTACCTTCTGCCCCAGCCCCCATAATGGAAAATAGTGAATAAACAAAATTTGGCCCTCAAAGCAATAAGTACATTTAAAAAAATTTTTTTTTTAATGTTTATTTTTGAGACAGAGACAGAGCACGAATGGGGGAGGGACAGAGAGAGAGGGAGACACAGAATCCGAAGCAGGCTCCAGGCTCTGAGCCATCAGCCCAGAGCCGATGCGGGGCTCGAACTCACGGACCGCGAGATCATGACCTGAGCTGAAGTCGGACGCTCAACCGACTGAGCCACCCAGGCGCTCCCACATTTTTGAAAATAAATATAAACAACTGGTCAGAGAAGTACAACCACTTTATGTTCTTGCACGCACATGCAAAATGACAGCCTTCATGAGAGTCAGCTGGCACCATGGAGGGAAATAGGAGACACAAGAAAAGTTAAACATAATTTGAGAAGCCCATGTGATTGACAGTTCTTGTACAATTTTTAGAGTAATAAAAACTCTATATCATACTCAATCTATACATACACTGTAAGTTAGTGTATGCTTTCCTTTCTAATGTTGTCGTTTCCTCGGAATGCTGAATTATGGCAGCAAGTAAATTCAATTTTGAAAATAATTACATTTGTGCTACTTTGATACCTACTTTACATGAAGGAAGTATTCTACCAAAACGTGCATATTTTAAGCAACGAGATCTTCTTGTTTAAATTTCCATGTATCTTTAGAATCTCTTCTTTTCATAGGTCTTCCTACTGACTGCAATGTTTATGATTACTTCTTATCTGGAAAAAAAATGAGAAAATGTTTCCCCTTTAAGAAAAGATATAATTTGAAATATTTGTAATCTTCCTATTTTCACTATCTTGAATTTTGGGATGCAAAAGTTGAAATGGGAAAGTTCACTTTCCAGTGAAAAGACTCCCTGGATGTTAAACTAGGAATCAGAACTTTTTTTTTTTTTTTAAGATTATCTGTTTATACTTTAGTTTCCCTAAGGCTTTCTTTTTCTTAGTGTGAATGTTTAAATATATTGTTAACTTAACATAGAAATTTAATATTTAAAGGCAGTGTTTTATAGCTTTAGGGGACAACCACAGATAATGTGAGGGTCTTATGAAGACCCAGACTAAAGAATGTTCGCAGCTCCTGAGATGTCTCCTGTTCTCTCCAATCACACTTCTGTACACCTGACCTCCTGCTTGCCATCACTTTCCTTCTTCCACGTAATCATTGTTAGAAGAGGCATTGTTAGCAAAACGTCAAGAGGCAGGGTTGCAAAGGACAATTTTTTAATATTTTTTTTTTATTTTTGAGGGAAAGAATGTGAGTGGGGAGAGGCAGAGAGAGAAAGGGAGAGAGAGAATCTGTGCTGTCAGCACAGAGTCCAGCGCCGGGCTTGAATTCATCAACAGTGATATCATGACCCAAGCTACAATCAAGAGTTGGTTGATTAACTGATTGAGCCACCCAGGCACCTTAGAGACAATTTTTAAAAATATGAACAAATATTAGGTATCTCTATTCTACCATGAGAAGATAGGTCTTATTTGTTTGAATTGTACAGTAATATTCACTTGTAATCTAATAATTTTTATCACTAAACAGTTTTTCCTTTTTATGGTGACATTTATTCTTTTCTACTTATGAGAGCTATCTAAATATATAGAGAGCTTATATGCAATTTATAAAATGATTAATTATGTTAAAATTACGTGAATATGAATTTCATGAGGGTAGGAGATGTTTTGTTTATTGATTTCCAGAAACTTACAGACCAAAGATCCCTTAACAAAAATACACCCAAATTATGAGATAAAACATTCTGCGAATTTCTTCATGTAGTGTTTTTTTTTTCCTTTGTGGTAAGTTTATAAACTGTAAGGATTTTTTTTTTTTATGTAAACAGTGTGATAGCCATTTATACTTAGAAACTTTCTAAGTGAATAGTCTGTTCAAAAATTACTCTCTTTCTCTTTGGTATATATAAAAACTGAGAGATATAGGGAAGGGCATGAATGGTAGTGTCTATCCATAAATATTTTTCTAAGTCTGAGTTGGAATTCACTATTTGTAACCAGGTCATCACTTTTTTAACTTAATCTGCTTTAGTATAAACTGTATGACAAGAAAAATTTAATTCTAGTCCAATTTTGCACAACAAAGTCATACATAAAATTATTTTAGCACTGCTTATAGGAGAGAAAGATGAGAAACTTTTTTTCTTTTAAAACATTTTGCTAATGTGTGAACATATTCTCAAAGCCTTTTTTTTTTCCCTAGGGAACACATAACAGATTTAATCTATTATAGCATATCTTTGGTTTTCAGTTTTGTTTCCGAGAAAACATGACCGTCTTTTAGCCAAAGGGGCTGTTGTCAGAGTTATGTCATTATTTTTATGGCACATGGAGCTTTTAGTTGCAACATTTATATTGAAAAGTGGCTCTTCCCTCTCTAGTGCCTTTAACATATTATCACATCCATGGGTAATTCAACATTGCTTCATATCAGATCAAAAAATTTTGCTGATGGATACCTGAACTCTTTATGAATTCAAAAGATTTTAGAGGTTTTTCTCTTTTATATAGGAAAATATGTATCTTTTTATGATCTTTTCTTTCAATGTTGGAAGTTATCGGTGATAAAGAGATATAATGGAGAATCATACCTTTTACATTTAGGAGATTCTTTTAAACTTTACAATCCTGAGTTTCTGCATTACTTATATATAGTGTGTGATACAATTCCATCCAGTTAAGGATAAGCTGGCATGCATTTTTTGTCATATTTTTATTGGTTGTGTAAACTTTAGATATGTTGGTTTGATATGTTAGTTATTTTTACATCTTTTATTGGCTTTAAAAATAAGATTGTGGAGTTCTAAAAGTTCCATGCAGATGCCTGAGAGGTCCATGTCTACAAAGAAGAGTCTTCACTTGCCAATTCCAACTATCTCCAATGGAAGAAATTCTGATATCTCTTGAATATATGGCATGACAGCTAAAATAAGTTTGAAAATTACTAATTCACTTCCTTCATCCCTTGATGCAACTCACATTCATTGACTATTTGAGAAGTTACGAGGTGTGATTTGGGTAGTGAACTGAAGTTACTTGTGTAGTAAAGAGAGGACATATTTAAAGGTATCTTACTATGTCAGGATCCCCAAGACCATCCTCAGGCTCAAAGATTTGCTAGAAGGAATCACAGAACTCAGAAAAGTTGTTATATTTACATTTATGGTTTATTGCAGTAAAAGGATACAATTAAAACCAGCACAATCGACATAAAGGTTGAAATCTAAGAGAAACCAGGCACAAACTTCCAGGTGTTTCATCCCCATGGAGTCATACAGGAACGCATTTAATTCCCCCAACAACAATCTGTGATAACATGTGTGATGTGTTGCTACCTGGGAACCTTATTTGAGCGTTCGTTTCCAGGGTTTTCATTGGGGGTCAATCACTAAGCATGCAGAGATTTTGGAAATTCTTTCCCTAAACATGGGTCATCTCTGCCTATTGGCTAATGCCCACGCGTTACTTAAAAAGTTCAAATTACTTCATTTCACTATGACTCATATGAATTAATGTGTAAATAGTTCTCAGAATAAATGGCCCAAACTTGTCAATTACCCTTTAATAAAGCTGGAAAAAATAAGTAAAACAAAACACATTGTCTAAACTTCATTTATTCTAGGTCCACAATTAAACCAACATATAAATCACAAGACAATATGGATTATAAAAACTGAGCCAGGAGTTGCGGGTCAAATATACAATGTAGGAGGATAGGGAGAGGTAGTGGAGAGAGAGCTAGCAATTCATCAAATTGTAATTATTTTCCCTAATGCATTGAGGAGTTTAGAAATGTGTAATTCCTTTTTAAAATAGTTACAGTAATTATGTCATTTCTAGAATTTCATTTAGCACGATAATCAGATGACTTGATTGCAGTGAATCATCTGAAGGATATATATAGAAAAGTCAAGAAACATAATTGGTAAAATCAAATTTTTGATTGTTGATGTTTTCTCATTTAAAAAATATAATTACCATATTGTTTGAAGAGATAATTTCGGAGGGATACATTTTACTGTAATTTTTTTATTATGTTATTATTTAATGATAGATCTTAGATCTTTAATTTCGAATGGCCAGTTTTAATGGATGCATTTCTAATTGATGTGTCATTTATCATTAATGAATTAAAGCTCATTCATGAAACACCATTAGTTCACCTTACCCTCAAAGCATTAGCTCACATAGCTGCACGTGCAATGTCGTAGTCCAAAAGATTCACTGCCATCTTCGACATCATTATACCATTTCTTAAAGGCAATTAAAATGCATATGTTAAGAATATTCTCCCGAGAAAGGGAAAATGTCTGCTAGTGTGAAGAACAATTATAGTTGTTGCCTGTGGACATTAGTTCCCAGAATTATTGCAACGTGTGTCATTTTGATCTGTTTCAGTGTCATGCTGTGAATACACTGGTCAGCTTCCAGCAATTTTCAGTGGGATTTAAATTAATAACTAGCTGATGAGCTGATACTTAAAAACAGATGGGACTCATATAGCACAACAGAAAATTCATCACCAAAAGTCAGGTTAAGCAGTGAAGAGAATTCCAAGAGCATTGTATTTTAAACTATCTTACAAGACAGACTTATGGCCTCAAATTGAAATGGCATGACAAAAATAACACTTGATTATTCATTAAGCTTTGCATCCAGTGGTAAAGCACTTCAAAATGTAGGGCAGTAAAATGTTATCTTTCTGCAGATAGAAACCAGTAAAATACTTTTCCACTGATGAATAAAAATAATTAAAATAAAACTTCTGGCTCTGCAAATACTTCTCACAATTTTCTTAAATTTAAAGCATGTCATGTGTTACAAACTACTCAAAATTATTAGCTTCCTAAATACAATACATATTTTTCTTATTTTATAGCAATCCGACAGAGTTATTGAGTCTAAGAAGCTTCAAAACTTTAACAAAAATATATATCTGTGCATTAGATTTTCTAATTAGTTATTCTTATATAGAATTATCAAAAATATGCATGTTTAAGCACATTTCAGCAAATGATTGTAAGTATATAATTTACTCATTCATTTTTTTCAAAAAGGGCTTACTGGGTAGTACTCACTATATGACAGACATTGTGATGGAAAACACAGTAAATATGCTATAAAGTATTTTTATAAAAGACAATCAAAACAAAACATCTACAATTAAGGTAAATGTTTTTGTTTTCCTGTTATCCTTTGACAAATGTTTTAGAAAATTCAGTACTGACACTTGAGGAAAATGTTAACATATATGAAGGAGGTATTTATCAATAGCACTGGTGGTAGGTGCGGGATAGAGAAGGTACTCCCCTGCAGTAAATGTGTCCTAAGACATGCATTGCCTTCTATAAGTCTCATGGGTGCTGTTTCTAGAGAACGGCTTCCACCGACTAGCAACATTTTAGCTGCAAATTTTGCATTAGCTTAATACTTCAAGATAGGTTATGCATCAAGTAACATTCTTTCCTTAAGCCTGTAATTTTAATATGTATGAGTTAATTTGGATTCCATATCTAACCGATGCTAGAGTGTGGAAAACAAGTTAACTTTATCTTAGGCATAACTAATTATTTGGAAAAACTCAGTTTGTTTTTTCTCCCCTCCCCTCCCCACCTCAAACATGTCAATAGCTAAATGTTGAATAGGTATAGAATGCATAAAAATGTTATAAATATCCTGAAGTTTATTTTCTATTCTAGGCAATATTTTGACACTATATAAAAACTGACATTATATTCCTTGTCTACATGATTCATTGATGGTGAAACTGATTATTTACTATCTCTAGAAACTTTTCAATAATAAGACTATTGGTATTTTGAGGATTTTACCTAATCAGAAACCTGTTTTTGTTGTTGTCCCAAACTTAGAACCAATTTTTCTCTATCTTTGCCGGTTTTTTCTACTTTGATTTCTCTCACTTGAGATTTTTATTTGATAGTTTTGTTTTCCATGACATTTGCTAAGAAATTAGTGTCAGAAAGAAATTGGACAGTCTCTTTTCTCAAAAAAAAGAAGGATGGAAAGAGGAAAGAAGGAATCAAGGAGGAACAAAGAGAGGGGGAAAAAGAAGAAAAAGAAAAAAGTAATACAGAATCATGGCCAAGACTTTGAGCCATGGGGCCATTAACACAATTATTTACAATGTGTCATTTGGATGGTGCTATGTTGCACCTTGGAAACAAAACTCCCATATACATCCATCAAAAATAGGGTCTCCTTTTCTTGGCCTCCCGCGCGCAGGTGCATTCTGTGCTCTACCCAGAGGTACTTAACACGGAGACACGTTCCATCAAGTGTGGCCAGAATCTAGCTCAGGCTCCGCTCCCCCAGTGTCCTGGTGTGGGGCTGCTTCACAGGGACTGAGGATCCGCCCAGAGGAGGCATTCTGACAATTCCTGTGAAGGACCAGGCTCCGGTGCTTCTTCATGTGCCACCTGCTCTGGGTCTGTGCTCCTCCCTACTGGAGACTGAAGCACCGACAACCAGAATGATTCATTTGGGCTAGGGAAAAGTACACTGGGACAGCTCTTCCACAATGATTTGAAATATTTTACATTCTTTATCTTTTGTTTAAAAGATTGTATATTAAAATAAGGTGTGAGCTTTGTTTACATCTGGAAAGTAGATCTGGATTTTAAGGAGACATGTTTTTGCTTCCACTGTGTCTTTCTGCATTTCATATCAAATGCATTTGTTTTACACTTTAACAACAACAACAACACATCATTCAAAATAAAGAACAAAAAATAAATAAGAGATTTCTGTCTTTTATGCCCAAATCTGAAAATAGAAACCTCTGTGACCTTGGCAAGTCATGTGCTTTTCTATATGTCCAGTTCTCCGTAAATTGAGGTCTTTGGACCTCAAGGACCTTTGCAGTACTAATATTGTGACCTATGTTATGTAAGTTCTGTGAAGATGTAAGAATACGAAGGAACAGCCTAGAGAAGCAGTCTCAACTCCCAAATCCAAAAATCCAAATAAAATCCATAGTTTGTAAGGCTTGAGTGAGCACATAATTTGTCTCCAAAAAGGATTATTTTGAGAGAAGAAAGGGCTAAAATAATAGAATTTTTTCAAAATATTTGAATTGATTTTGTTATCGTTACACCCATAATATTGTTAATATTCAAAACTATTTTTAAAAGGATTTCTTTTGAGGAGCACCTGGGTGGCTCAGTCCATTACACGCTGGACTCTTGGTTTGGGCTCAGGTCTCACAGTTGGTGAGTTTGAGTCCCGGATCTGGCTTTACACTGGCAGTGTGGAGCCTGTTTGGGATTCTATCTCCCTCTCTCTCTGCCCCTCCCCCACTCCTCCACACACACTCTCTCTCTCTCTCAAAATAAATAAAAAATTTTTCTTTTGAAACTTAATAAAATTTTGTGAAGTCAAGCAAATAACTTATAAGGATAATTCCAATATTATAAAATAACAAAAGCAGAACATTGTTATTGGTAAATGCTCATATTATAAGCATTTTCTTAATGGTTTCTGTCTGTCAATACCATACCTTTAGTTATTTTTCTAAAGAATGTTTTTTTTAGCGTCAACTTACCATTTTAATTTTCATAAAGTTGCCTTCAAATACTTCAAAGTTGTTTTCTACAAGTCATACATTTCAAGTTTTGACACCTATAATAGATGCTTTTCTGTAGACAACACCAGTTTTAATTGATATACTCTCTGTATGAGTCCAAGATAATATGAGAAGAAGTTCTAGTCAATGGAGGATATTCTCAGTTCTTTCTTTTGATATTATAATTGATGAATACTTGAGAAAAATTATTTTCATAGCAATTCAGACTGCCTTGTTTGTAAAAATATTTTTACCACATAAGACCCATCAAATACATTGTTTTATTTTCTCTTATGCCAGTGACAGGTTCATATATTTTATTTTCTGTCTTCTGCTACTGATGTAGTAAAATCCATTGATTGATTCTCAAACACTTAATCCAACTTGCATATTTTTTACGTTTGTTTTTTTTACATTGAGGTATAGCTGACACACAATGTAACATTAGTTTTAGGTGTACATCCCGGTGATCTGACAAGTCTATATCTTACGCTGTGCTCACCACAAGTGTCGATGGCATCTGTCATCATACCATACTATTACAATACAATTGACTATATTCCCCATGTGGTACCTTTTATACTGAGATTTACTTGCTTCTAATATAGTATTATTTTGTAGATTGCTTGATTTCACCTTTTAACATTGCCTTTAAGAATGTTTGTTTCTGTGTATGAAAGAATATTGACCTGTAGTTTCCTTGGTTTTAAAATCGTATAGGGTTTTGATATGGATAATGTTTTCCCTCTGTATCAAGTAGAAAGGATTTCTTGTCTTCCATTTTCTGAATTAAATGTTATGAGATTTGTGTTTTGACTTACCTATTTGAAAGAATGCACCAATGTCATCATTTGGCCTGGAAGATTTTTAATTTCACATAAAACTTCTTTAGAAACATAAGACTCTTCATGTATTATATTTCTTCTTGTATCCGCTTAAAAAATCTGTGTCTTTTAAAGAATAATTTTCTGTATTTTTTATGATTTCCAAGTTGCTTTCCAATTTTGTCATAATGCTATTCCTAATATTCCCTCATTATTTCTTTAATATTTATAACATTTGTTGTGATGTTCTTTCTTTCATTCCTGATATTGTCAATATCCTGATATTGACAAAGAGATATAAAGATATCTCTTTCTTTGTGTTTTCTCCCTTCCTTTTTTGTTTTTGCCTTGACTTAATCTGGCTAGATTGCTATTAGTTTTATTGAAATTTTCAAGAAATCAGCTTTGGCTTTATTAACATTTTTCTGTCAATTTTCTATTTTATTAATTTTTACTCATCTTGATATCTCTTTCTTTGTTTTAATTTCTCTTAGCCTTGCTTTTTGGTTTACAGTGTTATAGTTCATGAATGCACCTTGTTAATTACGTCCACAAGTATTTCATTTGTGATACTGTTTTAAATGGTAGTGTTACTTTAAATTTATTTTTTGTCACTGCTAGTACATAGAAAATACAATTGGTTTTTATATTGGTCTTAAGTTTCACAACCCTAGTAAATTCACTTATTATTTCTACTAGTATTTAGCACCTTCCTCTCTGTTATTGATTCTTTCTTCTTTATTTCTTCTTTCCTGTCTGTGTGGATTAATTATGTCCACTGTTGACATATAAGCTACATCTCTTTTTAAATTTTTCTAATGTTTTCCAATGTTTCTAATGTGTCTAATATTTCTAAATTTCATATTTTAAAACTTACAGTATATTTTTAAGTAGTATAATTTCTTGTTTAATATAAGAAAGTTAAAATAGTATACTTGTATTTTCACCTCTGTCCTTTGTAGATATTGTTTTCATATAGTTTACTTCTACATAGCATATGAAGAAATAAAAATAATAGCGGTGATTTTTTTTTACTTTTTACAGTCAATTACCTAATTTAAACATTGTATTATGAAAATATTTAAACATTAAAAAGTGAAAAAGTCTACAGTGAATTCCTGTATGCCCATTACCTAGATTCTAACATCAATATTTTACTATATTTGACTTATCACATAATTATTTATCTGTTAGTTTATCTGTTCATTGAAAAATCCATCTTTCTTTCTGATACATTTCAAACTAAATTGCAAACTCTAGGACATTTCCTATTACTTCAGTAGTTCAACATTTGTTTTACAGATATTTTCTTTGGGGTAAATTTACTTAAAATTAATGCACACTGATTAAAGGTACATTTGTTGAAATGCATACATCTGTGTAAGTGATATCTTCATCAAGGTATAAAACATTCTCATCACCAGAGAGAACTCTCTCATGTCCATTTCTAGTCCATTCTTGGATCATCGCCCCAGATGAATACATTCTTCCAATGATAGCTTAATTTGGCCTTAAACAGGCTTAAACAGATTATTTTTGTATTCTCTTACACAGATAACTTTTCCTTAAGACTTTGAAAACTATATCTGATATAACAATGAAACTCTGATTTTTTAATATTTAGGTACATATTTTCCATTTATGGTTCTTTTTATTTCCTTGTCTAGACACAAATTTCTACCAGGTAACATTTTCTTTTTTCCATTCTAAAAAAAATTAATTAACTTCTTTTGTAATTCAGTTTTTCTCATTCTGACAAAATGTCTCTCAACTTTTGTTGGCCTAAAAATGTTTTCATTTCATCTTCATTTTTGAATGACTTTTTAGTAGATATAGAATACAGGTGACAGATACTCTTTTTCTTTCAGTATTTTAAAAATGTTGATTCATTGCCTTGTGCATTGAATTGTTTTTTTATGAAAAATCAGGAGTGACTCATCTTTTTATTTTAATGTGACATATATTTTTTTCCCTTTACCTTGGTTTCTTTAAAAATTTTTTACATTGGTTTTTATCAATTTTACTTTGGTTTTCATGGTGTTTATCCCGCTTGGAATTCTTTGAGCTACTTGGATTCATAGGTTTATAGTCTGTAATCAAACTTGGAAAGATTTTTTTGTAATAATTTTTATGTTTTTATTGTGTCTTAGTCCTCCTGAGAATCAAATTGAACATACACTAGATTGCCTGCCATTGTTTTTCAAGACACTGAGGCTCTGTTTACTTTTTCACTGTCTTTTCTTTCTGTCTGCATAGTTTGTGTTTCAGTTTGCATGGTTTCTCTGTCTGTCTTCAAGTTCACTAATTCTTTTCTTTTGCACTAATATGTCCTTAGACCATTCAATGAATTTTTTATTGCATATAATGTATTTGTCCACTCTAGAGACTCATTTGGTTCTCTTTTAAATCTTTCTAATTTTATTTTCACTATATTCTTAAATGAATATTTATAGAAGATATTTAAAACTTTCACATTAATTCATCTTGAATATTTCTGGGGTCATTTTTATTCAGTGAAGTATCTCCTGCTTAATATGTAATAATTTTCTGCTTCTTGATATAGCTCATATATATTATATATATATGATCAATATATACCTATAGATATATATACAGATAGATAGATAGTATTTTTATTCAGATGTGAGATAATATGCTGACTATATCTAATTTCCTTTTTTGAAAAGTATTCTTTTTTACTGCCAAGAAGCTTGAAATCCTTTTTTGAAAGACACTTAGAAGAATGAGGACTGGGAGATTTTCTTTATCACATATTAAAGATTTGAAATATGGGTGCCTGGGTGGCTCAGTTGGTTAAGTGTCCGACTTCTGCTCAGGTCTTGCTCTTGTGGTTCATGAGTTCAAGTCCCACATCAGGCTCTGTGCTGACAGCTGGGAGCCTGGAGCCTGCTTCAGATTCTGTGTCTCCCTCTCTCTCTGCTCCTCTCTTGCTCACACTCTGTCTCTCTCTTTCTCAAAAATAAATAAACATTAAAAGAAATTTTTAAAAAGATTTGCTATAAAACTATAGTAGTTAAGACAGTTTGGTCATGGTGCAGGGATGGAAAACAGACCAATGAGACAGAACAGAGCAGCTAGAAACATACAGGTACGAAATTTTGATATATAGCAGAGGTGCCTTAGTGTACCTTATGTAACAGCTTCGTTTAAATATCTCTCCCTTTTGAATCCTATTAGAAAAATAACATTACCAAGGATTATAAAACCTTCAAAATTTATCCTCAGTCTATATGTTCAAGTGAATTCATGCAGTAAATCTATTTGCTCCATCCTTTTAAAATATTGAAAATTCTACCATTTTCTGAATATACCGCTTTATAATTGTATGCCTTTGCAAATGCATACATGCTTTCACACTGTACTTCTCTCTGCTTATATTTCCCTACCTCATTCTCTGTTTACTCCTTCATCCAGTTATATTCATTAAATCATTTTTTAAAGAATTCTATTATATACAAGTCACCAGTGATACAATGTAGAGTGCAAACTGACTCTTGCTGCTGAGAAGTGATAATGGAGTATAAGATTCTGAGAACTGAATTAAAGATTGTAGAACAACAATAACAGTGTGTCTCTAGTTTGAGCAAATCGGGGAACTGTGTTATCCTTTACTAAGATTATGAGTTATATGAGGAAGCAGTTTGAGGGAAAAAGATTGTGAAATTTATATTAAACATGTTGATCCTGAAGCATACTGGACGTTCAGGTACAGATGCTCTGCATGAAGTTAGATTCTCCATATCTGTTTTTGCTCACCATTGTATGTTTAGCCACTGCACTTTTCCTGGCACCTGGTGGACCCTCTATAAATATTTATTAAATTAATGGAGAAAGCGATGTGAGATAACATATCTGGCATTCAGCCCAGAGGTCAAGGCTGGTGATAGAGATTGAGTGTTTCTCAGAGTGTGAGTCATGGATTCAGCTAAGCCAATATTTGTGTGTCAGGCCACCCAGGGAGAAATATAGACTAAAAAGAACATTGATTTTTTTTTTCTCTTTGTGGAGGATGGTGAGAGCAGAGCTCTGAGATAGGAGGTATCTTTTAAAAGAAAAATAAGGAAAAAGAAGGCCATGGGGTCAAAGAACCTAGGGGTGGGGAGATCATCAAAGAGGGATAAACAAGAATTAAAAGGCAAAAAACTAAAGAGATACTGTTCAACCTTACAGAACAGTTTTCTGTGGATGCTGTGCTGCTGTGTAAAGTTGTACAGGTTGTGCCTTACTAAAGATGGTATTTACTGAGGTACCAATACTGTATATTGATATTGATATTGATTACCGCTACTTTTCAGCTGACATCAGCAAAGCACCTTCTTTTATTATGAAACTTATTTTGAGGTAAGGCTGTGATGTTTCACTTTACAAAAGACACTGCCTAAATATCAGCGGCTCTGATGAAATGAGTAGATGCAAGACTACAGTGGATTGAGAATTGGGTGTTTGTGAAACAGCAGGGGTAAATAGTGGAGACAATATAAATAAACTTTAGTGCACAAGAGAGATGGTATTTGGTTGGGAGGGAAGATTTTTTTGTTGGTTATTTTAAAGGGAGTATGGAACATATATATTTGCTGAAAAGAAAATGTAGAGGGAGAGATGAAATAGTTGAAAAGGTAGTAGAAATGAAAAAGTGAATTCCTTGTTGTGGGAGAGGAAAGAACCTAAGACCCTAGACAGGAAGGTAAGACCAAAGTATTACTCAGGGTTCTCCATAGAAGTAGAACCAAAAGGATGCATGTATGATATATACATATATTTCTGTTTTTGTATCTCTATCTCTCTGTATCTATCATCTATTTGTTTATCTATCTATCTATCTATCTATCTACCTATCTATCTAATCTGTTGAGAGGGAGAAAGATTTATTTTAGGGAAATGGCTCATGTAATTGTGAAGGTTCAAATCTAAAATGTTTAGAGAAGGCCAGCAGGCTGGAGATCCAGGGAAGAGTTGGAGTCTGAATCCAAATGCACTCTGATGGCAGAATTCCTTCTTTGAGAAAAATCTTTGTTCCACTAAGGCCTTCAAATGATTGGATTAAGCCACCTTCATTACAGAGGGTAGTCAGCTTTACTGAAAGTTTACACCTTTAAGTGTTAATTTCCACCCAAAGAAGAGGCCATGTTGTGCTTCGAGTCTGCAGGTCATCTGCTGGTGGAATCCTTCTTGCCTATGATAGGTCACTTATTTGTTCTATTCAGCCTTAAATTGATTGGATGAGGCATTATGGAGACATTATGGAGACAAATCTACTTTAAAGTCCACCAATTTAAATGTTAATATCATTGAATAACACCTTCATAGATATATCTTAAGTAATGTTTGACCAAATATTTGGGTCCTCTGGCTGAGCCAAGTCAACACATAAAATTAACCATCACAACTAACAAGGCTAAAATAGATGACAATATCAGGGCATGTGATATGGAAAGGCAGTGGCTACTGTTCTGATCCAATAGATTATCTTTCTATATGAAGTTGGAGTGAATTAGGAAGTAAGTTAGTAAGGGGTATGAGAAAACAAATGGCAGTTTAAGTGACCATTGAAGCAATATGGGAGAGAGAGCTAAATTATCACAGAAAAGAATTCCTGTGTTGACCTTGGAGAGATGGGTTTGAATGCTACCGATTCACACAGTTTTAATGGTCCCATTGTACTCAACATCCATGTGACTGGTTAGAAGTCCAGTGATCTGAGCTTAAGAAGGCAAAGGTAATGGGACAAAAAAAGACCAGGAAATTTTTTTAGTGGTGAAGGAGTAATGGAAGTTACAGTTCTGACATTTAGGCTGACTTGAGAAGGAAGTGAAGTCAGAAATGGGGTGCTTGTGTTGGGTGTAGTCTTCTAGGAAAGGGTGTCCTTGAGTTTGAAATGTTAGTATCTTGGGGATGGGAGATTTATATATCTCAAAAAAAAAAGTTTCAAGAAAATGACTCTATGGATTTATTTTTAATCATTAAAAAATTCCAATATCTTTCATTTGGTAACTTTGCTCTATTCTCTTTGGATACTTAAATCATTCATTTATTAAAACTTCTGACACTATAATTGAATTATTTATCATATTGTCACCACCACAAATCAAGAATGCTTGGAGTGGTCAGGAGCACAGCACATAGAAGCAGCAGAAAAATTGGTGTTTACCAATTGAATAGATGAAGGATGAGCAGTTGGTTTGCTCAGTTGGTTTGCATTGACGCAGCCATTATAATTGGTAAAATATTGAAATAAAATATCTTTCAATCCTCTTAGTTATTTCCTGCTACTCTGATCACCTGACTCATCCCTCAGCACACTTAGAACGTCCTATAATCTAGCAACCAAGGATAGAAGGAATGGAAAGTCAATAGGTTGATAAATATTTCAAATGTATCCCCTAGGCAGACAGGTGTATGCATGTATGAATGAATATATATTTTGGTGTACAAAAGAATAGAATTCTAGGGTGCTTGGGTGGCTCAGTTGATTAAGCATCCAACTCTTGATTTTGCTCAGGTCATCATCTGATGGTTGGTGAGATCCAGCCCTGTGTGGGGCTCTGCGCTGATAGGGTGGAGCCTACTTGGGATTGTGTGTCTCTCTCTCTCTCTCTCTCTCTCTCTCAAAATAAATAAACATTAAAAAAATTAAAAAAACATTTTATAGCCAAAAATTTTTGTGAATGAATATTTTCTTGCCTCAGATTTTTTCTAAGGCCTTTATTCAGAAATATAGCAGGTATTTAGTCATTAAACTCCTCAAAAATAATACTTACCATAGAATTGTCCATACTTAGAACACACGCCAGAAGTTAGTTGCATTTCATCCAGTTTCTCTTCCTGGAGGCTTATGACATTGAGCAGAAAAATAAATAAGTAAAAAGTAACTCCAGTGCCTCACCTTGGAGGAGGATAGTCTCCACTAGAAATAAAACTATGAAGACAGGTAGTCTTTCAGGCCCAAAGCACTGCTCTACACTCTCATATTAGAAAGCAAGGTGTCTCAGAATTAGTAAGACAATATATTTATTATCATTAGACTAAGAACACCAAAGATGACTCAGTGAATCTCTTTGGTTTCAGACAAGTGCTTCTCCTTCCTAATAATGAAGCAGCCACCCTAGCTTCTCATGGTTATTAGAGTTGATTATCTCAGCCTATACAGTGGCTCCATCATCTGCCTCGTAGTCTACTGACTTGAGGAGCTCAAGTGTCTTATGGTTGAAACTTGAAGTCCAGTGAAATTTTACAGTGATTCCTGGAAGAAAGCTTTCCCGCTGGGAATCAAGTACTGTAATTTAGCAGAGTTTAAGTTTGCAGAATGAGAAAATTTAGATTTTACAAGTAGATCAAAGGAAGTGTTGATGGGAGCAGTCAGTCACCATTATTATAGATGTGAGTAGATTATCATAGATTATTATAGAGTGAGCGTTATAGATCACTCATATGTATACCACTGCATACATCTTATTCTGAAGGACATTCCATGATCTCAGAGAGTGTTGTCCCTAAAATGATGCCTTAGATGAGTCTATAGGAGATATAAAAGTCATTATAGCATTCTATTAGTTCAGCTACTTCTGGTGACTGCCAAATAAGCCTGATAAGCTTATCCCTAATAAGCCAGAGAATTCTCATGGGCATACACCCATTGTCACACTGCCTTGAAATTAAATGGGTCCGTTGAACTGAAATGATGATATTATGTGGGACCCCATGTCAGTAGGTCAAGCATTCTATAAGCACATGGACAGCGGTGATGGAAAGACCAACCCATATCAAGAGTACATATTGAATCTAATAAAGACAAGTTGTTGAGCACCCAGAATAGAAGGAATCTGCTGAATTGAATTAACATCTAGTGGCTGTCTAGTCTCAATAAATAATGCCACATCAGAGCTTAAGGGTCAGTCTTTGCCACTTTATTCTTTGTTAATTAGCATTGGTGGCAAGTATAACAAATATAACAAGGAGTTCATACCTTGGAAATTTCATGTATTTCTTATAGTTTTAAATAGTACAAACATGTTGAAAATTTGCTTGGTCGTATCAGGAAAAAACATATCTGAATATATGTATTCAGCTATGTAGAATTGAATATATCTATTCCTACGTATATATTAAACAGAAATGTTTACATTTGTGCAATAAAAGATGTGAAAAAGATTGAAACCACAATTACTTGATAATAGTCATAAAATGGAAGCAATCCAAATTCATCAAGAATAAGATGGATAAATAAATTATAATATATCCCTTCCATGGGATATTACAAGGTAACAAAAATTGAGGTACTACTACATGCTAAAATGTAGCTAGTTTTCTCAAGGAATGAGTTAAGCAAAAGGAGCAAATACACAACAATACATACTCCGTGATTCCATTTGTCGAAAGTAAAACAACAGGTAAAACTTACCTATGATGTTGGAAGTCAAGATAACAGTTACTTGATTCATTGCTTTTGGGTAGTTGCAATTTTTTGAGTAATGTGTTTACAGGCGGTATTTACACAAATGTGATCACTAAAAATGTATTAAGCTGGACTACTATGATGTGCACATTTTTCTGCATCTTCAAGAAAAACATTGCAGGCATACGTCATTTTATTATGCTTTATTTGCTTTATTGTGCTTTGCAGATATTTTGTTTTTCACAAATGAAAGTTTTGTGACAACCCTGCATTGCAAAAATCTATCAGCACTGTTTTCCAAGAGCATTTGTTTGGTTTATGTCTCTATATCACATTTTGGTAATTCTCACAATTGTTAAAATTTTTCGATATTATTATGTTTGATATGGTGATCTGTGATCAGTGATCTTTGATGTTATTATTGTAGTTGTTTTGGGGTACCACAAACCACACCCATATGACTGAACTTAATGAATAAATGTTGTATGTGTTCTGACTGCTACACCGACCAGCTGTCCCCCCCATCTCTCTCTCTTCAGGCCTCCCAATGCCCAGAGACACAACAATATTAAAATTAGGTCAGTTAACACCCCTATAATTACCTCTAGTATTATAGCGAAAGAAGATTCACACAACTCTCACCTTGAATCAAAATCTAGAAATGATTAAGTTTAGTGAGGAAGATCTGTGCAAAGCCAAGATAGGCACAACAGTTTTCTGCTGAGACAGTTAGCTAACTTGTGATTGCAACGGAAAAATTCTTGAAGGAAATTAAAAGTGTTGCTCCAGTGAGCAAATGGATGATAAGAAAACAAAGCAGTCATATTGCTGATTTGGAGAAGTTTGAGGAGTCTGGATAGAAGATCAAAGCAACCACAACATTCCCTTAAGCCACAGCCTAATCCAGAGCAAGGCCATAACTCTGTTCATTTCCAGGAAGGCTGAGAAAGGGGAGGAAGCTGCAGCAGAAAGGTTGAAGCTAGCAGAGGTCGGTTCATGAGGTTTTTGGAAGAAGGTGTCTCTATAACAGAAAGTACAAGGTGAAACAGGAAGTTCTGAAATAGAATCTGAAGCAAGTTATTCAGAAGATCTAGCTCAGATAAATAATGAACATGGTTACACTAAACAATGGATTTTCAATGTCCATGAAACAACCTTCTTTTGGAAGAAGATGCCATCTAGGATTTTCTTAACCAGAAAGGAGAAGCCAATGCCTGGCTTCAAAACTTCAAAGGACAGCTGACTTTTTTATTAGGGGCTAACGCGGCTGGTGACTTTAAGTTGTAAACAATGCTCATTTACCATTTCAAAAATCCTAGTGTTCTTAAAAATTATGCTAAATCTACTCTGCTTATGTTCTCTAAATGGAAAAACAAAGCCTAGAGGACAGTACATCTGTTTACAACATTGGTTTACTGAATATTTTAAGCCTGTTGAGGCCTACTGCTCAGAAAAAAAAAATATTTCTTTCAAAATATTACTGCTCATTGATAATGCATTTGATCATCCAGAGCTCTGATTGAGATGAACAATGAGATTCATGTGGTTTTCATGACTGCTAACATAGCATCCATTTTATAGCCCATGGGTCAAGGAATATTTTCAACTTTCAAGTTTTATTATTTAAGGAATACACTTCATAAGGTTATAAGGTGCCATAGATAGTGATTCCTCTGAGGGGCCTGGGCAAAACAAAGTAAGTTGGAAAGTTCTGGAAAGGATTCACTATTCCAGATGCTATTAGTAACTTTTGTGATTCATAAGAAGAGGTCAAAATACCAGCATTAATAGGAGTTTGGAAGGAGTAGATTCCAACCCTCAAGGATGGTTCAAGACTTTAGTGGAGGAAGTAACCACAGTGGTGGTGGAAAAAGCCAGAGAACTGGAATTAGAAGTGGAGTCTAAAGATGGGACTGGATTACTGGAATCTCATGATCAAACTTGAACAGATGAGGAGGTGCTTCTCATGGATGAGCAAAGAAAGTGGCTTCTTGAGATGGAATCTACTCCTGAAGAAGATGCTGTGGAGATTGTTGAAATGACGACGAAGTATTTAGAATACCATAAAATTAGTTGGCGGGGTTTGAGAGGATTGACTCCGATTTTGAAAGAAGTTCCACTGTGGGTAAAATGCAATCAAACAGCATCTTATGCTAAAGATAAATCATTTGTGAAAGGAAGAGTCAATTGATACAGCAAACTATATTGTCTTATTTTATGAAATTGCCACAGACACCCCAGCCTTCAGTAACTATCATCCTCATCAATCAACAGGCATCAACTGAAGCAAGATCCTTCACCAGCAAAACATACGACTTGCTGAAAGCTGTGAGGACCGTTAATATTTTTCAGCAACAAAACATTTTTAAATTAAGGGATATGCATTGCTTTTTAAGATATATTGCTATTGCACACTTCATATATTGCAGTATAGTATAAACTTTTACACGTACTGGGAAACCAAAAAATTCATTTGATTCACTTTATTTTGATATTCATCTTATTGCAGTAGTCTAGAACCGAACCCACAATATCTCTGAGGTATACCTGTACTTACAAAGCATGATTCCGAGAAAACCAGTGGGAACATCATATTCTTTTTAGAAACAAATTCCATCAGAAAATCTTAAGGACAGAGCAGTTGTGGTATAAGAAATCTTTGCTTTATGTTGAAATAAATTAAACATTGAATTATTTACAAATAATTGCAGATATTTGAATGTAAGAAAAGGAAAGTCAGCATTGCCCCAAACCTGAGGGGCTCTCATGTTTATAAGGCCAGTGGTTGTGAGAGCTTCTCGAAGCGTTTTGCTTCATGGAAATCTTATTTCCCACAGCTCCCTGTGGATAGAATAAGAACACTAAGGAAAGGGGATGATCATCCTCTCTAAGAGAAGTCCTATGACAGGACCATGCTCTCTATCAGTGACATGTGCAAAGAACATGGCCCCAAGGTATCAAGTTGCAGACACCATCCTCTGAGGCAACACTATCCGAAAGTAGGCAGCTCTTCCGAAGACAGCTATCCTGTGCCACCAGACTCTCAGCCTGGATGCGAGAAGGCACATTACCCATTGCAAAGCAATGCATTCCAGTGTGGTTGTGATTACTGTGCTATAGCTCCAAAAAGCCAGCTTCTTTGCACCCGTAAGCTCAATGACAGAAACAAAGTTTCTCTAAACATGAATAAGTATATTATATATATAAAGAGAGAAATGGACATATGCAGGATAAACTGGATTCTGATACTAGAAAGTTTTATAGGCATTGCATTGTAAAGGGAAACATCTTAGCTATACATATAATTTCTAGGTTGATGCCAGTATAAATATATGATCCCAAAAATTGTTTCATAATTTTTCACTAATTCAAAATACATTTCTTGAGCATTTGGTCAATGAACAAGAAGTGATTTTTGTCCTTAGAAAAAAGCCTTATTCATACTTCACAAAACAATCTAAAATTGCAATTAGAGAAAAATCTCCAAACTTCCAGCCATCAGGTTGACATATCTTCAATATACCTATGCCCACCTTCTGGCCTACTATCCTGGAAGAAGTAGGTTTCTTGTGTTTGGGGCTAATTCTGCTCATACACTTTCTTTATGTTCTTTTTCTTTTTTCTTTTTTTCCTTTTTCTTTCCTTTTCTTTCACTCGTTGTCCCATCGGGATTTGAACTGTACTCAACTGTCATGCATTTTACAACCAAATTTTTGACTTCCTACTTATGCGATTTAAAGAATTTATTAATGGGGGCGCGTGGGTGGCTCAGTCAGTTGGGCGTCCGACTTCGGCTCAGGTCATGATCTCACGGTCCGTGAGTTCGAGCCCCGCGTCAGGCTCTGTGCTGACAGCTCAGAGCCTGGAGCCTGTTTCAGATTCTGTGTCTCCCTCTCTCTCTGACCTTCCCCCATTCATGCTCTGTCTCTCTCTGTCTCAAAAATGAATAAACGTGAAAAAAAATTAAAAAAAAAAGAATTTATTAATGTTCTATTACTTAGGCCTGAACATATACATAGTTCAGTGAGCATGTACATATTTCTTTTAAAAATTACTACTACTTAAAATTCCTCTTATATGAATATCATATATATTATACATATGTATGATTTTATATATAACATACCTTATATATATTTATCAGTAATTGTTAGCAATATATCAGTGCACAGGGTTCACATGAATCTATTGCCATGAGCTCACAAAATTTAGCAATGAATAGAGACAGTTAGACTCATAAATACATAAATTATGAGTTGTGATAAGTTCCAAAATGGAAGGATAACATGGGCGCTTGAGTGTAGATAAAAGGGGACATATGTGAGTTTGGAGAACTGTCTTAAGGACATGATATTAAGGCTAAAACATCATTATAAATTGGTCAGGGAAAGGATGAATGAAGTGAACAGGACAAGAATCTCACTCCTGGCAGGGAGATGAACATGTTCAAAGATCCCGAACATGTGCAAAGAACATGTGCAATGAACCTGACATTTTCCTGAAACAAGGGCTGGAGCAGAGTGAGCAAAGGTGAGAGTAGAATAGGGGCCCATAATGAGGCTCCAAGTGGCCATTGAGCCATATCAGGTAGGGACTTTGGAGGGGACTTTCGCTTCCTGTTTTACTTTGCTTCTTTGTCACTTTTACACCATGACTGTGTTTTGCTAATTGCCCTTCTATCTTTCCCCTCTTTCTCAGGCTCTTCATCTGCTCATCTTGCAAATGTTGTTATCCTTTATCAATGACTTAAAAAATGCTATACAGATTCCCTCTGGGAATACAGACAGATTTTACAAGGTCACTGGGACATGTATAGTATAGGACCCAAGTTGCATTTTTAAAATTTCCATAGCACTGTTACCTAAAATTTTTATTCCCGAGAACTTCCCTCTGAGACAGTGTAAACTTTCATAAGCTTCTTCTTTCCATTCTTTAGAAAGGATGATGTACCTATCATACAGTCTGGATCTTACTATCGTGCATTGCCTGGGTGAATAAACCTCTGGTATACTTATGGAGCCACAATTCAAAGTATTGCTATAGGTGTTCAGAAATGAACAACTCTAACGACCAGGTACTGAACACTTAGCAACTTAGTGGTTTCCAATTCTTTTCTTTTATCTTTCAATAGATGGAAGAAGAATGGGATAAAAAGGTGATAGCTAATCATAAAAAATAGTATTTAGTATCAGATCCCTATTCAGATTTTTCAGATCAAGGGTATCAAAGAGTTGTATGACACTCTTATCATAAAATAATTTTAAATTCCTACCCACTTATCTATATGGACAATGTACCTCAGCAATCACCTCTTATAAAATAAAAATATAAATAAAAATAAAATTTATGCAGAACCAAACTTGTTCTAGTCATAGGTATTATTCCATCAAAGATACATGGGGAGAAAAAGCTTGGTATCTCCTGAGCTTGGTTTCCAGCCTGGTGAGTTTCTGTTCTTTCTGCCCTGAATGGCTACAGTATGCAGGAGTCAGGTATACCCTTCAGAAGGGTTGGGTTTGGCTTTTAATTTTTTAATTTTTAAATTTTTCACGTAGGTATGTATTTATTTATTTTAAAAAATGTTAACGTTTATTCAGTTTTGAAAGACAGAGCGTGAGTAGAGGAGGGGCAGAGAGAGAGGGAGCCACAGAATCCGAAGCAGGCTCCAGGCTGTGAGCTGTCAGCACAGAGCCTGACAGGGGGCTCGAACTCACCAACCATGATATCATGACCTGAGCTGTAGTCGGCCGCTTAACTGACTGAGCCACCCAGGCGCCCCTAATTTTTTAAAAATGTTTTATTTATTTTTGAGAAAGGGAGAGACAGAGTGTGAGCGGGTGAGGGATAGAGAGGGAGGGAGACACAGAATCCAAAGCAGGCTCCAGGCTCTGAGCTGTCAGCCCAGAGTTCGACATGGGGTTCGAACCCATGAACTGTGAGATCATGACTTGAGCCAAAGTCAGAAGCCCAACTGACTGAGCCACCCATGCACCCCATGGCTTTTTAACTTTTAGCCTTGAATGGCATCATAATCCTGGAAATGCTTTGAGGAAGAGCCTGGCTTGTGTTTGTGTTAGGCTCATTTCCTCTAATAGGATATTTTCTTGTAGGTGCCATGAAACTGGGGGTTGCACACTTCCATTCAGCTTCTGTTCAATACCTAGCTTCATATACCACCTAGAATTCAATAAATATTTCATGAGGGAAAAGTCATTTCCATATATGTGACTCCTCAAGTTTCCAAAAAATCATGCAAGTCCTGCTAAATATAACTGCTAAAATATGCACTGGTTTTCTTTTCTCCTAGAAAAATCTCTCTGTTGGGCCAAGCTTGATCCTGGGAAATTTCTTCTAGGGAATAAAACAGTGATCTATTAACAATGATCTATTAACTCTGAAAGGATCGTATATTTCTAGAATCAAAGATACATTATCTAAATTAAATAGGAAATGCTAAATTATATATTTATAAAAATGTGCTGTGGGATTTATTGGGGATAATTTAAAAAATTAATCTTTATTTTTGAGAGAGAGACAGAGAGACAGAGCAGGGTTCGAACTCACAAACTGTGAGAACATGACCTGAGCCGAAGTCAGACGCTTAACCAACCGAGCCACCCAGGCGCCCCTTGGTGATAATTTTTTTAAGTTTTATTTTATTATTTAATTTGAGAGAGAGAGAGAGAACATGAACAGGAGAGGGACAGAGAGAGGAGAGAGAGAATACCAAGCAGCCTCCACCTGTCAGCACAGAGCCCTATGCAGGGCCAGAACTCACGAACTGGGAGATCATGACCTGCTGAAACTGGGAGACAGACACTTAACCGACTGACCCTCCCAGTTGCCCTGGCGATAATTATTTTTATGGCAAGAGTCTATAATTATTTTTTGAGTGTTCATCACTGAATATATAAGTTAGTGACCATCTGAAAAGTAAAGTCACATTTTAAATGTTAGGATGAGCAAAGTCTGGTGTGGGGAAAGTGTGGTAGGTGAATAGGAAAGTATAATGGTATTTGGACAACAATTTGGAAACGTAAGCTTTGTCTCTGAGGAAAAAAATACTTGTCACCAAAGAAGAAGAAATTTAGCCTTTCTACTTTGTGTAGAATGCCCTTTCACTGAAAAGTACGTAATTGTCATTTATTATGTTCATTGGTGTATACATTTCAAAAGTGGAGATGTTTTTTATTCCTTTATAAAAAACTCATGTGTGAGAGAATATTAAATGTTCTAAGTTGCATACCACTTACAAAGAAAGTAAGACTGAGAATCAAATCATAATTGTATACCAAACACTTTAAAGATCCTCCAAAAGAACATGCAAAAAGATGTACTTGGCTCATACACAGCAAGAGAGGGAAGGAGCATAATATTCATTATTTGGAATAAAATTTTATAAATAAATATTCAGAATGGGAACCCAAGAAAGACAGTGATACCTCTAGAGACATTCAAAGCCAAGGATGTTTGCTTTCTGGGTCAAAGAATAACAAAAGTCAATATTTTTACCCCTCTGGGTTTATATTGCATTTCCTTTGTCTTTTTCTTTTTTAGGGGAGTGGACGTGATGTTGAATAGAGCATGAAACTAACAAATTTCTTAAAGGAAAAGTAAAAATAATAGAAGATTTCTATTTAGCAATAGGCTATCATATTAAATCCTTGACCTTTATCAAAAGAACCTAAATATTGAATTTACTAATAGTTATCTTGCAGTTTTGCGAATATTAGTTTTGCGTGACTTGTTAAAATAAAGGTCGCATTATACCACTCTAATTATAGTGAACTTTTTTGATGATGCTAATAGCCATCTGGACCCAAAAAGATTTAATACCATTTTGAAATAGCAATGACCATGGAGAAATGAAAGGGGTAAGAAAATTAAGTAGGCTCATGGAAACAAAAACCACACACACTCATCCAAAATAGTAAACTCATCAATTTTACCAAATGTAGTTTTCAAATACCTGCTTTAAACACGCATATAAAATTAAAATGTATGATTATTTCATTTTCCTCCTCTCTTTCCATTACCTTATATGAATTATATAGGTGCTAAAAGTCTGTTGAGCTGCACTGCAGTGTGATCAGATTGATTGCTTTTTTTGTGTGGGAAATCCCAACTTTCAGGGCTTTTGAGCTTCTTCCCTTGGGTTTGCTAATTTTAGTGGAGAGAAATTCTCCGATTTCCTGGATGAAGGTTGTAAAACTAATTGCCAAAATTTGGTAGAGCCAAGTGAAAATTTGAGAATGGGAATCTCACTGCTCAGTATATAGACTGTTTACTGAATCCTCTATCAGCTCCGGGGCCACCACTGGCAATGAGCTTGCTGTTGCAGAGTTTAGAGGGAATGGGGTTCAACTTCTCCCAGAAGTGAAATTTTTAATCCTCTGCTAGGATTATGGGAGAGGGAGTTAGCCAGGCATATTGGAAGAGAAAGAAGATCTGGGAGAAAGACAGGCCACATTGTTTTTTCTGGAGTTCCACCTGTCTTTTCTTTTGGGAAGTATCATGTCTTGAAGATTCTGACTGACACCGTGGGTGATCTCTGTACCAGCCATCTTGCTTCTGGGCTTCCCATGCTGTCAGCATATGTATCAGTGCTCTCTGCTGGTTTATATCAATTGCACCTACTTTTGCCTTCAAAAATATTAGAGTTGTTGTATTCTCCCTGTTCTCTTTGGCCTCATTGGTTGATGATGGATGCACGCTTTAACAATAATTATGGTTGGGTTTTGGAAGGTTGGTTGTAAACACATGTGTGGACCATCAGCATCTTTTAAAATAGTCCCCTTATCCTGTTATAGTGAATGATTGTTTTGTTTTCTAAACACCATTTTCTTCTTTTCCTCTATCAGGGTTTTTACCCAACCATGTTGTATTTTCAGGCATACAACTTTGAGGTTGAAATGACTTCACTCTATAGGGTTGTTAATTTGGAGACAACTATGGCATTTATGAATATGAAAAGTAGAATACCATAAGTTTCTTAGACCAATGGCAAAATAGGACCACAGTCTGTGAATTTGAAAGGAATCTACTTTCTGAAAATGAGTTTGTCCTCCCCAGAATGTATTTTCAGAAGCAAATGAAAAATTATGTTTGATTACTGAACATAAATTAGTAGAAATGGGTCATTGCCAATGCACAGGGAAATATGTTATTCAAAGACATGGCAGAATATGTGATTTAGTTTAAAATTTGGATGATATGGCAGATGGACTTCAGCAATAAGAATTGTTGGATTATCTAGAGGGACTTCATGGAAATCTCCCTAGTAAAGGGAGAAGAAATACTAATGGTGATGCCTTACTAATGGTACGTTGGTGAAAGTTGAAGTGAAGCCAAAGTAAACTCATGACCAACAATCCAGCAAGAAATGCACCTTTCCAGTGAGGTCGGAGGGAAGGAAGCCGAATTACAAGGCACTAGTGGGTATTAATAGAAATGGAGGATAGATACTGGAGAAATGTCAGATGTGAAGCCATGTTATCTGGCTCAGGATGCCTTACCCTTTCTACTTCATATTTGTGACATTTTCTAGACTCCATTAGTAGCAACGAAGTCTTGGTAGGTAAGATTCTGTTCTTGCTTCAGTAAATGGCCTTTTGCCTTGTGTCTGAGATTCTAGGTCTTTCATTTCATTGTTCACAGGGTGGGTGAGAGATTGAATAAGAGAGTAGAGCAGTGCAAATATGAGCTGCTCAATAAGACTTACTACATTGTTTTGTGGTATCTCCACCAGGGATGGTTTCTAATTCATTGTAAAAAAAAATATGGAGAACTCATATGCATGCAAATTACTTAGCATGCTCTCAAATCCCTGAGATGACTTTCTTATTTCCGTGCACCATTGAATATGTTTGAAGATAAAGCACTCCAGTGAAATCAGGTTTTTTACAGTTCTGGGCCCAATAAAAGCAACTTTTGTGGGAGCAACTTTAGTCCACTAAAGCCAAAGACCTTTCACAACTATTTGTATAAACCTATCTTGTAGATTGCCAGAAGAATTATAGAATATGAGGTTTTTATCCAAGTATATATAAACTGGATGTGTCTCACATGTTTTAGCCTTCTGATAGGAGAACATTGCTTGTTTCAATTTCCAATATCAACTAAGTGAAATGGCAAAATGCTTTTAAAACCATTTGCATTGGCTTTTTTCCCTTGATGGTTCATTTATTATTATCTTATCCTAGCTTCTTCTTGACTGGAACTGTGTTAAATGGTGCACTTTATACTGTTTTATTGCATCGTGCATAACACCATCCCAGAAAGAGCATCACAGTCAAAATATAAACAAAAAAATAGATGAGAAGTACAGAGATAGAAATGTAACTGAACCAGAATCAGTTTGCTCCTTGGTGAGTCAGGAACTGCACCAGGTGAGTTGTTGTACGAAGAAAACTTTATTTGTAGCAAACAAGGAGAGAACTTGGAATGATTTCCAAAGCTGTGACTTCCCAATAGAAGGTGAATGGGTACCTTTTATTTAGGCTTAGGATGAATACTTAGGGAAGCCTTGTCATCGTATGTATAAGGCAGCAGAAGGTCACACATGCACCTTAAGGAAACGTGCCTATGCCTACATTGTATGTTACGTAAATGAGGTTGAGGCTCCTTCTTTGACAGAGATTTTAGTATAATAATGAGGTAAATGTAATTGCTGGTCATTCCAGGGGTCACTCCACCGTCCATCTGCATGGGGTCGAGTCAGGGATTTAGCTCAACTGGTCTGGGTGCTCTGGGCTAGTGAAAGGTCCTTGTCAGGGCAGTCCCCATCACCTAAGGGGTGATTTGGGGTTTTATTTGCGTGAGTTAAGAGATAAGTTGGAAAGAAGAGCTTAAGGAAAAATGTAAAACAAAGGTCAGTGAGTACAAGCAGGTGGGCAGTAAAGGTCAATTCTTGGAGTCTAGCAGGTGACAGAAACTGACAAAAATATACACAGAAATTGGAGTCATGTGATTCAATTTCAAACATTTGACTTACCACTTACTGGTAATACTGGTAATTACTGGCAAGTAATACCACTTACTTTTGTGGTATTAGTAAGTATTAGTCAAGACACTAACACTTTGAATCTTACCTTTCCATGAATGTAAAATGTGAACATTTATGGCCATCTGTATGGGTTATTGCAAAGATTAAGTTAGATAATGTCACTTAAAAGCAATTACTTTTCAATGACTTCAGAACAGTCAATGAATAAATGCTAATAACTCCTTACATTAGTTTTGATCTGGGGTGATTTTCATAATCCAATTTTTATTTTCCCATTAATTATTTTTATTTACCTTAGTAATTTCTACTCCATGAAGCCGGTTTTTCTAAAACTGACAATGTGGGAACAGAATCAAAAAATAGGTATGTTCGTCTACTTCCAGTTAAGAAATAAACACTATTTAATCGGATGTAATTTATTTGAACTGTTGTACACCGTAGTCTTTGACTGATTTATTCTATGTAACATTATTTCCTAAAATATACTGGCAATATAATGAAAAAGATCACATGATTTAATATAAAGTAAAAATATTCTGTGGGAAAATCAGCATTGCACTACTATACTCCTATCAGGATATTTACATGCTAATTTATTTAAGAATTATAGTTAGAACTTTTAATGCGGAAAGAAAAAAATAACAAAAATACTTGTCCCGAAGGATATCTGAATTGTAAATGAGTAAATCTAACAAAAGAAGCCAGCACCATGAAAACAGGCCATAACACATCTTCCGTAGCACATATTAGTGTTTCCAAAAATAACATTTTAACTCATTTCCTTCAGCTTCAATTATTTGCGGATTAGCATAAATATATATTTTGAAAATTCTCATTGGTAATTACTAGATCCTTTCTAAACGGCTGATTTCTTAGCCAAAAATCATAGTTGCTTGATGGACTGAATTATTTCTATAAATTACTATCAGAGAAAACAGAGAGTCTTAAAGCATAATTATAGTTCCAGGTCATGCTTTTCAATAGTTAATGAGTATGTTGATGTAGAAAATGTATTTTTATATCAACTTAATGCATTGAAAGTCAAGTTCTTGTAATCTCAATTCTAGTCATTATTTTGAAAAGAATAAGGTCTCCATATTTTCCAATCAAATAAGGAATCATGTCTGAAATCATGATAAAAAAGTAAATTATGGGGCACCTGGACCACTCAGTCAGTTAAGCAGCCAATTCTTGATTGTGGCTCAGGTCCTGATCTCACAGTTCATGGTTCGAGCCCCTCATTGGGCTCTGTGCAGACAATGCAGCGTCTGGTTGGGATCCTCTCTCTGTCTCTCTCTCTCTGTCTCTCTCTCTCCCTATCTTTTAACCTCTTTCCCTCTCTCTCTTGACCTTTCTTTGCCTTTCCTCCACACGTGCAAGCCTTCTCTCTCTCTCAAAATAAATATACTTAAAAAAAAGTAAAATATCTCTTTTAGTCAATGATCAGAGCTTAACGTGGAGCGTGATCCCAGGAGCCACAAGATCATGACCTGAGCCGAAATCAAGAGTCGGACATTTAACCAACTGAGCCACCCGGGCGCTCCAAGCCCAGGTTATTCTTATGCCATTTAAGATGTAAAAGATTTTCGGGGCGCCTGGGTGGCGCAGTCGGTTAAGCGTCCGACTTCAGCCAGGTCACGATCTTGCGGTCCGTGAGTTGGGCTCTGGGCTGATGGCTCAGAGCCTGGAGCCTGTTTCCGATTCTGTGTCTCCCTCTCTCTCTGCCCCTCCCCTGTTCATGCTCTGTCTCTCTCTGTCCCAAAAATAAATAAAAAACGTTGAAAAAAAATTAAAAAAAAAGATGTGAAAGATTTTCTTGCTAAATGGAACATACTGTCATATCATGATAATAGAAACTTCACAAATAAAAGTGTGTACAACAAAAGTTTGTTTTACTCACCCAAATTGTTGTCATCTGTTCCTATGTATAAAGTATTTCTCTTAAAATTCATACCATTTACTATAATACCCACTAATCAGCCTTTTCTAATAATAGTATCAAACACCATTAACAAATGTTGCCATAACTTTCACCACCCCTGCACGTCACCTCTATAACTACTGACTAATACTTTTCTTTATATTAAATGTTCTTTTTTTTAGACTTGTCAACTTACTTATATGCTTACTTACAGCTTGCTCATAGATGAAATTCAGAATGACTAGAAATAAACAGAAATAACTATTAAGTAATGCGGTAAGGGAAGCAAAATAGGACAATTTTATTTTAGGTAGGCATTTTGAGTATAAAGCCTAGCTTTTCCTTATTAAAAAGAAAATTATCATCTCTTCTTTTAAAAAAGTATTTTAATGTTTATTTATTTTTGAGAGAGAGAGAGAGAGAGAGAGACAGAGTGCAAGGGACTGAGGGGCAGGGAGGAAGACACAGAATCCAAGGCAGGCTCCAGGCTCCGAGCTGTCAGCACAGAGCCCGATGCGGGGCTCAAACCCACCAACCCTGAGATCAAGACCTGAGTTGAAGTCAGATGCTTAACCAACTGAGGCACACAGGTGCCCTGAAAATTATCATCTCTTGATCATACATGCTTGATGAGGCAAGCAACAAAGTGATACGCTCTCCTGTATTAGAAAGAATAAAAGAAATTGTAAAAGGAATAACTTCCATTATGTTTTTAATATCACAGTTATGTTAATTTATTCTTTGCATATTAATACAAAATTTATGTAATTAAAGGTCAAATAAAATATTTTTAATAATAACATAAAAAATCAAAAGATTAATGTTCTTTGTGAATGTTAGATGCTCAAATCCATAACTAAACACAGGTTGAATATTTTCATGATTAGTTTTGTGTTGGTTATGTACGAGTCAAAATTCATGCCTGAATCTTTACCAGTTTAACAAGAATAATCTCATCATGTATCTGGGTTATAGAATGCTGGTTTTCCAGAATCACTCTCCTTAATTGAACACTACATTTTAATAAAAAAGTTTAATGAATTTCATTTTGCCGGTGAATCATGAATCTTGTCATGAATCTTAGAATTTTTCTAAGGGAAATGCTATACTGAGTTTATAATGTTTCACCATTGTGGTGATTATATTTTAAATCTGAATTCAATGAAAAACAATATGAACTCTCCATAAAAGTATGGCTAACATATTTTTATTAAAGTTTGGAAAAATGTTTGTTAATACTCTTGTATCATTTTGATAATGCCTACTGTTAGCTGGTAGTAAGACAAACAACAATGTTAATAGATGATTTAGGTATTATTGAAACTCAGTGCTAAACTGTGCATAGGCGCCATTATATTAATTGTGTCCTGTAATCTTTTCTCCCATTCCTTCACAGTTTTCGTATTTACCTCACTTTGTACAAATGGGACAATGTTTAATTCAATAAAAGAACAATAATTAATTGACAAATTAGACTATTTGTGACCTTGTTGGATAACACAATTACATTAATACTATTGAATGGTCAATCCTTGTTATCAAAGTAAGAGTAAAAAGATGTTAGTTATTTGTTGTTTAAAATAAATGTTTTCTCAAGATGCCTGGGTGGCTCAGTTGGTTAAGCATTTGACTCTTAATTTAGGTTCAGGTAACGATCTCATGATTCGTGAGATTGAGCCCCACGTAGGGCTCTGTGCTAACAGCAAGGAGCCGCCGTGGGATTCAGTCTCTCTCTCTCTCTCTCTCTCTTTCTCTGTCTCTGCTCCTCCCCCTCTCATACTCTCTCTCTCAAAATAAGTAAACTTTAAAATAAAATGAATAAAATAAAATAAAATAAAATAAAATAAATGTTTTTTTAGTGTGATCTCCCAGAAAATACCGACCGTTGGTACTTCAAATAAAGACCACTATTTGGCTATAAGTATAACATTTAGAAATGAGGGAAGATTAAACTTCTGATCTGTATCAGGTTAGGAGACTGGAACAAGCAGTTAAATGTTACACTAAGCAGTTAAATGTCAGTCTGGTTCAGATACAGTTCTAGGTTTAGTTTGACAAAGAATAGGGTTGACCCAGAAACATAATAATGAAGACATCTTTTACTGCTTTTAGTAGTATAAACAATAAAACCACTAAAATAATGAAAGCTTGGAATGTATTATTAAAACAGAGATCTATGCTCATTTAAGGTGTTTTTCACTGTAAGTTCTACAATAAAGTTTTCTAAGCCTACATCCTGAGAAAAATGTAGAGTTTAATCAAACACAAATAAAATAATTAATACAAAATTAATACAAATAATAATGTTTTAAAAATAAAAATAAAATAATATTTATTAAAAAATAATTTGTTTAAAAAATAAAAAAATAAAAATAAAATAAAAATAAAAAATAAAATAAAATAAATAAAATAAAATAAAATTAAATTAAATTAAAAAAAATAAAAAATTTGTTACACCCAGTGCTAAGATTTGGTTATCATGATTTTATTGTCCAGTTTAGTTGGGTTTATTTAGGATATGGGAGAATTAAATCAGTATAATGAATGCAAATATGTTTATATGAATACAAAACAAACAAAACCAGCATAGGAAGAAACTAAGGCACTCGGAGAAACTGATTACTTTATGAGTACTGTTAAAATGAAATGAGTTGAAGTAGAGTCTGGAAAAATACAGGCCCTAGTCAAAAAGTTTAGAGAGCTCTTTGGCTAGGCACTTGTAGCTTACTCTGAATAATATAACTCATATATTATCATTTATTTAAACACTTACTGAATATCAAATAAATGTTATGTACCAGGCTATCCAGGCTCTGAAAGAATGTCCATGAAAAAAAGACAGCCCTCATGTCTCCTGGAGGAGACTGCCTGGGGAATAAGAAAAAAGCGTGTAGGATGGCATCTGGAAGTTAGGAAAGGTTTCCACCCTGAAGTGACTTGAGTTGGATTTTGAAGGATGCACAGGAATCAGTCAAAATAAGGAGGAAAAGATCTTCAGAAAAAAAAAAAAGCAATGGTCTGCATAAAGAAGCAGGCACATTGGAGGATGTACAAAAAGCTTCATATAATCTGAAGCATAGTCTGCTTTTCCTGAAATGGCTCGTCACAAATTTGAAGACATTGGGAGGCACTAGGAGATATAAGAACATTATTTTTTAAATAAAGAATTAAACTTCAGGGGCGCCTGGGTGGCGCAGTCGGTTAAGCGTCCGACTTCAGCCAGGTCACGATCTCGCGGTCCGTGAGTTCGAGCCCTGCGTCGGGCTCTGGGCTGATGGCTCAGAGCCTGGAGCCTGTTTCTGATTCTGTGTCTCCCTCTCTCTCTGCCCCTCCCCCGTTCATGCTCTGTCTCTCTCTGTCCCAAAAATAAATTTTAAAAAGTTGAAAAAAAAAATTAAAAAAAAAAAGAATTAAACTTCATCATCAAGGTTACCATTAAAGACTATAATTCCTTCTTAGAAAGACTGTTCAAATTTTGGTATTTCAATTTTATTTCAGAGTAATTGAAAAGAATTAATTGCAATGTTTTGCAAATAAAATCTGATGATCTTGCTTTTTAGATGGGCAAATGGACTTTGAAGGAGACCTTGTTAGGGAGACTGGCTGACACAGTGTAAATGCATCATTAATGGAACTAGGGTTAAGGCGATAGTTATAAAAGAAAAAAGAAAGACAATATCTGCAAGGTATATGTAATGAAAAATGGACAACTTTGTTCTAGAGTAAAGAAAGAGACATAATTCTATAATGCATGTAAGTAACTGATACTTTAAAACTAAGAGATATTATAACTATTGGACTTGAGGAAATAAAAGGGAAAATGGCAATTTTGGAGTAAAGGTAGAATGCTTTTTTTTTTTTTTTTTTCTCTCTCTACATTTCACTGTGGCATGTGCAAGGAAGGGAATCCAAAAGTCAGAAAGAAATAAGAGAAGCAAAATTTGATTGGCTATATGGATCTTTAAAACCAAAATCACATGTGATTGACGACTAAATCTTGCCATCTCTTTTTATTTTTTATTTTTTAATGTTTATTTATTTTTGAGAGAGAGAGAGAGAGACAGAGTGTGAGCAGGGGAGGGAGAGAGAGAGAGGGAGACACAGAATCCAAAGCAGGCTCCAGGCTCTGAGCTGTCAGCACAGAGCCTGACGTGGAGCTCAACTCACTAACAGTGAGAACATGACCTGAGCTGAAGCCGAAAGCTTAACCTACTCAACCACCCAGGGGCCCCTCTTGCCATCTCTTTATTGATGAATAAGTGAACTGAGTAAAATTGTTCTTTAAAGTTTCTTACTACTCAAAATTCAGGGTTATAGTCATTCTGCTATCTGAATATGCCAATGCATAGCTAAGGATGTTTGGGTAATTAAACATGTGCACTTTACTACTTTTGTGGAACATCTATTGCTTTCATCAACGAGGAAGCATTTAGCTGATTCATAATAACAGAATAATGTGCCATTAACCATATCGGATATACAAGTAATTTGCCATGAAATATTGTTCCTTGCAAACTGAAGTGATAGAGGTCTAATAATAAAATAATTTAAAAGATGAGGAATAGGCGGTCAAGAAGTTGAAATGTAATCAAAATGTTAACATGCACTTTTTCTACTTTGGAAAAATTTTCAGCAAATTACTCTAAAATTCTTGATAACTGCATTCACTAGTTTCTCTTAAAAGACAGACATGTCTTTTTTTTTTCTTTTAAATCTTTGTGTCAATAACACTCAAAATAATTTTGATTAAAAACAGTAGCTATCTCTTCACTAGGTGAAAAGAATGAAAGTCTCAGTTTCTTTGTAATGACTGATATTTTCAGTCAATAAAATTATTTTTTAAAATTTTTAAATGTTCATCTTTAAGAGAGAGAGAGAGAGAGAGACAGAGGGAGAGAATTAGTGGGGGAAGGGCAGAGAGGGAGACCGAGGATCTGAAGCAGGCTCTGAGCTGTCAGCACAGAGACCGATGCAGGGCTCGAACCCAAAAACTGCAGGATCATGCCCTGAGCTGAAGTCAGGTGCTTAACTGACTGAGCCACCCAGGCACCCCAATAAAATTCTTTTTTTAATCAGTAAACTTGAATCAACTTTCCAGATTTTAATGTAATCTACCAAGTTATATATATTTTCCCCTACTTATAATCTTCTACTTCTAGTGCCCTGTATTAAATACACTATGACCACAAAATTGTGAGAATGAATCATTTTTTAAGAAAATTATAAAAATAGAAGACATTTTAAGTTTATATATTTAGAAAGTGACTCGGTAAGTATGGTAGAAAGAAACGGAAACTATAAGCTAATATTATTCTGCAAAATGACTTTCAAATAACCAGTGTCCATCATTTTTTTTTAATAAAGGGAGGGTCTCTTGAATGATTCTATTCGTTACTTTTCTGATTAAGCATTGCTGATGAAAAGAGTTAAATGTTCACGTATGAAAATGATCATACTGTGTTCTAAATTGGTTATCATAAGGAGATTATGAAAAACCCAAATGATGAGTAGAGATAATTGAAATAAGGGAATAGAAAACAATATGACTTTTGTGGTTCATAGACCTTTATCTCCCAGGACACAATTAAAAGTTATACAACAGAACTGAGAATCTTGTAAAACACAGCTGGCAATACAATATGTGAATAATTTCTGCCTCAGAGGGAGATGAATAAAGCAGAATGATTTCAGTTCATGGTAGGATTTATAAAAGTCTTATTTGGAGCAGTCATTTCTCACAGCACGTGGAGATGCAAAGGGTATCAATTTCTGTAGTCTTCAATTCAGCTGTGCTGTAAACAATATTAAGGTTACATGAAGTATTAACTTAAAAGTTCAAAGAATGAAACATAAAAATCTCTTGTTGCCCAAAGGAATATCAGAGAAATGTACGTTCAATGGAATTTTGTTAGCATGGAAAGTGTTTATTTAGGTACACAAGGCAAATTGGCTATAGAACGAGAAGTTGAATGCTAAGCATCCTGATTTTTATGCTTTACTTACTCACCTTTATTATCAGCTGGACTGATAATAATTATATAAGACATGAGTGTATATGTATCACACATATATAGCAGATAACATATAATACGTATATTTCATATGTTAGATAGTGGTTGCATCTATGTGGAACAAAATGAATGAAAATTGTAAGAAGCTATATCTTCGAATTTTGTAATAATATTTGAATACTAGTGCAATTAAAAACAAAACTCACTCTCTATATTAGATGACATTTCCTAAAGAATTGCAAAACAAGTCAGTTTTCAATTTATATGCCCACAAGTTAGAGAAGTTCAAAATGAGATAATGGTATCAGTTATTTTGTCATTCTCTAGAAAGTTTATTAATAGAGAACACACTATCAATTTTTTTGTCAAGGATTTGACAGGGTGATGATGTGATGGTAGGAAGAATAGAAAGAGGTCTAAATGTTTGTAAATTCAGTTAGATAAACATTTTCTCTTAAAAATAAGTACCTAATGACCATTTCTCGATTCTATGAGTATTTCCTTCAACATCTATCATCAAAATTGCACAATTAAATTTTTGAATATTCCCTAAATTGTATTAATTATTCCTAAACAATATTAATCCTGCATATGTTGGACTGAGGGTTGTCTATTTGAACAATGTTTAAATATATCACACTGTTTCATTCCCCCTCCTCCTTTTCCACCAGGTATTTTGTGTCTTAAAAGCTTAGCTTTTGAAGAAGGGCAGTGGAGGTATATTATTATGAATTTTTGCAGAAACAAACATTGCATGTGTTTCAAATATGTGTATACACACACAGCCATATGTGATTGGTAGGATATAAGGAAAATGGCAATGCTGGATATTTTTATGTGAGAGATCATACATAATGATCATTTTCTTCTCCTGGTCTCTATTTTCTATAATGAAAAAGGATTATGTCTGGTTAGAGAGGAAAACATTTATTTTTTTTTTTTAAGGAAAAAAAGCTACTTGATAGATCAAACAACATAAAAACGTAGTTTTAGAAAAAAAGAATCTCACAGAAGGGAGGACTATTATAGTTGTTATAAATAATACAAAAAGTCTGATAGTCAAAGAAACTTTTTGTATATCTATATAGGATAATCAAATGTAAAAATGCTTAGGAAGATTAATTTAATGAGGACAATTCAGATGCTAAAACCTATAAAAAGGCAATATGCTGAGGCTGGCTTTAATATCTGATGTATACAAATTGCTGATGGGTAGAAAGAATAATTGCATAGACTTTTAGGAACTCTAAAATTTATAGTTAGTACAAAAATCCTTGATGAGTACTTTAAATGCCATGAAATGTTCAGTTATGAAGTAACATTCTGTTTATGCACTCTGTCACACTCACTAGTCAGAATTAATAATACCTTCCAGGTAATAGTGTTGAAATCATTCTAAATTTAGTTTCTTGGCTGTAGAGGAAGTTTTGCTTAGATCTTACACCTTAACACTTCAAAAATTCATATTAAGTAAAGTGCCACAGATCAAACACTTGAAATATTGTAATATTTCAGAGTAAGTTGGAATGTTCATTTGTTAGGAATGGCAATTGGAGAAGAACCACTGCCACTTACTGGCCTGTGTCCTCTTCCTAGAGGTACACAAGAGATTTTTTTCCAGCCTTCCTTACGTTAGATTGGGACTGTGTGAGATGGTGTGAGTTTTCAGGATATTCTTTCTCTCCATTTTGGCTTCAAGCAAAGTGCTCTAAGGTGCTGCTGTTTCGACAGAGACACTGGCTGCTTTCTGCGTGGCAGGAGACCTGTAGAGAAAAGCTTTCTGACCCATGTTGGACTCTTATATGAGCCAGGAGTAAACTTGCTTTTTGAGTCTATGGCATAGTTAGCTCTATCTTGGCAAATACAGGAATGCTAACCAATAGCTGAGGAATGATATGTTTCTTGGTTAGTTTCCTAATATTAAGGTATTTTGGTTTGGGTAACAGCATATATAACTCTTGTTTTTTTGTGTTTTGTTTTGTTTTGTTTTTTGTGGTGATGAATTCATTTTTTGCCACACTCCAAAATTTTAATGTTGAAATGTTCAACATTAAAAAAATTAATGTTGAAATTAATGAAATTAATGTTCAGATTTCATGTTGAAAACACACGAAAGTAGACCCCATCATTACACTCTGTTTTTCCCTAGGAATTGTAATGGGAATTAAAAAAATAGCCCATAAAACACTAGAAATTGCTCTTTTCTGTATTCCAAGGCAGGAAGTCTCGTTTGTTTTAGCCATGGATCTATTATTTGGGAAACAGATTGATTGAAGTTTGTGATTTAGAGAGGAGTGGTTTAGACAAAACTTTCTGTGTATGCTAAATAATAGGAATTTGGGGTATGGGGTGGCAGCCTAAGTGAAACCAGGTGACAGCTGGAAAAAAGTGGACTTAAGGGAGAGGGAAGATGTTGAGACTGGGGAGCAAGGCAGAAATGGAATCAATTCTATAAGATTTTCCTGTTTGAGACGTATCTCTATCAGATAAAATCTTCAGTTAAAGTCTAACACACATACATGTACACAACACACCCTCATCTCATTACTGGCAGTTGAAAGAGTAAAGGAAATGTTGGTATTCAAGGTATAGTGGTGTGCAGAAAGAAGGCATGGGTTCAGGAGATGAAAAATGGTTTGTTAAGCAGGTGAAGGCAAGAAATTGCCTAGTTCAGAGGTGAACTAGAAACAAGGCTGTTTCTTGACAAATACACAAGTGGAAGGTAGTTTTGTATGGAATAAAAGTGGAGGTGTCTTCCTGCTGAAACTCCCACAGTTCCTACAACATTTCATTTGTATAGTAAAGGAAAAAGTGATCAGGAATCCTAGAAGACTTGGAGGTATAGATAAGAATTCTTTATTACTTTTATTTTTAACCACATATTTTGTTAACTTACTAAATGTTGCCACTTTTTAAACCTCAGTTTCTTAATGCTTATATATTTATTCATTTTGAAAGAGAGGAGGTTAGGAACAGAGAGAGAGGGAGAGAGAGAATCCCAAGCAGGCCTCACGCATTCAGTTCAGAGCCCGACGTGGGGCTTGAACCGAGGAACCAGGAGATTGTGACCTGAGCTGAAACCAAGAGTCGGATGCTTAACTGAATGAGCCACCCAGGTGCCCTAAACCTCATTTTCATAGTGATCAATGTAAGAGAATGTTTAGAAGAGCTATATCATTAACTTAATACTTTGGTAAAGTCAACTTATAGTAGGGATTACAAACAGATAGCTAGCTAGAACATTTATGTAATTATGTTTTCATATGCACAGGGTAAGGAAATTTATATGTGAGTTTTTCCCCAAAATTTCAGTAAGAAGTGTGACCTATGAAGCTTTGTCTTCAATATATATGGGACATATATGCTTCTCTGTATAGACAGCAAAGAGCAGATTAATAGCCCAGTTTTCTGGGGTCAGGATCCTATATTCAAATCCTCTCTGTATCACTTACCAGTCAGATGATCTGTAACAAGTTACTTAACTGTCCCCTGTCTCAGTTTCCTCACATACAAAATGAAGATAATAATAGCACATTCCTCTCAGGAGTTTTGTGAGAATTAAATTAAATAAATATCGTAAATAAAATATCTTGGTGGTCTCAGGTCCCAGATGTAAATTTTCACAGCAACATCCTTTCATTCTCGGAAGTAAATTATATGGCCACCCCACATATAAGACTGCCAGAAAAGCGATTGGTCAAAAATAACTTCTCACATATATTAACTAATTTAGTAGTATTGCTATTGTTGATATTAGTATTTATTGGTTTAAAATGATAAAATGAAACTTTAAAGGGGCTTCTGGGGGGCTCAGTCGGTTAAGTGCCTGACTCTTGAATTTGGCTCAGGGCATGATGCCAAAGCCGTGGGATGGAGCCCTGTGTGGGGCTTCGTGCTGAGTGTGGAGTCTGCTGAAGATTCTCTCTCTCTTTCTGCCCCTCCCCTCCACTTGTGCTCTCTCTCTCTCAAATAAATAAATAAATAAACAAACAAACAAACAAACAAACAAACAAGGGGTGGCTGGATGGATCAGTTGGTTAAACGACCGGCGCAGGTCATATTCTCACAGTTTGTGAGATCGAGTCCTGTGTTGGGCTCTGCATTGATGGTGTATACCACGCTTGAGATTCTCTCCCTCCCTCTCCTCTGCCCCTCCCACACATACACACTCTCTCTCTCTAAAAAAATAAAAATAAAGATTAAAAAAATTAAATGACAAATACAATTAATATCTCTTTTATGGGAATCAGATTATGTTGAATATCTCAGGGAAGTCTTATTCTATTCTCTGTTTACATCACAAATTGTCACTTGAAATGAAGTCTTCATTTTCATTTTATTTCTGTTTTGAATAATAGTTATCAAGTACCTTTATAAATATTTAGGTATGTGTTTCTTGATGAATTAATAAAACATATAAAGACAACTGCATCATTTAAGACTTCATGATGCAACTGTGGGAAGCACAAGCCAATTTGGCTAATAAAAAAATAAAAACAAATATATCAAATAGTTGTAAAGTCAAGAAAAAGATCAAAGTTCAAACGAAGTTTGTTTCAACCATTAAATCAACATACTTTACCAAGAATCTGGTTTTTCTTTGTATTCACCCAAACTTTCATCAATATTGAGATTGTCTTCTGGCTTGACTCAGTGGCCCATGGTAGCTCTAAGCTCTTATCTTTTGCCACCAAAATAGTTGCAGCAGTTTTTGACTTTAAAACATCACCTCATACCATGTACATTTATTGGTATAATAAATGGGTTCAATCCTTGATGTCTATGGGTAGCAAAAATCTATAGGATCCAGTACTTGAATTAGGACCAGAGTCATGACCAACCCTATTATAACCACATCCCTGGGAAAGGGCAGAATTCCCAAAGAAAATAGGGTATACAAGAATAAGAAGAGAGAAATATATTCTGAAGAAGACAACAACAAATGTTCACTGCCATCTGCTCAAGTACATAATAAATGCAGATGGAATAAACAGTTATTTTGCCTGTATCAAATTATATCAGTGTTAATAGTAAATGCTAGATCCTAAAGCATGAATTTGACATTAACTGCACTCAACTTTATTTCCTCATTTTAACAATTTTATATACACATATATGTATATATATGTATGTATATATATATATACGTATATATGTATATATATGTATGTATATATGTATGTATATATATGTATATATATACATATATACATATACAAATATATATGTATATATATATTTGAGGAAGTTCCCCTCTATTCCTAGTTCGATGAGAAATTTTACTATTACAAGTTGAATTTTGTTAGCTGTCTACATCAATTAATGTGATATGATTTTTCTTTTTTAACCTGTTGATGTGGCAGATTAAATTTTGAATGGTAAACTATACCTGCAATGAGTCCCAGCTGGTTTTGGTGTATAATTTTTTTTATACATGGTTGGAATCAATTTGCTAATATTTTGTTGAAGATTTTGCATTTATGTTTGTGAGAAATATTGGTCTATAGTTATACTTTTAAAAAAGTCTTTAGCTACTTTAGTAATCCTGATTTCATAGGATGATTAAGGAAGTGTTTTTTAGAAGAGACTTTTGGAGAAATGATACCATACTTACTTAAATATTTGGTAGAATTCACTGGTAAAACTATCCAGACCTGGTGCTTTTTGCTATTCAATATTTATTCAATTTTTTAAGAGGTATATAGACCTATTCAAAGTATCTAGTTTTTCTGTGTTTTGTAGTTTGTGTCTTTCAAAGAATTTGTCTATTTAATCTATGTTATCAAGTTGATAAGCATACATTTGTTTGTAGTGTTCCTCTATTATCCATAAAATGTCAGTGGGTTTAGAACTGATGATCCCTCTACTTATAATGGTATTTGTGTCTTCTGTCTTTTTTCCCGGTTAGCTTGCCTAAAGGTTTATCATTTTAATTACTCTTTTCCTATAAAAACCTTTTTGTTCAGCTGATTTTATTGTTTTTAAATTCATTGATATCTGCTCTAATTTGTACAGGCTTAAATTGCTCTTTTTGTCTAGTTTCCTAAGGTAGAAACTTAGATTATTATTTTAGATCTTGTTTCTTTAATATACACCTTTCGTGCTATACACTTTACCTAAGTACCTTTTAGCTGTATTCTCAAAACTTTTATAAGTTGTATTTCAACTTTTATTTAAGTAGTTCAATACATGTTTTAATATCTCTTGAGATAACTGTTTTGATCCATCTTACTTAGAAGTGTGTTTTTCAATCTCTAAATATTTTGAGATTTTCCAGCTATCTTTCTATTATTTGTTTCTAGTTTAATTTCACTGTATTCTGAGGGCATATTTTGTATAATTTCTATTATTTTTAATTTGTTAAGGTTTATTTCATACCCCAAAACATGGTTTATATTGTTAAATACTCCATGTAAGTTTGAGAAGAATCCGTAATCTGCTGTTACTGGCTGGAGTAGTCTATAAATGTCAATTAGATCAACTAGATTGATGGCACTGCTCAGGTCAACTATATCCTTATTGATTTTTCTGCCTGCTTGAGCTATCAGTTACAGAGAGCAGAATAGTAAGTCGCCAACTATGGTAGTAGATTTGTCTTTACCTTTATCAGTTCTGTTTTTGCTTCTTATATTTTGATGATTTTTTTTAGATATACACACATTTAGTATTGTTTTATCTTCTTAGAAAATTGACCCACTTATCAATATGTAATGCTCCTTTTCCCCTCATAATTGTCCTTGTTCTGAAGTCCATTTTTTATGGAATTAATATAGCTACTCCAGCTTTCTTTTGATTCTTTTTAACATAATACATCATTTCCTCACTTTACTTTTAATCTATCTGTGTCTTCATATTTCAAATGGGTTTCTTATAGATAGCATACAGTTGGGTCATGTTTGTTTTGTGCATTCTGACAATCTCCGTTTTACCAATTGTATTATTCACATTTAAAGTGATGATTGATAAAGTTGGATTAATATCTACTATATTTTAAATTGTGTTCTGTTTATCAGATTTGCTGATAAACCTTCTTGGTTTTAATTAAGCTTCTTATATGATTCCGTTTCTGTCTTCTCTTGGCATATTATACTTATTTCTAAAATATTTTTTATCTACTTCCCTAGAATTTTCCATATGTATTTTTCACTAATTTAAATCTTTTATATAACACTACATCATTTCTCATGTAGCTCAGTTACCTTGTAACGGAATATTATACATTTATTTTTCCCATCCCTATATATTGCTGTCGTTTGTTCTATTTTTCCATATGCTTTAATCACCAATATATTTGTTACTTTAAATAGTCATCTTTTGGATAAATTAAGAATTAGAAAAATAAAATATTTTATTTAACCTTAAGTTTTTCTTTTTTCATTGCTCTTCGTTCCCTATGTAGATCTGAGTTTCTGATGTATATAATTTTCTTTCACCCTGAAAAACTTCTTTTAACATTTTTTGAAAGGTGGGTCTGCTAGCAAAGGATTCCCTCAATTTTTGTCTGAGAAAGCTTTTATATCTCCACTTTTGAAAGACGATTTTCCTCAATAAGGAAATCTCAGTTGGTGGTATTTTTCTCTCAACATTTTAAATACTATACTTCACTTCCTTTTTGTCTATATAATTTCTAACAAGATGTCCATTGTAATTCTAATTCTTGTTTCTCTATAGGCAGAATAAATTTAAAGATTTCTGGCTTCTTTCAAGATTTACTCTTTTCATACTTTGAATATTATATACCTATCTTTTTTTTTGTTTGTTTTGTATTTATCCTTTTTGATGTTCTCTGAGCTTCCTAGATCTGTGGTTTGTCTGTCATTACTTTTAGAAAATTCTAGGTCATTATTATTTCAAATATTTCTTCTACTCTGTTCCCTCTTCTGGTGTTCAAATTATGTGTTAGATGGATGATACATCTTTCAAAACTGTCCTGGAGTTTTTGGATAATCTGTTCTATATTTTTTTCATTTTTCATTTTTAGTTTGGGAAGTTTAAACTGATCTTTAAGTTTATTTATTATGTCCTTACCCATATCCAGTCTTATGAGCTGTCAAAGACATTCTTCATTTCTGTTTTATTGTTTTTGATGTGTAGTTTTTCTTTGCAGAAGGCTCAGCTGTAATCCACTATTATAGTGGATTTCTGTCCACATGGTGGTAAGGTGTGGAGTAAGGGAAGCATTCAATCACCCACCTAAAATGTCAGCATTGTAGTTGGGCCATGTCTCTGTGTTATTATTAATCTTATGAGCCTATTGGAGGCTTCCTTCATTTCTGTTATGTTTCTTATTTCTAACATTTCCTTTTGATTCTCTTAGAGTTTCCATCTCTCTTCTTATATTACTCATATATATATATACATATTATCTAAATGTATATATATAATGTATTATATATATAAAATATATATTATATATAACACATATATAATATATATTATATATAACACATATATAATATATGTATTATATATAACACATATATTATATATTATATATGTATAATATGTATTATATACATATTATACATATATAATATATATATTATATATATGTATTTACTTTTTCTTAACGCCCTTAACATATTAATCATTGTTATTTTACAATACCTCTCTGATAACTCCAATACCTTATTGCATTATCTGTCTGGTTCTGATGCTTGCCTTATCTCTTCGGATTATTTATTTTTCTCCTTGCCTTTTAACGTGCCTTCTAAGTTTTTGTTCAAAGTTATACATAACGTACCAGGTAATAGGAGCTGATTTAAATAGGCATTTTGTATGTGGTTTTACATTAACTTTCCTAAGGATTGGCTTGTATTTAATCTTTGTTGTAGCTGTAGGTGCAGAGACTTCGATTTCCTCTCCCCTAAAGAGTCTTTATATTTCGGTTCTTTCAGCTTTAATACACTGTTTACTGGAGCTGTGTTGTTATAGTGATAAGACATCGTGGAGGGGTGCCACTGTATAATCTTATGATTAAATCTCAGTCTTTAGAAGGCTAGTTCTTGGGCTGTGATCTTCACAAGTATTTTTAGTCTTTTTCTCCATTAGCTGAGACAGAAAGACTAGAGGGTTCTGGAGTGGAAGAAATGTCCCTTTTTGGGTACAATATTACTGTGGTAGAGTCGTTACTCCTGAAGTATATAACCAGTTGTACGAAGAATGCTCTTGGTGTATTTCACAAGGGTTACTCTTGCCTTCCCACTGCCAGAACCATAAAGGGGTCTTTCTTGGCCCTTTACTATGAAAACCTCATAGGGTTTTTGGAGTTACAAATTATCAAAGTACAAGGACTCTTCTGAAAGTGAGCCCCAGGAGTTTTTCACTCTTAAGCTAGTCCACATTCAAGTTCCATAACGTGGTAAGTTATTTGTTTCTACTAATTTACAGTTCTAGGAGTTTTTTGCTCTATAAGCAGATTTCAACTGCAACTATCTGAATTATCCTGTCTCTCTGGATTTTAGGTTGATAGTTTGCCATGAAACCTCAAATATTAGAGAGATCCAAGAAAAGTTATTAATTTTCATTTATTAAGTTTTCCTTATTTTGAGAATAGGTTTGACAACTTCCAAATCTCTTCATATGGGAGCTGAGTGGATACTTATATAGAGATATAATAATTTCAGATATGATTATAATATTGTAATGACCTCAGAAACTTAAAATGACCACTTCAGGCAAATTTTAAGTAAAAGAATTCACATTACATAATTTTTAATCATTAACTTAGATTTTAAAATTATTTAATTTAATCAAGTATTTGACATGCAATGTATTTTGCAAACTATTAGAACAATTTAAAGATTACTACAAAATATTACAAAATGGAATGATTTTTGAAAAATATTTAATCAATCATGACAGAATTGCAATTATATTTATTCTTCTATATTTGAATATATGTTTTAACTGATGTTTTACATTTAAAATATTGTTTTGATGATTTTCAAGAATGGAAATCATTCTGGACTTTTAAAATCTAGAGTGTTAGGACACCAAAAAAGATGATGTATGCACACACACACACACACACACACACGTTTTGTCTTTCCTTTAAAAAATTAAATCTAAGCTAATGTAGCAATACCATAGATCATTGGGTTTGGGGGGTTACTGTTTTTTTGATTGTTTTTACAGACACTTTAAAATTTTTTATCTGGATTACAGAGAAGGTGTCTAGAAAATTCTGTTGTGTAATTCTTTGGACTTCTTTTCTAAGGCTATATTTAGCAGATTTGAGCATGAATGCTGTAGTTTTTAAGCTTATATTTATGTAGTGGCTATACTCCTAGCCTCTGAAAACCACCATTCTACTCTGTTTCCGTGAATTTGATTTTTTAAAGTTCCAAATGAGATAATGTAGTATTTGTCTTTTGTGCCTAACTTATTTCACTTAGCATCATGTCCCTTAGGTTCATCCATGTTGTTGCAAATGAAAAGACTTTCTTCTTTCTAAGGCTGAAAAATATTCCATTTATATATAGGTCACATTTTCTTCATCCATTCAATCAACAATGGACACTTAGATGAAATCCGTGTCTTGCCTATTATTCATAATACTGAATTGAACATGGATGTAGATATCTCTTTGAGGTGTCTATTTTAGTTCCTTTGGATATATATATATACACTCCGAAGTGAGATTGCTGGATTATAATGTAGTTTTATTGAATGTTTTGAGGAGCCATCATACTGTTTTCCTTAATGGCTCTGCATTCCCACCAATATTGTCCTAAGGTTCCTTCTTCTACACATCCTTGCCAACACTTGTCATCTTCTGTCCTCTTGATGATAGTCATTCTAACTGGTATAAGGAGATGTACTGCAGTTTTGATTTGCATTTCTCTGATGATTAGTGATGTTGAGCATTTTTCATATATTTTCTGGCCATTTGTATATCTTTTGGAAAATATTTATATTCTTTTTTTTGCCCATTTAAAAGAAAATCAGATCACTCATTTTCTTAGTATCAACTGTTTGAGTTCCTTATAGATTTTGGATATAAACTTCTTATCAGATGAATGGTTTGCAAATATTTTCCAATTTGTAGGTTTTCTCTTCACTTCGTTTCCTTTTATGAAATAATAGGAAATTTATATGTTTATATTATATTTACATAATATCTGTTTAATATTTTGTTTTTAACACTGGTTACTGACAGAGCTCCCGTGGAATTTCTTAGGTAATGACAGTGTTTTTTGTACTAATGAGGCAACTCTTGGTGAGCACCTGGATAGCTTCAGGATGAGAACTTTCTTTGCAGATGGAAGAGAGGCTGAAAATGGAGTTAATAATTGATGATACCTACATCACGAAGCCTCCGGAAAAATCACAATAGTATGGGGTTCAGCGAGCTTCTAGGTTGATGAACATATAGAGGTGCTGTGAGAATGGTGTACCCAGAGAGGGCACAGAAGCTCTGTACCCTTCACATAAAACTTGTCCTATGTGTTTTTTTGTTTTTTTTTCATCTGCATGTTTATCAGGAGCCTTAAGTATATCCTTTTAGAATAGACTGGTAAATGTAAATGTTTCCTTGAGTTCTGTGAGCCATTGTAACAAATGATTGAACCCAAGCAGGGGACCATGGGAACTCTGATTTATATACAATCAGTAAGAATTACAGGTGACAACCTGAGACTTGCAGTTGACATCTGAAGGGGGATGGCAGTCTTATGGGACTGAACCCTTAACCTGTGGGATTTGATATTATGTCAAGGTAAGATATTGCCAGAATTGAGTAAGACTGTAGGACACCCAGCTGGTATCAGAAAATTGCTTGGTGTAGGTAAACAAAAACAAAAACAAAAACAAACCTCACGCATTAGGTGACAGCATTGTCAGAAGTGAAGTGTTCTGTGTGAGTAGTGAAAGGAAACATAAGAGGAGCTGTAGATTTTCCTATAGACTTTCGCTGTGGAGAAACTTTTCAGTTTGATGCAGTCTCACTGGTCTGTTTTTGCTTTTGGTGCCTTTGCTTTTGTTGCCGTATCTAAAGAGTCATTGACCAAACTAATGTCAAGAAACTTTCCCCCTATCGTTTATTTTAGTAGTTTTATGTTTTCAGGTCTTATCCATTTTGAGTTGATTTTTATATATGGTATAAGAGTCTAATTCCATCCTTCTGCATGTGGCTATCCAGTTTTCCCAGTCATATTTATTGAAGAGCCTGTCCTTTATTTATGGTGTGCACTTGGCACCACTATCAAAGATCAATTGACTATAAATGTGTGTATTTATTTCTAGGCTCTATTCTGTTACTTTGGTCTATATTGTTTATTCTAGTACCATGCTGTTTTGATTATTAGAGCTTTGTAAGATAGTTTGAAATCAGGTATTGTGCTACTTCCAAGTTTCTTTTCTTATTCAAGATTGCTTTGGTTATTTGGGATCCTTGCAAGTTGGTATGAATATTAGGATTTTTTTCCCTCTCTGTGAAAATGCCATTGAAATTTTTATACGAATTGCACTGAATTTGTAGATTGCTTTAGGTAGTATGGGCATTTCAATAATATTAATTCTTCCAATCTATAAATACAAGATAGCTTTCCATTTATTTGTGTCTTCTTTAATGTCTTTAATCAATGTTTTCTAGTTTTAAGGGTGCAGATATATTGCCTCCTTCATTAATTTGTTTCTAAGTATTTTATTTTTTATTGATGCTATTTGGACATGGGATTGTTTTCTCAATTTCTTTTTTTTTTTTTTGATAGTTCAGTATTAGTGTATAGACATGCTACTGACTTTTGTATATTGATTTTGTATCCTGCAACTTTCTGAATGTGTTAGGTAGTTTTAATAGTTTTTTTGGTGGAGTGTCTGGCATTTTCTGTTGATAAGATTTGTAATCTGAAAAAAGGACAGTCTTACTTCTTTCTGATTTGAATATATTTTATTTCTTTTTCTTGCCTAATTGCTCTGGCTAGGACTTGGAGTATGATATTAAGAAGAGGTTAGTGGGCATCTTTTTTTGTTGTTGTTGTTGTTCCTAATTTTGGAGAAAAAAATCAACTTTTTACCATTGAATTTGATGTCAGCTGGGGACTTGTATTATATGGCCTTTATTATGACATTTTTTCTATATCTCATTTGTTGACAGGTTTTATCACAAAAGGATGTTAAATTTTGTCAAATGTTTTTTTTTCATCTATTGAGATGACAATATAATTTTTTCCATCATCATGCTAATGTGATGTATCACATTTATTGATTAGTATGTTTTGAGCCATCCTCGGATTTAAGAGAGAAATTTCACTTGGTCATGGTATATGATCCTTTTAATATGCTGTTAAATTTGGTTGTCTAGTATTTTCTTGAGAATTTCTGAATTAGGAATCTGTTCATCAGTGATATTGGCCTGTAATTTTCTTTTCTTATAGTGTCCTTTTATGGTTTTAGTATCTGAGTAATTCTGGCCTCACAAAATCTATTTGGGAGTATTCCTTCCTCTTCAATTTTTTGGAGCATTATGATAAAGATTAGTGTTAATTCTTCCTTAAAACTTTGCTAAAATTCATCAGTGAGACCATCTGGTCCTGGGATTTTTCTTTGTTGGGAGGTTGTTTGTTTGTTTGTTTGTTTTTTATTACTGCTCTAATCTCTTTACTCAACATTCGTCTGCTCAATTTTTCCATTTCCTTATGCTTCAGTCTCCATAGGTTTGATATTTCTATGGATTTGTCCATTTCTTCTAGGTCATTAAATTTGTTGACATATAATTGTTCATAGTAGTGTTTTATGATCCCTGTATTTCTGTGGTTTCAGTTCTAATGTCTGTTTCATTTATAATTTTATCTATCAGTCCTGGCTTTTTTTATTAGTTAGCCTAGCTAAATGTTTGTCAACTTTATTCTTTTCAAAACAACAACTCTCATTGATTTTTTCTATTGTTTTTCTGGTCTGTTTCATTTATTTCCATTCTGATCCTTGTTATTCCCTTCCTTCTGCTATAGACTTAGTTTCCCACCCCATCTCCCCCAGTTCCTTGAGGTATAAAGTTACATTGTGTATTTGAGTTTCTTTTTCCTTAATGTAGCCTTTTATCACTACAAACTTCTCTTTTAGATTTGTCTTTGCTGCATCCAATAGGTTTTGAATGTGTTGTCTTTCCATTTTTGTTTGTCTCAAGATACTTAAAAAAATTTTTTTTGATTGCCTCTTTGACCTATTGGTTGTTCAGAGGGGTGTTGATTCATTTTCACATATTTGTGAATTTTCTAGTTTTCTTTGTGTTATTAATTTTTAGTTTTACATCATTGTAATTGTTAGGGGTTCTTGACATAGAACCTTACATTGGTGAATACTTGCTTTTTAAATTTTCTTTAATGTTTATTTTTGAGAAAGGGGAGCAGCAGGGACAGAGAGAGAGGGAGACACAGAATCCGAAGCAGGCTCCAGGCTCTGAGCTGTCAGTGCAGAGCCCAAAGTGGGACTTGAACGTACGAACTGCAAGATCATGACTGAACTGAGGTTCATGCTTAACTGACTGGGCCACCCAGGTGCCCCTGGTGATGGCTTGTTCTGTGGCCTAACATATGATGTAGCCCAGAGAATGTTCTGTATGTGCTTGAAAAAAGTGAGTATTCTACAGCCGCTAGATAGAATGTTCTCTATATGTCAGTTAGGTACATTCGGTATACATCGGGCTTCAAGTTTGCCATTTCCTTATTGTTATTCTGTTTGGATGATCTATCCATTGTTGAAAGTGGGGTATTGAAATCCCCTACTATTATTTTATTGCTACCTATTTCTTCCTTCAGTTCTGTTTATATTTGCTTTATATTTGAGTGCTCCAATGATGAGTGCATGTATATTTAAAATTGTTAATATCCTTTTAATGAATTGACCCTTTGTTATCATATAATGTCCTTCTTTGTCTCTTTTGGAAGTTTTTGAATCAAAGTCTATTTTGTCGGATATAAATATCACTTCCTCTGTTCTATTTTGGTTATCATTTACTTGGAATATACTTTTCCATCCCTTTGCTTTTAGCCCATGTGTGTCTGTAAAGTTAAAAAGAGTCTTTTAGGCAGCATACAGTTGGATCCTGTTTTTTAAAATTATTTTTTAATTCAGTTACTGTATGTATTTTGATTGGAAAATTTAATTCATGTATATTTAAATTAATCACTGGTAAATTAGGATTTATGGTTGCCATTTGTTGTATTCTATTTTTTAGTTCCGTTGTTCCTCTTTCCCTCTCTTACTATCTTCCTTAATGATATCATGATGTTTTGTAATGGTATACTTCAATTCCTTTCTGCAATTCTGAATTTTGGGTTTGTGGACACTAGCTGGTAATGAGGTGAGCCCAGAATCTGGGCTATAGGGGCCAGCTTGGTGTTGGGGGTTCCTGGAGTCTGGGTCTGCAGGGTCTGGTCTGGCATTGAGCAGACTTGGAACTTGGGGATGTGGGAGTCAACCTGGCACTAGATTCACTGGGACAGGACTGGTGCTTGGGTCTGAGGTAAATTTGGGTGCTCGCATCTCTCTTCTTCCCCCATGAGTTGGATATCTCTCTCTGGAGTGTACTGCCTGGGCTTAGGGAAGGAATGACCTGGATAATATGAAAGTGCCCTTTCTACCTTCCTACCTTCTTATTTTTGTGCTCCATCTAGGTGCTAGCTGGTTCCTTTGCTCTCGGGAAGGCATTTTTGTGAATGAATAATTGTTCAAATAATGTTTATTTGAGAGAACAGGCACTGGAAACTCCTTTTTAGCCATCTTGCTAACACCACTCTTCTCGACTCAATTTACTTTTTTTCCTTTTTGTTCCATTTTAACTACCCCACCCCCTTCTTCACTACAGCAGGGTAGGCTTTGCAATCTGTAGGGGATGATTTATAACTCAGTTGCAGAAACTTGTGATGCTTCTCCAAGTTGTGCTACATTGTGTCCTTGACATTTGCTTTTAACTCTGAAATTTCTTTCTTCACTTATTTTGTAGGATCTTATTTTGTATATTGGGGCATTTTCTCTAGGCCAAATCTCATCAACAGAATTTCCCTAAAGACTATGTTTAAGGGCAGAGTGTTGGGCAGTTGTTCAAATGTTGGTGCAAATGTTTCATTCACATGCATACCCCACTGCTCAAACCCTAACCAAATATTTAATGTATGATTCAATATTTAAAGGTGCTGGCTTCCCATTTATATTACATTCAGTCACTAACCATAATTGTATAATATTTCATCTTGTTCTGAAAAGCAAAATTTAAATATTTAAATGTATCACATCAAAATTTATCAGATTAAATGTTATCAGATTATCAGATTAAATATTATCTGCAAGGTACTTTAAGTATTTGACAATATAATATGATACATAATATAAAATACAGTAATTATAAATAGCACCTTGTTTACAAGATTGACGTTAGAGAGAAGGATTAACTTCCATCTCACATGTTACCTGTTATATTTTCTTTTTTGGTTTGTAATATTGTAAATTGAGCTATATCATATTTTAGTCTGGTGTAATATTATAGAAAAATCTCATATACAGAACATGTATGACCTGTCCATATGTGTTTACTGATCAAAAGAACACTTTGATTAAAGGCCAAACCTCCAACTGTCTAATTCTTGATTTTCAACATTCAAAAGAAGCATTCCACATAATTTATACAGCTCTGGTAAACATTGCATTTTTTTTCTCTCAGTGCCCATTCAGAACTTAAATAATAAGTCTCAACATGATTTATTTAATAGAAAACCAAGAAAAGCCTTCAACTTAAAAGTTGTATAAGAGCTTGGGGCACCGGGGAGGTTCAGTTGGTTAAGTGGCTGACTTTGGCTCAGGTCATGATCTCATGGTTCATGAGTTCAAGCCCCACGTCGGGCTCTGTGCTGACAGCTCAGGGCCTAGAGCCTGCTTTGGATTCTGTGTCTCCCTCTGTCTCTGGCCCTCCCTTGCTCTCTCTCTCTCTCTCAAAAATAAATAAACATTAAAAAAAATTAAAAATTGTATAAGAGCATTAATAGATATGTATGTGAATGTTTATGTTATTCAATAAATGGAAACATAAAATGTAAAGTCAAACAATTTTCTTGAAATAACGAGAAGCTACTCTTCCTGAGCCTTGATTATTTTCCTTTTTATAACTCTCTCTTTATTATTTTCCGTTCCTTATATAACCAGTGTTTTAAATTGCACCAACTAGTTTACATTTTAGTTATTATTTGTTTCAATATATGTCAGTCTCATTTTGATTATTGTTCCCATTTCAACTATTTTTCTACTTATGAAAGCGTTTCAGTTTTATTTGTAAATGAAGAAATTGTGTATTTTTGCATAAATTCTTATTGTTGAAACAAAACACCAAAGCGGGTTATAAGGATAATAACCAAGAGGTTATGATAAGCAATAACTTGCAGCTACATTATAGATTTGCAGCAATAAGAAATAAACATATTGGATTTATATTGATTTCTTTTATTATCATTATTGAAATTGATACCATATTTTAAATTAGTTGAGGACAGTGGCCATCATTAATTATACTAGTGAGCAGTTTACAAAACTCAGAAAAAGGTAATTGATGACCAGCGTTGATCACTTTGTTTGCCATTACAAGCAACCGACCTCTGTAAGGCAATAACCACTGATAGATTCATTCCATGGAAGCCATTATACCCAGTCTTTCAGTGTCTTTTCCCAATTGTATCTCATCATATGCTTGATTATTCTTAACCCTACAACAGAGAGTAGAGAGGAAAGGAAAAGAAATGAAACCTGAGATATCAAATTGTTAATCTCATTTAAACAGAACTTGGTCTTATTTTTGGTTCTTCCCAACTCACCTTTTGCAACAAGGCAACAAATAAAGGTCAGAATGTGGAGCCTGAAGATCCATCTGAAGAGACTGAATTCTTAGAAGATCTCAAAAACCAAAAATGTATATAAATATAAAAATCCATTAATCCCTGCACTGAATGGTAGCCGAGGAACCACTGCAAATCAAAAGCCGTGGACACGACTCTCTGCTCCAGATGAGTTGTGGGACTGGCTTAAATCTTATCAGTTCAAGAAGATCACAGGAAACACTAGTTTCACGCTGAGGACTCTGGAAATAGAGGTTTTCTACACAAGCCTCCTCAGACAGGTACTAATTTATTAAACTTTCAATTTTGCCAATAAGATCAGAAAGTAATACATTCCTATGTAGCTAATCTGTCCCTGACCAAGAACTCCTGACTTCTACGGATATGTCAAGTTGTTTAATGAAAAAATATCAATGGACGAGTAAAGAGTAAAGAAATTCAGCAAAGCAATGAGGAAAAAACAAATTGAAAATTAGCAAAGAAGGATACTGTTGAAGCAGCAATAATGGGACTGAAAGGCTGGAACTTTAAAAAAAACAACAAATTTTCAGGGCACCTGCATGACTCAGTGGGTTGAGTGTCTGACTGGCTCAGGTCATGATCTCATGGTTCCTGAGTTTGAGCCCCACATGGGGTTCTGTATGGACAGCTTAGAACCTGGAGTCTAATTTAGATTCTGCGTCTCCCTCTCTCTGGCTTCCCCTGCTCACACTCCATCTCTCTCAAAAGCACATAAACATTACAAAAAGTAAAAAAAAAAATTTTCAGAAACTTATTTATATTCCAAAAAAATTATCTAAGAAAATAATAACAATACAAAAGTGAAGAATCTGAGTGAAAAAAATAAGTCATAGATTACAGAAAAGAGAAAGTAATGTAAACAGTGAAAAATAATTAGTGAATTCAAGGAAATTTTCCAGAAAGCTCTTAATTAATAATGTAAGAAATAATTTTAATGTTTCTCTAAACTGAAACATGTTGATCTTAATTTAAAAGTCTCACTGGATCTCAAGGAATACAAATAAAAAAGTCATGGATTACATATATTAATAATCGTAAAAGATACAAAGGAAATTTTACAAATTTCCATAGGCAGAGAACAGATTTCTGTCAAAGGAAAAAGAATTATGTTAATAATTTTTTCATCTGCAGTTTGAAAGCTCAACCAACAAAAAAACTGTGTCATCTAAACATTGTTTTCACAAAAAGGTCTGTAATTCAAGGGTCATGGAAAACAATACGCAATATCAATAGTGGTAAGTATAATATTAATATGTCTTACAAGTGTCTATACCCCTTAAGTCAGTATTTAATTTAAGGAGTCTGTTCTTAGTAAATAATAAAATTCAGTCACAAAGATGTTTTTTGACATATTATTTACATAAGCAGTACTTTGAAATGTATTTCCTTAGACTTCTTACTCCTTCTGGATTTACTCTTCATGCTTTTCCCTACAACTAGAACGTTTCTTTCCTTTCAAATGACATAATGGACTCTGCTTAAACTTTAAACTTCAGTCATCTATGTTCTTTTTCTGAAGATTTTAATTGTTCCTCTCCAAACTTCACAATTGTGTTCATTATCTCCATTGTTCTTTCCATTACTTCTTTTGACTCATTTTATTGAAAAATGGTATTTATGGTTCTCTCCTTTCATTTGAAGAATGTAGGCTATAACACACTTTATTTTTTTAATTTACCAGATTCCTATCGCTTGTCACAGTGGTGGGCTTATTTTAGATGCTTAATGAATACTTGTGGATTAATATAATAAAACTTGCTTAATTGAGTACTCTTTGGAGACACGTTTTAATTCAAATGTCCCTGTTACAAATATTGGATTTGATGGATTTACTCCCACTTGTTTGGTTATGAGTTTTAAAGTTTCTTCTTTGCTTTGTGATTTGAATCCATACACACAAAGTACCTATAATAAAATCAACTCTTTAAGTCATAACATTTGGAAATATAACTTCATAGAATATTAACATTTCCATTTAGTAAAATTTTCTCTTTCATTCATCATTTAGAACTATGCCTGATGTCTCCACAAATGCCCAAAACTTCAGAGATTTAGCCAAATTTGATATTATTTTAAGTCTATTGTTTTTGACCACACTGAAGTTTCTATTTTAATCTAATAGTATAATTTATTTTATTTTTTATTTTATTTATTTTGAGAGAGAGAGAACATGGGCAGGGAAGGGGCAGAAAGAGAGAGGGAGAGAGAGAGAGAATTCCAAGCAGGCTCTACGCTGTCAGTGTGGAGACATGTGTGGGGCTCAAACTCACCAACCGGGAGGTCATGATCTGAGCCAAAACCAAGAGTCGGACGTTAACCAACTGAGCCACCTAAGCGCCCAGGTTTTATTCATTTATTTTTGATCTCTGAGCTCTCCTGATTAATTTATCTCTTTTCAAACTGTACTAAGATGACTTTTTTTAGGTTACTGTATTTTCCCTTTCTCTGTTTCTCCTTCCCCCCTTATTTCTTGTGTAAGTCTCTCCCTCCCTCCTTCCCTCTCTCTCTCTTCTGTTAATTCCTTAAAGTAAGAAATGAAAAGAGTGAAAGCTATAAATGCAGCCATTTTCTAGAGCAATATATCCTTTGATCAAGATCTAAAGGTAATGTAACTATTATATATAAATATTTATAAAGAGGATGCTCAAAGGTTTGATTGTCATCTTCTGCTTTGGGAACATAGGATGCAGGGAACCTAAATGCTATCAATTACACAGTTGGCTGTTGAAGAGAGAGTCAAGGATGCCCTCTATTCTGAACAGAAATAGAGGTCAGGGATAATATTGTCTATAATTTTGTCTTCACAGATTCATTTTTACATATGACCATTGAACACTCAAATGCTTTGCAAAGCACCCTAACTTTGTGGTTCAAAGTACTTATGTCACAACTAAAATGGGTCTCAATTACCTTATTCTTCCAAAGTTACTAAGATGACTGAACTTTTTCAATAAAACCAAGATTGTTGATGATTGAGAAAAGGGCAATAAAAATAAAACCAAAAGGTCACGCTAAGGCCAGAAATAATGAATTGAAATGAAAGTATATGATCCTGGCATTCATATAAAATAAAACCAACCATGAAAATTCACAATAAGCTCAAGGCTGTGTGCAAAGTATAATAAAGAAAAGCTAGTCCTAAATGAATCCCCAAGGAGACTATGCAGAATACCTCTCTGAATAAAAGATGAATTATGAAATACTTGCATTTGTTGAAATTATTTAAAGTGATTGAAATAGCAAGCACACTTTGGCATATATTTAGTCACTTCAGGGTACTGATATGTTATTAGTATTCAGTGCTAATACCAGTGGGCACATTTGTATAAAAAAAATTTATTTCGTTTTTCAGTGATGTGAATGCAGTATTGTTTCCACATGCATACATCCCTCTATAGGCTTAATGAATGTATTTGTTTGTTGACAGGTGCATGCATGTATTGTTAAATTGAATATGTGATTGATAGTTCCTTTTTCAGAAATGTAAATTGAATGTTTTTAAAGCGTTTTAATCTTACCTTCAAGAATGGTAGAAAATAAATGCTGTGTGGTTCACCCTCTTTGTAAGAAAAGTGAAAAATAAACCCCATTCCTCACCAGTGTGTAATTTTATCCCTCAAGTCCTAGATTCGTCATTTGGGAGTATGCTGCATTTTATATGCAGCTATGAGGGACAATGTGTATTTATTAAAGACCAGTCACATAATATTATATTTTTGAGCACCAGAAAATAAACTCTCTTATTCATCAAATGTTTTTTGAACACCAAATATGCCAATAATATCAAAACAATCACTGTAGATGCAGCAGTGAACAAAAGATATAAAACTCCTCATGGAGCATATATTCTAATGAGATTGGAGAGAGAAAATAAACTGAATGAAGACTGATATAGACTATTAGATAAAGATAAGTGATCTGGAGAAAAATAAAGCAAGAAAAGGAAATGGATGTTGCCTAAGGTGGGATATATACATTTAAGTAGTGTGGAATAAATATGATGGTATACACTCATACTTATGAATGAAATGATATGATGTCAGGCATACTTGAAAATAATTTTCAGTCCAACTCAGGGAAATTGAAGCAAATACAGATGAAATAGGATTGATTATGAGTTCGTAATTTTTATACCTGTATAATATGTGCATAGTGGTTCATAATATGTTCTCTGCTTCTGTAAATGCTTGAAAATGTTCATAAGTTAAATAAAAGTACTCACAAAATATTTCTCTGAGAAAATAACATTAACATGACAAACTAAAGAGACACCTGGCTGGCTCAGTCGGTTAAGCGTCTGACTCTCAATTTGACTTTGGCTCAAGTAATGATCTCAAGGTTGTGAGATCGAGCCCCGCCTCCACTCTGAGCTGGGTGTGGAGCCTGCTTGAGATTCTCTCTCCCTCTCTCTGTGCTCCCCCACTGCTCATGGTCTCTCTCTCTCTGCCTCTCACAATAAACTAATAAACTTTAAAAAAAAGAATGAAGAACTAAATGAGTTGAACTATCCACATGGAGGAATAACAATTACAAACTCTTGAAATTATTGCATGCTTGGAAGATTCAAGATGTGGTGTTGTTAGAGTGGAATGACAGAAGTTGAGAATATCAGGAAATGACATTATTTAAGAAGCAGGAAGCCATATTATGTAGGTAATGATAAGAATTTCCCCATGAGTAAGATTGAAATGCATTGGAGAGATTAAGCACAGAATACTGTAATCTGATTTATATTATATATGTATTTTTTAAAATTTTTTTAACGTTTATTTATTTTTGAGACAGAGAGAGACAGAGCATGAATGGGGGAGGGTCAGAGAGAGAGGGAGACACAGAATCCGAAGCAGGCTCCAGGCTCTGAGCCATTAGCCCAGAGCCTGACGCGGAGCTTGAACTCATGAACCGCAAGATCATGACCTGAGCTGAAGTTGGACGCTCAACCGACTGAGCCACCAAGGAGCCCCATATATTTTATTTTTATTTATTTTTTTTATTTTTGAGAGAGAGAGAGAGAGAGAGCAGGAAGAGGCAGAGGGAAAAAGAGAGAGAGAATCCTAAGCAGGCTCCATGCTCAAGCACAGAGTCAGACATGGGGCTCGATTCCATGATACTGGGATCAGGACCTGAGCCAAAGTCAATTGTAAGAGGCTCAACTGATTGAGGCACCCAGGCACCCTGACTGATATTTCAAAAGCATCACTATAAAGGAAAGTAAGGACGTTACTAGAACAGTTATTTGGTTATTTAAAAATGCAGAAGATGATGGCTTAGGCCAAAGGGATACTAATAGAGTTAGTGAGAAATGGTCAGATCCTGTATATGTTTGCCAGTAGCACCAATAGGATTTGTTTAAGGAATGGATGTGGCTGTGATTTATGCGAGGAATAAATGACTCATGGGAAATTCTGAGTTTGGACCTGTGCAAATGGAAGGTGGGGGCTCTTTTCTATTAACTGAGACAAGACTGCAAGGAGACTAAATTGGGAAGGGTGGGACATCCTTGGTGGTCAAGGGAGACATCAGTGGAAAGGCCGTTAATGTTTTGAGATAGGAAAAAATGATCTTTCAGACCCCCTCCAGAGCTGTGCAGGTGAAAAGTGGAAGCTAGAGGAGTGACATCCTCATAGCAAGCATGTAGAGCTTTCTCTCAAAAAAGTATTTTAGGAGTGCCTGGGTGTCTCAGTTGGTTAAACATCAGAATCAATTTTGGCTCAGGTTGTGATCTCACAGTTTCCTGAGATCAAGACCCGTGTTGGTCTCCATGCTTGGGAATCTCTTTCTCCCTCTCTCTTTCTCTCTCTCTCTCTCTGCCCCCCCCCCCCCCACTTCTCTCTCTTAAAATAAACAAATAAACTTAAAAAATATTTTCGAAAAAGCAGTTTATATTCCTGAATAGTACTTTAATAAAACATTCAAATAAGTGTAGTTCTTAAACTTAGTTTCAACTTAGGCACAAGAAACGTATAGATTTGGTTAGTGTTTTACAGTTCTCGGCAGTGCATCTGAGTGGCAGATTATAATCGTAGTCCATGACATCATATGCATTTCTCAATCTGCAAATCTGCAGAAACAACTGTTACATAGGCACTAATTTGGTACCTGCCTGATACAATGACTTTTTTTTAAGTTACATCAGTGTAGGAACTTTGCAGACACATCATTTCCCTTACTTTAAAAATGCAAAACTTGATGCTAAGGGGTTAACTGACTTCCTCACAGTGAGGACTAGCCCGTATACACCTGGGACTGCAATCTAGATCACTTAACCCTTTTACCTTGTATCTCCTATTAAGGTTACTCTATTACTCGACTGAATATCTAAAGAAAAAAATATATATATAACGTAAGTATAATAATATACAAAATTATTATATAAATATACATATAGAAATAGTTACCTATATACACATATACACGTTTCAATTTTCTACTGCTGCACAAAAAGCTGCCCCCAAAGTTAGTGGTATTAAACAAAAATCATTACACTGTTTCTAGATTCTGACTTCACAGATTCATGTCTTTATTCCCTGACGAATGGGAGCTAAGGTTGAAAGTTTCAGATATTTAGGGCCACTGGAACACCTGGGGACTGGAGTCAACCGGAGACTTTCAGCCACATATTTGTGCATGGGATGGTATGGCTTAGAGAGTGGATTCTCTTAAGCCTGATAATCAGGATGCCCACCTTGTGCCTCTCCATGTGGGTTGCGTTTCCTCCCAGCATGACAACTTCCGAGTAGCTGAACTTCTTCACTAAGACTCAGGACTCCAATGAATGAATGAATGTTCCGTGAATATTCAATGAAAAATGAATATTTCAGTGGAAAAAGCCCTTTATTACCTAATCGTAAAAGTCTCAAATAGCCACTTCTGTCAACTCTGTCAAAATATTCACTAGATTCAAGGGGAGGCGACATAGACCCTGTTTTTCAAAGGAAGGCATATTACATTCCTGTCTCTAATAGGCAACTAATATTTTAAAATACTTCTTTTATTTATATTATAACAAAATGGCAGCCATTTTCATCACCAGAGTCTCTTAAGGGATGCTTTAATTGGAAACCATTTTCTAGTCAGTTCTCCTAAAAGTTTCAGAAATATTTATGGTTCCTTTTAAAAAATGCTGTAAGAAGTTGCAAAGGATACACATTTACATAAATATGTATTATAACATTTATGTTGTTATTTTGTTGATTACTTACTTAAAAAGATACCGATTAGCTTACATTGAAATGAAAGAGTCAATTAAGCAGTATGATAATGGCCACCCTGGGCCTAATTCTAAAAATCTAAAGTACTTAGGAAAAGCATATGACTTCATCTTGGTATGAGGAAAATCAGGCCTGTCTTTTCTGGGGAGTGAGGAAGAACCTTGAAATAGAGGGAACAGAATGTATCAGGTGACAGTTTGGATAGAGCGTGGCCATTCTGATAATCTGAACACCGGTCAGCACTGTCGAGCTTAATACGTGGGATAAATGGCTAAATGAGATCTGGATCAAGAAGGACCTGGCAGGACCTGACAATGAAGAATTTCAAGCAGGCAGAAATTTTTTTTCACTTTAAGAAGACCAGGCTGCCTGCAATAGAGGGAAAGGAAAACAAACCAGAGGCAGGGACCCAGTTAAACCAGGCGAGAGATAGTAATGGCATGAGTTGAGGTCGTGACATTAGAGATGAGAATGAGTTAAAGGAATCAAGACATAGTATAAGATGCATGGGGGAACTGGTGATCAAAAGCATGCAAAGTGTGATAGGATGGAAATCAAGATGGGGGTAATAGGAAAAGAATCGGGTATTTTGTATTTGGGGGAAAGGGGAGAGTGATTAACAGTGAGCCCTCTGAACATGTTAATTAGCTCTTGAGCACGTACTGAGAGATTTTCAGTAGAAAGTTAGATACACAGGCGAAAGACAGGGAGAGAGAGTTCCTCGGCACCTCACGACCTGGCAGTGTGTTGCAACATTGGCAGGCAGCCTCTTCCATCTGAAGGTTTCAAAATATCTTATAAATCGAGTAGTGCCATTTGGAGAACTTTCTGCTTATTATTACTTTTGTTGTTGTTGTTGTTACAGGAAAATGACTACTGGGGGAATTAATTAGTTTAGCATTAATTTATGACCTAAATCAGGCAGAACCATTTAAAGATTGTATCTGATTCACATCTTAAGATTAGATACCAGTAATAAGAACTATGCCTTCCAAGAAAATATCTGTACACATTTTTTTCCCCTATTTTCTGATTAGTAAAGTTCTGATCTCTTTTACAGTGTCCAATGTTGCAACTTGGATTAAAATCCAATTCGAAAGCTGTGCAAACTCATCTGCGGTTTTCTTTTTCTACTTATGAACTTGGCTCAGAGAATGAGGTTTTCACACTTTTTTTGGCAGAATACTGTGAAATTAAGTTGAGGTGTATTAATCATTTTTTAAAATTCTGTATATTATGATGTTTCGACTCTGAAAATTCTTGCCAGCTGGGAGGAGACTGCGTCTTCCCAGGGTAGCCATTTCTTAGAGCAGAGGTCACAGAACGCCTCTTTCATATGCAAACTAACCAATCCAGAGTCTAGTTCCAATCACTTCCTTATCTAGCTCTCGCACGCACACCACACCAATATTTCCCCCGCCCCTAAATCATCTTTGGGCCAGAGGTAACCCTCAACCAGAGGCCACCCATATAGCCAAAAACCTGCTGGAATTACTCAAACTAGGCAATCCTAAACTGTTTACTCTCCCTGCCTTGTTTCTCCTTTGGAAACTCCAATGAACTCTGGCTCAGCCTTTCCTCACCTCCTGTCTTCTCCCACCTAATCAAATCTGGTGCTTCCCCCATGGCACTATATGGCATGTGGTGATCCTCTCTCTGCCACCTATGAGACTATTAAACTCTGTCCTATGAGGTATTGTTCTCAGTTCTTGTGGCCATGCTGACTTTACCCCACCATATTCCATATTTATGTTCTTAGAACACTAGGAGAGTTTTCATGGAGAAAATGAATTTTGGCAGATGTAAATAATTAGTAATTGAGGAGGGAAATGAAAGTGTGTCAGAAGAATAGCCCAGTGGGATGTAAGTTTGTCCCGGGGAAATGAGTAATTAAACTAATAAGATAACTTATCTTCTCCATCCTCTCTCGCTAGATTATTATAATGCTTTTTACTAAGGTTTGAGGGATAAGTTTTTGTGAGTAACACAGTTGAAAAAACATTTTTTTCATGAGTTTTGGCATCCAGAAATATGAATATCAAAGGAAGGATTCTCTGAAGACAAAAATTTGACATCTCTCCATTTACTTACAGAAAAGCTGATATATGATAAGTAGGAGGAAAATCTGGAAGATTCTTCACATGATTTCACTCATATGTGGAATTTAAGAAACAAAACAAACATAAGGGGAAGAAAAGAGAGGCAAACCAAGAAACAGACTCTTAACTATAGAGAACAAACTGCTTGTCCCCAGAGGGGTGCTGGGGTTAGAGAAATAGGTGATGGGGATTAAGGAGCCACATGTGATGAATACTAGATGATGTATGAAAATAAATTTAAGGGGCGCCTGGGTGGCGCAGTCGGTTAAACGTCCGACTTCAGCCAGGTCACGATCTCGCGGTCCGGGAGTTCGAGCCCCGCGTCGGGCTCTGGGCTGATGGCTCAGAGCCTGGAGCCTGTTTCCAATTCTGTGTCTCCCTCTCTCTCTGCCCCTCCCCCGTTCATGCTCTGTCTCTCTCTGTCCCAAAAATAAATAAATGTTGAAAAAAAAAAAAAAAAAAAAAAAAAAAAAAAAAAGAAAATAAATTTAATACACTTGACACTACACTGTATGTTAACTAACTGGAATTTAAATAAAACTTAAAAAAATGGAAGATTCTAGTGTTTTGCAGCTTGTATTTAATGGACAGGTGTAAGAATTGAGGTTGAACTATAGATTATTATTTCACAATGATTTCAATAATTTGGGAATTATTAGGTTAACAACAAGTTTCTGAACTCATTTTTTAATTATACATTTACCAAAAAATCAGTCTTAAGTGTCTAGTATTCTTCTATGGGCTGAGGATACAGTAATGAAGAGGCGACAAAATGCATTACCGCAAAATGCATTACCACATAATAGTAGGATGGGAGAGACAAAAATCTAGAAATAAATAAGTACTAAGTATTGTAGGAAGTAAATAATAGAATGTTCAATCCATAATAGGTGATTAATATTCTGGATTTTTGGCGATATGCTGGATTCGAATTACCTCAAAAGTTTTTACTGACACACTAAAATATTAAAATATCCTACATCATCTAAAACGGTAACTGAGTTTACAAGAAAGTAGTTACTAAACAGGGAACAGGGAACTGAAACCCAACAGCAGTGTGTGCACGGGCCAGAACTGCCACTCTCTGAGGTGGAGGGCGAGAATTTATAAAATGCACAGATGATTGTCTTTGGCATTCAGGTGTGATTCCAATACCACATATCAGAGTATGCATTTATTTGCATCTGGTTCAGGGCTCATTATGACTCTTCATAATGAGAATATGTTTCTTCCATTGATTCTTTTTTTTTTTTAATGTGTTGTTTTTTTTTTTAATGTTTATTTATTTTTGAGACAGAGAGAGCATGAACGGGGGAGGAGCAGAGAGAGAGGGAGACACAGAATCGGAAGCAGGCTCCAGGCTCTGAGCCATCAGTCCCGAGCCGGACGTGGGGCTCGAACTCACGAACGGCGAGATGGCGAGATGGCGAGATTGTGAGATCGTGACCTGAGCTGAAGTCGGACGCTTAACTGACTGAGCCACCCAGGCGCCCCAATTGATTCTTAAAAGTTCTCAAAATTACAGTCTGTTTGAATTGTATTTCTTTCCCATTCTCTATTTCCTTTATCTGAAATACCTTCTGAAAGTATAGCATAATCCCAATTCTACCCTCAGTGACTCAAATTTTGTTCCTAATTTGTTTTTTTTTCTTAATTTCTCTATGGTGTATTATAAATATTTTTCAGAACCATATTTTGTTAATTATTTTTTCTTCAATGTGTATAATTTACTTCTTATGCTGTGCATTCAGGGCCTCATTTATTTTGAATGAAAACAATTTCTATTTATATAAGTTGTGAATTGGTTCTCTTTTCAAAACTATTTTTTCACTTTTTAAAACCTCTTAATTTTATGCACTTGAGTTTTTTATATCTTTAGTAATACCAAACAGGTAAATTAGGGTCTAACTATTCTAGTATCTAAAGTTAAGGAGGATGAGAGGGTTCCAACACTATGACTTTTTTGCCAACTAAAACTCATTCATAATGGATTTTTCCCCATTGTTATTATTTTTTTTTTTTTTTTATAATTTTGACAGGTTAACCCATATTCAACTGAGCTTAATCTGTGGAAATAGTATTTGATCTGCACAGAGGTCATATCCATCCAATAAAGGTTTGGATTTGGTAGTTGTAAGAAATCCAGTGGTATTGCCATTAACTGATTAATATCTTTCATTCTGAGTTCCTAATCTCAAGAATAGTAAAAATACAATTCAAAACTCCAATGCAGAAACCCATAGATATGGATAATGATTATTCCAACTCAGAGCATAAGCCAAAACAGACAAGTTTGCCTTTTGTTTTCCATATTAGTAGGCTGCTTTTTTGGTTTGTTTTTGTTTTGCTTTGTTTTGTTTTGTTTGTTTTCTTTTGTTTCAATATAGCTTTTATCTGAGATGAGTTTTGTTTTGTTTGTTTGTTTTTTGTTTTTGTTTGTGTTTTTAACAGATTCAGTGCAAGTGAGCAAAGGACAAAGAAAGAAGGGAATCACTTAAGCTCATGTTTTACCCAAGGGGCTTGAGTTTACTCAAAGCGGGACTGGAGCTCATCAGTGTGGGACTCGAACTCAAGATCTGTGAGATCATGACCTGAGTCGAAGTCAGATGCTTCATGACTAAACCACCCAGGAGCCCAAGGAAAGTCTTATATATGAAATATTCCCAGTGAGCAAAACTTTAAGCAGTGCGTTGGGCGTTTACTTTGTCTGAAGGGAGAGATGGGCAGACGTGCAGATCTACCAAGGTTCATTGGCAATTCCAAACAGTTTGGGTGGATGTTCAGGACTTGGGAGGAATACCATCACAAGATTGGAGACAAGGAAGTCTAGGGCAGAGGATAAACCTGTCAGGGGAAAGAGTATGAAGATACTGTATCCCATGTAAATATGCACCAAGGATATCCACTGCAAAGGAGGCTCTTAATCAGGAGGGAAAAAATGCCGTGCTCTGTGGATACCGGTCAGCCTCATTTCCTAGCCATCCCTCAATAGGCCCATAAACAAAATTCCCATGGTGGTGGAAATGGAGGTTATGCATGAACTCAAAAACGTGGACTTCCCTTTTCCAAGATGATTCAGTTAATGTTGCTTGGTCTCTTATTTGTCAGCGCTAGAGACCAATACTGATTCCCTGAAATGGAGCCACATGTGTAGAAAAATGCTTAAGAAAACTATGTGCCAAAAGAGTTAAATGTAGCAGGTATCAAATCATTGTTTTCAAATCCAAAATCACTTTTCTTTGCCGTGTTTTCCCTTCACTCTCATTGTATTAATGGCTCCGAAATCTACTATGTGACCTTGGAAAAATTACTTGACCTCTTTTTAAACATTTTAAGTAGTGCTAATTGCACTATATTATATGAGTGACTAAATGGTAACAAAATGTTAAAGGAATTTAGCATAGGAATCTAAGTATCAAAAGCAGAAATAGAATTACAGCTCCTGGCTTTCTAGTTTTGGAGCACAAAGTAATGGAGGTTATGGATGTGAGCAGGAAACAGGCTGCAAACTCAACGTAAACTTTATGTTTCAAATATTAAGATTATGTCACAGGCAATGCATTTGTTTGTTTGTTTGTTTGTCTGTTTTGCCTTATAAGCAACACATTTCGACTTTTATTAGGATCTCACCAATATAGAGAATACCGGGCACATGAACAAGAAAATGTTTTATATTAAATAATCCAGCTTTAACAGTTGCTTGGAGAATTTAACAAATTTATGACCCACTTGAGGTTCATTGTGAAGATGAACTTCGTTCTAGTAATTTCCATTCCAGGATTTGTTTATGGCACAGCGTTTTTCCTCTTTTATACAAAGGACATGTACTGGTTTGATTCTTAAGAAGTTTGTTATAGAAAATTAAAAAAAAAAAACAGAAAAATACCAAATGCATCTGTGTCCTCATAAAAACATAGATACTGCTGTTAACTGTGTGATGGATATTGCAGAAGTCTTTTTTGTTTCACTTCATTAGTAAGGAGTACATAAATATACACATTGCCACTCTGAAACAGCAAAATAAAATTTTGTAATGATCTCCCAGTTAACAATTTATCAACATCACATACATATTTCCTCTATTATTAAATATTAATTATATTATTATAATTTATTAACTCATTTGTTATTTGCTATATATTTAATATGTTACTATATTTTAAATAATTCCATGTTATATATTATATGTTAATCTACAACCACTGTGTGGCTTTCAAGTTTCCCATCGTGTGGATTTATTTATTGAATCTTCTATTTGACATTTTCAAATATAAACAATACTATAACGAGTATTCCTTTTTTTAATAATGAATACTCTACATTAAAAAGTGTGCAACACTGCTATCTTTTCCAATAATATTTTCTTTTTATTGGAAATTAAATTTTTAGATCAGAAGACATATATATTTAAATGATGTGGATATGAATTTCTCCATTGAAATGATTTACCAATTGCCACCATAGTGTAAGAAGAGTCCATTTTTAAGTCCAACAGAGAAAGACAAACACCATATGATTTCACACATATGTGGAATTTGAGAAGCAAAACAAAGAAAAAAAGAGGCAAGAGGGAAAAAAAACAGACTCTTAAAAAGAGGACAAACTGGTAATTGGCAGAAGGGAGATAGGGGAGGGGATGGGTGAAATAGACAAATCGGATTAAGAGTACAATTATCATATTGAGCACTGAGTAATGTATAGAAATACTGAATGATTTTATTATACACCTGAAACTAATATAACACTGTATATTAAGTATATATACTTATATATATACTTCATATGTATATACTTAATATATATGAAGTATATATATTTCAATTAAAAAAATAAATGCACCAACATCAACCACTTAAAAATAAAAAGAAGGGTCCACTTTTTCCAACACTTTTAATAGTAGCATTCAAACGGAGCAAACATATTTTTTACTCCTCACTTCATCCTGTGGACATAAAGAAGAGGTAATTCTCTTTGAGAATACAGTGACAGATTAAAATAAAATAAAATAAAAGTAAAGTAAAATAAATAATATTTAGAATGCCCCCCGCCCCCAGCATTATCATACGCTGAGGATATCCGTGCATCAGGAAAAGGTCACCAACATCATAATATTCAATATTCTAAATGTAATAATTACATGTACAGCCTTGATCATAGGAAGATGACAGATATCATCATACAGCTTACTGCAAAAATCTAAGTTTTGTTTTGTTTTTGTTTTTGTTTTTGTTTTCATCTACACATTTGAGATGCAGGACACTCAGATCACTGGGCTTCCAACATGCTTTACAAAATTTCATTGCATGCCTTATTCATTCCAAGCAATCCCTCAGAGAATTAGAATATTCAGCTCTGGCCACATCAGTTTCTGATCCTCTCACAATTCGAATGCAAAAAACATTTACATACATATTACAGTCAAGAGTCAGTTAAGCTGATTTACTTGTGCCTCGTCAAGTCAATTGGAATTATTAAATTTAAAAGTCATAGTAAGAAAGCTAAAACTCAGCCTTCCAGTTTTATTAATATACTTTAATATTTTCAGAAAATTATATCAATATTTCAAGAATTTATATTTATTGCATGCTACAAGAAAGAATAATACAGGAAAAAGTAATGACTAGTAAAAACATTTTTTTCAAAACAAACCTGTTTCTGAAATGGTATGTTAAAATAAATGAATCAATAGGGAATTGTATTTGATTAATACTTTCTATTGTGAACTTTCTGTATTTTATCCTTTATTATTCTACTTTTGTTTTCTTTTTAGCATCTGACTTTTGCTATAAGATGATGATTTAATTAAATACTGCCTTGAAGAAAGAGTAGCTCCTCTCCATCCACTATGAGTTTTTATTAAATATTTGTTTAGTGAATTCATGAATAATGAAATAGTTATTTCCTTTATTTTATTTAATTTCATGCCATTTGTGATATTCAGTTCACAGACAGGGTTTCAATCAAGAGAAAATGCACAGAACATAGTTTAATATAAAATAGAAATAGAGAAAAATAGCCTGAAGTGACAGAGGAGTGACTTCCAAATTCCTGTTTTATGAAAATAGTATCTTATTCCATAGAATTATGGGGATTTGTATTTAGACATTATGAGGGAAACTTTGTTGTGAAATTAATCATAGTAAAAGGAAGGGCCAAGAAAGTAATTATTATAGATTAAAAAAGAAAAGAGAGAAGAATTGAAAATAATTGGAAAGCAGTGGAATTTAGGAACTACTTCTGTAATGTTTACCAGTAAGTAAAGTAATCTTTGAATTTTTTTAATGTTTATTTACTTTTGTGAGACAGAGAGAGAGCACAAGCGGGGGAGAGACAGAAAGAGAGGGAGGGAGACACAGAATCTGAAGCAGGCTCCAGGCTCCTGAGCTGTCACTGGCAGAGGTTGAACTCACAAACTGTGAGATCATTACCTGAGCTGATGTCCGACGCTTAACCAACTGAGCCACCCAGTTTCCCCTAAAGTAATCTTTAAAGAAAATTTAAAAAAATTATTTTTCCTGTTCAGATAAAAAGGATAGGAATTTTTTACTAAAGTGTATCAACATCTAGATTAAATTTCTGGTAAGTTTTAAAATTAAACATCCATCATTTAAAAAGTCACTATTAACTAGAGTAAGTAGCTTCAGGCTTACAGAATAATAGATCTTTTAAAGATGCAAGAGAGTACATTCGTAAAATAGTTTGAGTGCACAATTACTACCTTTGATATACTCTTAGTATTTAATGACATCTTTCTATTTTATGATACAATGAACACTGTTTTATTATTACATGAAAAAAATCATGGATGAAAAATCTTAGTCGCAGAAGCAACTTTATCTGCTAGTGCAGTCCAATTCAAACAATGTAGTAGTGCAGTGATAGAATGTGGTAGAAATCCCACTGCATGCCTTCTGAGTCTGCGTCGTAAGAGGCAAGTAACATCTGCCTGATCTGCCTGGTTCTTATGGGACGTGGATCACTCGCTTAGAACCCAGTCACCATGTTGTGAGGGAGCCAAACAGCCACATGCAGAAACTACTGAATGGTGTTTGGCCGCAGTCCTCTCTATGGTCTCAACCAAGAACTAACATTAGGGTAACTAAATTGTAGCCCTCACTTGAGGCCCGTGGAGTAGAGAGAAGTTCACCCTTCGGAGCCAAATTGTAACTGAGAAGCCTAATATAAGTCACTAAGTTTTGTGATAGATTTTTGTATAACAATTGATAAATGAAAATATGAGTAATAATCACTTTTACATATTGTACATTGGTAGGGTTATGCAAAATCAATACAGAGAAGATGGAAGGGCATAACGATATGGGGAAGGGTTACAAGAAAAAAAAAGTGATGTATAAAGCAAGAGAGAATGATTCCAAATCATGTTAAAACTAACAGAGAATGTGGCTCTGACAAGGTAGGTTATACGATGGTTGTTTTATTACTGTAAAAATGATTAAGTAATATTCAAAAAGGCATAGTCAGCCTCTTATTAAAGTTCCAGAACCAAAAAACAGAAGACCTTTTGTTTAAAAAAGTGTTTTTTTTTTTTTTTTGGTATATTTTGAATACTAACTCTTTATCAGAGAAGTCATTTGCAAGTATCTTCTCCCCTTCAGTAGGTCGTCTTTTAGTTTTGTTGGTTGTTTCCTGTGCTGTGCAGAAGCTTTTTATTTTGATGTAGTCCCAATAGTTTGTTTTTGCCCTTTTTCCCTTGCATCAGGAGACATATCTAGAAAAGTGTTGCTACAGCCAATGTCGGAGACATTACTGCCTGTGTTCTCTTCTAGAATTTTTATAGCTTTACATTTCACATTTAGGTCCTTAATCCATTTTGAATTTATCCTTGTGTCTTTTTGTCTCCATTTGCAGAATAGTTTATTGAAATAGATGTTTTTGGCTTAAATAAAAATAAAATTGAATACCTTGCTTGACTAATAAGTGATATATCCTCAGCCATTGAAGTAAACTACAAGCCATCAAAGAACTTCCATGCAAAATGAAATCATTTTTTTCACAGTCTGTAAGGTAACTACTGCCATGGGTAAGACTACCTTTGGTTTATAATATTTTTAAGACAAATTTTAGAATGGGGTAAAATCGTCTCATTTTAATCCCAAATCTACGTATATAGGTCATAAGTTCATGCCACTCCTAGGGTGGAAGTTTGTACTAAACGTTATCAGATCTATTCATAATAAGGAGAAAAAACGGCCTTACTGTCTGTCACTCAGACATGTTTAAAAAACAATATTATGCAAAGACTCACCTTATATACTTTCTCCTATTTCCTATTGTCCATATTATAGTTTCTCATGGACTTTTTGGCACTACATCAGCCATATACTGGAATACTTAATAACGAGGGTATGCCTTAGACAAACCAATTATTTCTGTAACAAATTTACAAGAATTGCAACATAGGCAATGGTAATTGATTTATTGCTAAGTTCCAGATATGTCTATTGTCTCATTTTTCACTGAATGATTACTCTATAGACCATTTCATGCAGAAAAATCGGCTAACAACTGTAGCTGAAATTTCTTACCTGCTTCTAGTTCCTCTTTATAAAAAAGGCATTTTTTATAAAGAGCCCTGAGAGCCCTAGGTAAATGTTATTCAATAACACAGGAAACATTGGCCAGTGAATTTAAAATACATTATTATATTATGAATCATCAACTGCCAGGAAGCTTGAACCACAACAAAATTTTGACCACATTCCTTTAACTTTTTGTGAGTTGTATGCATTGGATTACTATTGGAGTTTATCTGTAATATATTTTAGTCGTAATAAGTGCTGGAAATTTGCCTTAATTATAGATATCAGAGTTATTTTTCAGTAACATATATTTAATAGCCATGGGGGTTTCTGTAATAGACAGAGGAACCCAAACCCTGGTTGAAAGTATGAAGGTTCTGGAGGGAAAGCAGTGTAGAAAATAGATAATACTGATGTTCTTAGGGGATTATATTCTCATGTGGGAGAAACAGTATATAAACAAGTAAACTGATAAGTAAATTAGTTGTACATAACAATATCTACAATGAAGAGTATAAAACAAAATAATTGGACTAAGATTGATGGAGCGGGAATTTCAGATACAGAGCATAGAAACTTACTGATGTGAAGGAGACAGCTTTGAAAAGATTGGGGAGGTCTTATTCCAAGCAAAGAGGAAAAATAATCCTGTCATTTAAAAATCAAAAAGAAGGTCAATGTCCTAAGGACAGTCAATAAATTGTGTGTATGGTTGAGAGAGCATCTCTACTTCTTTCTTCAAATTTACTTTCACTACAGGTTTTGCTAATAGCTGTTAGAGATAAGAGTTTTATTTTTCATCACAATGTGGGCTACCAGCCATGAGGGAAACATTAGTGAATATGATCGAGACAAGACTGAACTCTAGTGAACAGTGTTGAGCTAAATAATGGAAAAGGAGAATCCTACTTGAAGTATTAATGAACAAATTTTATTGTTTATTTATACTTCCAGTTTATAAGCTTCCAGTATCAGGAAGGTATAAATTGACAACAGTTTCAACTGCTTGTCCCCAGCAGTTTGTGCAGCCCAATATTTACTCATTCGTACGTACTTCCCTTTTCTATATCCACATGCTGTTTCTCTATTGCATACCTCTTATTCCTTCCTACACATCAATACCACAAGGAGAAAGGGAGGTCCTAAAGAGCTCTGATTTTCTTATTGAACAATTATTCCTCAGTATCTGTAGCATGTTGTGCACGATAAACCAAGCTACTTTTCTTTTAACCTTAATGTTATCAACTTAGTAAAAAAATAAACATCTTTCCCAACTGAATAATGAAACTTGGTGCCAAAATCGCAAAAAAAAATGCAGAATGGCTTCCTTTTACCTTATTCTACTTAATAAACACGAAATCATAAGAGAAAAACAATGTAATGTGAATAATAGGAATAGCAATAATTGGCCACATTCATATTGTAACTTTTTCAAAGTCCAGTTCTTTGTCTTAATCTGTTATTTATTTTTGTTCCATTATTTTCTATGTAATGTGTACTTTTTAATACTTTTAAGTATTTTTTAAATACTAAAAGAAATAAAATAAAATATAAAAAATTATTGTGTAACAAGAGACTAATTTTAGACTCTTTGCTAACATTAGTGTTATTATACATGTTTGAAGACAATTGTTTAAATTAATGAATATAAGCAAAGTCTAAGAAATGTTTTCCAGAGAAATGGAGTTGGCTTAAATTTGTATGGCCATGAAGTATTGTGGGAATTGGATGGAGACTTACTACCATCAGTGATAGTTAATATATGTTATAATAATCATAATTGCATTGTGTTGCTCTCAGTCAGTCGAGGGAAAAACTGTAGGTAGTTGAAATTCATCCAGAAGACAGCTGCTTGGACATGTCAGGAAACTAATTAAAAAGTTCCAGGATGAGCATAACACTGAGAGGCCAAGCTGAACATGTGAGCACCATGCTGAGTTTGAGATGGCACGAACCGCTACCAGCTTATTTTCTAGTAAGAAACGGTTCTCTTTATTATAAGGGCAATGACAGCCCATAAAGGAACATCGGCCACAGGGCAACTAAAGCCTTCCTTCAATGAATGTTCCCTGGAGAAATATGCAGTGGTGAGATTTTGAGGTAAATATACCATAGATCATCATTATGACAGATGAACTCTCTGGAACTGTCCAGTGACAGATTGCCTGTTAATAAATAGCTTGTTAATAAGTAGCACAACTGAGACTTCAATGTTGACGGAGTCAAAGGTCAAATCTGTCAATCTGCTTATCCTGAACGTTTGTCCTTCATAGTTACTACAGGTTTTTGTTAGATAAAAGGTGAAAGAAATATGTTTTAAATTTGAAACAGATATTAATAGAGTATTACTTGTCTTTTTAATAAATCCAAGTATCAGGAAATATCACACAAGCTCCAAAATGCCCTAACATTTGTATTAGCAGCCAATGTATATATGGTAGATACATAGGAGAAAAATGTCCTTTAAAATAATTTATCTTCTTTAGCCTATCGACATTATAATTACCATGGACAATTTTACTAAGTGGTCTGAGACTTCACAGTATTCCCAGCCAGGAGGTGAGTAATGGAAGTAGGATTTTTGATGCACTCTAATTGGTTGTGGAGCTGGAGGAGTTATTTGAACTGAAGTTAAGTAAGCAATTTCACATATTTTAAGTCCAAAATGACCATCCACCTCCACAAGGTCATCGAATAAATTCAAACGCAAACACTTGGGGGAAACGTGCTTGGACGTAAACACACAATGCTGTGTTAACAGACTTTTTGTAGCTCTCGCAAAGTTGAATGTGTTCAGCTACATAAACACATTGACACTTGCTGGTCCCTGTCAGAAAATCAGGCTTTGTTCTACCATGGATTTGGCTAGCCTGAAGTTACATAAAGAGGTGCGGGGAAAAAATAAAGAAATCACATTTACAGAAGTCCAGAAAGGTGCTACCAACTGATAACATGAGGACATCGGTATGAAGGCAACGTTACAGATGAAAACAGACTCTGTGGCGTTCCCTTGAACCTAACTTCCTCCTTCCAGCATGTTTACATATACAAACCGACAGCAACAGTACATATATACATCTGCTCTAAAAAACTGTACATCTTCCACTATACAAATATGGCCTTTTATGTATATTGTAATCAACAGTCATGATAATTTGCTTTAAATTAATGTGAAACAATGAGGCAATGTATATTTTATTTTCAAGTATAAAATAAGACTAAATCTGAAACCTCCAAATTTGATTAAATTTACTCATAAAAGTGGAAAATTTATATCTTGGCTGTTCATTAAAGTGTTTTCAGAGGTAATAATCTATTCTTTCTCCTGTGTTATATTTCAGAGATCGTTTGTTGGCAGCCATCCTTTGCTGGTCTTAATTGCTGCATGAAGTGGGAACAACACTTGGTAAAAATTGCTGGATGTATGATTATTCTATGACATAAAGCTAATGGCAATTAGGATGGTTTTGTGCTCCTACTTGTAAATTTCCAACTAGTCTTGAAAATAGCTTGAAAACACACATCTCAAATTACTGCCACTGACTTCCTACCTGCAAGTAATGAGGATAGGATGCTAAAAACAGCAGAACCATGAGCAGAGGTGAGATTTTTATTACCTAGGAAGAGAATGCACCATGCAGGTTTTTGTGGTAGGATATAACTGAAATATTTATTGATGATCTGTAATTGGTGTCTATTAGAACAAAACCTGTAAGAGCACCCAAAACCAGAAATGTAAAGAGGCATAAGAAAGACTTAATCTTTTTCGAAGGAATGTTGGAAATTGTAAACAGCTCTTAGTCATCAATCGGATAATAAGATATTCAGTTAAAACAGCAATGCATAAAGAATCATAACTTGGAGCTTCCCATTTCTTCTCCAACAAAATATTAATAAAGACCTATAAATGGATCTCTTTTAACGAGGCATGTACACACACACACACACACACACACACACACACTACTGAGAAGGAAATGATCCTCAGAAGAATTAAATTACTTATATGTCAATACTAAGATTTGAATCCATCTGTGACAAGCTGTAAAATCCATGTCCCTTATATATACTACACTATTATATATCTAAATCATTGTAACTTTTTTTTAAAAGAGAGAGAACAAGCAGGAGAGAGGAACAGAGTGGGAGAGGGAGACAGAGAGAATTTTAAGCAGGTTCCATGTTCAGCAGGGAACCCAACACGGGGCTCAATCTCATGACCCTAGGATCATGACCTGAGCTGAAATCAAGAGTCAGACGTCCAAATGACTGAGCCACCCAGGTGTCCCTTAACCACTGTAAGTAATCTTATCCACTAGGTATTAAGTGCCTACACTGGCCAATCACCTTCTATTTATGACTTATAATCTATACCACCTATAAGACTGTGATGGTTAGTTTTATGTGTTAACTTGATTGGGCGAAGGGATGCTTAGAGAGCTACTAAAAATATTTCTAGGTGTATTTTTGAAGGTGTTTCTGAAAGAGATTAGCATTTGAATTGTTGACTAAGTAAAGAAGATTATGCCCACCAATCTTCATGGGCACCATTGAATCTTTCAAGGACTGAATAATAATACCAAAAGGCGGATAAGGGGTGAATTTAATCACTGCTTCAACTGGGACATTTGTCTTCTCCTGCCCTTAGACATTGGCACTCTTGGTTCTTAGGCATTTGGGCTGAGACCGAGATTTAGGCAATGGCCTCCTTGGTTCTTAGGCCTCCAGGTTTGGACTGGAGCTATAGCACAGGCTTTCCTGGGGCCCCAGCTTGCATATGGCAGATCATGGAACTTCTCAGCTTCCAAAATTATATGAGCCAATCTTTCATAATAAACTTATTTCAATATACCCTTCTTTGTATTCCATTGGCTCTATTTTTTTTCAATATATGAAATTTATTGTCAAATTTGTTTCCATACAACACCCAGTGCTCATCCCAAAAGGTTCCCTCCTCAATACCCATCACCCACCCTCCCCTCCCTCCCACCCCCCATCAACCCTCAGTTTGTTCTCAGTTTTTAACAGTCCCTTATGCTTTGGCTCTCTCCCACTCTAACTTCTTTTTTTTTTTTTCCTTCCCCTCCCCCATGGGTTTCTGTTAAGTTTCTCAGGATCCACATAAGAGTGAACACATATGGTATCTGTTTTTCTCTGTATGGCTTATTTCACTTAGCATAACACTTTCCAGTTCCATCCACGTTGCTGCAAAGGCATTGGCTCTATTTTCTAGAGAAATCTGACTAGTAACGAAGTGGACAGTATTATTCTCATTTAATGTACAAGAGAGCTGATTTAAAGGAGTTTAAGTAACCTGAACAATGTTTTATAATTAGAAAGGGCACCACTAAATGCCAGCTCAGTTGTCCCATGGACTATGTGTTGCTTCTCAAGGAACTTGAACTTGGAGAATTTAGTGATGAGTTCTCTCTAATTTTTCAAAGAAATTAAAAATGATAGCATCTCTAAAAAGCAGATTATAATTTATATATATTTTTAAACTGCTCTACAATAAAAATATAAATGAAAACTGTGTCAGTGAAATTATTTGTAAATTCTGTTACTCTTTTGAAAGGAAATTTCTATTACATTTTCAAAATGAATTTTAAATAAAGAATAACTAGAATAACTGAGGAAGTGGACGCTCATTAATACTTAGCTAAGGAAGTGTTGAGTAGCTGCATAAAGACCAAAGCCTGAAGCACTTCAATGATTATCCATGCCCTGCAACATTCTGCCAAGAATGAACTAGTTCAAGGGTCATCAGGAGGATATACACATCATTATGGGATCATTTGAATGAAAAAGTTTCACCTTCAATGCGGTGACACAATCGATAATCAATAGAGACAGAGAGTTAAAGCATAGTCACAATGAGAACCACTTAACCTGAGTAATTACCTCTTAATTTCTGAGATAATGATAGAATGGAAGAAAGGAAGCTAAGTCTGCATCAACAATTTCACTTAGACAAGTGTTAACAATTGGCATAAGGTTTCTAAGCATGAATTATAGTTTTGTTTTTTTTTTTTTCAAAGTAAAACCTGGTCTTTTTCATTAGTGTAGTTTTTCTTTACATGGTTATTTAAACTCGATTAGTGTGTAATACACTGAATGTCAAAGTCTCAGCATCTATCAGGTTGGTCAGGAATATCTGAAACAGTCTTTGTGTACAATAGGACTTTGTTCAGTGGAATAAGACCTATAACAGCATCAAAATCCAGATGTAAAGGAGGCACAGGTAAGTCTTTCCAGTGCTCCTTCTTCACCTTTTCTGAAGAGGGAAGGTTTGGAAAAAACTTTATCAATTAGCCATCCTCCTTAATCACTAAGCAAAGTTATAACAGGAAATGAATAGCAACCCACAATACAGGTAATTCAATATTTGTCCCCATAAAGGCAACAAGATATTTATTCCAATAAGCACCATTTATGATGCCTCCTTATTTTTGTTGCCTTCAAATTTTAACTTTTAAGACAAGAGTAGATTTGAACAAATGATTATTTGTATTATTGCTTTTGCGTTAAGAATGCTAAACATCATAGTGTCAATTCTACTCATGGAAATATATAGATTGGCCACAATGCCAGTAAAAATAACAACAGATTTTTTTTTCATGAAATAAGCCAGGATTATTTTCTTGTACTTAACTGTATATTTTGTTTGTTTTGTTTATTGCAGATTGGGATGTTCTGTGTTCATGTATATTCTTTTGCGAATGTAATTTTCTTTTTTTTTAATTTTTTTTTTATGAAATTTATTGACAAATTGGTTTCCATACAACACCCAGTGCTCATCCCAAAAGGTGCCCTCCTCAATACCCATCACCCACCCTCTCCTCCCTCCCACCCCCCATCAACCCTCAGTTTGTTCTCAGTTTTTAACAGTCTCTTATGCTTTGGCTCTCTCCCATTCTAACCTCTTTTTTTTTTTTTTCCTTCCCTTCCCCCATGGGTTCCTGTTAAGTTTCTCAGGATCCACATAAGAGTGAAACCATATGGTATCTGTCTTTCTCTGTATGGCTTATTTCACTTAGCATCACACTCTCCAGTTCCATCCACGTTGCTACAAAAGGCCATATTTCATTTTTTCTCATTGCCACGTAATATTCCATTGTGTATATAAACCACAATTTCTTTATCCATTCATCAGTTGATGGACATTTAGGCTCTTTCCATAATTTGGCTATTGTTGAGAGTGCTGCTATGAACATTGGGGTACAAGTGGCCCTATGCATCAGTACTCCTGTATCCCTTGGATAAATTCCTAGCAGTGCTATTGCTGGGTCATAGGGTAGGTCTATTTTTAATTTTCTGAGGAACCTCCACACTGCTTTCCAGAGCGGCTGCACCAATTTGCATTCCCACCAACAGTGCAAGAGGGTTCCCGTTTCTCCACATCCTCTCCAGCATCTATAGTCTCCTGATTTGTTCATTTTGGCCACTCTGACTGGCGTGAGGTGATACCTGAGTGTGGTTTTGATTTTTATTTCCCTGATAAGGAGCGACGCTGAACATCTTTTCATGTGCCTGTTGGCCATCCGGATGTCTTCTTTAGAGAAGTGTCTATTCATGTTTTCTGCCCATTTCTTCACTGGGTTATTTGTTTTTTGGGTGTGGAGTTTGGTGAGCTCTTTATAGATTTTGGATACTAGCCCTTTGTCCGATATGTCATTTGCGAATATCTTTTCCCATTCCGTTGGTTGCCTTTTAGTTTTGTTGGTTGTTTCCTTTGCTGTGTAGAAGCTTTTTATCTTCATAAGGTCCCAGTAATTCACTTTTGTTTTTAATTCCCTTGCCTTTGGGGATGTGTCGAGTAAGAGATTGCTACGGCTGAGGTCAGAGAGGTCTAGTCCTGCTTTCTCCTCTAAGGTTGTGATGGTTTCCTGTCTCACATTTAGGTCCTTTATCCATTTTGAGTTTATTTTTGTGAATGGTGTGAGAAAGTGGTCTAGTTTCAACCTTCTGCATGTTGCTGTCCAGTTCTCCCAGCACCATTTGTTAAAGAGGCTGTCTTTTTTCCATTGAATGTTCTTTCCTGCTTTGTCAAAGATGAGTTGGCCATACGTTTGTGGGTCTAGTTCTGGGGTTTCTATTCTATTCCATTGGTCTATGTGTCTGTTTTTGTGCCATTTTTTAATTTTTTTTAACGTCTATTTATTTTTGAGACAGAGAGAGACAGAGCATGAGTGGCGGAGGGTCAGAGAGAGAGGGAGACACAGAATCCGAAACAGGCTCCAGGCTCTGAGCTGTCAGCACAGAGCTTGATGTGGGCTCCAACTCACAAACCATGAGATCATGACCTGAGTTGAAGTCGGTCGCTTAACCAACTGAGCCACCCAGGCGCCCCGCGAATGTAATTTTCTTAATATTGCATCTTTTACCTCACTTAAGGTGAGCACTCTATTTTAATGATCCATCCATGTTTTGCTTTCTATACATTTAATCTGTTGCTTTAAAAAAAAATTAAAGTTTATTTATTTTTGAGAAAAAGAGAGACAGAGAATGAGCAGGGGAGGGGCAGAGAGAGAGGGAGACACAGAATCTGAAGAAGGCTCCAGGCCCAGAGCTATCAGCACAGAGCCCGAGGCGGGGCTCAAACCCACAAACCATGAGATCATGACCTGAGCCAGACGCTCAACCAACTGAGCAACCCAGGCACCCCTAATCTGTTGCTTAATAATGTTTGTTAATATTTTATAGTGTGCGTACATCACATTTTACTTATCTGTTCTGCCAATCATATACAACAACATTGCCTAAAATGTCTGCCTGCCAGATATGATACTATGACAGTATTCTAGTACATCTGTACTTATGTAACTAAGCATTTTTATGTGATATATACCTAGGAGTATAAATTATGATCCATGAGTGTGCCAGGATGTTTTTCAGAATGAATCCCTCAGTCTACATCCCTGTCACTTAAATATTTCTGGAATCCTACCCTTATTTCCATCTCATTATTGTTGATTTTGTTTAGGTCCTAAATTATGGATGCAGTGACCTCCAAGTAGGTTTTTCAGTATTCCAGCTTATCTCTTCTAATTAATATCATACCACCCATACCAGTACCAGAATGATCATTCCAAAAGACACATCTGATTATGGTAACTTCTCTTGCCTTCTCTATTTCTGTGGGTTATCTTTGTCCTCAGAATAGAGTAAAAATATTGATATGTATAACTTATTTTAAACTTTCTCTCTTCCCTACTGCCTATGCCTCACCACTCACAGGCTCTGCCAAACACAATCAGACACATAAAAGACAATTAACAAAGTCATTGGAAATATCTTCTATTCATAGTTCAGTAAATATTTAGAGATATCATATGCAAGGCAATATGTTTTTTAGAGATATAATAGAGAGCTAGCTGCAGATACTTTGTTTTCTCATAGAATTTGCATTTTAGTTTGGGATATTAACAATAAACAAATAAACCACCAAATAAAAAAATAAATAAAGAATAGCCTAGCGCAAGGCTATATATATCTTCTGTATTACTTTCTTAATATTTTGTACAGGCAAGACCATCTTCCTGGAAATTCCGTTTCTCTTGCTTTCTTTATATTCCCTTTGCAAACAGTGTGTGTTTTCTTCCTACTCCATTGAAACTGTCTTTGTTTCCCCACTGCAAAGTGCTTAAGTAAGAGACTTTAAAAGGGTCCATTATTTTCATTGTATATACACATTGAATATAAGCAGGTATGTCATTGAAAAGCTACTTAATAAATATTTTCTGAAGTAATTACTGTATAAAATTATCTATCGATGAGTATATAGTTGTGTAATTTATTAATTATCGATTAATGCTCAGCAATCTGGTGGATATTATAGTGAATGCATAAAACATGAGAATGTATCTTCTTTAGGGAGGCTATAATACACTTGTATAAACAGCTAAAGCTCATGGTACAATATTCTCAGCGGAAAAATGTTGTGAAGAAGAGATAATAGTGCATAACCATATGGGAATGTGCCATAGATCAGCAGGAAATTAGTTGACTGAGTAGAGAATGTACACATGTAGGAATATAAGGAGCATGTTCCAAGGAGAATGTTCAGAATGTTCATTCCTAAGCATGGCATTTGAAAAACACACTAAGATCAATTAAATAAACTTGTACTGAGTACATAGTATGTTCTAAACTAGTATGGATAGTCTCTGTGAATATAATGATAAACCCAAAGGCTAGTGGTGAGACCACTTTGGATTAAGTGGGTAATTCAAGTTGGAGAGGGGGAAGATAGAAAACAGTCTGATTAAGGATAATGGTGATGGATATTCTTGAAATCCAAACAAATAAGCACAGCACTGAATTTGTAGGCAATAGACTTGAAGTTGAGACATTTTATATGATACAGGCATGCAAGAAAAAGCTGACTTGATCACAGTGTGTATGAATATTATTAGCGATCAGCAATTAAAATGAGTGATAGCATCTTACCTCTATTAGAATGGCTATTATCAAGAAGACAAGGTGTAACAAATATTGGTCAAGATGTGGAGAAAAGGGAACCCTTGTGCATTGTTGGTGGGAATCTAAATGGATACAGTCAGTATAAAAAAATAATAGTATGGAGGTTCCTCAAAAAATATATATATATGTATAACTATCAGTGATACATCAATTCCACTTCTAGATTTATATTTGAAGGAAATGAAATAGCTATATTGAATAGATATCTGCAATCCCATGTTCATTGTATTATTATGTACAATAGCCAAGATATGGGAACAACCTGAGTGTCCATTAACAGATGAATGGATAAATAAGATGTGATATATATATGTGTGTGTGTGTATATATATATACATATATATATATACACATACATATATACATATATATATACATATATATATATACATATATACATATATATATGTATATATATAATGGAATATAACTCAGGCTTGAAAAAGAAAGACATCTTGCCATTTGCAACAACATGAATGAAATTTGAGTTCATCATACTAATTGAAACAAGTTAGACAAAATGACAAATACTGTATGATCTTGCTTATATGTGGAATCCATAAAAACAGAACTCATAGAAACAGAAAACATGTGTGTTTCCCAGGGGGAGCTGGAAGGGTATGGGGGAGATACTGGTCAAAGAGTACACACTTCCAGTTATAAGTACATCCTGGGGTTGTAATGTACAACATGGTGAATATAGTTAACAATATTGTATTATATATTTGAAGTTGCTAAGACAGTAGATTTTAAAAGTTTTTACCACATGCACAAAAAATTATAACTATGTGAAGTGAGAGGTGTGTTAACCAACATTGTGGTAATCATTTTGCATTATATACATATATTGAATCATCATGTTATACACCTTAAACTTATAATATATTATTTGTCAATTATATCTCAATAAAACTAAGAAGAAAAAAAAAAGACAGAGAGAAGTACCAGTTAGGAACCTCTGTTTAGTGATAGGAACTTTTAATATAATGGTGGCAGTGGAAATACGAAGGAAGACACAGACGTTAGATATATTTTAAAAAATTTTTAAACGTTTTTATTTATATTTGAGAGAGAGAGAGGGAAGGTCAGAGAGACATGGAGACAGAATCTAAAGCAGGTTTCAGGCTCCTAGCTGTCAGTACAGAGCCCCACGTGGGGCTAGAACTCATGAGCGATGAGATCATGACCCGAACCTTCAGTCAGACGCTTAACTGACTGAGCCACCCAGGCGCCCCAGAGATTTTTTAAAAAGTTTATTTATTTATTTATTTATTTATTTATAGAAAGAGAGTGCGAGTAGGGGGGTGTGCAGAGAGGGAGAGAGAGGATCCCAAGCAGGCTCCTAGCTGTCAGCACAGAGCCTGGGGGTATGGGGGGAAGCACTAGGTTCCATATGAGATCATGACTTGAGTCAAAATCGAGAGTCAGAAACTTAACCTACTGAACCACCTAGGTGCCCCTGTTAGAGATATTTATTTAAAAATAACAATTTATGCTTGATCGAGTATTAAGTGTAAAGTAAAGAGATGAGCTAAAATGGCTTCAAGTTTTGCATTTTTACTCTAGAAATAGGTACCTGAAATATATATGCAGAGAGAACTTTTTTTCCTGTAGGAGAAAATGGTGTGTTTATTTTTATACTTAGTGAGTTGAAATAGAAAAAAAAAATTATAGTTAGCTGAAAATATGTGTGAAGTAAAAAGATACCATAAAAGCAGAATGCCAATACAATTAAAAAGATAGAAGAATATTAGTATTTTTTTGCATCATTGGATTAATTATATTTGCTATTGCACCAGAGCTTTTAATTTCATTTTCTACTATCTATAATATGTTTCATGCTCAATTTATTAAATTTACATACATTATATACAAAACTTGTTTTAATAAAACTATTTGAACAACACTGATCACAAATTGAATTCATTAAATTCTCTTAAAATTTAAATATGCAATAACATATTTATTTTGTCTGATGTTTAAAATTTTCCCAATATTTTAAACAATATAAACAATTTAAACATATAAATATACTTAAATTTAAATCCATCCTAAACTATAACATCAGGGCTTTTATCCATGCCATTATTTTTTCTGTTTTGTATTTTATGCCTTCTAAGAACTACTGCAATATTTACATGATATTTTCCAGGGTTATAGTAATCTTAAAGCACCACTCCTCCCCATCCAATCTCCTTTTGGAAAAAAAAATACTTTCAGGCCAGATAAGGTTATGAATCAACTTATTCTTATTTATCACTGACCCTAAATATTTCATGTCTAATTCATGTTATCAAGTTTAGCTTCCTTTTTATGGTAAACTTCCCTTGTTAGATGAGTAAGACTCATAAATCTAATCCTTTTATTTAAGCTTTAGGTCATCACATCATGTTGTTTGCATAACCAATTTATTTATTGTGATGATGCAGCTACCTGACTTATTATCGTTGTTTCAAAAATTACAAGTGCCTTACTAATCTTATGCACAGGTATATCAAGCTCTAGGAGATAAGGAGGTACCTGTGCCTTTAGTTCCACGTGTTAGGGCATTTAACTAATGAATCATCTTGAAACACACTATTGAATACTATTCCATTATATGCGTGAATGCTGGTTCCTGACTCAAGACATGGGAAGAGCTGCCTTGCAAAGGGTCTAGTTGGCTTAGGTTGAGTAATAGCATAAACCATAATGCTGGTACTGGATAAGCACTGGCGATAAGTGAAAGTTCTGCTACTCTGGACCACTTCTAGGTTGTAGAGGGGAGAATGTGTGCTACTTGAGATTATGAATTCATATTTATTTTTCCAACTCTATATATAGGGTTGATTCCATCTTTATTGTAGGGTTTCATTTCCCAATAAGGCTTCATTCCTATAGTGGCAATCTGAAAATAAATGGGTCTATTGAATGAAAGCTGAGAACAGTGTCAAAGAGTTGGAAACAAACAAACAAACACACTGAACAACAAGGACTGGTTATTGCATTTATTAATTAGTCTCACGTTAAACAGAAGGAAACCAGCAATACTATTGGATTATTACTGTGGACAAAATAAAGTGATGAAGGAAGGATTGGATAGCAAACAAGTGGAGAAGGCTGAGCTACAGCCTACATTGTCACAGGCAGGGAAGAGAAATACTTAGAGTACTCATGCATATGTCAAAGAAGTCAAGAAGTTGCCAGTAGAGACCATGATGTAAGATTCTGGAGAAGGAGTGCTCAAACCTAACAAATGTGGATATAATGAATTTACAGAAAAATAAGAAGTAATTGGCTTTATAGAATAGGATAGATAAATGTTATTATACAGAGTCATAATTTAAAAAAAATTTTTTTTTCAACGTTTATTTTTTGGGACAGAGAGAGACAGAGCATGAATGGGGGAGGGTCAGAGAGAGAGGGAGACACAGAATCGGAAGCACGCTCCAGGCTCTGAGCCATCAGCCCAGAGCCTGACGTGGGGCTCGAACTCACAGACCGCGAGATCGTGACCTGGCTGAAGTCGGACGCTTAACCGACTGCGCCACCCAGGCGCCCCTACAGAGTCATAATTTTATACAATGTATACAAGTTTTATACAATTATAAAAAAGGAACTTGGAAAAAACAAAGCTTTTGCTTCCTAATTTAATAACAAACAAAGGTGTTGTTAAAGAACAGGGTGTGGTTTAAGGTAGAATGAAGGCATTGTTTAAAAGATAAAGTTTACATGGATTTGCCCCTTTATATATATATTTTAAGCTTATTTGTTTATTCTGAGAGAGAGAGATAGCGTGCACACAGGGATGGGTAGAGAGAATCCCAAGCAAGCTCTGCACTGTCAGCATGGAGCCCAATGTGGGCCTTGGACTCACCAACCACGAAATCATGACCTGAGCCAAAATCAAGAGTCCGACGCTTAACTGACTGAGCCAGGTATCCTGCCTCTTTAATTAGCAGTAATTTTATGGCCCAAAGTAATCCCAGAGAAAAGAACAAGATGGACCAGATCTATAACTGGAGTTAGGCACAGAGTATATCATTGAAGTCCAAAGGATTACGAATCTTAAATATCTCTCCAGCCACCTAAGTGAAGTGGAAAACTAGTAAATGTGGCTTTGATTAGGTTAGTGTACTGGGTATAGTAATGTATTAATAATAACTTTGTGTGTCAACTTATTTTTAATCGGATTCACCCTCAGCTTAATATTAAGAGATCAACCAGGTACAACCCATCAGGGGTCATTCAGTTCCCTCAAGGGACCTGTTTAAGAATGTTTGTGATTGTGCTAATTGTATTCAAATTGTATTGGACTAATTGTAAATTTTAATGGACAAATCCCAAAGACCATGTGAGCTGTCTTTCAACCTTCTAAGAAACGTTGAATAGATCGAAATAGTGAATTCACTTTCCAAATTTGTTCCATGGGTTGATTAAGTATTAGAGGAATCTGAATCATCAAATGATTTATAGCTGCTAGTGGTACAACTAAAACAAAAAAATAAAATAATTCTGTCTGCAGAGTTTAGTCAGGAAAATTGCTTTCTATTCCTTAATTGCATTTCTTTTGCAATGTTATTTGACACATTGTAGGTACTCATCAATATTTGTTAAAGAAATAAATGCTTCCACACCAAATTCTTTCTGCTAGTCTTCTGTAACACACAATAGCCTTATAGTTTCCAGTTTCTCAAATCTCTCTTTCTTTGCAGTGTAGTTTATAAACAATACAGAAGCAATTAAGGTGTACAGGAGTTTCTGGCGATGGCACTTTAAATTAATTTGTACATTCTGTGATAGCTAAATTAATAATAGCATTATCCTGGACAAGGAAAGAGTGACCTCTTACTGGAACTTTTCTCTGGCGTTGTCATACATTATTGGAAGCTAAGACAATGGAAATAATTAATTTTCCTATCTTCATCTTTCACAAAAACAGTTCTGCTTCAGCCAAATTAGCAAGTTTTAAGTAACTTTCAAGTCTTATAATTAAAGCTGTAGTAATCTTGCCTATACTTGCTTTTCAAGATGATTTGAGCTAAGAAAAGGTCTAGAAATGTATGTCACCTTCAGGGGCACTATGGTGACCTCGTTTGTCCCTAGTTTACAGAATTTCTTATATGCAAGATTGCACTTGAATATTTACAGAAAAATAATAAAATACCCTCAGCAGCTTTTTTTATCTTCAGGTAGAGTAACTACTCTCTTCTTGTAGTATTACCAAACCAGATGGTTATTTAGATGAAAGAAATATCATGGTTAAATATTTACTTATATATCCAATATTTATAACGTACCTCATAGATAATTCTAATGTTTGCTATATCTTCTTTATTGGCCTTTTGGATAACTAAGCAAAATAGATGTTGATAATAGATGGCACAACTCTATCAGTAACCATTTTAAATGTGAATGCTCTAGGGGCGCCTGGGTGGCGCAGTCGGTTAAGCGTCTGACTTCAGCCAGGTCACGATCTCCAGGTCCCTGAGTTTGAGCCCCGCGTCGGGCTCTGGGCTGATGGCTCAGAGCCTGGAGCCTGTTTCCGATTCTGTGTCTCCCTCTCTCTCTGCCCCTCCCCCGTTCATGCTCTGTCTCTCTCTGTCCCAAAAATAAATAAACGTTGAAAGAAAAATTAAAAAAAAATAAATAAATGTGAATGCTCTAGACATACAAATAAAAACACAAAATATAAGAGGTGAGAGCCAAGTGGACTGAAACTTTTGGGGAAAGTCTTCTCGGCTTTCTTAGGCCCAGCTTTTCAATGAACTCTTAGTTTGTAAGCATTTTCAGACGTTTGTCCTCTGGTCTTTTGTTGATTTTGTGATTCCCTAAGTGATATGATTCCAATATATTCCCATATGGCTTACTTAACCCGAAGTCTATATCTGTATTTTCTGTGATGATTCCTATCTGAAATAATATTTGTGTCTATCCTGGTCTGTGGTAAACATAAGCTGACACATTAGAGAAAAAAAATTTCCCCATAAACAAAATTCTGACTTTAACAATGCATGTTAAGGCACGCTTTATTTTGATTGTGTCTCTGAAATGTAGTCTCGTATTTGGGGACAAAATTCAATTTAGTAAAAACAATTGTTTGTTAATCCAACTTGATCTTTCAGTTATACTGGCAATTTTTTTTTTCTTTAGAATTACAGTAAAACTCATTTTCTTGGTGGTAGATTTTCAGTGCTAATGAGAATGAAAGTTAGATAGGAAAAAGAAAATAAGCCACTTTATGAGGTGAGGTAGCAATTAACCTGTAAAAAAGGTAGCAGCAAATTTATAAAGAGATTTATGGTTGAGATCCAATCATTAACTACTCATCAAATGATGCCAGCAAAACAATTCAAAAACTCACAGAGAGCAAAAAAAACTTCAATAAATTAAAATACAAATCAAGACAATATAAATAATATAAAACACTTCACAACAGGTCTTCTGGGAAGACACGTTGAATAAAATGATGTTAATAAGGCTTGTTCATTTTAATCACAGATATGTTGCCGTCTATGGTTTAGACTAAGCCAAGCTTGAATATTGGTAAATTGAATGTTTTATGGCTAAACGTACTGAAACTTTAAAATAATTATAATTTGATGGGTTTTCAGTTTGTTGAAACCGTTGGCCATTTGAAGCAAGTTAACACATCCTTTTTCTCATTAAGATCTTGTTGACCCTAGTTCACAGCTCAGTACAAAGCAGGCAGTTTGAATCAATTTGACTGATTGTTGTTGTTACAAAAGTAAGAACATAATTTTATAGCTGCTCTTATTCCTGACTTACAATCAAAGCAAGAGTTCACTTTAAAAACTATGGGGCAACCGTTTTGTTTTCTAATTAAAATGCTAGACTTACAAGTTTATAGATTTTAAATGAAGCTATTTACATTCATAAAGAAGGATATCTTTCTGAACCAAATTAACATTAGTGCAACCAGGGGAGGGTTAGTCTACTACAGACATTTGAGGATTTTAACACAATTGTTAATATTGCTTCTCTCTAAAATTACCTTCAAGGGGTGGTTATCAGATTGCAGAAAGCCACAACAACAAAAAAGATGTTAGCTAGAAACTAGACAAGAGCATTGGAAGGAATGCCCAGAGGCCAAGTCTCAAGTCCTTGAAGGGGAATGTTAGAGACATGAGCTGGAAGCAAGGACGGTGAAAAATAAGCCACATTAAAAACCCAAGGGCACAACATCCTCACCTTGTGGCTCCCAAGACCTTGGACCTGACAGATCAAGAACCACAGATAGGGAACATGTATGTGCTCTCCTCTTCCACCTCTGCCCCAGGGTAACCCCTAGACTCATTATAATGCCTTTATGTTGGGGGTACACTACCCCCCTCCCATGGAGAAAGGCTGCCATGATGGTTCAGGTACAAACTTCTTAGGCTCAAAAACTCCTCCTCCCAATCTGTGGGAGGACTTTCCCAAAGGATTGGAAGCAGCCTCATTAGAGACCACCCACTTTATGTCACAGCTCCTTCAGTCCTGAGAGAGAGGCAACAAATAGCCAATCCCAAAATAACAGGGGGTTCCACTTCCCAGAACCTACCTGCTTTCCTACCTTGAGAGTGTGCTTTCCCTTTAGCAAATGGCACTGTGCTTGGTACTTTACTTTTTTAATTTTTTTTTTTAACATTTATTTATTTTTGGGACAGAGAGAGACAGAGCATGAACGGGAGAGGGGCAGAGAGAGAGGGAGACACATAATCGGAAACAGGCTCCAGGCTCCGAGCCATCAGCCCAGAGCCCGACGCGAGGCTTGAACTCACGGACCGCGAGATGGTGACCTGGCTGAAGTCGGTCGCTTAACCGACTGCGCCACCCATGCGCCCCGGTACTTTACTTTTTATATTTCCTTGTCTATATTCGAGTGTGGATCCTCAGTAAATATTTTTGTGGGGAATGCAAAGATTTAGACCTTCATTTACACAATGCAGACTCTTCCACCGGTAACAGTATTACATTTTTCTGGGGAACTTGGGTTCTTGAGATAACTTGTTCTTTCCTTGATAATTTAGTTTAATATTGGTGGGCTATGCAATAAGAGTCAAATGACCTTTATATATTAATGCAGTTTGTATATAATTTAATTAAAATAATAAATACGAGCTTTTTAGTGACACTTATTGGAAGAGAATTTTAAAACTTTTTTTGAAAATGTTTATTTTTGTGAGAGAGAGAGTGTGTGTGTGTGTGCGGGAGAGGGGCAGAGAGAGAGGGAGAATCTGAAGCAGGGTCTAGGCTCTGAGCTGTCAGCACAGAACCTAACATGGGGCAAACTCACAGACTAGGAAATCATGACCTTAGCCAAAGTCTGACACAACTGACTGAGCCACCCAGGTGCCCCTGAAGAGACATTTTTAAAAGATATATTTTTATCTTTGTACAGAAATTGAAATGGGTGCTTCTTTATTTCCAGGGACTGAATAATGTAAGTGTTTATCATTCCATGACTATACCTTTTATTTATAGCTATAATACAGAAAGCACATTATATAAATCTCAAGGCTCCTAAGCTTCTGTGAACAAAAAGAATAGAGTATTTAGAGCATAATTCAACTACTGCCAGCCCTTATTTCATTTCCTAAGCTTTCCGACCAAATTAGAGTGTTGGACAAGTTTATACCCTGTGACTTTCTTTTCTGGGTTAAAAATGGTTTGGACATTTAATAAGTTATTGTGCCCTACAATTCCAACTATTTTCTATTGTGATTTTTTCTTACAATGATACAATGTTACATATATGTATATATAATAATGTATAATATTATATGTAATACATAATACAAATTATAATATATACTAAATATAAAAGACAATAATACCATATATTTTGCATAATATTATATAATATACAAACATAATAATATTAAATATGTACACACACAAAAATCAGAGACTACGAAGTTCATTATCTTTTTCACTTCCTTACATTCTTTAATTTTGCTGTTTAAACATATATTCATATCATTTACTATTCATTTTGTATATGCTTTAACATTTACTCAGAACTTTCATTGTCTTTCTTTCACTATTTGGTTAACATTTGGTTACTATTCGGCCATCAAGCCACCCGAGTACAAATCACTCAATTTATACTATATAAAAACCAAGTTTCGTTTTACATGAATAAATTTGGCACCAACTGACAAGTAGCATAAAGTTACCTCTCCAGTTAGCTATTTGGTGGGAGTCACCCCATGTTTTTTTCTTTCATGTTTGACTTTTTCAGATGGTATGAAAATTAATACTTCATTAATCTGGTATAAATTAGGGAAGAAAGCATTCCATCTATATGGGTTTTCTAGTCTTGAATTAACAGCATATGTCTTTTCTGAATTATGAATTATTTCCAATTCAAACATAACTTACAAGTTTACTACCTAGCTAGCTCAACTACAAACTTTATACCTTAATTTTGAAAGCGAACACTTTCAGTGAACTGTGAGAAATGAAGAGAGGGAAAGTTACTTGGAAAATAACCACTGGAGACATTTTGTGTGTGCCATTGATTGATTTAATTTTTTTTAAGTTTGTTTTTATTTATCAAGAGAAAGAGAGAGAGCAAGCATGGGTGGGGCAGAGACAGAGGAGACAGAATCCCAAGCAGGATCCGCACTGTCAGTGCAGAGCCGGAAGTGGGGAACGAACTCACAAACTGTGAGATATGACATGAGCCAGTCAATAGTCAGACATTTAACTGACTGAACCACCCAGGCGCCCCTGTGTGTGTTATTTAGTATAAAATTGCATGTACTAAAAATGTATTTCATATAATATTCTATCCCTGTTATGAAGGGAATTTTCAAAAAAGCAACTTCTCTTTCAGAAAAGCATTTGTTAACAGGGCATAAATAAATAAATAAATAAATAAATAAATAAAACCTTTTTCTCTTGTCGTTCATTAGTTTCTTCTGAAATTCATTTGCAAGAAGGTCTTAATTAAAATGGCCAGTTTCTTAAAGGATCATGTTTTCTGCAAACTTTACAGTGAACAGGAAAAAAGAAAAGAAAGAAAAGAAGTGAGGGAGAGAAAAAGGGAGAGATGGAAGGAGGGAGGGAAGGCAAGAGGGAGGAAGGAAAAAAGGACAGAAGGAAGGAAGGGAAAGTATGGAGAGGGACAATAAGAGAAGCAGCTTATACTCATAACTTTTAAAAAATTCTGGGTCATTTATTCAACTTGAAATTTAACAATGTCTGATTTTATCAGAAAGATCTGAAATGAAAAGAAACTATCATTGTTTTTAAGAGACTTTAAAAATGTTTATTTACTTTGAAAGACAGAGAGAGAGCACACAAGCAGAGAGAGAGGTGGAGAGAGAAGATCCCAAGCAGGCTCCACACCGTCAGTGCAGAGCCTAACGCAGGGCTCCGACTCACAACTATGAGATCATTACCTGAGCTGAAATCAAGAATTGGTTGCTTAACAACTGAGTCATCCAGCCCCCCTGAAACTATCATTTCTTATTTAATTACATATATTTTTTGAATGAATGAATTTGAATGTGTGTGTGTGTGTGTGTGTGTGTGTGAATGTGAGTGTGAATATGTGTGTATTTAGTTATTTATTTTGAGGTAAAATCTAGATATAGATTAAGGTACTTAATATATACCTTAATAACCTTATAGATTAAGGTTACTTAAGATCTTAAGTGTACGATTTGATGAGGGCTTTTTTTTTAAACTTTTATTTGCATTTACTTTATGCAGTATACTCCTGGGCCATGCTTTCTGTCTTCAATTTCTTCTATGATATCTTCTTTCTTCTGTGCAGCCTCTTCTGATTTAGGAACAATCTACTCTTTTTCAGTTAAGTCTCATCCCAATGTGGTAGAACAATCTCATGTATGGATTAATCTGGCTATGAGCCCTGTAAATTCTACACTGTATCTTGGGGGGCTTTGTTCACCCGGATGTGAAAGTTTAGAAGTAGGTTCTTAATGACCAGAGAACCTACTTCTAAACCCTTAAATTCAGCATTACTTTCTGTATATTTAAGTATGTGCAATAAAAATTCAACACTCTTTTTGGGCCACCTACCCTGTGCCCAGTCCCAGTGTTTGGTTGAGGCACACCAACAAATTCTGCTACTGTTGTGACAGAATGGCACACATTGCTTCTGCAAAGTGACATTCTTCAGATACCTGGTGGCTTTTCAGATGCATATCTTTGAGAGCCTGGACAATTTCACATGTGCTCTTAAATTGAACATGAAGATTTGAACCTCTTGATTTGCATGACTTTGAAGGGTTTTGTGGGTCAAGTGAACAGTGAACTATTTTCAGAGATCACCTTAGGTCACTTACAGGAAGAGCCAATTTGATAATATTTGAGAAATATATAAACTGATATAACCAATATCAAAATCAAAACCTAGAAAGAACATTTTTACCACGTCAGGTATTTCCTCAGTGCTTCTTTCTAGCAATCTCTGTTCCTCATAGGAAGCCAGTGTTCTGATTTCTATCACCATAGTTTAATTTTATCCGTTTTTAGACTTTATACAAAATAAATCACACAGAATGTATTCTTATATAAGAAGATTCTTATATAAGAGTACTCTCCTGTTTCATTTTTTTAAATTTAGCTCTGTTGTTTATTTTTTTAAGTTTTTATTTATTTATTTTGAGAGAGCAAAGAAGTGCAAGCTCTCTTTCTCTCTATGGGGAGAGGGACAGAGAGAGAGAGAGGGAGAGAGAGAATCCCAAGCAGGCTCTGCACCCTTTGCACAAAGCCCGATGCAGGGCTTGAACTCACGAACTGTAAGATCATGATCTGAGTTGAAACCAAAAGTCAGACGCTTATCCAACTGAGCCACCCAGGCTCCCCAATGCTGTCAGCTTTGTAAATCAATCAATTGGCCAAACTTTGATTCGTTTATTTCTGGATTTTCAACTTTGTCCTGCTGATCATTATGCATTAACTAGAACAAAGTTATATTTCATTGTCTTTATTTTGGAATTTAGATCAAGTCTGCCAACTTCACTGATCTTTTTAAAGATCATTTTGGCTATTCTAGATCTTTTGTATTTCCAGATGCATTTTAGAGTTAGTGTCACCATTTATTAAGCTTTGGTGCAGTGATTTTGTAAGTGATTTTAAAGAATCTACAGATTAATTTGGAGAAATTTTACATCTTAACAGTACTCAGTCTGTCAATCCATGATCAAACTAAGAATTAAAGAAAACATCCTCTGATTAATAAAGAACATATACCCCCCCACACACACACACAAACAAACAAACAAACAAAAACTAGAGCTAATGGCTTGCTTAATAGTCAAATTTTAAAAAATACATATGTCTTGGAATAGACTTTGGGTTCTTGCTGATATATCAGCGAGAACCCTGATATAGAATACTAGATTGCTTGCCTCACAAAAGCAATTTTAAGGATAGACAAAGCATATGAGGTAAACATTTAGGTTCTAAAAAATAGGCAGTGAAGTATTGTAATATTTGTGAAAATAAAAAAACTAAGAGGTGGATCCCACGATTGCCTTGGTTTCCTACTTGGGGTCCCTTCTTGTCACAACACAGGGGGACATAGCCCAAAGAAGCAGATGTCTCACTGAGGAAGTACAGATAATCCATTCCAGGTTGTGAAGTCAACTGAACTTTAGAGAGTAATTTATCAGAGAAAAGGGCCTGGAAAGAAGTTGGGAAGAGGGAGCAGAAGTTTTCATTAGATTCCCCTATGGACTTTGGAAAATGTAAAAGGCTGAGATGCCAGGAGGACATTTAATGCTTGAAATGTTGAAATTCTGGCCTAGCCAAAAAGAAGACTTTTCACTCAGCAGCTCATATATTGAGTGGAGACCCATGAAAACAAAATCCATGCCTAAAAATAAGGCTAATGCCCTGGAATACAAGCCCAGCTAATCCAGTAAAAAATGATAGAAACTGAAGTTAAAGAGGGAGTTCTTAAAAAATCCAGACAAAAAGAAAATGTTTATGTAGAAAACAATGTAAGTGGTGATTGATTTCCTATGAGAAATAATGGATGTCCAAAAAATATGGATATATTTTAAATGCTAGACTAAAAAAGAATCTGTTAGGCAGAATTCTATATTCTTTTAAAAAATCCATGAAGAATGAGAGTAAAACAAAGAAAACTTCAGGTAAATGAAAGCTGACTGAATCATCAGCAACACATATACAATACAAGAAAATAATATAAGAAGTTCTCCAGGCTGTTGGGAAATGGCATGACATGTTAATCTGAATATAGAGAAAAAAATGAAGAATATTGTAAATGATACATACATATAAATCTACTAGAATAAATAAGTATAGCAGCATTATATTAAGGTCAATATTCAAAAATAATTTCTCCAAAACACACATGCATTTTTTTTTGTTTTTACTGGAAACTTCACAACACTGATGAGAAAAACCAAATGATACCTATAGAATTGTGTGTGTGTGTATATATATATATATATATATCCCATGTTCCTAATTTGGAAGACTCCGTATTGTTAAGGAGTCACTTCTCCCCAGACTGATCTATAGATTCAATACAATCCCAATCAAATTATAACAAAATGTTTTGGGGAGAAGAAATAAACAAAATTATTCTCAAATTTACATTGAATAGCAAGTTAACCAGAGTACTCAAAAGTATTTAGAAAAGAGAAGAAAAAGTTGGGGGAGTCACTCCAGCTGATTTCAAGACTTACTGTCAAATCCCAGTAATAAAGACAGCATAATATTGGCAAAATGAATGCATAAATTTGACTCAAGTGAATACAGCCAGAAACAAGTTACAAAGGGCCATAAAAACTGTGGGTTGAAGAAATTTTCCATATCTCGACTGTGGAAATGGTTCCCTTACTGAATACATTTGCCATATCTTTGAACTGTACATCTAAAAAGAGTGAACTTTACCCACCAACAAATTTTATCTCAATAGATATAATTTTTAAAAATACACACTTGTTATAGTTGATATCTTTTTGTTTCTACTGACATTACTCTCATCATCTATAAAACAACTTGAAGTTGGCATGAACACTAACTCCAAATCCTCACAAATAATAAAAATATCACACTACAAAACAAGTTACTTTTCAATATTGTTGTGGATGTTGAATCAGTATTAATGTTGAATTGATTGGTACTAAATACAGAATTTGAAATTCAAAAATGTTATTTCCTGGGGCGCCTGGGTTGCTCAGTTGGTTAAGCATCTGACTTTGGCTCAAGTCATGATCTCGCAGTATGAGTTCAAGCTCCATGTCGGACTCTGTACTGACAGCTCAAAACCTGGAGCCTGCTTCGGGTTCTGTTTCTCCATCTCTTTCTGCCCCTCCCCTGCTCATAGTCTGTTTGTCTCTCTCTGTCTAAAACATAAATAAACATTAAAAAAATGAATCTGGTATATCTTTATTTTATCAGTATTTGGAAGGACTTTCCTCTGTTTTTTAATCTTCTTTATCACAATTTCCCCATTTTCCATTTATTTCCAGGTCTATCATTATTACCCCTTCATCTCATTTTCCTGTTTATTCTGATTATATTTTCTTAACATCTTAAGTTGAATATTATACTCAGTTTTCCATATTTTCTAATATAAACATGAATTGTTGTATAATCTTTCTAAATATTTTTTAGTTGATCCCTAAATTATCATATGTGGTATTTTACTTACTCTTAAGCATTTTATTTCATCTCACTTTATTTTTTATTAATTTTTTTAAATGTTTTTTTATTTTTGAGAGACAGAGAGAGACAGAGCATGATCGGGAGAGGGGTGGAGAGCGAGGGAGACACAGAATCCGAAGAGGCTCCAAGCTCTGAGCTGTCAGCACAGAGCTCGACGCAGGGCTCGAACTCACGAACAGCTAGATCACGACCTGAGCTGAGGTCAGTCGCTTAACTGACTGAGCCACCCAGGCGCCCCTATTTCATTTTATTTTTCAAGCATTTTAACTTTACATTTCAATTTCATTCATGCCCCATCAGTTATTTTGAGCTGATTTAAAATTCACAAACATATAGATTATTTTGCTACATTTGACCTTATGTATCTAACCTAATTATAAGTTGGTCATAGAACATGGCCTATTTAATGTCAGTTGTTTGTTGCAATTTAATGATGGCCTAGAGAAATAGAGAATAGAGAAAGACTCACAGTTAAACTTGTTAAAATAAAGATTCTGACTCATTGGTCTAGAGATGAGCCTAAGAATGTACATTTAGGCACAGATATGTGGTACACAAAATTATTACAAAAATATATATCCAATATCAGGAAGAAATGCCTTCAATCTTACACAGTATAAAATTAAAACCTGCATATCAAACTGGCCTAAAAAAATCAAGATAACTCTCCCATGGTAATGAATATAAGTTTTCAAATGACCCTGACTCCATATTTTCAGATACTTAGCTTTATTTGTGAATACAAGACAATGAACACATATTTTGCATTGGATGACCTGACAAAGTATGTTTCTTTTAACATATCTGTGTTCTGGGGATCAGATCTGGGAGGACAGGACTGAATAGAAAATAATGTTCCCCCAAAGACAGTAATATACTTAAGATATACTTATAATATACTGTATTATATACTATACGTATAATATACTAATATAATATACTTATACAGGAAATATTCCTATCCTCACAATTATGTTCCACAGGTAAAAAAAAGAATGACATAGGTCTACTGGTTCCTGATAACAAGGGTGAACTACCTAAACTGACATTTTCTTCTGATAGGGTGCCACAGAACTAAAAAAGAAGATGATGAGTCTGAAAAATCCAGCGTAAAATCTCAGGTAGTTGGTGGCTGATGAAAGGTGATTGGGTCACAAGGAATGGGGAAAATTTTGACATAAAGGAAGAGAGGCGAAAGTTTTACAAATGCGAAATATTTTGGAATCGAAGATTTTAGCAAAAGCACTTTTCCTCCTGTCCACGTTTTCTTGGGAGAAGCATCGCCTGCTGAGTCGCCTGGGCAACGGAACGCAGCAGGATCAGCATCTCGGTGCTGACAGTAAGGGCAACGGTATCAAGGGGCCTGAGGGTAGCGAACAAGTATCAGCGTAGGCAGATCAACAGATCCTCTCTGCACGCGCCTCCACAGTGGGTTTGAAAACAGGAAGCAGGCGGGACCAAAGCTATCTTTTAATGTCTTTTCATTCCCAGCCTGCCTCTGGTTTCCTTCCTACGCCACACAAACAGGAGGGATAGGATCTGGGCTTCAGCATCGCCCTCTGAACGGACACAACTAACCTTAGACACTCACGGAAAAATCAGACAAACATCTCAGGACTGCAACTCCCTAAGGGTGAAAAGAAGAGCTGATTAACTGGTACCAGATGAAGCTAAACTACAAATGCTTATATCTGCATGTTTTGAAATTGTAAAAGGGAAGGTTTTCTTTCCTCCTAATTCCTCCAATAACTCACCAATAGTTCCTTCCAAAACTTAAAAAGATCTCATTTCTTGACTTTGTATTTTCTTGCCTAGGTTCTGCTGTGCTTGTATATTAACTTGTTCTCCTATGGCTACAAACATCTTAAAATCTCTTCTTCCAATAAAGCCTTCCCTACATTCCATATTTTTCTAGAGATACTAAGGTCCTACCTTCTCTCTTATCGCTTAAGATTTTTGAGACAGGAGCTAACATAGAATTTCTGTATTAACTTCACTCTAAGCAACCTGGCTTCCCCACCCCCCCCCAAATTAGAATCATTAACCCAAAATTCCATCCCATTACCAAATCCAACAGGAAATGTATACACAGCTCTTAATTTATTCGGCTTATGAAAGTGTTCAATACATGAATATTCTTAAAGCTTCCTCATTTTTCACTTGACACTTTCTTCCTTTAAAAATTTTTTTTCAACATTTATCTATTTTTTGAGAAACAGAGTGAGACAAAGCGTGAGCGGGGGAGGGGCAGAGAGAGAAGGTGACACAGAATCTGAAGCAGGCTCCAAGCTCTGAGCAAGTGGTCAGCACAGAGCCTGATGTGGGGCTCAAACCCACAAACTGTGAGATCATGACCTGAGCCGAAGTTGGACGCTCAACCGACTGAACCACCCAGGTGCCCCTTTAAAAAATTTTTTTTAACATTTATTTATTTTTGAAAGACAAAGAGAGATAGAGTACTAGTGGAAGAGGGGCAGAGAGACACACACACACACACACACACACATAATCTGAAACAGGCTCCCGGCTCTGAGTTGTCAGCACAGAGCCTGATGCGGGGGTTCGAGCCCATGAGCCGTGAGACCATGACCTGAGCTGAAGTTGGACGCTTAACCGACTGAGCCACCCAGGGGCCCCAACACTTTCTTCTGACTTTTATATTCTGTTTGTGAGACATCATTTAATGATGGCTTTGTTTTGTTTTGTTTTGTTTTTTAGTTTCCATCCTTGGATCCCCATACTCTAAAATATACTCTACAAACTAACTTTGGACATATCTCCTAGGTCTTCGGACTCAGATCTTATCTAAAATTGATGACATGAAAATCCTTATCTCCAATTCAAATCTCTTTCATGAGCCTCAGATTGATATTTCTAATTTTTCTCCTGAGCATCTTCCCTCAAATATTTATTACACATCTCAAATTCTACAAATCCATATCCAAACGCATTGCTTATTTAATTTCCCCTTCTCTGCAAAATGACGCCCTTTTCTCTTTAGGATCTCTCTCTCTCTCAAAAAAAATACCATCCCCTTTTATGCAGCCACTCTAACCATTTAGGGTTTTTTTTCTGGGTGTCTTCATCTTTTCCAGCTCTCCACATCAAACAGACTATCAGAATCTCCATTTATATTCACTTACTATCTTGTAAAAACTCTTCCTACTCTCCGTATTGTTCATTTTTTTAACCTAAAAACTTCCATGTTGTCTATCTCTAATCATGTCCCTGTATTCTTATTTAAAATTTCTAGCCAGTTAATCCTTCTACAGAAAGATCATGTCAGTTGCATTCTTCACTTTTTTAGTGTATTAAGAAAAATTTGTTGAACCAGACAGCAAAAAGTTCTTCATGGCCCCTCTGGCTGATTCTGCCATATTTGGGAAACAGGGCAGTGGAATACTCAGTAGTTTTCTATTTCTCAACGCAGTGACTATTTTCTAATATTTAAGTTTTATGACTATGAAGTAACTTTTAGGGTTCATTCTGCTGGATGGAGAATTCTGTCACTTATATTATTTCATCATATTTTATTGGAAGCACATCTTCCACTTGGTTGCTCGGGCAGCAGGGAGCAATGAAACCTATTTGTCATCGTCTTACTTTTCATTTCAAATCCTTAAGTAGCTCTTTAGACCAATGGTCTAAACTATAATGACTCAATTTTAGAAAGCTCTCATGCTAATTTAAAGTAATTGGAATTGAAATGCTTTACATTTTTTAAATGAAAATAAATGATGAGACCACTTCATATAAAATAGTTTTAACTATTGCTTTTGGAAAAAAGCTAGCACATTTCTCCTTCACATTCATAGCTTTTCGACAATTATATATTTTTTCATTTGTCTTTATTAGCTTAAATAAAGGTTGTTTTGATTATAGTAACTTTAAAAAAGGGTAATAACATTCAAATATCATCAGTTGTATTGTAATTTAAAATAAAAGTCAAGATGACCTATGATATATATTTGATATCTTTATGTCATCTTTCTCAAACTGTAGACTGGGTTTTTCTATAAGGGCAGGTATGCACACGGCGTATTAAATAAACATTTTTCTAACACATCAATTGTGCCAAAAAAAGCTTTGGGAAAACTTTATATAACATTCTTAACAATTTTATTCTACTAGAGTGAAACACTAAAATGTATTTCAAAGGCCCACAGTGAGACGTCAAAGAAATATTTTTACTTGAATTGGGAATTTCAAACTAGAACACCAAGACCTGGGGTACATACTGACATGCCTCTGATACTAAGCTTATTTCAAGTGAAAATATTTGAGAAAGACTGTTTACGATAAAAAGTTTTTTTTAGTATTTGCTCAGGCATGTTGTTAAGTTGAATTTTATATATATTTTTTTAATTTTTTAAATGTTTTTATTTATTTTTGAGACAAAGAGAGAGACAGAGCATGAGCAGGGGAGGAGAAGAGAGAGAGGGAGACACAGAATCCGAAGCAGGCTCCAGGCTCTGAGCCGTCAGCACAGAGTCCCACGCGGGGCTCAAACTCACAGAGGGTGAGACCATGACCTGAGCTGAAGTCGGACGCCCAACCGACTGAGCCACCCAGGTGGCCCTGAATTTTATGTTCTTGATGGAAAGATATGAAGCAGTAAGAAGAGGTAGGGGATAATTTTTCTAACATTTGATTCCAATTTCAGGTTTGGTTTTGAATTTAGAGGAAAGGATCATGTATATTAATTTGTAACTTCCTATGAAAAGATAAGACTAGATATCAAACTACTATGCCAGGAGAAAGGAAATCGAATTTCTGGCTTCTGAGTCTCCACTAAATTGTAATTTTGTAATGTGTCTAATATAACATTCTGCTTGATGCATAACGTTCCTTACCACTTTGATAAAATTTAATCTACTAGGCTTCACAGGCATAGTTTTGGTGACGGAAACCTCTAATTTTAACCACGTGTGTCTAAATTTAATTAATAGCAAAATTATTTTTTCTCATTACAAATATACCCTCTGGTAACATGTGTTCCTTAGTTCCAGTTTAATCCAGTTTTTCCCCAGAAATTGACAGGCATCCTCATAGGACCTCACAGTTACTCAAGTACTTCTCAAACAGTTGCAATTTCTTTACTGGTCTTCTCTTTTCTTAACTAAATAACACCGATCATATCAGTTTATTTAATGTATAAAGCATTTTAAGTCTTTTGATGATCCAACCTGTTCTCCTTCTTATGTGCTGTAGATTGGCACCCCCTTAAATTATAATACCTGTTAATGAACATGTTTCTCAGAGTATGGTTTTACCAGGAAAGACTGGAGTTTACACAAGATTTTTCTCTTTCTGTATTATATGTTAAAAAAATATGAATACATCCTTGCTCCCAGTCCAGAATAGTTACACTCCAATAGTCTTATATATCCATTTTTATTTATTTTAATGGCCTTTTCCTCATCTATGATTCTTAAAATGTTCCATTTGTAAATTGGTTTAATGTAATTTAGATTGCCATAGTAGAGAATTACTTGACACAGTTCCAAGTTAAAGAGCTGGAAACAGAATGGAAGCTCTAGTAATTTTAAATTGCTTTGCCCTGAACCTGGCAATTAAAAATAATTGCCACATTTTCAATTTTTTAGTTTCTCAATCTGGATGTGGCTGAGCTTTTGGTCTGTTAAAATAAAATAGCAAAAAAATGCATTACTTCTAATTATTACAATGCTATAGTAATAAAAATTGCCTAACTTGTGTAAAACCAGGTTTCTAGTGCTTTTAGTTTAGTTTCACAGACTCTCTTAAATGCTTCAAAAGGCCTCCATTTAACTAATTTAGTTTTGACTAGAAATCAGTGGTGGTTTATTAAGGCTCAAAATGTTCAAAAAGAAATCGAATGCCTGTCAGCCATGTTGTAGAAGGCTTTCAGCATTGAACTACAGTATCAGAGCCTTGAAAAATCACCTTCTTAAATCATTGTTATCTATCTGCGTAGGTTTGTATCCTAATACAAAACAACAAGCAAAACAAACAAACAAATAAAAACCCACAACAAAACAGTTAATTCCCTTTAATAAACACATTGGAGAAGGCTTTCATTTTGAAGTCATCAACAAAGAAACCTGAAAACAAATTATTTGGGCAATACCTGGTCCAGCTATTTTCTTCAGTCTTGGAATTTCCCTAGGTGTAAGATTTACTAGATGCTCAGCTTACAGGAGAATTATATTTTCTTTAAAACACAATCAGCTGGAGTAGAAAAGGACCATGATAGCATACAACAAGCTTGTATATAATCTTTAATAATAACTACAAATTACAAATATTCACCTGGTTAGTGAATGCACATTTCCACTTTTTTTAAATCTTCATTTCACACGAAAAACTGGCTGGGAATGTTCTCTACACTTTAATTTCACCCATACGGCTTTCAAGTCTTTTCTCGTGTTGCAATTCTCTCTTTATATCTGGATTTCTTAAAAGAGTTTTGATAATACCATTCATGAAGTACCTACTGCCAATCCTTGCATTTTTGAAACTTAATATGTATGCAGAGGGTAGAAATAAGTGCCTGTAGCTGAAATGAAAGAACACAAAGTTCTAGAAATAAATGTTTGAAATGCAAAGTAGTCTGGCCCTTTAATCAAACATTTATTAAGTGCCAACATGGGTCTGGTACTCAGTGGGGCCTTAGATCAGAGTGCTTACAATAAATTTCTGTGCCAGGCAATGTGTGTGACTCAGGTGTCATTGGTCCATTCACCTTGGTTTAAAAAAATGTTTTTAAGTGATTCTGACTTGGCTTTTGATTCCAGCCAAACTCATGATTATTATTCTATCTATATCTATTTTTGTATCTTAAGAAAAGGTTGAAGAAGTATTATCTTCACTCATTTTTAAAGGGAAAGAGGTCTCGTAGAAAATGAATAGCTGTATTTTAATAGGTTCGATTACAATAATAATGACCAGTAGTTACAAGGGCAAATGCATGATCTCTTCTGATGTTCTCAACAAATTTATCAATTTGCTACTCTTGTCACCCTCATTTTGCAGATGAGGAAAGAGGGGCACAGAAAATTTAAAAACATACTCAGTACCTCACAGCTAGGTACTTTGAAATCAGTCTCTGATTTGGCTTTGAATCAGTCTCTCTCCCTCTAGAATCTGAGCATTTAATCATTATGTTCATATTTATAGTATAATAAATGTGCTGAGGTATGTATTATTGTTAATAACAGTTATCTTTTTATTTTTTATATATATTTCCTCATTTGTCTTTTATTAAACAAGACAATCAAGAATACTTTGAAAGTGAATGACAAATTTAAAAGCTATGGAGAAATGAGAATTTTAAGTTCAGAATATACAATTATTATGCATATTATTTTAGTGTCATCCAACTATTTTATGTCTTTGAAAGTTTTTGAATTATAGTCACAAAGAAACTTCAATTTTATAGCCCCTTGGGTAGGTATCTCAGATTTTAGGTGGGTTTTCTCATTTTCCAGTTTTATTCCACAATCATGTCTTACCATGAATTTCTTTTATGTTATATATTTTTTTAAATTAACTTAGTACACACAGCATGGAGAAAGCCTGCAGGTGCTGGAAATAGCATTCAAGTTGAAGACTTTGAGTTTTGTTTTTTTACGGCTTGAGCTAGCTGAGAGTGTGTGAACTCAATCCCTTTGCTATAAAACAAGAACTTAGATTAAATATAGACCTTTCTACAATAACATTCCTATTGTAAATGTCATTATGATTCTTGATCGAAGTCATTATTTTTCATTAATTAAAAAAGATATTGGATCTTTTTATATTATATTTTTATATGATAGAGTTCTAAAGATAACTGAAAAAAATTGTTAGGAACGTGATGGAGGGAAAGTAGTTAAATCGTGATGAGAAAAAGAGTATATATTTGTGAGAAAGCAAACCTGGAAATGACAAATGGGTGAGGGTCACGTTAAATACAAATCTTGTCCAATCTCTGAATGATAGTGGAGAGAAATAAGATCATGCAGAATGTGAAATGTTTAGTAACTTCTTTTCTTCTTTTTTTTTTAATACATGCTTTTATTTTTTTTTAAATTTTTTTTAACGTTTATTTATTTTTGAGACAGAGAGAGACAGAGCATGAACGGGGGAGGGTCAGAGAGAGAGGGAGACACAGAATCTGAAACAGGCTCCAGGCTCTGAGCGGTCAGCACAGAGCCCAACACGGGGCTCGAACTCACATACCGAGAGATCGTGACCTGAGCTGAAGTCGGACGCTTAACCGACTGAGCCACCCAGGCGCCCCTATTAACTTATTTTCTCTTATATTTATGGTCATTTACTATATTCCATTGATATCTACTATTACCTTTTGCATAAAAACATGGCAGATTATATCTATTATCATTATAATTGTCATTATTTGTTTAAAATATTTTATTTTTAATTTTTTTAATGTTTATTTGTTTTTGAGAGGGAGAGACAGAGTGCAAGTGGGTGAGGGGTAGAGAGAGAGGGAGACACAGAATCTGAAGCAAGCTCCAGGCTCTGAGGTGTCAGCACATAGCCCAATGCGGGGCTCGAACTCAACAACCATGAGATCATGACCTGAGCCAAAGTCAGAAGCTTAACAAACTGAGTCAGCTAAGATATTTTATTTTTTATTGGAAATTTTTATTTTTAAAATAAAAAAATTATTATTTATTGTAAATCAAGGTGTGCAGCAACTAAGATTTTAATTTAACTAATTAATTAATTAATTTCTTTTAAGTCTTATGGCCCTAGAAATATCCATGAGTTTATACTTATATATAGGAAAATAAATAAATGAATGGGAGTGAAAGGACAGTTTCTCAATACAGTAAAATTCCAATTAATACATAGAGACGGAATGATGGAAATAAAAAATCAACATTTGGTGCATAGCACACTAATATTTGCTGAAGGCAAGAATGGATGCTAAAATTAATGAGTGAAGCATGATAAGAAATAGTTTATTTATATAGCCTCAGGCTCTCTTTCAAAAAATATGTATTAATTTCAAAGAAAAAAGTCATCTAGAGATACCTGTCCAGAGCTCACATTGACCAAATGATCAAGGTTAATCTCACTGATAATGAGAACTGTCAGTATAATCCATAGGTTGATACTGTGCACTGAGAAGGATGCAATGTCATTGTCATACTTATGGTAGCTTATCCAAAGTTGATGCATGAAAACATATCGAACAAACCCAAATTCAGGAACATCTACAGAATCAGTGGCCAGTACTATTCAAACATGGCAAGATCATGAAAGACAAATCTCTTTCTGATTGGAAGGAGACATGAAACTAAATGCAGTGTTGGATCCCACACCTGAAAAAGAGCTTTAGTGGAACAATTGGCGGGTTCAACAAAGTCTGCAGGTTAGTTCCTAGTATTACATCAATGTCAATTTCCTATTTTTGATAATTTCATTATGGTCATATAAGATATTAACATTTGAGGAAATTGTGTGAAGTGTATGGGTAACTGTTTTTCTGAGTTTTGAGACTTTTCGTTATTCTGTAATTATTCCAAAATGGGAAGCTAAAAAGCAAAATAAATAAATAAATAAATAAATAAATAAATAAATAAATAAATGCAATAACTTCTTGGTAATTTTGGCTTTGAGTTTCTCATGTTTAGTCTTGTTTTAGAAAGGTTACCTTTACAATTTTTTTTTCTATGCGATCTCAAAATCTGCTAATTCATCTTGCTACTATCCAATACAGTGTTGATAATTTAAAAAATTCAACATTTTGAACAGTTGTTTCTAAACATTTAAGTAGGCGAAGATAAAGTAATAGAAGCCAGTTCCCTGTCCTAGAGGAGTTCACAATTAAAGGAGGGATATGTAGGCTATATATGTTTGGGAAGCTAAATTACTATACAATGCTAAATGTAGTATATTGACAAGTGCTTTTCGTTACAGAAGAGGTTGGTACACTCTGATAGTTAAGGACTGAAATTAACTTGAATATGAAGGCAGGGTCATATGGTTTAGAGGATAGCACTAGGCGCTCAGAGATGTTTAGAAAATTTTGAGTAGTTAATTGGAGTAGGAATGAACATTCTTTTGGTCGTGGTAATTAAAATAAACTCATATAATTTATCACAAGATTTCTCTGTGCTTATCAATAAATAGAAAATCATTTATTCATCGCATTAACTTTCTGAGGTATTTTATATCATTTAATTCCGGTTTGTAAATGAGAAGCAGACTATGAAGGTGATGTAAATTATCCAGGATTACACTGGTAGATAAAGCAGTGGGGCCAAATGTGTTCGACTCTAGAGCCACAGTTTTCTAAATAGAAGAGATGTCATGCTAGAGAATAAAGTTGTTTCTTTACCTGATTTTAAGAAGATGTGTGCCAGAGAGGATGAATCCTCTCAGAGGCTTGGAAGGACTATGTTGTGAATACTTTATAAATAATCATGCTGTTTTGTCTGAAATGGAGAGTAATCACTGCTCTAGTGTTTGTGGGTCATATGGAAAGAGCTACTAGACTACTCCATACAAAAAATATCCTTTGTTGCTGGGACCTGGGTTGACTTGGAACCAATCAGCTGAACAATAGTCTAGACATACAAAGTAATCAAGCTCTTCTGTGATTGAGGACCTAAAATAAGGTGGTGCCAAGACCTGGTGAGTGGATGTAGGAGTAAAAGTGGTTGGGTGTTGGGGTGCCTGGGTGGCTTAGTCAGTTTGGCGTAGGACTCAATTTCAGCTCAGGTCATGATCTTGAAGTTTGTGGGTTTGAGTCCTGCATTGAGCTCCACGATGGCAGTCTAGAACCTGCCTGGGATTCTCTCTCTCTCACTTTCTGCCCCTCCCCTGCTCTCTCTCCCTCTCTTTGTCTCTCTCTCTCTCTCAGAATAAAAAAAAAAATTCATTGGGTCTCTGAGTGTAATTATGGATTGTTCTCAGGTGCTCCTAGATACTACTTTTAAGAAACATTCTAGAAACTGATAGCCACAGGAATATATAATCAAGGGAAGTTTTTGAGAGGTGAGTTTCTGACATATTGAATGTGAGATTTGTCTAGGACATCCAAGTGAAGGTTTTCAGTAAGCTTTCTTTTCAAAAGGAAATGATTTGTGTGTTAGATATAGATTTGGCAGTCATTAGTAGATTAGCAAGCAATATAGTAGCAAGCATAATACAATTATTAGCAGATGCAACCTAATTTATAAAACCTTCTCTGTAAGCTCAGTGAAGTCTCAGCAATCTGCCCAATCATATCCTGCAAGGAAGTTTATGTAGCAATGATACACGGTCAGATAACTGAAAGGAATCACAAGCCACTAAGAGAGAACTCACATGGATGCCATAGAAAATTCTATCTTCAAGTTTCAAGAAAGATAAAGATAGACGAAGTAGGAGAAGGAGATGCAGGCAAGCAGAGATATCCACAGACTTTCAGGTGCAGATCTCAGGGTTTTTACTTAGCTGCATGGAATATCACAGTTAAACTTCACAAGTTCTTTAAGAATAAATGCACCAGGACAAAAAATTGCACTTCAGCATGAAAAACACTGCAAAGAACAATATCTTTTATCTCCTGTCAGAAAGCATTTCTGAGAACAAATCATCCAACCTTATGCAACTTCAAAGAAGTAATCATTTCAGTAAGAAAAATCCAAAAGCATGTAGTATAACTATTTATCATTACAGAAATGACTCTGCATAGAAAATGAGCATATCAAACCCACTTACACATTACATTTTTTTAACTGGGCAATTAAGCCTTGTCAAAAACACTCTTTTGTACTTGGTTTTGAGAAATGTTACCCAATGGTAAAATGTGTATTCTGAGTCCTATACAGTGGCTTGGAAACAGTTTGCCTCTATTATGAAAATACATTTAAAGTATTAACATTTTTCATTTGTTTCAAAATATCCCAAGATGTGGCACACATATAATTCTATAAAGTGACAACGCTGTACTACATTATGTTTGCTTTTGTTTTCTTTAAATCACATATTTACTATTGGGTCACACTGAGATGTATTAGGTTGGAAGAATAAATGCAATTTGAAATCGTACAAGAACATGTTAGGGAAAACAGTTTCTCTTGCCTATTTCAAAGAATAGATATCCTGGCAAAAGTCTGAGGAAATCAATCAAGAATTGGATAATTGCTGGAGCGCCTGTGTGGCTCAGTACGTTAAGAGTCCAACTTTAGCTTAGATCATGATCTCGTGGTTCAGGAGTTCAGGCCCCGCGTCAGGCTCTGTGCTGACAGCTCAGAGCCTGGAGCCTGCTTCGGATTCTGTGTCTCCCTCTGCCCCTCCCCTGCTTGTGATCTGTCTCTCTCTCTTTCAAAATTAAATAAAAATTTAAAAAAAGAATTAAAAAAAAAGAATTGGATAATTGCTATGTTCCAAAGGTTAGGGCTGTGTCGTTGACAGATGTCAGTGTTTATGCCCGTGGATCCAACACCTGAAAATAGCAAGCATTACCATGAATTTTCCCAGGGAACTTATTCTTCAAGATTTTCTTCAAGTAACAAGGAAAGTTTTGGATTATCAGGAAGACGCTAAAGAAAAATGATTTAATTTAAGGAAAGCTGAAGAAATTCAATTTAAATATTACACCCAGGCATTCTTCCAGGTTTTAGCCAGCATATTTATTTATATAGCACCGTTTTAATATATACATTTATAAATAATGTTATTCTACATAGTGTCGAAGTTATTCCTTTTTCTACGTTCCGTGGAGACAGAACAAAGAAGTGCTTCAGTCAAACAAATGCCCTTCTTTGAACACCAGCCTCTGCCTCATCTGTTCGAACAGGGTCATGTGAGGAACAACTGCGTAATGTCTGGCACATAGTAAACCCTTAAAGAAAATAAGTAATGTTATGCTTTTTCTTCACGACAAGGATTGTGTTTTTAAAACATCTGTTGTAAAGGGCTAGGTTGCCATTTTGATGTTTTGTTTTGCTTTGTTTTTATTTCAATATATTTCCAATGCTTTTGTAAAAGACAGCAATTACACACTGCTACTACATTTACTGGGGGTGCTTTCCTGGGTCTTAGGTAGTGTCCTTTCATTCATACACAAAGTGAGACTCAGCCAAAGACTCCAAGAGATGTCTGCAGACCATGAGAGTACTGTCCGCCTCCTCTCTGCTTCTCTTCTGGGCAAATTCTAGCACTGGAATCTGCCCCACCTCTTCCTTCTCAAATCGGCACAATAATTAGGCTCCATTTGGTTTTCCCTCCTGTACTGTGCCTAGGAACTGCCTTCTTACAATAAGCTGGAATGAGGGAGCGCTTTCCTGCTTTATTCCCCTCTCAGAGACCACAGCTCCACTCTGCCTGTTAGTCAATGTCTAAAAAACACTGTTTCGGACACAGTATCTGGTTTTCTAATTCTTTAATAAGAGAGGATAAGTTTGGCTTCTGATAATCCATATCAGGGAACAGTAGCAGATATCATGAGTAACTTTATGCCAACAAATATGACAGCTTGGGTGTAATAGACAAATTCCTTTAAAATGCAAATTAACAAGGCTGACAGTAAAAGAAATAGAAAATTTGAACAGTTGTATATCCATTAAAGAAAAAAGAACACATTAGTAAAACTTGCCCGAAAAGGAAACCACAGGTCAATTAGTGATTTTTCTTTTTTAAGGAAGAGATGCCTCCATTCTTGAGTAAAATCTTCCAAAGAATAAAAACAGAGAAAACACTTCCCAAATATATTTTTTAGGAGGCCAGTATAATAATCTTGCTACCCAAACCTGAAAAACACAGCAAAACTAAATTACAAACTGCTTTTATAATAATATACATATAATCCGCCCCCAAAATTAGCACCTCTATTAAAGTGATATATAAAAAGAATAATGCCTGACTTATAAAATGAGGCTTACTTCAGGAAAGCATGGGTGATTTAACGTCAAAACTAACTTAATAAACTTTACTTTTTCTTTACAGAAAAAAAGTGCAGGAGGAACATCAGACAAAAGGAAAGCTATTAGCGTACAAGGTGTGTTTAAGTTTTTGGTACGATTTTGAATTTTTTATCAGGAGTTGGTTTTGAAGTATAATAAAAAGTTTCACTGTCATTTATTTCTTGGCTAATCATCAAGGATTTCATCAGTGTCTGTAGCAGGAGAAAAATACTTACAGGATATCCCTGATTTAAAAAAAGTAATAGAAGATTTCTTTAAATTTTGCATACAGAAAAATCATATTTTTATTTTTTTTACACTTAAAAAATTAATTACCTTTACAAGGTTGTGGCACTTCCTTCGGGGGGGGTGTCTTCATCACTCAAGTATTTGACAAGATCAAATCTTCATATATACCTTTATAAAATCATGTTTTTTTCCTCTCATTTATAGTAGTTATAATCTACATTTGTTTGTGTGATAACTTGATCAATGTCTTTATTCTCCACTAAAAGTAGGGTCTGTGAAAAAATTATTTTTTTAATTTTGATCAACAATGTAGTTACAGCACTTAGCAGAATGCCTGGGAAATAATAGGTTTTGGAATGAACAAATATATAATATTTGGAATGAACAAACAAAGGAGTGGAACAAAATTATTTTCCCTGACTGTAATAAAATTAAAATTATGATATTTATAAAATGTTTAATATTAAGGTATAGTTCATGTATAAAACAATGATTTAGGGGTACCTCAGTGACTCAGTCAGATAAGCGTCTGACTTTGACTCGTCATGATCTCAAAGTTCAGTCAGTTCGAGCCCCACGTCGGGCTCTGTGCTGATAGCTCTGAGCCTGGAGCCTGCTACCCATTCTCTGTCTCCCTCCCTCTCTGTCCCTCCCCTGCTTGCACTATGTCTCTAAAAAATAAATATATAAATCATTAAAAATAAATTAAACAATGATTTACTCAGTAATGTATTTATTTGGCACTTATGAAAGAGGTCGATATGTGCAATGTGCTCATGAAAGTATGAAGATAAAGCATTCAACATGCTTTCATTTTTTTGGTTCTGTTTTTAATGTTATATTTTGAACTAAGTTTACACTTATAGAAAAGTTACAAATATAGCATTCAGAGTTCCTGTTTATCCCTCACTCAGCTTCCCCTAATGTTACAAGTGTTACATTAACCATAGTACAATTATCAAGACCAGGGAACTAATAGTAATATATATAGTATACGTTAGTATATATAATATATTAATATTAATATATTAATATTTAATAATTAATGTTAATATAGTAAAATCCTATGAACTAAACCAAAGTCTTATTCAAAATTCACCAGTATTTTCACTATTGTCCTTTGTCTATTCTAAAATTCTACGATCCCATAATTCATTTTCTTGTTATTTTCCTTAGTCTCCTCTGTGAGAATTCCTCAATTTTTCCCTTTTGTTTTTTATAACATTGACATTGTTGGAGACTACTGATACATTATTTTCCAAAATGCCTTCAGTCTAGGTATGCCTGATGTATCTCATTGTTGTGAGATTACACTTTTTGTCAAGAATACCATACAAATAATGTTGCACCCTAGTACATTGAATGGAGGGTTTTATGATGAGGACATATATTAACCTCCATCATTTGATTAAGATTGATATCTTAATCAAACAGATTAAGATATTTTGGGTTTCTTTGCTGTACAATTCTACATTTTCCTTTGTACTTGATGCCTATATGTTGGGGCAAAATATTTCAAACCAGGCGAACACTATTTTTCCTCAAATTTTCACCAGGTACTTTTAACATCCATTTTGGGATCTTGCCTAAAACAATGATCATGGTGTGTTTGCCTTCATGATCATGGAGATTTTATATTACCCTCTTTCCTTTATACTTATTATCTGGGATTCTAGAAGGGAGAGCTGCTCCTTTCCATTTATGTATGATGTATGTATGTATGCATGTATGTATTTCAACATTAATCCATGGTTGTATATGTTATTGTAGGAATTATCATAAATGTTATGATTTATTTTCTTGTGCAATTCATATTGGATTTGGCCACTGGGAACATCTTCAAGTTGGCTTCTGCATCGTGTGCTTAATGAATTGGATATTTTATGGCATAAGAAGAAATTTCATGGTCATCTTGCATTTTCCCTGCCTCAGCCAGGTTCAAAGAATCCTGGGTTTTTTATTAGAGAATCATATTTAAAAACCAAGATCTGAGTGTTCCATGGGCTCCTTGCTAGTGAGGTATCATTGCTTCTACGCCATCCCAGTAGAAAAAAAACTAGGAAACATATGTAAGTATGCTAACTATGCCTGTATGCATGTCTGCATGTCTGCATCTGTGTGTATATGTGTGTATTTGCATGTGTGTGTGGATCCTATCATAAATTCATACTGATCCTGATTCCCATTCAATACCACTGCACTCATTTTAGCTTTTCCTCTTTCCTTATTTGTATTTTTTCTCCAACAGTGAATAAATGCACTCTTATTATCAACAATATAATATTTACTCGTTCAATTCTACTGTATACCTAATATAGTTTTACAATCGCTGACAATTAGCAGTTAAAAATTGCTAATTCCCCTTTGAATGACACATTTACTAACTCAATTGCAGCATTTATGTGCAATTATTTTTGTCTCTAGTCTTAGGGTAGTCAGTCAAGTTATTGGAGGTTATGGAGGTCAATTTTTATACTTTCCTATCACCTTCAGTATGATTATTCCTTCCAGTACAGTTAGGTTCATTTGTTAGCATTTTATTCCACTTAATATTTTCTCTGCATTTGATTGGTTTTAATGTTTGCTTATTTGGGGGAGGCATGTGCAACATTGCTATGGTTTTGAAAATCAGAACAATACAAACAATGTACTCAGAGAAGTGACACCCTTGTCATTGCTATACCCTGATACCATTTTACCCTCTCATCCACCCTCTCCCCACCTACTTCTTGTGGGCAAACAGTTTCTTTAGTTTCTGATTTATTTCTCCTGTAATTTCAATGTACTGAGCAAAAACATGTGCTTTTTTATATCTCATTTTTCTGAAATGGAGGGAAGTTTATACTATAAATATTGTTTTATTCTTCGATCTTTTTCACTGAACAGTATGGTCTAGAAATCATTTCATAGTAGTTTGTAGTTATATTCTCATTTGTTTTGATAGTTGCATAGTACTCTGGTGTCTGGATCCTCAATAGCTATTTAACCATTCTCCTCTGCACAGACATTTAAATTGTTTCCAATGGTTTATAATTGCAAACATAATTGCTGCAAGGCAGTAACTTGGACATGTGCATTTTCATATTTTTGAAAGTATATCTTTAAGGTAGATTCCTAGAGGTGAAATGTAAGTGCTGGACTGTGTACTTCTGTTTGTTATTGCCAACTTTCCCTCCAGAAGGAGGTTTCGATTTGGATTCCCACCCAAAACATGTGAGAGTGACTATTTCCCCAAAATCTTGATAAAAGGATGTATTGCATTATTTAAAAAATTTTGCCAGTCTGGTAGATTAGAAATAGTATCTCAGTTTTCCATTTGCATTTCTCTATGAGTGAACGCTAACGTATTTTTATATATTTGACAGCACTTTTTAGACCTCTCTATTGATTTGCCTTTTAATGTATTTTGCCATTTTTCTCTTGGGTTTTTGGTGCTTTGACTTTCAATTCTAAAGATATCCTGATGTGTAGTCCCCCCCTTATCCACAAAGGATACATTCCAAGATTCCCAATGGTTTCTGACACTGCAGGTAATACTGAACGCCCTATGTACCATGATTTTTCTATATGTACATACCTGTGATAAAGCTGAATTTATAAATTAGGGACAGTAAGAGATTAACAGTAAGTACTACTCAAATAAAACAATTAGAATAGAATACCATAAAGTTTTGTGAATGTGGTTTCCCTCTCTCAAAATATCTTATCGTACCGTACTTACCCTTCTTGTGATGATGTGAGATGATACAAGGCGTACGTGGTGAGATGAAGTGAGATTAATGGCACAGGCAGTGACTTGCTATTCGGCTATTGGAGACCTTCTGACATAAGGGCCACTGTTGACCGCGGGTAACTGAAACCACAGAAAACTGCGAAGGAGGGGCGACTACTGTATGTCATTAGCTCCTTGTGTTAGGTGCTGCAATTATTTTCTCCCCATTTTGTTAGTTATCTTTTGCCTTTTTGACGGTGATTTGCATCAAATTTAGAAAAATATTATGTAGTCAAATTTATTAACCTTTTTTTTTCTTGCCTTCAGATTTGAGTCAGAGTTTGAAAGCCTTTCCCCAAATCCTGATTAAAGAGACATTTATTTTTAACCTCTTATAGGATGTATAAGTTTCATTTTCAACATTTAGTTCCAAAATTTATTTGAAATTTGTTCTTGTGTATGATACAAGATGGTTTTAATTGATATTTTCCAAAACAATCAGTTGTCCCATAACAGTTGATTAAAATGTCCATCTTGGGGTGCCTGGGTGGCTCAGTCGGTTAAGCGTCCGAGTTCGGCTCAGGTCATGATCTCACGGTCTGTGAGTTCGAGCCCCCGCCTAGGGCTCTGTGCTGAGAGCTCAGAGCCTGGAACCTGCGGCAGATTCTGTGTCTCCCTCTCTCTCTCTGCCCCTCCTCTGCTCGTGCTCTCTCTCTCTGTCTCTCAAAAATAAATACACACATCGGGGCGCCTGGGTGGCGCAGTCGGTTAAGCGTCCTACTTCAGCCAGGTCACGATCTCGAGGTCCGGGAGTTCGAGCCCCACGGCGGGCTCTGGGCTGATGGCTCAGAGCCTGGAGCCTGTTTCCGATTCTGTGTCTCCCTCTCTCTCTGCCCCTCCCCCGTTCATGCGCTGTCTCTCTCTGTCCCCAAAATAAATAAACGTTGAAAAAGAAAAATTAAAAAATAAATACACACAAAAAAATGTTTTTAAATCTCCATCTTTACCTTAATGATTTAAGATGTCATCATGTCATATACTAAATTTTGGTGTGTATTTCGGTCTAATTTTGGACTTCTGCTGCTATTCCGTGATATATCTATACATGACCAAGTACCACACTGGTTCAACAACAGTCATCAAAGCATGTGTTAATAATTTACTTTGGAGTTTTTTTCATCCAGTTTTCTTTGTTCTAACCATTTTTGCTTATTTTTTCTTCTGCATAAACTTCTGTATCATATTTTTTAAAAATAGGTTTTTATGGGGTGTCTGGGTGGCTCAGTCAGTTAAGCGCCTGACTCTTGCTTTCAGCTCAGGTCAGGATCTTGTGGTTCGTCAGTTCAAGCCCCGCATCCAGCTCTGTGATGACAGTGCAGAGTCTGCTTAGGATTCTCTCTCTTTCCTTTTCTTTCTGCTCCACTCCCGCTCATGCTCTCTCTCTCAAAATAAACAAATTACTTAAAAAAATAAATAAAAATAGCATTTTGGACATTATTAGATTGAATTTATAAATTAAGTAGGAAAGAATTCACTTAATTATAATGTTTAATTTTTCTATCCAGGAGGAGGGGTTATGTTTCCACCTGCTTAAGTTTACTTTGCTGTCTTCCAAGAATGTTTTAAAATGTTTCCTCATATTGAAAAACACAGTACAAAAAATATTTTTGCACATTTCTTGTTAACCCCTTCCCAAGTAGTAAATCTTTTCTGATGCTAGTATAAGGATGGTTTTAATCTTATGATCTCTAGGTGTTTGTTTTTTGTGTATATGAATGGAATTGACCTTTGCACATCAAAATTTTATTCTACTACTTCACTGAATTGTTATTTTTTTTACTTTATTTATCATCAATTGTCTGAAACAGCCCAGATTTGTGATCATACCATCTGCAAGTAGAGATCGTTTTAACCCCTCTTTACACATTGATTTCTAATTGATTCTGTTTTTTTTAAATGTTTATTTTATTTATTATTGAGAGAGAGAAAGAGAGCGCTCATGCATGAGCAGGGAGGGACAGAGAAACAGGGCAAATCCCTGAGAGAAAATCCCAAGCAGGCTCCACACTGTCAGCACAGAGCCCTATGTGGGGCTCAATTCCATGAACAGTGAGATCAAGACCTGAACAGAAATCAAGAGTCAGACGCTTAACCAACTGAGCCACCCAGGCACCCCTGATTTTGCTTTCTAATTGTATTGTTTACTACCGCCAGTAAAATGTTCCATAATAACAGTAGTAGTAGTAATAATAATAATAATAATAATATTGAATAATAGGAGTGGGCATACTTGGCTTGTTCTTGATCTTGGTGGAAATGCCTTTTAGTGTTTTCATCTCTGGTTTAACCTTCATTTAACTACTTTCATTAGAATTTTCATGAATTTTGTTTTGTTTTATTCATTTGATATTGCTTTAGTTTTCCTCCTTGTTCTAAAAATGTATTTAGGCTAGTGATAAGTCTCTGTTTTTCATAATTTGGCTACACACAAAAGATAGTCTTTTGTCATATAATCATAGATCCTAGAAAATCACTGTAGCAAAGGTTTACATATTTTTCTAAAGTTATTGTTCTCTGTGGATGATGCCTCCACAGTGTTCTATCTATCAGCACTTTTTCCATCACAAAAGAAAATCTGTTCTTTCCGGGAATGTGAGGCTTAGTGCATTTTTTTTGACATAACAATATTTTCGTCTTAAATTGAATATTGTGCAAAATGGTTATTATATCCTTGTTCTTGTTTTATTTTTGTGAATTCAATTAAGATAGAAGATGGACTGTTCTGATGACCAGAAGGAGGGATTTGTTATTTAAATAAAATGATTTTCAAGAAAAGCCAAAGTAAATAGATGTGGACACCAAAGTGGCTTGTGTCATACCCATTCAGCTAAGTTTAATCTCTACCAGTTTGAGCCCAATGTAAAGTTAGTTTTAAGCTCTTCACATACTACACTCTACAATTAATTCTATTGAAAAAAAGATGATTTGTGTTGACCTGGCTTTATTTTAGTGTTTAAGTGGTTTCTTGATCCCTTTAGATTCTTTTTTTTTTAATTTTTTTTTCAAAGTTTTTTATTTATTTTTGGGACAGAGAGAGACAGAGCATGAACGGGGGAGGGGCAGAGAGAGAGGGAGACACAGAATCGGAAACAGGCTCCAGGCTCCGAGCCATCAGCCCAGAGCCCGACGCGGGGCTTGAACTCACGGACCGCAAGATCGTGACTTGGCTGAAGTCCGACGCTCAACCGACTGAGCCACCCAGGCGCCCCGATCCCTTTAGATTCTTAAAGAAATTCTTTTGAGGACCCTTGGTTTTCCTTCTAGTATTTTCTATATCATTTGTCTTATGGCCTTGGAACCATGCAGTTTACTTAATTAACAATAATATCTCGGTAAAGGGTAACATTTATACAAAATATTTATTAGAATGAATAGTATGTTTTATGATAGAGGTGATGCTTTTTCATAAGCATTTTCATTTCTATGAAATGAAAGGTGCAAAGAAAGAAGTATATGAAAAATAACTACCTTTGGAAATTATTTTTATAATCATACTCTGTGAATTTATAAAGATTATGCAATGTTACAACCTTTTTGATACCTGACTTTTCTTACATAGAAACTAACCTTTTGGTTTTTAGGAGAAATGTGCCCCATTAAAATCAACCATTTTTAAAAAGTGGCCCCGTTAATGGCAGACACCACTTTCGGACTGAATATGTAAACTGCAGACATGTAGACAATACAGTTCATTGTTTTCCTGTCTGAGCAGAATTGTTTTTTTTTTTATTCAGCAACTAAAAGTTATTTACATAAAATGAATATTGAACACTTGCAACAAGTTGCTTTCTTTTCCCCCCTGAGATTCAGAAAACCACATTTTGAAAATTTTAGACTGCGCTTTGGTGTTCTTTTTTAGAAATGCTTTTGTAGTTTTTCCTTCCCCAGGATGTGCCCTGGTGATTTATTTCATCTCATGAGCATATTCAAGATGCTTAGGTATGGTGTAGGATCTATGTGGCTGCGAAAACCACTGTACCTTCTCAGCGAACGAGGTCACGGTTTCTATTCATGCTTAAAGACTTACGACTCGCAAACACAAACCGTAACTCTGGGAAGGACCTATTTGCTATGCTCCAAATAGCCACGTGTCTGGAAGACAGGAATGCCACTGTATCCCTGACATGCTTCAAACTCAGCATGCCAAAGCTGAACCTTCCCTTCTTATCCACACTCATTTCCAGCCCTGGGGTCCACTGTTCCTCCTCTTCCAAGTCCAGGTGTATTGTATGACCCTGCGGGCCTGAAACCAGAGGATTAATTTTGATGTTACTCAGTCTCAAATTTTGGATCATTCCAACCCTTAAACCTCTCTCTGATGGATTCTCTTGCTGATTTTTTTTTTCTTTCTGATTTTATCACCCCTTTATATTTCTGTCTTTCATTGCCTGTATGTTTATCTATAATAAAAAAAAAAAACATAGACGGAGCCACTTATCTTGCCACATCAGTCTCCTGCTTAAAGTAGTACAAGTCTTCGCAAGGCGGGCGGAATGTGATCTGTGCTTTACAGTATTGACAAAAGCCGTTTGTGTTTATTTATCATCAGCCTGGCTAATATCCTGCTGCTGCCTTGTGCACGCTGGCTGACTTAGGTTTCTTTCAAGTATCAGGAAACAAACACAATCGGATTACCTTAGATAATAGGAGTTTCTTTTCAGTGAAAGTAGGGACACAGAGAATGGTCTGAGCTACCAAACAACCCCTGTTCACAGAGAATGTGGCTTGTTTCAGAATTTTGGGCATCTCCAGCCTCACCCCTCTTTGCAGTTCTGTCAGCAGTCAACCCCCTGCTCTGCTATGTCAGTCCTCCAGCCTTCCAATCACCACTACTCGGAGTTTCTGTTTCTGCAGTTTCCACCATGGGAGCTAACTTCTTTTTAAATGCCTTCTCTCTACTATGTCATCTCTTTTGTCTCCTAGCTTCCGCTTTCTAACTTCTCTCCATGCGTCTCGTCAAAGGAACATTCTAGACAAAAGGGTTCAAAAAGAAAAGAAAAAAAAATGTACTTGCCAAAAGTTGCAAGGCAGACATCAGAAAGAGTGGCTTGAAAAGAAGTACAGTGCATTTATAACACAAAATAAAAATCATAAATTACCACAGGATGTCCATTTAGCACCGTAAGCTGTAAAAAGTATTCTGCTTTTGGTCCTTGTAATACCACATACAAGAATGTATTATTTGGATGTAGTTAACAGATGAGAGTAAAAATCTTTGAGGACAATAATACCATCAACTATAAAATAACTTTTTGCTGAGCACTACAGGCCAAACACTGTGATAATATCCTATGCATTCTCATTTGAATAGCATGCAAACTGTATAATATAATACCACAGTTTTCCGTATTTTGCAAATGACAGAACTGAGGTGCAGAAAATATGACCAGCAAGGTGTCTTTTTTAGTGTGTGAGTGTTGATAACAGTATTTCAAAGAAGTAAACTTAAGAATCGGCACACTTAACATTAAATAAAAAATAGAGCAAGAAGATTTAGGGTACCCACAGTTTATAAACAATCTCAGTGTTAAAAAAGTAACAATGGAATAAGAAATAAATAATTAAATATTTACTTACGTAGCTATTAGATTTAGATAGACAGCTTGCTTGATAAATATACTCTATTCCTTTAAATGTATTCTCTCCAAGAATATGCAATGTCATCGATGTCTGTGCAATATAATTTGATTATCTAAGGCATACTACCAATATATGTATATATCAATATGCCTACATAAAAGACTGAGTAACACAGCAAATTGTTAACTACGGTTATTTTTCAGTGGTAGCATTATAAGTACTTTTTGTTTCCTTCTATGGTTAACAAATTATACATGGATATAACTGTATATGTATTATGTCTCCCATGGATGTTTAAGATTTAAATATTATGTTGTGTATGTGTGCGTATTGTGTGTTTATATTCATTTTTAAACACATATTCTATGGCAACGGTATTTGGCGTCCACATTAAAGTAAAAGTGATAAACTACAAAAGCTCTTACTAGATTTGTGACTAAGTTGTTGGGAGGAAATCTTAATGTAATGTAAACATCCTTTAGGTTGTTCTTTGGGTAGAATATTTAAAAATAAAGAGCTTAGTGGAGCTGTCACAGAATGAAAACGCTTCTATTCACATGGTAAACAACTAACAGGTCTTATATACACTGAAACATCTCCTACATGATACCTGTCCCCATCATCACAGGTGAGGACAAGGTACTGACTAATGACGCTGGTTTCACATTCCCAAACATCGTACAGTGAAATGGCAATGTTGTGTGTGAGAATATTTATGCAAAAGGCACTTGGCAATTTTCAGTTGATTTCCTGAGCCTGGCATAAATAAATATCTTCTAGAACATTGGTTTACGGCTTTGAAACAGTGTTTAAAGTATTTCTAGAAAGTTGCATTCTTTCCAGGTTTCCATGATATGCAGAATACATTGATGGGGTGGAGATTGGGCAACAAAGGAAAAAAAGAAACCACGAGGGCCTACTGAGAATTTAGGAACTGCAGCCCACCCTTAATCCTTAATAAGTTCCAATCCTAAGACTTCTTTTAGACCTCAGGAGAGCTAACGATAAGTTAATAATTATTATTACAGTTACAACTGAAAAAAAGTGAAACAATAAGTATATCAAACCAGCTTCCCTAGCATTGAAATTCTCAGTGTCATCAGGTACCGAGTTCCCAAACTATTGAAGAAAACAATTCTATTGTCCAGAATATAAACCTTTCCAGAGAAGACATTATGTTTCTCTTCAATCATTCTTTGGAGTTGTGTCTTTTCATTGAACTTTTCAAACTTTCCGTATTTATTTGAAATTACACAGGCTATATTTATATATAAAACTTAGGTAGTCTATTTGACCAAAGCTCTGACAGTGCTAAGAAAATAATCAGCTTGTTGATTCTTTCACCTCCCACAACAGCCCGTAATTTACTAACCCTGTAGATATTTACTATTAAACTCACGTAGATAGCTCCTTTGTTTCTCAGCATGTCCGATGTGTAAGGATAATTGTTCTAGTGTGTCCTTCCTCTGCCCCAGAGGTTTGTATCAGAATGTATGAGGTCAGGAACCATGTGCATTTTGTTATTGTTGCCACTGATGCTGCTTTGGATATTATATTCATGACTCAAAGGCGATTTTGATAGATCACTGTGTTTCAGCAATATTTGGTAGATATAACGTTAGACGAGTTTGCATTTTCTTTGAGTATTAAATACATACATATTAAATACATAAGTATTGCATTTTCTTTGAGTATTACCATTCTTCAGCCACACTGGCCTGTCTGCTTGCTAGAGCAAGTACTTCCCCACATCCCTTCCTTTCCACATGATGTTTCCTTCACTGAAGATGCTATTCCTTACATCGCTTTGCATGCAGCTCTTCCTTATCCTAAGGGTTTCAGCTGAAAAACTGCATCTTTGAATGGATCTTTCTTGACGTCCTTATCTAAAATAACATTCCACTTTATTCTTCAGCTCATCTCCTTTATGTCATTCATAGGACTTATTACAATTTTTAATTATATGTAATCATTTTATTGCCTGGTATCTTTTATAAAAATAAAAGATGTATCTTCTTTAAAAGATATATTTATTTATTGAGAGAGAAAGAGAGACAGAGAGACAGAGAGAGAGAGAGAGAGCATGTGCATGAGCAGGGGAGGGGCAGAGAGAGAGAGACAGAGAATCCCAAGCAGGCTCTGCATTGAAAGCAGAGCCCGATGCTGGGCTCTGTCTCACAAACCATGAGATCACAACCTGAGCTGAAATCAAGAGTCAATTGTTTAACCTACTGAGCCACCCAGGCGCCCCTAAAAATGTCTTTCAAACACAGCTGAGGATTCACGTAGGCAGGGATTGTGTCTGTCTTGTTTTTGCAACTGCAGTAGCCAGAACAGTGACTTACAAGAGAAGTACAGGATATTTGATTTATTGAAACAAATGAAAAGGGTGGAAATGAAGTCAATAGGCTTTAACACATAGAATGCTATGGAGAGGTCGGTAAAGTATACTAAGCACATGCTATGAATTTTATCTGTATTTTTTTTAATTCTATTTCTTTATTTTGCCAAAGTCCTTGTCATAGTTAGGTCCTGTATTTATCAATTTATTCACAACTGTAAGGTATTTAGTTTAGTTTAAGTATATAATGTTGCACCAATACCTTTTATCCAACCTAATAGTAACAATGTAGTGCATTCCTGTCAAAAGTTTAAGCCTCTGAGAGTCTTAGGTCCACTAGTACAGAACTTCTACAAATTCTAAAAGGAATGTTGAAAAAGAGCATGATAAGGAAAAGTTTAGAAGATATATGCTCCATAACTGGTGGGGGTTACACATACTTTAATGCTTGCTACATGGAACAATGGAGAGAGAATGGAGATTAGCTACTACTTGCTAGAAACTCTGCCCAAACTGGATGACTTGATTTATCCAGTAGGTAGATCTCATGTTAAAAATCTTACTACAGTAAAATTAAAATTTAATATATTAAAATATTAATATAATATTAAAAATAAGGTACATATCTGATAGGGCAGGACTTCCACCCAGGTTAATATCCGTTTTGATTAGTCTAAAATTATTGATTAGTGGCCTTAATTATATTTGAAAAATCCCTTTACTTTTTCCATATAACCTAAGCTATCAAGGGAATGAAATTCCATTGAATTCTTAACTCTCTAGGAGAGGAAATTAGACAGGATATGAATCCCAGGGACATGACTCTTGATCCATCTTAAGAATTCTGTGTGGCAAATGAGTTGCTAAAAAATGTATTTATTGCATGTAGATACTATTTTATATTCCTCTAGGAGGTGATATCTGTCCCTAAGAAAAAAACAATCACTATGATGTAGTCGTGTCTTTAGATCATTACGGTCTATCATCCAAAACACTGTTTGGTGTGCTCTTAATAATCTCAATCTGGAAGGAAAATCCAACTATTTTGGTCTCAAAATAACAGAATGAAAGTACTCCAAACTTATCTTTCTGAACAGAGTAGGAGGGATAAAAATGCATTACTTTATTAGGTGAGAGTCTGGAATTAAGGATTGGTGGATGCAACAGTAAAAAGGATATGTGTTAATATTTTCGTGTAGGGGTTCCTGTGTAGCTCAGTCGGTTAAGCGTCTGACTTCAGCTTAGGTCATGATCTCACAGTTCGTGGGTTCGAGCCCCTCATTGGGCTCTGTGCTGACAGCTCAGAGCCTGGAGCCTGTTTCAGATTCTGTGTCTCCCTCTCTCTCTGCCCTTCTCCCGCTCCCACTCTGTCTCTCACTGTCTCTCAAAAAATAAATAAATGTTGAAAAAATTAAAAAAAAAATAATATTTTCGTGCATACCTAGTTACCTTCATATGCACTGATACACATACCAAAAAGACTGCAAGACTTCAAAGAGAGGAAAATTGTGCCTAAATCATTCTTATCGGGAAGAGAAATGAATATATAAGCTAATTTGTTTCATCTACTGTCTACTCTTACAAATACTTAGTCTCTTCAGAATAAGGAAAACTTTTCCCATCTCTTATTATCACTGAATAATTAAATGCTTGGAATAAAAAATATGATAAAATATATGTGAGTGAATATATGAACAAAAGATGATATTGGTTGATATTGAATTTTATTGATGTATCAGTGGGCTAAACTCCACAATATGGGTGTTATTGACCCATTGACAGGATCGTTTTTCATTTAGGCAGAACAATGCTGTACATAGCATGCTATTGAATATACTTAGTACAGGCTCAGGGAATACCCCCCACCTCCTCCTGCCACACACGCACTCATCATTGTGACAACCAGAAATATATTCATACATTTCCAAATACATCTGAGGATTCGGTATCAAGAACTGTAAATGTAGTGGTTCTTTTTTTTTTTAATTTTTTTTTAAAGTTTATTTATTTTTGAGACAGAGAGAAACAGAGCATGAACGGGGGAGGGTCAGAGAGAGGGAGACACAGAATCTGAAACAGGCTCTGGCCTTGAGCTGTCAGCACAGAGCCCGACGCGGGGCTCGAACTCACGGACCGCGAGATCATGACCTGAGCGGAAGTCAGCCGCTTAACCGACTGAGCCACCCAGGCGCCCCAGTAGTGGTTCTTATTAGGTGATGCTGTCTAGGTCATGTTGACACATTTTAGAAACATGACTATATTTGAATGAATATCGAGAATATAGGATGACATAGAGGTAGGGAGTTTTTCAAAGTATACACGTAATGTGAATTACAGTCCCAAACACACGTGGATAGAAGTTTGTGTTAAGAAATTCTGAGCGGATAGTTTTGTCTTTTACTCTACTTTATGCAGAGTCAAAGGAGAAAAAGGCAACTTTCATTCTGCAGAATGGGTTTTTCCCCCCTTCTTTAGTTTAACTATTAAGATTCCCTTTCAGATATTATAGTGTAGTGCAGAAGTCTTTAGTATGATTTTCACCAGGCTCCTGTTGCTGGCATATGGTTTATTAAAATTCAGGCTCTAGGCCATCAGATGTCAGTAATACCACAGTGCAAATGCCATCTACAAGTGTGTTTTTTCCCTATGAATGAGCATTTTCTTGACAGTCTGGCCTCTGCAGGCGACAAAAGTATTTTTTTTCAGCTATTCTAGGTATATCAAAAAGTTTTGTTCAAGAATGTGGTTTGACATCTTGGCAGAAATTAAATCCTAGTAACATTTATATTTTGAGACTTCTGATTGTGCAATGAATCTCTTTGTTACAGAAAGGTAGTTATTAAATCTATGATGCTATGTATGGGAATTTAACTCAAAATACTTTACCGTGAGCCTGGATGGCTCAGTCAATTGAACATCTGACTCTTGATTTGGGCTCAGGACATGATCTCATGGTTTGTGGGTTCGAACCTTGCCTCCGGCTCTGTGCCGATTGCATGAAGACTGCTTGTGTTCTTTCTCTCTTTCTTTCTCTGCCTCTCCCCTGCTTGTGTTCTCTCTCTCTCTTTCTCAAAATAAATAAACATTTTATTTATTTATTTATTTATTTTTTAACATTTATTTATTATTGAGAGACAGAGAGACACAGAACATGAGCAGGAGAGGGGTAGAGAGAGGGGAGAGACACAGAATCCGAAGCAGGCTCCAGGCTCTGAGCTGTCAGCACAGAGACTGACTCAGGGCTTGAACTCACAAACCACGAGGTCATGACCTGAGCCAAAGTCGGTCGCCTAACCAACTGAGCCACCCAAGTGCCCCAATAAATAAATCTCTAGAAAAAACAAAAAACAAAAAACAAAATTTTACAATGGTAGGAACTAGCATTACAGTAAAGTGTATTTATTATAAAATAATTAAGAATACTGGTTTACTCTCTAAACAATACATTAAAACCTTGGATTGTGAGGACCTTGTTCTGCAAGTGTTCCACAAGACAAGCAAACATTTCTAATAAATTTTAACTTGATAAACGAGCCATGTCTTGCAATAGAAGTAGTACCTGATGCTAAATGTCACATGATCACAACTGAGCCAATGATTCTTGAAATTTCTGATATACAATCTGTGAGATCATGACCTGAGCCCAATCAAGATGTGTAACTGACTGAGTCACCCAGGCTTCGTGCAAAATATTTTTAAAGTGATATCATATAAGGTCAATTTGTGTAATTCTATGCAAAAATGCAAAACAAAACACCAGAACAATTGATATTTGCATAAAGAAGTACAAACTGGTAATACCGATCCTACCAAAGGTATCAAGCTTAAATAAACTTATTCGCATACAACAAATATAGAAAATTGTCAGACACATACCTCTACTAAGAGGACCAGACTCAGAAGGATTCATAAGGGAACTCTACCAAAATTACAAAGATCAGGTTTTTCGCATTTTCTATACATTACTCCAGATAATAGAAAATGAAAGCACTTCCCTAATTATTATCATGAAGCAAGTCTATCACTAATACATAAATTTCAAAGAAGACAGAACCAAAAAAAATCAGTTCCAACAGGAGCTGTACAAGATTATTACCATCATTTTTAAACATTTTCTTTGAATTCCTAATAAATATAGAAAGACAATAATATGAGGTAATGACAAATATTGTAAAATATTGAAAGCCCAAGGGAATTTATTAAAAAAAGCATTAGAATGAGAGAATTTGGAAGGTCCTAAATATAAAATAAATATACAATTTTTTAGCATTACACAAAAAGCAACAAAAATGGAAAAGGAAATTGTATTCATGTAATGAATCAATTAAAAGGATTATCCATTTACTATTACATTTAGTAATAAAGGCTCAGGACTTACTTTAAAAAGTGTAAAGTCCTACTGAATACTTAAAACATGAGATGAAAACATTCCATGTTTTTGCATGTTTTGCACTCACATCATGGAAATGTCAGTTATTTGAAAATTAATATTTAAACTTAATTCAGTTTCAGTTAAAAATCTAATAGGGTGCGGGGTGCCTGGGCGGCTCAGTTGATTAAGTACCCAACTTCAGCTCAGGTCACGACCTCATGGTTCATGAGTTCGAGCCCCACATCGGGCTCTCTGCTGCCCCCTCAAAGCATGGAGCTTGCTTGGGATTCTGTGTCTCCCTCTATCTGCCCTCCACTGCTTTCTCTCTCTCTCAATAATAAATAAACATTGAAAATATTTTTTAAATAAAAACATTATAGTAGGGTGTATCTTCCAATTATATAATATTATTGAGAAGTTTAGAAGAATAAATGTTCAGAAAAAGAAATGAAAAGAAACTGCATAATGGAATGAAAATCTATCTTTTTTTTAAAAGAAAATATACTAATCAATCAATGATGCAGAGAAAAACTTCAGAAATTGATCTGTATGGATATGAGAATGAATTCATGAGAAAAACGTGAGTCCAAATCCGAGAGAAATGGATGAATGATTTAACAAATCATGATAGCTTTTGTTCTCTACAAAATGAAAGGAGGCATTATACCATATTCCATATAAAGCCCTTATCAATTACATAACTAACTATGAAGATAAAATTTGAGGTAAAACCTAGAGACTGTTTATATAACTTAGGGGACTAAAATAGAAGTAATAAAATTTTACATCTTGCTATATGTTTTATATAGATATATTTAGGTAGATAAATCAGAAAACTATTTTATATATAGAAAAATATATATGCATTGTTTATATACGTGAATATATTTTTATATCTGGCTACATATATTATATGTATAATTTAAATCTTTCATAAACACATAAACAAAGTGAACATAAAATGATATAGTGTGGAAAATATATTTGTAATGGAGAAGAAAAAGTGCTAATATTTTTTATTTTGCAAAGCTTTTGTAGCAACAACAAAAAAGCCAAAGTACATGAAAACTGTGCCAAGTATGTGAATAAAGAGATAGTAAAGTATCAAATTGCGTTGCCTGTATGTTATTATATACAAAATACTACCAAATTCACTATTAGCAAAAGAAATTTAGCCCTGCATTGGGCTCTGCACTAACAGTGTGGAGCCTAACTTGAGATTCTCTCTCTCCTCTGTCTGCCCCTCTCCTGCTCTCTCTCTCCCTCTCTCTCAAAGTAAATAAAATGAACTTTAAAAAAAATAAGAAATTTAAATTGAGGTATAAATGTAATACCATAGGATCTTGATATTGAAAAAGTTTAAGAAACTCCAACTGATAGTGGGTTTTGGAGAAAAAGTGTTTTTATGTATCAAAAAAAATATTTTTTATGTACCACAAGATGGTAATGTGAATGTGTTTTGTGCTTTTTGAAAAGTAATCGGGCAAATTCGATTAAAATGAAATAGAAAAAGGCATATGTTCAACTTAGCAATTTAATTCTTGGATTCCATCTCATAGAAATAAAAAGTACATAAGTGCATAGGTTAAAGCATATTTATTGTAGCATTGTTCATAGTAGCAGCTAAAAGCTGGCAACATATGAATGTACACCAGTAAGGAACTGGATGTATAAATCTTGGCAAGTCTACACCGTGAAATATAATGAAATGCTAAGAAAATGAATTGCACTAAATTAGTTGAGTGGAATGAATTTCCTTATTGCTCAACGAGAAAAACAAGGGCCTAAAATTATACAAAAGGTGTTTTAAAGAAGAAAATATTTAAATGACTACATTAAAACCTGTGGTTAGTTTGCTGTTCAAATCCAGGAAGAGTGTTTATAGGATTCTAAGCAGGGTTTGAGTTGATATAATGGTCTGCTCTGAATGATTATGCTGGCTAATGCACCAGACTTATCTCACACAGAGGTTACCAGAGCCCTTAATTGTCAAAGTAAAATCTGTTGACTTTAAACTAATTTTTTTTAATACTCTGTAATCCTCAATGATATATTTAGCAAAAGGAATGCTCAAACATTACAATAATCTTAAAATTAACATATACCATTTCAAGCTAATACCGTGGTCTTTATCATGTCTTATTTTCTTCATTATTTCATCCCAAATTTTCCCCAAGCCATCATTAATATGCATTTAGTTCTCTATCAATGTACAAAAAGTCTGCTACATGCCTAGTGGTTTATTTCATGTGTTTAACTTGTGCCATTGAATTGATAGATATTTACTATTTGAATTGCTGCATGTGAGTTGGACATAGCCAAGAGATGAGGCAAAGAACAAGCAAACCAGTATCACAAGTTTGTTCAAACTTGCTGTAACAGTATTTCTTTTTAGTGATTAGAATGAGGGGCACCTGGGCGGCTCAATCTGTTAAGTGTCCAACTTCAATTCAGGTCATGATCTTGCAGTTTGTGAATTTGAGCCCTGCATTGGGCTCTGTGCTGGCAATTCAGAACCTGGAGGCTGTTTCTCATTCTGTGTATCCTTCTCTCTCTACCCCTTACCCCTCTCACGCTCTGTCTCTTTCTCTCAAAAATAAATCAACATTAGAAAAAACAATAAAAATAAAGATTAGAATAAAAGTCTAAGTTAAATATATATTTGGTCTACAGATAGAGTGATAGCATAATTTGCCAACTAAATATGGAGATTTCTTTTTTCTTATTTAAAAAAAATGTTTTTAGTGTTTATTTTTTGAGAGAGAGAGAGAGAGAAAGGGAGAGAGACACACACAGAGTGCAAGTGGGGGAGGGGCAGAGATAGAGAGGGACACAGAATCCAAAGCAGTTTCCAGGCTTCCAAGGTGTCAGCACAGAGCCTGAAGCGGGGCTCGAACTCACAGACTGTGAGATCATGACCTGAGCTGAAGTTGGACGTTTAATCGACTGAGTCATCCAGGCACCCCTGAAGAGAGAATTTTAAATACAGTTGTATTATTTTCAAATGTTTAAATAAAATGTAATATTAAACTTGGATTTTTATATTTGATAAATTATAAATTCATTGAATCTTACTTCTATTCAGAATATCTTTCTTCAACAAATATTTTCACAAGAGAAAAATTGTCATACATGGTGTCTATACTCATGACTATAATGTTGCATCTGACTTCAACTCTGTATGTGTGTCCTCTATTTGTAAATAGTTGGAAAAAAATTTAATGAATAGGAAATCAAATGTTTGATAAGTGAATACCCACTTGAAAGTTTATTAAGTGGTATGTTTTACAGAAATTACATTTTCACTAAAAGTGGAAATTTTGTGGTTTGACACATTTTTTATATCATGAAAGAATTATACTAGAATATACAGTATGTTTGACTCCTTTTTAAGAATTGGATTCTAAAAGCATAAAACACTTATCAGAGTAAGTTTTTATGTGTCCTCACATAAAATACTCCATTTTTTATATGTGTGAAATTGATAAAAATAAAGTTATGCCTAGGAAAAAAAATCTGCAAATCAGTGGGTCTTCTGAATGCCATTCTATTCTACTACAACATATTATTTACAGTTTAGAATAGGAGCTTATCAAAAGATTATTCTTACAAATCAAAATATTCCAAAGCACAATTACAAAATGTTAAAAGTAATTTTTATATAATTTCAGCTTTCATTAACTTCACTCATCAGCACCAAATTCACCTCTGTTTATATGATTTTTCAGTGGTCTTAAACTGCACTCTACATTCTACATTTGGGATTATTATGAATTAGTCTTTTCACAGTAAATGAAAATGAAATTATCACAGTCAATTCTCTCTCTTTTTTTTTTACTGAGGTATAACTGACATACATTATACCTCATTATATTAGTTTCAAGTCAGTAATGCTGTTATTTCATATCTGTATACATTATGAACTAATCAGCACAATAAGTCTAGTTAATATCTGTCACCATACATAATTACACAATTTTTTCTTGTGATGACAACTTTTAAGATCTTAGTAATTTTGAAATATGCAACACAGTATTGTTAAACTATACTCACCATGATGTGCATTATATTCCCAGAAATTATTTACTTCACACCTGGAACTTTATAAATTTTGACCCTCTTCACCCATTTCACCCACTCCACCAACCTACACCGCTGGCAACCACTAATCTATTCTCTGTATCTATGAGCTTATCTTTAACTTAAAAAAAAATTTAGACTCCACATATAAGTGGGGTCATCTGGTATTTGTTTTTTTCTATCTGATTTATTTCATGTGAAATAATGCCCTCAAGGTCCATCCATGTTGTTGCAAATGGCAAGATTTTATTCCTTTTTTTAATGGTTGAATAATATTCCAGTGTGTGTGTGTGTGTGTGTGATTTTCTTTTCATTCATCCATTGATGGACAATTAAGTTGTTTCCAAATTTTGGCTATTCTAAATAATATTGCAATGAACAAGAGGGTGCATGTATTTTTTCAAGTTGTGTTTTAATTTTCTTTGGATAAATACACAAAAGTGCAATTACCGGATAATATAGCAGTTTTAATTTTAATTTTTGAGGAACTTCCACACTGTTTTCCATAGTGGCTGCATCAATTTACATTCCGACCAACAGTGCACAAAGGTTCCCTTTTCTCCACATACTCACCAACACTTAACTCTTGTGTTTTTGATGATAACCATTCAAACAGATGTGAGGTGATATCTCACTGTGGTTTTGATTTGCATTTCTCTGATGATTAGTGTTGCCCGTATGTTATGTCTTTTCTGGAAAAAGGCCTATTTAGATCTTCTGCCCATTTTTTAATTGGCTTGTTTGTTTTTGCTTGAGTTGTATGAATTCCCTGTATATTTTGGATGTTAACCCCTTATCAGATATACGATTCGCACATATTTTCTCCCACTCAGGAGGCTGCCTTTTTATTTTGTTGATACTTTACTTTTCTGTGCAGATTTTTAAGTTGATGTAATTTGTATTTTATAGCCACAGAGTAAATGGAATTATCACAGTCAGTGTTTTAGTGGAAAATAAAAGATGAGGAAAAAAATAAATCTTACTCTGGTCCATTTTGTCTATTCCTGTAATATTCAATTTGTTGTGAAAGACTTCAGTAATAAATGGGAGCCTATCTGAAGGTGAGGAAGCATGGTATAAAAAGGGCGCTGAAGACAACACATCAGGAATGACAAAAATATTGAAGGTATGTTGTAGGCTATACATAACAATAGTGGCTTTCAGATTGTCAAAACGTTGTCACATGGATTATATTTCTTCTGTGTACCTCCAGAGGGCAGCACCAAGCGGTAGATACATTTGTGCTCAGAATAATTAAAGAATCCTATTGAAAATTCACCTAAAGCTTAAACAGGTCTGTAAGGGAATTCAGTAAATAGGTTTTCTCTAAGCAAATCTCTAAGGTCCTTGATGATGTGGAGAGGCTACGAATCTGCCACTTTGGAAGAGCAGAATATTTTTATTTTGAAGTTCAAGTAAACTTTTCAACTCAAAGCTTAATATGCACTCATCCTATGTACAAGTCAAAGCTTCTCAGAATAACTATTATAAATTGTAATCTCTTTGAAGTACTGATCTACTTGTCAAAACAAGAAATATCTCAGATGACTTACGCATTATTTTACCCATCACTCATACTTTTGAAAGGATAATTTATAATTATGTATTTTCAAAAAAGCTTTTATGTATACATTCTATAAAAAATATAAAAGGAAAGTCTTAAATAGCATAACCTGACTTCTTTAACATTGGATTCATTAAATTGTACTGGTAAGCTTTTGGGGAGAAGTCTCTCAGAGCAAAATATAATGCTTCATTTATATCTTGTGAAGTTAAACTTTCTCCTTGAAAATGGGAATTGCCAAAGTTCGCATAGGGCATAGAATATGGTCACAAATGTAGAAAACCAGACGGGGATTCATTTGACTTTACAGTGCTTTTTATTCTTATTTTTTTGATTTTTTTAATGTTTATTCATTTTTGAGAGTCAGAGTGTGACTGGGGAGGGGCAGAGAGAGAGGCAGACACAGAATGTGAAGTATGCTCCAGGCTCTGAGCTATCAGCCCAGAGCCCGACACGGGACTCAAACCCATGAACCAGGAGGTCATGACCTGAGCCGAAGCTGGGCGTTCAACTGACTGGGCCACCCAGGAGCTCCTGACTTTAACAGTGTTTTGATTAAATATGGAATGATAAAAAAAGATACAGATGATATTGTGATCAATATTGCACATATGTTCAATAATGTTATAAATTAATATTAGATTAATATTTGCTATAGAAGTAAAATTTCTGAATATAACAAAAATAGATATATGATAATCATATGAGCTGTTTTTACTATAATAATAAGTAATTTTATCTGAAATTTTAAAAATTACATCTGAAATCTTCTTTGGTAAAAGTAATGATATTATGACTTTTATATATTTTAACACAAATCTATTGTGGTTCTCAGTTAACCTGTGCTTATACTTTTCTCATCAACTCAAAAATATTACTATTTCATCACGTTAATGTATGGCCTTTTTTTTTTTTTTTACCTATTTTCTGTTTGGATTTTTTACAGTGGATTAACTTCATTCAAAAATTAAGATAAAATATAAGACATTTTGTTACTGACATTAATTCTGAAACACTCCTTTTATTTGCATGCAGTAAAATGTGATACACTGTTTTTAAAACTAAGAAATAAGGTCAAGAATGAACATCAATAGCTTCTGGGAAAAAGAAAAGGTTCAGCAAAATTTTAGAACATAGATGGTGGGGGGAGGGGTCCTCAGGGCCTCAACCTAATTTCATGTGACCAGAGGCAATTAGTCTGCAAGATGATATTGCTCTGACCTCAAGACTGCAACCAGCAAAAAAGTAGCTAGAGATCTTTTGTGCTTACACCATTCAGAGTGGGAACTGATTTGGGAATAACTAACCTGAAGAGGCAGGAGGAATTCATGTCACTTTTTTTTTCCTCTAAAGATGTTTAAATTGATGGCTTCATTTTATACAGCTTTATTCTATAGTATTCTTATTTGGCACAATTAAATGAACAGTTTTATGATTCTAAAAATAATGAATTTTTGCTATATATATGTATAATAAACAACTAGTCTAACTTCCAGCATGCCTGTGAAGGAGATTAAGAGAAAGAGACAGAGAAAGGGAAAGAAGTATTTTAGGATGGTGACATCAGAATTACTCACAAGGTCTAAAAAAATATCTTTGTTTAGTAACATGTAATGTTTAACAAATCATGGCAGCAAAAGGTAGCAACAGCAAAGCCCCCAAAACAAATGCCAGCATATATTCTGCACTCAGTATGTATAATGCTTTTCTTAGCATAATGAAATAAAATCTTAAGAGAAGTAGAGATGAAAGGAGTTCATTGAGATAGAATGGCCCCATTAACATGGTTGAAGGCATGATCTCCCCAAAAGATTCCATGGAGGAAGTGATGATAGATAAAGTTTCAACATTTGAATGTCTTAACCTCAACATGTAGCTTTTGGCTATGGGGCATAAAGGTGTAACACACTGTGCCAGCCTCAGCCCCCGAATTAAGTAAAGCTACTTCACCTTTGGCAGTCCGTTTTAACTTAAAGAATAAAGATTTTGGGGTCATGTCCAAAGAGAGAAATGTATTAATCCAAATATAGCAAGAAAAGTAAGCCTGATTTCCCAAGATTAGCTGTAGGTGTTGGGTAAAATGCTAAGTTTCCCACTATACATGTAATCCCTAAGTCATCTGAATATAGATCGTGTAGGGAACTGGAAGACATAATTTGAGACCATCAAGGACAGCTATTCATGCTATAACTTAACCATCCTTAAATCAATTCTTTCCGTGGGAACAAAACAAAACAAACAAAAAAACAGCAAACAAATACTGTCTCTAAAATGAAACATACTCTTCAGAAACACACTCTATAACATAACAATAGGAACAACATTGTGTACGTAGACGAGAATGTTGAGCTCTTCAGAAGAGGAACTTTCCTTTGTCTTGGCAAACCCCCAATTTTCCCCTCTCCCAATCAAACTGATGAGTTTGTCATCACAGGTGAACAGATTATGCTAAATCAAAGAAATCAGACACATAAATCTACATATTGTATGATTCTAATTATATGCAATGTCCAGAAGAGACAGAAAATGAATCAGTGTTTGCCTTGGGCAAGAAATGGGAAGGAGGATTGATTATAAATGGGTCTGAGGGAATTTGTTAGGTGATGACAAAGCTCTAAATCTGGAGGGGGTGGTGATGGCACAACTTGGCAAATTTACCAACAATGATTATTTGTACACTTTAAGTGGGTACATTTTATGATAAGCAAGTTATACCTTAATACTGTTGTTTTAAAGATGCTCATGGTTTTATAATAGATTTTTGTAATTTCCAGCTATTAAGATCTCAGCAAGGGAAAATTGTTAAGGACAGAAGTTTATAAAGAATAACGTAAAGCGACCTAAAATATTCATTACTCACATTCAGCCATTTTAAAAGTGCTAATATCTATTTCTGTTTTCTATTCCTATCTGTATGATACAGAAGTTTCCTTAAAAAACCATATTGGCATCTAACACATCATAAAATTGTTCTGTTTTTATTTCATGTCTGCTATAGCATGAACATTTCCACTTCTTATATTTTTTTAATTTTTATTTGTAATGTTTATTTATTTATTTTTGAGAGAGAGAAAGAGAGACTATGAACAAGAAGAGGCAGAGAGAGAGAGGGAGACAGAGAATACAAAGCGGACTGCATGCTGTCAGTGCAGAACAGGACATGGGGCTTGAACTGGAACTTGAACTCAAGAACCGCGACATCATGATCTGAGGCAAAGTCAGATGATTAACCGACCGAGCCACCCAGGTGTCCCATAATATGTTCTTTTAAAATAGGATTTCAGGGTTACCTGGGTACCTCATTTAGCTAATAATCCATCTCTTGATTTGGGGTCAGGTCATGATCCCAGGGTTGTGGGATCGAGCCCTGGAGCCACTCCCCCATGTTAGGCTGCTGCAGCATGGAGCCTGTTTAAGATTCTCTCCTTCTGCCCTTCCCCCACTCCACTTGGGCAGCCCAAGTGCACTCTCTCTCTCTTTACCTCCTCTCCTGCCCCCACCCCAAATAAAATAAAATAAAGTAGGATTTCAAACTGTTGCATAGTGATCAACCAAATTTGATAGAATTAGCCACTCCCTCTCCTTAATATAAGCCATTTATAAAGGTTAAATGCTATGATTTTGTACTAAATACTCCTGTGTTTATTTACTGGGGATTTGTCTCTTATTATTTCTTTAAGTTGATTTCCTGAAATGGATTCCACCTAATAGCATGTGGCAAAGGCCATGTTCAGTGTCCACCATATTATCCTTGAAGGTCATAGAGTCCAGGTGGTTTAGCTACATGATGGGGAAGGAACTGCTGACCTACTGCATATTATGTGCATGAATTGTGTTCTCCCCAAATTCGCATGTTGAATCCTTAACCCCCAGTGTGACTGTCCTTAGAGACTGGGTCTTTAGGGAAGTAATTAAGCTAAATTTAGGTCATTAGGGTAGGCCCTAATCCAATATTACTGGTATTTTGGGAAGAAGAAAAGATTAAGACATGTCCACATAGAGAGTAGACCATGTGAAGACACAGATATAAGAAGGTCATCTACAAGCCAAAGAGAGAGGCCTCAGAAGAAACTAACCATGTCAACATCTTGATTGTGGACTTTTGGGCTCCAGAAATGGAAGAATATACATTGTTGTTTAAGCTACCCAGTCTGGTACTTTGTCATGGTAGCCCTAGGAAACTGATATGCAACATAGACTATAAAGTGAGATAAAAATATACTTTTCATTCTGTTAAGCTTCTGAGATTTCTTTATTTGTCTGTTGTAACACCTAGCTTGCTTACTCCAATAACAATGAAGTATTTTTATGAGTAGTGAGGCTGAATATCTTTTCATGTTGTACATTTTTATTCTGAAAGACACATTTCTATATCTTGAGGCCATTTCTGTTTTCTTTTAGTTTTATTAGATTTCTTTGAATATTAATGTTATAATCTGTTGTTTATCATATATGTTACAAAAATGTGCCCTTTTTTCCTTAACTTTACCTGTCTTGGTATTATTCATGGTAATTGTTTTATCATGCAGAATTTTAAATTGAAGAATTTAAAAAGTTGACTGTCGTTAATTTTCCCAATTTTTCCTTCATTATTTCTTTCACAGTTTTTCTGGCAAAAAAAAAAAATTCTTCCATGTCTTAAAATAAAAGAAGTGTGTACTTGTCTTTCTTTCCTGTCTTATTCTTACATTCTTTTCGGAACTTAATTTGCCATTTTATGAGATGTGAGTTTCTCTCTTTAGTCTTTATTCTATCTATATTATTTTTCTGAATATACTATTTAACAAGTTACTCCGGAAGAATTTGCCTAATAACTGCATTGGAAATATTATTTTTTCATTATATAATTATATATAAATATATGTGACTTTCTGTATCTCTGAATTTTCTGTCACAGTAACTATATCATTTTTTCACATTGAAACTATTTTCTTTTAATTTTTATATGTTTAAAAATGATGTTTACATTTTACTTAGAGTTATCTTATTAGATAAATTTAAAGTATTTTGTTGACTTTTTCTGTGCGGTTTTTAAATTCCAGATTAAGTGGACTAATTTTGTCAAGTTAAAGAATTCCTTTAAGATGTTGATTTTAATTGCTCTTCTATGTCAGCCAACCACATATGAATGAAATGAAATGAGAATGAAGGAGTAACATTAGTTTATTTCCACCCCCCCCCACCCCCGCCGGAACATGATATTTAAGCTTCATTCTATTCAGCTTTTCCCTTTCTTGTAAAAATGTATGCTGTGATATTATTCCTATGGGTTTTGCTGAGGATTTCTCTTTTGTTTTAAAGCTAGATATTTTGTTGGGCGTGTTTCAAATTTGTGGTTTTATATTTTTAAGATAGTTGTAATTAGTAACTATATTTTAAATTAATTGATTTCTTTGATATGGGACCACCTCACTAAAGGTTCTTTGTTTATTTAATGCTTAAATCAAAATATATATTGAGGGCCTATTTTCCTAATCGAATAGTCTTATCATCTAAAATGAATGACAGTTATGTGGGCATAAAGTTGTTTGTTACAGTCTCACAATTTTTAATCTTCTCTACGTGTGTTTTTATAGGCCACCTATTTCTTATTGAGAGCTACTATCTATAGTTAGTAAATATTCTATAATCCAGGAGTCAACCTTAGTTAGAGCTCTTTGTCTGGTTCTGGCCTCGTCCCTTAGAAAAGATGGTTTCCATCTTAATTCTTGCAAACTTATCCTTCCTCTCCTCTTATCAAGTTCAAGCCTACTACTATAGGAAGGGGTCTACTACAAAGGACATATAATGGGTTTCTTTTTTCTCTTCATCTACTGCTACCATTGCTTACTTGATCCATTTAACCTTAGTTTCTGACCCTGCCAAGATCGAGGCTTAGAAGCAAGATAGATGAAATGAGTGGATATTTGCTTTTTTTGATGAGCAAACTTACAGTTTTAACCTTGGGATTCCCTGAAATTGATAGGCTTGCAGCCAGACTCTTTTAATCCTGGGTATCTTCAGGAGTCTTTTGAAGAAATCTTTTCCCCTGCTGGGGATCTCTCAACTGCAGCCTCCTTGACATGAGTAAATTTATTTATTTTTTTCTAGTAACTATTTTCTTCTCGGGCCACAGTGATATCCAATAATTCCATCTTCTTTTTGATCATGGATATGTGTCCCATGTAGGCAGCCTTTTCCCACAGGTTGTACAATAGCAGCTCTCTTTGATGTGTAGCTCGTATCTGGTCCTCAGGCAACACTCGTTCTTTGTCCTGACAAACTAGGGAAATATAAGCTACTCTCAGTCTGGCAATCTCGTTGACTGCGAGCAGAGCGGTCAGCCAGTCTCTCATTCTTGGTTTTGGATTTTCCGGAAAGCAGTCAGCCAAACTTTTGCTCTATCTGCCAACTAATGCAGTTAGTGCTCTTTGTCTTCATAAAGCACTTTTCCCTTGATGAAGAGGCAACATCCAACAGGAGAATGCATGTAACTTTCCCCAAACCCTTTCTGGGTCATTCTACTTTTTAGGATCAAAGTTAGGAAAGGTCCCAATACACTACACCCAGGTGTAAGGGGTTAAGAGTTACTGGCTACTATCTATGAATGATTTTTCCTTCTATTTCCAATAGCTGTTTTGCATTATGCCTCAGCAGAAATATCTCTATATATGAAGTGGTCAATAATTTCATTGTGTCATTCATAATTTTGAGTATTCATTCTCCATATTTGTAGATCTGTCACACCTTGCTGATTTATCTACATTTTTTAAATGTTAATTTATTTTTGAGAGAGAGAGAGAGAGAGAGAGAGAGACAGAGCGTGAGTGGGGGAAGGGCAGAGAGAGAGACACACACACACACAATTTCAAGCAGGCTCCAGGCTCTGAGCTGTCAACACAGAGCCTGATGTGGGGCTTGAACCCATGAACCCTGAGATCATGACCTGAGGTGAAGTTGGACACCTAACCTCCTGAGCCACCTCCTGATTTATCTACATTTTAAAAAAATCTAGTGATTAATTTCAGGTTAATCTTTCATTGATTCTTTTGCTTTTCTAAAGTAGTCATCCTTCTGGAGTAGAACAAGTTGAGTTTTTCTTCTTAACTTAATAATTTACTTAGTAATTTTTAATTCTATAAATGTACCTTTGACTAAAGCTCTGGTTGTACTCTAGCAAAAAATATTTGCACGTAATATTTATAAAACCTTTACTTTTGCCAGACACCATACTAAGTGCTTTACTTCTATCATCTCAATGAATCCAGACAAAATCATCACTAAGACGTTGTTATTATTATTATTATGGTTTATAATTATACAAACTAAGGCTTAGGGAGATACATTAACTTACCAAATTTTACAAAACAAGTGAGTTTCAAAATAAGAATTTAATCCTAGAAAACCTTATTTCACTGCCCTATGTCTTTTTGCTACTTCCCATAATTCATACTCCTTATTTCTTTGTAAAAAGTCTATATTTGCAGTTGTGATATCTCTTTGACTAAGAATTATTTTAAAATGAGACGTTAGCATATCTCATTTAGAATAGTTTTGTTTAACCTTCTGCTGTTAATTTCAAATGGACTTCCCATATGGCAACATGAGGCGTTTTAACAGCGAAACTACAAAAATTATTAAAACCAAGATAAAAACAAAGAAACAAAAACACTTAAAGTCTTTGGAAATGGTCCTAAGGTCAAATGACAAATAAAAAAATATATATCTGTCAAAGAATATCTACAAAACTTCAGTAAGAAAAGCAAGGATCTGTGGTATTTGCATGACGTCGGCTCTCTCACTCCACCCACGTGGTTCCATGAGGTGGTACCTCCACTCCAGATTGCTACAGCCATGAACAAGAAATTCTCCCCCGACCAGCTCCCAGCCAGTGGGCTTTCTTTGCAGGAGGGGCAAGACTCCAACATTGCTCATCCTGTCCCCAGGTACATGTTGCTAAGGCTAATTCCCAGATGAGTGCTGGTGACAAGTGAAGCCTCTCTTTTTCCACCCCATTCCCGCTTACAGAATGCAGGCTCTGTGTATGGCATGGCATGTTGAGAATACCGAGGACGCAACAGCGCTTCTCTAAACTTCTAACTAGGTGAATCCACACCAAGAAGAACACAGGCTCCTGTGTTCCCTCACCCAGCACTTGGTTATCTAAGTGAAAATATCACTCAGAGAGAAGCTTACTGTTGTCCCCAGAACTAGATTTAGAGCCTTGAATTAGAGATTTAGCTGGGGAAAGATGCAGGTCACAGAACATATAGCTCCTAATCTCTTCCCAAAGGAACTGACCTCATTAGCAACAAAGCATGGAACTGAAGTATTTCCCTAAAACCAAAAGCAGATTAAGATAGCACGAGGAGTAAAAAAACTACAGATGAATAGCTCTTGTTAATATGGACACAAACATCCTCAATAATATACTCACTATATATATATATATATATATATATATATATATATATATATAACTATAGAGTATGACCACATGGAATTTATGCCAGGGATGTGCTACTCTTTTAACATCTTGAAATCATAATCAATGTAATACATCATGTCAGTAAAATTAAAACAAAAAAAAGATAACATGATAATCTGAATAGACACAGAAAACCATTTGACAAAATCCAATAGACTTTTGTGATAAAAACACCGAACAACAGAAATAACAAAATACCACTGAACAAACTAGGAATGGAAAGGAATTTCTTCAACCTGGTGAAGGGCATTTATGAAAACCCACAGATAGGCAGCATCATACTAAATGGTGAAAGAGTAGATGCTTTGCCCTAAGATCAGCAACAAAAAGTGGATGTCCATTCTCATCACTTCTATTCAAAATTGTACTGGGTAGAATTCTGGCCAAAGCAACCACATAATCAAGGACAATGATACTGAGCACTTGCCTTAGGTAATGTGGTTCCAAATCTCATTAAATATGAGCCTCGTGCACCTGGGTGGCTCAGACAGTTGAGCATCAGACTCTTGGTTTTGGCTCAGGTCATGATCTCAGGGTTTCGAGAGTTCAAGCCCTGTGTTGGGATCTGTGCTGGCAGCATGGAGCCTGCTTGGGATTCTCTGTCTCCTTCTCTCTCTGCCTTCCTCCCATTCACGTTTCTCTGTCTTTCTCAAAATAAATAAACTAAAAAAAAAAAGATCCCAAAAGCGTAGTGTCCACTCTCAGGTCAGGGGTTCCGTGGGTGAGGGAAGGACTCCTGGATGAGGTGTTGGATGATGTCTTGAACAGACAAAAATTGTCCCAAGCTTGCAAGCGCAGAAACACCATCCTAGGAAGAGGGATCAGCATGATAACACTTGAAAACCACATGTATGTCACTACTGAGAAAATGTACAGAAATAAGGACAAAGGTGTAAGGCAGGACAGAGACAGAACCACATCAGGCCTTGTGCAGCACTGAAAGAAGTAAATGAGACCAAATCGAGCATGCCTGAGGATCTGGGCTGGAGTAGGTTCCAAGAGTGCATTGCAGTGTGGGTCACTGTTGTCGTTACTGTGGTGGAAAAAGAACAAAAAAGTGGTTTCGTACATGTGACCCTCCTTCTTGGATACCTCCAGAAACAATAGTGAGACTCTCAGAGGACTGGAAGTCCTATATGATGTGGGTGGGAACAACAACAACAAAAAAATGAGTCTGAAAGGAAAAAAGAAATAACTGATGAAGTCGGAGTCTTGACTCTATCCATATGAATTTCAGGGAAAGAGATCTGTGCCCACACATATATACTCACAAAAGCTAAACATAAAATAGTGAGGCTTTTGCTCAGTTTATATTGCTATCTGTTTACCACTCTTCTATTTTAGCAAATCATGATATTGTAGAGCCATGAGTCATTGGCATACTGAAAAGCACTTATTGTGAAGGATATATAAAAAGTTGAGGGAAAAGAGAATGACGTTTCCCTATGCTATTATATGAGAGTCGCAGATTTTAGCATCCTGTTGATTTTAAATTCTGCATAGGCTATGAATACAGCAGTAGATAAAATGGATCCATTTATTAAAGTGCAAGGAACTTACTGGTGTGCTGCTATTCTCTGTTGTCCACTGTTGCCATGGTAACCGTATCTACTGTGCAGAAAGGAGTTGTAACTACCCACTGTTTGTATGTCTTTGGAAGGGACACGATGCTGCTAAATTGGAAGCATCGGGGATAGGCTTCAATTAAAAAAAAATTCAGAAGAGAATCATAACACTAGTTTAGGGCAAAGGTTTTTTTTAAAATATGGATATAATGGAAAGAAAAAGGGATTTAATAATGATTGAATAATGAGTGAGACAAGATAGGGAAAGAAAAGAAGAAGAAAGTTACAGGTTTCTGTTATCTATTTTTATAACTTTTTGATGCAATTTCTCACCACTTGAAAACATAAGAATGAATTATTTGACCATAGGAAGAACATTGACAAAGCAGTACAGTGTATTTTGACTTTGAAGAATATATTCTATAGCTGCTTTTTATTGCTGGCCATCTGCCTAATAAAACTACACTGCAGCACAATAAACTCTTGACGGAAAATTTCTATCTGTTTTAAACACTTTGTCAGAAAAATATATATAGCTAAGAGCTGTATACTGCTTTTGGAATACTATATTATTTTCTCAATTTTCAATAGTAATCCAATTTCTGTTACTTTCAGCTCAGTGGATTTTGAATAAGTGACGGGAGTATGAGGCCTGTCTCACAATGAAATACTCTTCTATTGCTTCCAAGATATTTCTATCTTACTATACTGAAAGCACTTGCTGGTCCTAAATATATGTTCATTTACTCCAGGCTCAAATAAGTGAGCTAGAAAATGGAGTCAGAAAGAGGAATGGGCCTGAGTACTCTTTGTTCTACATGTTATGGATGTGACCACGGAGTACCTGTAACCCTGATTAAATTCGACTCTTTATCCGAGGCCTATCGTCATCTGCCTGTAGCTGAATGTGATTTGACACAAACAGAAGATGACACTGATTAGCCCCACTTTAAATTATGACTAGGAATATAAACTGAGCATTAAGGCTGTATAGCAATCATGTTATATTTCCTTCTCTAAGCAATTATTTCACATCATCGCTTCTGTCCTTAAATTTCCAACATTTCTCCCCATCTTCACTGTTAGCTAATGAATGTGTTTTCCTCTTTACTATAAAGTATAAACGGTAGGAAGGCAACTGCTGCAGATTCTTACCACTACATTTATCCACATGGCAACAATCTGTACTATAAATTTAGCCATCTTTCCTTTCATTAAGATGAAATGTATGGGTTGGTGGGAATGCAAACTGGTGCAGCCGCTCTGGAAAACAGTATGGAGTTTCCTCAAATAGTTAGAGATACCCTATGACCCAGTAATTGTACTACTATGTATTTACCCAAAGGATACAAAGATACTAATTTGAAGGGGCACACCCACCCTGATGTTTATAGCAGCCCTATCAATAGCCAAATTGTGGAAAGAACCCAAATTTCCATCGGCTGATGAATGGATAAAGAAAAAGTAATGTGCGTATGCACACACACACACACACACACACACACACAGAGGAATATTACCCGGCCATAAAAAAAGAATAAATCTTGCCATTTGCAAGGACATGGATGGAGCTACAGTGTATTATGCTAAGAAAAATTAGTCAGTCAGAGAAAGAAAAATACCATATGATTTCATTCATATGAGGAATTTAAGAAACTAAACAGATGAACATAGGGGAAAGAAAAAAGAGAGAGAAACAAAGTATAAAATAAGACTCTTAACTGTAGAGAATAAACAGAGGGTTGCTGGAGGGGAGGTATAGGCAGGGGGTGAGGGGCATTAATGAGGGCACTTGTGATGAATACTGGGTGTTATAAGTAAGTGATGAGTCACTAAGTCCTATTTCTGAAACTAATATTACACTGTATATTAATTAACATTTAAATAAAAATTTGAAACAAAAAAATGAAATGTATGGATTATACAAAGGCGATAGTTTTAGTTATGCTGTCTCTCCTCTGTCTTACGTGATTCTGCCCCAGCAACTGTCCCATTTAATTCCTTCACTATTAATTTTCCTCTCAACTGTATTTTGCTCATTAGGTATTATCATGCTATAAATATTACCTTTAAAAAATTATTTTCATCCTCAAGCTTCTTGAAAGAGATGTTTACACTTTCTGCTCCTAACTTCTCTCTTTCCATTCTTTTACACCAATTTCAATCCAATTCTCCTACCATTCCACTGTGACTGTGTCAATGTCACAATTAACGTGATTGTTAAATGCAATGGTTACTTCTCAGACCTCACCCACTTGGCCTGTCACCAGTACCGAACAACTGATCTTTCTCTCCTCCTAGAAATACTTTCTTCACTTGGCTTTCAAGGCATCACAGTCTGGTTTTTCTATTTATTTGGCCCCTCAGTCCAAATCTCATTTATTACACCCACCTCTTTTACCTAACTTCTTTTCATGCAAGTACCCCAAATCTCAGTCTTTGGTCCTTTTCTCTATCTATTCTCACTCTTTTGTTGATCTCATAGTCTCTCAAGCCTGTGCATACCATCTACATGACAGCTGCTTGTAAATACAGATCTCCAGCCCAGAATGTTTTCTTAAAACTTCAAACTCATATATCCAGGTGCCTACATAATGTCTCCACTTGGATGTCTAAATATATCTCATAGTTAACATTGTCATAAATCGGCTTCTGATCTCACTCTCTAAACCTGTGCATCCTGTAGCTTTTCTCAATACAAAGATCACAGTGCCAACCTTCCACTTACCCATGGCAAAAGCTTAGTTATATTATGTTTATCATTGCTTGTTTTCTTGTTTTTTAAAAAATATTTAATCATCAGGTATCCAGTCTCCATAATAATAGGTTATTACCTTGAAGTCTATTTTGTCAGATATTAATATAGTTCTCTATTTTTTTGAAAATAAATAAAGCCAGTTTTTATTATTGTGAGAAAAGTTTTGAATTAGGCTTAATTTTTTCTGGGTATGTAATTCTAGGTTCATAATTTTTGAGGGGGTTCCCTTCTAATAGTTCTATTGTTTTCTGTCATTCATATTTTCTTTTTTAAATTTTTTAAAATGTTTATTTTGAGAGAGGAAAGATAGCATGAGCAGGGCAGAGAGAGAGAGAGGGAGAGAGAGAATCCCAAGCAGTCTCCATGCTCCCTGTGGAGCCCAGTGTGGGGCTCAATCCCACGAACCACGAGATCACCACCTGAGCTACCAGGAATCGGATGCTAAACTGACTGAGTCATCCAGGTGTCCCTGGTACTCGTGTTTTCTAATGAGAATGTTGCTGTTATTTTTTTTTTCTATACACTGCTTTTTTTCTGGATATATTTAAGATGCTTTTTTATCAATGATATCAACAACTTGATTATGTGGTGCCTTTGTGTATTTTTCTTTGTGTTTCTTTGCTTGGGGTTTACTCACTTTCATAATCTGTGAATTTATAATACCAAATTTGGAACATTTTTAGCCATTCATTGCTCAAACGTTGGTCAACACATTCTCCCTCCCTCTTTTCTTCTCTCCTTCTGGGACAGTTACATATAAGGTAGACTGGTAATTTTTTCTTCAGCTGTTATTGTCTCCTGTATTTTATTTTAGATGGTTTATTGTATGTCTTCAAATTTACCAACCATTTTAAAGTCTTGATAGCCTCCCTGTGAAATTTATGTCAGACTTCTAATTACAAAACTTTGGGATAATAACTTCATGTTGTTTTGAGTCACTAAGTTTGTAGTAATTTTGTTACAGCAGCAACAGGAAATTCATACAGAGAGGAAGGAGTTAAAGCATATAACCTTTGGTACTTCACATTTTTGTTGTTGTTGTTGAGTGGGTACAGCAGGGAGGTGATGTTCAAAGTAAAAGAAAAAGAAGTTTGGCAATCCAGCTAATGTTATTTGTTAACAAAATAACTTGAACTCCACATAAGTAGACTAATGGTAGTTTTATAGGAAGAATGTCCTTACCTATAAAAAGTCCTTAACAAGATGTCTCTGGGTAAAGATTGATTATAATAAATACATAATGTCTTTGTATTTATGAAGCATATTTCCTAGGATAGTATCACGTGAGTTATTAACTGTCTGAAGAGATTTCATAACGTAAATACCCTCCCCCTGACTTTATGAAGCAATACCTTGTTTGATTCACTTATATACCTTTCTACCCTGAGCAGAAAGAAGAGGGAGGAGTGTCCTGAGATTTTTAGTTGAAAGACAAATACTCTATGTTTTTCTTTTTAAGATAAAATTCACTCCATGATTTTGTTTAAAGAAAAATGTAGCTTTCTACTAGATAAAGAGAGCATGGAGTTAGAACATTTTAATTTTCTTCTACTTTCACATACCTGGCATAAATTTGTAACTTTCAGTATGTGCAATAATGACTTTCAGGTAGGTTAGAGAAGATTCATTTGTCTTTAGTACTTTTTATTACATGATTGACCAAAAGACAGACACTAATTTCAGAGGAGTCAGTGGGCTTCAGCATTTACATGTTAGTGATATAGTTAGTAATATAGCTCTATTCCCTTGATTTTGGGTGGCTCAGTCAGTTAAGCATCTGACTTTTGGTTTCAGTTCAGGTTATGATGTCACAGTTTGGAGAGTTCGAGCCCCGAGTTGGGCTCTGCACTGGCAGCACGGGGCCTGCTTGGGATGCTTTCTCTTTCCCTCTCTTTTTGCCCCTCCCCAACTTGGCTGTCTCTATTTCTCTCAAATAGTCTTAAATAGCCTTAAGTCTTAAATAGTCTCTCTTAAATAGTCTTAAAAAATAAAAATGAGATAAAAAGGTGTCATTTAGGTAGAGGTGGAACTTGAAAAGTGGTAGAAGGGAGCATGAAACTGATTGAAGGGTCTCCCAAGGAGCGGTATCATTGTGTCAAAAGACCTTTTAAAAACACTATGTAGAGGAATGGGTGATTATTAGTGTTATATGATGAGTTACTGAATATGGCCACATAAGAGGCACAATAATCTTCATATTGTGAAGAATAGTCTTCTTGATGGATAAAGACATATATAGAAAATATCGGGCAAGATGGATTTTATTGGAAACTACCTGTAGAGAGAACTGTACTCAAATTTAGGTCTAAGTACTAACAAATTTGCTTTGGATACTCTAAAGTCTCTACAAGACTGTGATGTTCAACATTCAGGATTGACTTGTAGACTTAGGAATTGTTCATATTTTTGATACATTAACATATTCAGATAAAGTAGTAGATACCCTATTCATATATTTGGAAATATATGTAGTTCATTGATCCTAGTATACCAGAACTCAGTATTTGTCAGGGAAAATAATCTAGCTACTAGCGGTATCTGGCAGACCTAATTAGAAATGATTCCTACCACGGTATTGAATGGCAGATCTCACAAGACTTTAGTCAAAGAAAGCAGAGTATGAGATTATATCTAACAGCAGTTGTCTTGCTGGGGACAGAGTAATAATCTAAAGTAGTGAATCTGTATCAGAATTAATTGTAAGCTTTTAAAATTCCAGATTTCCAGCCCAAATTCAGAGATTCTGATCTTCTCAGATCAGGATGAGCCTAAATATTAAAAATAAGTAAAACAAAACAAAACAAAACAAAAACCTCTTCATGTGATTTTTGATGTAACTAGGTTTGGGAACTACCTATCTGGAATAATAGTAATTTCCAAAGGGTACAAGGACTGGAGAATAGAGTGGCTTAATAAGGGGCATACAGACATTATTTGGGAGGTGTTTAAATTTTATCTAATACCTTACCTACACCTAGTAAGTTTTAGGTGTAGTGATGACATTTCAGATGTGGGAGTTTTAAAAATTTTATTACGCTTACTTATTTTTGATAGACAGAGAGAGACACAGCACAAGTGGGGAAGGGGCAGAGAGAGAAGGAGACACAGAATCAGAATCAGGCTCCAGGCTCCCAGTTATCAGCACAGAGCCCAATGTAGGGCTTGAACCCACAAGCTACAAGATCATGACCTGAGCTGAAGTCAGATGCTTAACCGACTGAGCCACCCAGGCACCCCATGATGTGGGAAGTTTTTAAAGATTCTTATAATTAAATAAAGATCCCCAGGTGAGTTTTACTGTCCCTTCTCATTTTTATAACTATTGAACTAAAGATTTCATAGATATGAAGAGAGAACGACTCAAAAAATTAAATGTATATAAGGTTAAAGAAAAAAAAATCACTACACTTAAAGCAAAATCAAAACCAAAACCAAAACAAACAAAACAAAACAAACAAACAAAAAGGCAACCAACCAAACAAACAAGCAAAAACAAGTGGGGCTATCCCAAACTAAAAAATCTTCTGCATGGAGAATGAAATGATCAACAAATTGAAAAGGAAACTTACTGAATTGAAAAAAAAATGATTTAAAATCATATATCTGATAAGGGATTAGTATCCAAAATATATAGGGAACTCATACAACTCAATAGTAAAAAAATAAATAATCCGGTTAAAATGGGTAAGTAATCTAAATAGATACTTTTCCAAAGAAGATTTTAAATGGCCAACAGGTACATGAAAAATGTTCAGTATCACTAATCATCAGGAAAATGCAAATCAAAACCACAATGAGATATCAACTCACTCTTAGAATAGCTTTCACTAAAAAAGAAAAAGAAGACGGCAAGTTTTGACAAGAATGTGTAGAAAAGGGAAACTTTGTGCATTGTTGGTGGGGATGTAAATTGGTTCAGCCACTATGAAAACAGTATGAAGTTCCTCAAAAAATTAAAAATATAACTATTATAAAATCCAGCAATTCTGAGTATGTATTCAAAGAAAATGAAATCACTAACTTGAAGAGATGTCTTGCAGAATTATTTATAACAGCCAAAACACAGGAACATTTTGTGTCCACTAATGAATGAATGATCAAAGAAAATGTAGCATATATGCATGAAATGAAATATTATTTAGTCACAAAGAAAAAAATTCTGCCATCTGAGATAACTTGGATGTTCAAGGTCATTATGCTCAGTGAAATAGGTCAGATAGAGAAAGATAAAATATTGTTATTATCTCACTCATATATTGAAATCTAACGCACCAAACTCACAGAAACGGAGAACAGACTGGTGGTTGCAGGGCAGGGGGAGGATGAGTGAAACCAGTCAAAGGGTACAAACTTCTAGTTATTTTTTTAAATTTTTTTTTCAACGTTTATTTTATTTTTGGGACAGAGAGAGACAGAGCATGAACGGGGGAGGGGCAGAGAGACAGGGAGACACAGAATCGGAAACAGGCTCCAGGCTCTGAGCCATCAGCCCAGAGCCTGACGCGGGGCTCGAACTCACGGACCGCGAGATCGTGACCTGTCTGAAGTCGGACGCTTAACCGACTGCGCCACCCAAGCGCCCCATAGTTATGATATAAATCAAGTCCTGGGAACATGATGTGCAGCATGGTCAGCATCGTTAAAATACTGTATTGTCTACCTGAAAGGAGCAAAACAGTAAATCATTTTGTAATACACACATATATGAAATCATCATGTTGTACCTCACACAATTCTGTATGTCAATTATATCCCAATAAATGGAAGAAAGGAGAAGTAAATTGAAAGGAAATTTAAAAAGAAAATCAAATAAAAATGTTCACCCTGAAAAAGAAAATTACTCACTAGGAATCAGCCAAAGGAAAATGTGAAGCACATGGGGACATTGGGGACTTTTGAGAACGGGGTGACGTAAAGGAATATGGAGGGGTCTAGCCCAGTGTGCCTGTGTGTATACTTTCATATTTATTTCTGATAAGTGTTTTGAGGTGTTTTAGCAAGACTTCGTGACCCCTTTTGAAATCTAGCAAGGTCTACAATACCTTCCCTACCTCCAACCGCACTAAAGTCACCAAAGGCTAGGTTAATACTGGGAGTGGTGGCCAATGGAAGACCAATCCTAGGTTTTTATAAGAGAAAGTAGTTGAGGAGTGCCGACATCAGAGTAATTCTTTTAAGGCTTGTCTCAGCGAAAGATCAGCAGTGCATTTAAGTCTATTTCATGCATTACTCTTCCTGTTGTAAAAGGGATTATGGTAACTTAAGTAAAGATCTTATATCATATCTCATTCAGAGATGCTTTAGAGAGAAAATCAAGGTTATCTGATTTGTTAATAAAATTTTACTTGAGCTGGGATTGTATTGTAAAGCCCTTTATGGGAATAACTTCTTATCTACTTAAAAAGATACTGTAAGCTGTCACTGTTATTTCTAATTCTCAGTTATTTAACAAGGAGAAAGGTGTAGTTCAAAACATGAGGAACCACACTGCAAGACGTGCTACAAACCAATTTTGGAAAGATTATTTTTCTCCCAGCAGGAAATTTTAACCCTAATCTTATTGTCAGGCTGTCGTTCTTCCCCAGGATAGTTTGCTAGGTCACAATGACCATCTGGCATGGTCGGGACTATTTCAAGTGCCCTCATATAGTGCAAAGGCTATGCTCAAATCCTTCCTCAGACTTTTGCCTTTGACAGCAGGAGAGGAATCTATATACATGTGTGTTATTTTCTATATTATATACATTTCTCTGTATATATTTTGTCTATAATTACATGCATAGTTATCCTGAACAAGTGCTTAAAAAGAAGTCTGGTAAGAAATTTGTTTTAGCCCTGGAGATTAGGTATAATGTGATAAAATATAACAACAGCAAAAGCTTTTGCAACAACAAGAGCTTGGTTTTTGCTCGTAACACAGTCCACAGTGGCTAGCTGTGGTCCTACTCCATGTCTTCTTCTCTTAGGGACCGATGCTTTTTCAGCAGCCTCTTTCTGGACTAATACCAGTCACCATGCGCTTGCGGCCTAGGGCAAGAATGAGAAAATAGATATCTTTACATACATACACATGAACAGACACAGAAGCATACATATTTACATACTCATACAAACATACACACATGCATTATACACATAGAGTGTATAATACAGCATCATTGTAAAAATCTAACAAGACAATACTTTCGGCGTCTATAAAGAAACAAAGAGAAACCAAATGTGGCTTTAATCAGCAATATATGCTGGAGCTGGCTTGCAATGGCTGCTATGAGCCAATGTTTCACATCTTTTTCCATCTCCGTGTTCTTTCAGTGACTTCACATCAGTCCCTCGAAATCAGCCATTGTGGGAGCATATACAACACAGAAATCAGCCAACACTATAAATCAGGACTCCTCGAGACCTCCACCCTCCTCCCCAACACTCCACAACTTAAACTGTAGCAAAATTACAACTAAAGGTGCTCCTCAAACGAGACTACAAAGGTGACAACTTGTCTTAGGGCCCTGAGAGAGAAAGCATGTGAAGATCCTCGCGAGGGATCCCCAAGCAGGAAGCGTGAGGCTGTCATCTCACTTCCCATGTCACTTAGGAGGTAGGTGCAAAACCCAGTCCTTCAGGGCCGAAGGTCTAGATGCACCACTCGGCTTGGTGCACACTCAAAGCAAATAAGTGTGTTTACTTTTCTAGCTCCTTGGTCGCAATGTTTACATGAGAACCCTCAATGGACACATATATTTCAGAATGTTTATCCTTGATGCATACCACCTGCTTAAAAATTTGCAAAGAAGTTAATGATCCTTTTAAATCCAGGGTAGAGCAGAGACCTGATGTAAACTTTTTCATGGTACAATTGCTTTTGTAATGTGTTACTTAAAAAAAAAAATGCCACACTAGCTGCCTCAGAATATATTTCTTAGGTGAAACTTATTCACAAACTGCATCAGTATGGAATAGTAAATATTTTTAATAACTGCTTTGGAATTCATTCTGAGTACATTTATATTTATACCTGTATATAGGGATAAGATTTAGGTTCTGTCTCCATATATGGCATCAGCAGCAGCAGAGAGAAAATTTATTAAAAAGCTACATTTAAGTTATTACATTTTTATATAATTTTAATTACAAAACTGCTCTGAATATTTCCACACTGAAACTCTTCCTGAGACATAATCACATTAAATGTAATATCTTGGATATTAACATAAATGTATTTACATGAACAAAAACACATACGTTTTTTGGAAATGCATATTTTCTCACCTGTTTTAAAATGAACAATATTGCATACATTTTATGAATACATAACTAATATTTTATTTTATACATATATGTTAATTTATTATTAATGACCATTTAATATTTGTTTATTAGGCAGTTTGAAAATTTCAGTATCTTAAACAAAGCTGCAGAGAAATCCTTTATAAATATAAATATAAATATAAATATAAATATAAATATAAATATAAATATACTTTTGCATGCTTTTGCCATTGTACCTATAGGAAAAATTACTGAAAATCAAGTTAATGGAAAATGTAAATACATCCAGACTGAATTAATTTATGTCGCTAGTTAGCTGTGTTCTACATATCGTCTTTTGCACACATTAAAAAGGCTTCATGGGAAAAGGTTTTGCAAGTCCAAATTTACCATTTATTTAGCATCTACTTCTCACGTATCAAAGGCATAAGTATCATAAACTAAAGAATATTACTTGGTAAAATAGTCACAAAAGTATATGATGAAAATTATATATAATTTTAAGGATAAGAGAAAACTACTATTTTATCCCCTGATAAAGCATATGTAGAAAATATAGGTTCATTTCTGTGTTACCATTTGGCAAATGCCCTACCTAAGGTTCTAAATATTTATAAATTTTAGTTAGGGAATATCTGGCCCTGAATTGGAACAGGAAGAAAATATCCAATTCCAAAGCACTGCATTTAGTCCTTTTTGGATATTTTTTAGAAATATGAAGTGATGCAGCCTAGGTTGGCTGTCCCACATCGAATATAACCAGAATCATGATGATTGAGGGCTGCTTCAACTTAAACGTTTGTGTATGAAGCAGAAGGGTGGCTAAGATCATCTTACATAAATTGGTAACGTGTAGAGATTTCTTATTTATATGATCAATTAAAAACCATTTCAGGAAATAGGTTCATGCGTTCAATTTGATTGATTGGCAAAATAACTTGACATTATAACTTGTTTTCTCAAGTTATATCATGTTAAGTCTAAATACAAATATTCTCTCTTTCTTGCTACCCTGTGATAGTCTTAGACTTCCATGTAAGTCTTAACGATCAATTAAATGGCATAATACTTTAAATAATGATATTTTAAAATAACATAATAACACCAAGGCATTCAAATAGGAAAGAAAGAAGTAAAATGATCTCTTTTCAAAGATGACAAAATCTTTTATGTGAACTCTAAAAAAAATTAGCAAAAGAACTGATCGAATTGATAAATGAATTCTCCAAAGTCAAAGGTACAAATTCAACACACAAAAAAATCAGTTGCCCTTTCTCACTGGAAAACTTATAATAAAGATATTGTTCTTCTGAATGCGAATGTTATTTAAAAAACAAGATGAAGATATTGGATTTAAATTAAAATATTTATGGTTATTACATTAAAAATAGAAGGCCGGGTTTCAAAGTGACTTAATATTATACTCTTTGTTTTTACTAACATCGACAACAATATTTGTGAGAATAATTCTTTAATGTTATATGTAAATGATCATTCTTATTTTGAAATCTGCATGTGTGTGTGTGTGTGTGTGTGTGTGTGTGTGTGTGTAGTACATGCCAAAGAAAAGTTGGGATGTCCTGCTCTTAATGGACATAAGATTACAGTACAGAATGAACTTAAGTTCAGATTTTAAAAGGAAATAAATGCATATTTATGAATTACAATCAGTTATATTTAGGTATAAACATTTGGAATCAACAAAATATGTATTTTTGTTAAAGCTCAAATTTTCCAGTCCCTTTTTGTTATTATTATCTTTGGAGTACAATGTGCTTATATTTTTAACCATATCTGTATTCTCGAGCTTTAAAAGCCCAAACAGGATTCCATTCTCAATCTCTTTATATATCAGTGATATCAGTATTTACTGAGTACTTACTTAGTTTAAAAATGATCATCTTGGGGCGCCTGGGTGGCTCAGTCGGTGGAGCATCCGACTTTGGCTCAGGTCATGATCTCACGGTCCATTAGTTTGAGCCCCGCGTCAGGCTCTGTGCTGACAGCTCAGAGCCTGGAGCCTGTTTCGGATTCTGTGTCTCCCTCTCTCTCTGCCCCTTCCCTGCTCATGCTCTGTCTCTCTCTGTCTCAAAAATAAATAAAAAAAAAAAACATTAAAAAAAATGATCATCTTTCTCAACTGAAATGCCCATTCAATTTTCTTATCAATTTGTAATATAAGAACTTTAACCCATATGTCATAGCATTATAGCAGGAAATTCCTGGTGTCACAGACTACCTATGATGAATAAAACTGGATCTTGTGAATTTACGGGTCAAGGTTGGCAGGAGAAAGAAGAACAGTGAATCAAGTTGTCTACTTGATGGTGTATAAATTAGAGGTACTCCATAACAAAAGTGGCTCTCTTTGTGAAATGTTCCACATGCATAAATCATATGAAACCACTACATATCCTATTGTGGGGAAAAAAGGGACATTAGTGGGGCAGTATTAGTTTCTCCAAGAAAATGATGTTTAAATCGTGGCTTGTGATTCCCTGCATCTTTTGAATCATTAGAACAATCTGGTTGTGGACAAACCTATTATTTGTGTGAGTATAATTTGTCAATTCAACCTTTGACCTCGCACAGGATGGAATCTCAATAAAAGACACGATAGAATTCAAGCTAAAAAGAGTTCCAGTGATACAAAGAAGATCATTATATAATGCTAAAGCCAAAGGATTACAGTAAAGCTGCAAGAGTTTATATCTATCCACAAAGTAACACAGAAACTTTCTTATGTAAAGCAGGAATGATGAGAAATTGGGGATAAATAAGTAGAAACAAAAATTATACCAATCCTAGATTAATTTAAAACACGATTATCAGTCCACGACAAGTCAAATGGACCTAATTTTTTTTATTATTTTTTAAAATTATTTTTAACATTTATTCATTTTTGAGAGAGAGAGAGAGAGCAGGGGAGGGGCAGAGAGAGAAGGAGACATAGAATCTGAGGCCGCCTCCAGGATGTGAGCTGTCAGCACAGAGTCTGACATGGGGCTTGAACCCATGAGCTGTGACTAAATTTAAAGAAAGCAGAGAGAAAGGAATAGAAAAAAATTACAGTAAGTGGGAGACCCGGAGGGCCATGTCTAGGAATAGACATGCTCTAGGAATAGAGACATAGACTAAGTCTTACACAACCGCGATCCATGTTAGCTTAATCTCTGATCCACCCTGATCTGTGTCAAGCCTGCTGATCATTCCACATGGCTTGCAGAAGAAAGAGGGAACCATCTCTGGTAGAAAAAAAACATCATTGAGGGTTTCTAAACTCTGTGTGTGTGTGTGTGTGTGTGTGTGTGTGTTTGTGTGTATATTTATACATAAAAATCTGACATTTAATAAAAAATTCTAGACATGTGAAGCACCAAGATAGTGATTATTACAATATTGGTCTTGGAATATAAGAACTGTAAAATATTAGTTGTTGACACTTTTAAGATAGATGTACAAAATGAAAAAAAATGGAATCTGTTAAGTAATTTTAAGAGTCATTCAAAATTAAAATCTACAATATGTGAATTCAAAAACTCAATGGCTAGCTATAATGGCATACTGGACAGGGCAGAAGATGGGATCAGTCAACTAAAATTCTAAACAGGTCAATAGAAAAGATGTAAACCAAAGTACAGCAGTTACAACATTCTCTGTTTTGTGAAAGGACTCACAAAAACCTCCATATAGCTTATTCATATAAAGATAAAGCTGCTAGTGCAGCAGGAGAAAGAAATGGCAAGTAACATTTGATGGTTACAACAACTTCCAGGTCAAGCCTTTCAAAGGTCCTTTCCAAATTGTACAGGATGCACTTCACTGAATTAAGAACCATCTATATATATGCACACTATCATAGTTACAGTGAAATCTGAACACAAGATTACTGGAGTGTCTTCATTGCTCTACTATTCCTGTTTGGCTAAAACCAGGCTATGTAATTGTTTATACCACTTGCAAACCAACAACCCATTTCTCTTGTGTACAATGTACACAAGCTAGTATAAAATGTTTGCATGGAAGTTTTCAACTTTAAAGCACATTATAAATTACTAGCTAGTATATTTCACTCATCCTTATCTTGACCACAGGACTGTCACCAGCCTTTCAATTTTCCCCAGAGAGAATGATAAGAGCTTTCCCATTTTACCTGTGAAGTTAACTCTATGCTTATAAAGATATTTTAAAGCAACAAGAAAAATGTAGGGTATGAAAATCATGTGAGCCTTGATATCTATCTATCTATCTATCTATCTATCTATCTATCTATCATCTACATACCTCTCTATCAACCATCTATTTATCTATCATCTATCTATTGCCAGGATGAGAGAAGAGAAAAATGGAGCAGATGTACTAACAAAGATATTGGCCAAATTTTCCCAGGAATAGTGAAAAGCATCACACTAAAGTTCTACAGGTTCAAGAAACTTATTAAACTTCAATAGAACAAATACACACATACATATATAAATAAACAATAAAAAGTGACTATAACAAAAAAATTAAAAGCACACTAGAAAATATTATAGTGAAACTGTGGAAAATGAGAAACTTCAAAGAAGTGCCTTCTAGAGTACACAGAATGAAACATTGTAAGTACACACACACACAAAAAGATATCTACTAGCCACGTAAAAATATTCTTCAAAAATAAAGGTGGAAACAAAAGTTTTCATGCAAGCAAACACTGCCCATTTATTTTTAGCAGATCTACTCTAAAAGAAATACTAAATGGTGTAACTTGGGAAAAAGAAAAGTAAGACCGAAGGAAATATGTAAATGTCACTGGAAAAGGTAAAGGTAAAATGATAAAAATGTAACAGAAAAGGTAAAAAGTGTAAATATTTAGAAATAATTGTTGACTGACAATGTAACGATAGTAATGCTTTGTGGAGTTAAAAAATAGAGTTACAATTCACGACAACAGGAATGCAAAAATGGAATGGAATAAGTGGAATTAAAGATTTTAATAGCAAGAAATGTCTGGAAATTAGCAGAAGCAATCGTTTTCATTAGATTCAAATAAGGTAAGGAAACATGTTTAATCCCAAAGGTAATCAGCAAAAGAATGCATGAAATGACAGAATAAAAAGTAAATGAATTTTAAAAAGTATTTGTTCATTCCAAAACAAGTAAAAAATGAGGGGAGAAAAAGGGAAAACATTCGGTAAAATGAAAGGTGTTTGTCCAATATAACATAATTATTTTAAAGGTATAAGTGCTAAATTAACCACATTGAATCAAAACAAAACAAAACAGAAAGAAAAATAAAATACTTCTATGCTGTTTACAAGAGACCAAATGCTTCCAATAAACAGCAATATTCTCTCCACTCTTTTTATGAGGCTTGAATATAACTTGATATCAGAATCTGAAAAGGAAATTTTTAAGTGTTCTCATAATGTAGACAAAAATAATTAAATATTAGTGCATTGGATTGGAAGGTAATCATAAGTGGAGTTTATTCCAGGAAAGTCAAAATATATTACCATTGGAAAAGATTAAGTGGGGTTTGTGCCACAAAGGCAGGAGTGGTTTATTACTAAGAATGAATAAACCAATAGCAGTTTAATATAATTTTTATCATATTAAAAATATATAGGACAAAACTAGAACAAATAATTGCAAAATTTATATGGAACCGTAACGACCCTAAATAGCCAAAGCAATTTTGAAAAAGAAAAACAAAGCTGGATGCAACATAATTCCAAACTTCAAATTATATAACAAAGCTGTAGTGATCAACAGTATGATCACTACTTTGTAGTTATCAACAAAAATACACACATAGATCAATAGAGTACAATAAACAACTCAGAAATAAACTCACAATAATATGGTCAATTGATATTTGATAAAGAAGAAAAAAATATCCAGTGGCAAAAAGACAGTCTCTTCAATAAATGGTATTGGGAAAACAGGTCAGCTACATGCAAAAGAATGAAACTGGATTACTTTCTTACACAATACACAAAAATAAACTCAAAATGGATTAAACATCTAAATGTGAGACCTGAAACCATAAAAATCCTAGAAGAGAACACAGGCAGTGTCTTGGACATTAGCCATAGCACCATGTTTCTAGATATGTCTCCTGAGGCAAGGGGAATAAAAGCAAAAATAAATTATAGGGACTATAATAAAAAGCTTATATAAAAAGCTTCTGTACAGGGAAGTAATCAATTAACAAGACTAAAAGGCAACCTACAGAATGGGAGAAGACATTTGCAAATCATGCATTGGATACAGGGTTAGTATCCAAAATCTATAAAGAATTTATCAGTCTTGACACCCAAACAAACAATCCAGTTAAGAAATGGACAGAACACATGAATAGACACTCTTCTAAAGAAGATATCCAGATGGCTAACAGACACAGGAAAAGATGTTCAATGTCACTCTTCATCAGGGAAATACAAGTCAAAACTACAATGAGATATCACCTCATATGTGTCAGAATGGCTAAAATAAACCATACAGGAAACAACAGGCAGTGATGAGAATGCAAATAAAGGGGAATACTTTTACCCTGTTGGTGGGAATGCCGACTGGTGATGCTACTCTGGAAAACCAGTCCTCCAAAAGTTAAAAATAGAACTACCATAAGATCCAGCAACTACACTACTTGGTATTTACCCCAAGGATAAAAAAAAATCTTGATTCAAAAGGACACATGCCAAATTATGGAAGAACTCAAATGTCCATTGATTGATGAATGGATAAAGAAGTGGTAATGTTATATATATAATGGAATATTACTCAGCCATCAAAAATAATGAAATCTTGCTATTTGGAAGGACATGAATGGAGCTAGAATCTATAATGCTAAGTGAAATAAGTCAGTAAGAACAAGACAAATGCCATATGATTTCACTCATATTTGGAATTTAAGAAATGAGGCAGATGAACATGGGGGGGGGGGGGGGACAGAGAAGCAAACCATAAAAGAGATGCTCAACGACAGAGAACAAACTGAGGGTTGCTGGAGGGTAGGTAGGTGAGGGGATGGGTTAAATGGGTGATGGGCATTAAGGGGGGCACTTTTGATGAGCACCAGGTGTTGTATGTAAGTGATGAATCACTAAATTCTATACCTGAAATTAATGTTACACTGTATGTTATGTAACTGGAATGTAAATAAAAATTTGGGAAAAATACAATAAATGAAAATAAAAAATTCAGTTTGTGAATATATCAGTTTCCCCAAACTAATATATAGATTTAGTATAATCTTGATCAAAATCCCAGTAGAAATTGTGTAAATTATCAGACTCACTCTAAAATCATATGATAATTCAAAGAGCTTAGCATATCCAAGGTAATCTTGAGCAAGAAGAACATTTTGGAGGACTTACATTATCATACATTAAGACTCATTATAAAATAAATAGCATGGTGGCAATATTGATACAAGTGTAGAAAAATCAACTAAGGGAGCAGAAGGGAGAATTTACAAAGAAACACACACAAAGGGTTCAGTGCATTGGAAAAAGTGACTTTTCAAAAGTGGTTCCGGGTTAACTGGATCAGTACATGGAAAAACTATGTTTTGAAACCTAACAAACAATTAATGCCCAATATATTCCAGATGTCCAAGTGAAAGGTAAAATTATGCAATTACCAAAGAGTATTAAATATGCCAAATACATTGCTGTACCTGTTCCTTCTCACTTCAGGGCCTGCACCAATTTTTGTAAATAACATGTACTTAATAAATATTTGTTTCATGAATGAATATAATAATTTAACTCAGAATATAAATTATCACATTCTGTCTTTGTAGAAAATATCTGTCTCTAACTATAACATTAGTACTTTTTTTTCTGTAGATATCTCAACTCTGTATTATTTGATGAGATAAACCATCCATTTTAGCTATTTCATTAATGATATAATGAATACAAAAGATAGCAGTTTTCTTTTAAATTATATACTAATTGCATTACAATGGCTTAGTAGAAAAATATTAATGTTGTTGCAAATGCTGTCATTTTTACTTATTGCTATTCATCTAAGAGGCATTCAGGAAAGTTGTATTTTCCTGATCTAGAAAATTCTTCATTTTCCTGTCCATCTTCACCATCCAAAGAACTCTATCATAATTATCCTTTCTTGAATAACATCCAAGGATATGATTTTTGCTTCCTTCCCTTAACTCATTTGTTTTCTATACTTGTTGGTCACTTATCAAACACTGCTTTCTACTGTCAATTGCAGTATTAATATGTGTGATTCCAAACACATTTTAAACCTCTTTGGTGGAAATAGAAATCATTCCTACCTCCACCAAATAATCCAGCATTATATTTTGAACATAGCAAATGTTCAGTTAAAATAATTTGATTGATTGGTTACAAAGATGGATCAGTTTCTCTAGAAACTAATATATGAAAAAATTCTTAAAATATTAAGAATAATATCTCTTAAAGGTAGAGTATAAAGTTATACTGAACTTCCAAATAATGGGAGTAAAAAAAAAATTGGGTTTCAAGAACAAAAATAAAATCTATTGGAAAATAAAACTACTTACTAATCCTTCAGAGACTGTGAAATGCTAAAATATTTTGAAAAATCTAATCTACTTCGTCTAGTTTCTGACAATTTCTGAAGAGACAGAGACATCAGATCTGATAGGTCTCATCAACCACCTAGTTGCTAAGCAACTAATCACTAAGTTGGAAGTAAAGTGCCTTGTTCATAGGTGCTATAGAATATGACTTCCCTTGAATTATTCCAGTAATACAATTATACAGAAATCAAAAATAAAGAAAGATAAAATACAGATAATCCTCTAATGCTAAACTCAAATTACTGACCTTTGAAAAGCTCATTTCTTCAGCATAGACACAAGTACCTAACTACTTTACCCATTTCATAGGAGACATTTTTCACTTCAGAAGTACTTCACAAGTAATAAGAGCATTAAGAAAATAATATGAGTGATAAATTGTTTAAAAGAAAATAGAAAATCTTCCCTCTTTCTCCATCTCTGTACTTTCATTTTATGTACTGAAATAGTATGGTTAATATTAAGAGTTTTCAAACTATTATCACTGTCATTTCCAATTTAAGTGACTTAAAATTTCATTTATGATAAAACAAGTTCCTCAAAGTAGTGAGAACTAAAAAGTATATGAGTCATATCAAATAGTTTGTTAAAACCCACTGGGTACCTCTTACTGACTAGTTGCAATTAAATTTTTCTTATAAGCATACAGTCTTATGGAGAAATACGAGAACATTCATACTAAAGAGAATAATAAAATAACAGGAAGGTAAGATAATTTCTACATTGTTGAATAGAGACTATATGTCAAAACAGATTCTGTACTATAAGAGATCTACATTGGTTTTTAGTAGTAATTGACAGGCAAGTAGGGAAAAATCACAAGCATACAGTCTCTGGGTTTGGGGCACCTGGGTGGCTCAGTAACTTCGTGATTATGGCTCAGGTCATGATCTCACAGTCAAGAAATCTATCCTATGTCAGGCTGGCCCTGGGTATGAAGACTGCTTAAGATTCTCTCTCTCCTGCTCCCTCTGGCCCTCCCCTGCAAAACACACACACACACACACACACACACACACACACACACGAGTTTCTGGGTTTAGGGCAAAAGACAGATGATTTAAACCTATGTAGAGACGTACACTTTAAAAAATATTTAACATTTATTTATTTTTTTAGTAATCTCTGTACCCAAGTGGAGGCTTGAATGCATGACCTTGAGATCAAGAGTCACTTGCTCGTCCAACTGAACCAGCCAGGCAATCTGAGAAGTAAACTCTTGAAGTCTTGAGATATATTCTTTCTCTACTGTTATAAATTTTAAGGAGACACAGATGGTGACTCTCTACAAATTTACGACAGCCTGAAATAATCTAGCCAAGTGTTAGTAAATGGTTATAAATGTCATGATTTGTTTCTGCTTTCAGATTTTCCCCAGAGCATTCTACATACATATGTTTGATATATGACACTTAGCAAACTTCCATGGAAAATGAATATGAATTGTATCCTTCCATTTTGAGTGTGATTTATAATGTTTATTTTCATTACAATTTACTCATGGCTTTAAAAGTAAGTTAGATTATTTTACTACTGATAGAGTCACCGACAGCTACAGAGAACAGAAAGGTGAGAATAAGTAAAAGTATAATATCTTTCATATCAAATATCAATTATTGTTCAAGGAAAGTTTTATAGAGGTTAAATTTTTAATTTAATTTATAAAGTTGGTTTTTTTTAATTTAACAAAAAAGCTAAATTACATGTGACATTTCTTTTATAAACTTACCATTTGGACATTTCAATATCTAAAAATTACGAATTAGTGTCCCACTGTGGGGATTTAATTCACATATTCACTATCATATCAACACTTTATAAGTGCCTCTGAGCATATTTTTAATGCTTCATATGTATTTTTGAACGTGTTTCCCCTAGAAAAAATTCCATTCATATTTCCCTGTAGATCCCATGCACACAATCTTAGGTCATTTCTCTAACATTACATTTATTATTTCTTATAAATATGATGTATGATGTATGTCACTGTATGGTGATGTCATTAAATTTTTTTTATTCATTGATATTTTCTTAATATTTGGAATTCATTCAAACATTTCTACCTTTCTTTGCCTATGATTTGGTTTTCACTTTGTATTTTGTATAAATATTTTATTTTATTTTATTTTTAATTTTAATTTTTAGAAAGAAAGGGCATGATAAGGAGAAGGACGGAGAGAGAGAGAGAGAGAGAGAGAGAGAGAGAGAGAGAGAGAATGAGAATCTTAAGCAGGTTCCACACTCAGTGCAGAGCCCAACACAGGGCTCAGTCCCAGGATCCTGGGATCATGACCTGAGCCAAAATCAAGAGTCAGATGCTCAACAGACTGAGCCACCCAGGTGCCCCTACATAAATATTTTAAACATTTTTTAAAAAGTTTTTAACATGCATTTATTTTTGAAAGAGAGAGACAGAGCGTGAGTGGGGGAGGAGCAGATAGAGAGGGAGACACAGAATGTGAAACAAGCTATAGTCTCTGAGCTGTCTACACAGAGCCTGACACCGGGCCCAAACCCACAAGCTGAGAGATCATGACCTGAGCCAAATTCAGACGCTTAACCAACTGAGCCACCAAGGCACCCCTAAATATTTTAATTCATTTCTAAGTTGGCAAGTGAAAATCAGTCAAAATAATTAATAGGCTAGTAAACTAGGAATGATTTCCATTTTTACTCAGAATACATTTTTTCTTTTATCGCTAAAATTAGAGTACCAATGTGAGGCATTTTTGCAATTACCCAAGTTTGAATTTCTCTTTTTATTCACAAATCTAAGAATAAACCTTTAGCCGACATATTTATCCATTAGGTAAAGCATATTTCACCTGCTCAACAGGATTACCTTCAACTATATAAATTCTAGGTTTGGATTCAGATACCTTTGATTACATTTTAACAAAACTACATTTTAGTTCACAGAGTGAAGATTTTACAAAAGGAAGGAAAAGCATGTCATTATTAGTTTCTTATTATATCCGGGGGAAAATGTATGTTGTAAGGAGTGAGAAGTTAGCACATTAAATAGAAGACTTCATTTGTGGTTTTGAAGAAATTCTCATATTTGAAAAATATCTAATGAGTCATTTCCTCTATTGCCATTGAAAATTTAAATTTAGAATTTTAGGTCCTTTTTGTTCTCTTACCTAAAGGAAGACAATATTATTCAAGAGAGATAGTATTCCCGAAATTAAAAAAAAGAAATTGACAAGCTAAAGCCAAAGAGAATGAACACTCTAAAACCTGAATTGTGGCAGACAGATTGGGATCTATATATTATTTATTTTGATTGAAATAAAATGAACAGCACCAGCTGTTTGTGAAGGGGTGCATATTATAGCTCACAATACCCTTAGGTATTGTTTATCTGGCTTTATTTGTATCACCCTGAAGTAAATATTCTCATTCCCATTTTCTAGGTGATAATATGTCCTTTTTTTAATTTTTTTTAATTTTTATTCAAAAAAATTTTTTAACGTTTATTCATTTTTGAGAGGCAGAGAGAGAGTGTGAATGGGGGAGGGCAGAGAGAGGGAGACACAGAATCCGAAGCAGGCCCCAGGTTCTGAGCTGTCAGCACAGAAGCCAATGCAAGGCTCGAAATCACAGACCGTGAGATCAGACGCGACCCGATGTCAGACGCTTTAACCGGCTGAGCCCCCCGGGCGCCCCTAGGTGGTGATATGTGTTGAGTCAAATCATTTGTACAAGATTCCTCAGAAAGTCTTGGAATTGACAACTATTTTTTGGCCAAAGTGTTATTTATCCAGCTGAAGATCTTTGAGATCCTACATGAAGCCAAATGCAGTTGTGATTTGAGAAGTTTAAAAACTGTTTTCATCCCCTCAATGGCATAGAATTTTATTTTCCGGTGACCAAGGAGAACCTTGAAAGTTATTTGTCTTCATATGCAGTTATTCTACTGGTAAACAGTTTTATCCCCCTAAAAAATGCTCACAGTTCTGAAACTTCCACAGATAAATCTAATTTCATTTGTCGTTCACAATTTCTGAACATATTTCATGACACAGTATTTGCATTATTTTACAAAGACATAAGACTCTTAACCTAAAGAATGAAAGAATCTTACATTTTATTCCAGAAATATGGTAGAGTATTATCTTTGACCTTTGGTTTATAAGAGCTTGGAATGCATTAAGTGTAATTTTGGGGGTAATAAGATGTTTTAGGGAATAAATTCTTCAAGACATTTCTTCCAGTAGGTAATTTAATATTACACCAAGGAAGTGGCTTAATGTTTTATAGTTGGATATCTGCTTTCATCTTACACCTCAGGCAACACATCCTTAGTTATGAATATTTCAGATGCCCTTTCTATTTCTATAAACTCATGAAAACTTTGACCCTTGACACAAAAGCATCTGTCAAAGAGGTCAAACAGCAAATCCTCAATGAGGATTATAGCAAAAGAACAAAAGAAACTCCTTTAGCAAGCAGAGCAATTGACTCCAATTTTGCAGAACAAATTGAACGAAACAAGAATTCATATGGGACTATTTTTTTAAGTTTATTTATTTTGAGAGAGAGAGTACAAGCAGGGAACGGGCAGAGAGAGGGAAGAAGACAGAGAGAATCCCAAACAAGCTCCACGCTGAGAGTGCCCCAATGTGGGGCTAGAACCAATGAACCATGAGATCATGACCTGAGCCAAAATCAAGAGTTAAATGGTCAAGTCTGAGCCATCAGGTGCCCCTCATAGGGGACTACTATAGAATAAATGTCTGTATTCTTTCAAAATTCCGACATTGAAGCCCTCATTTGGAAATGGGGCCTCTCAGGAAATAATGAAGGTTAAATGAGGTCATGAGGGTAGGTCAATTATTCAACAAATGTAGTGTCCTCATAAGGAGAGACACCAGAGTACTCATTCTCTTTCTTGCACTGAGGAAAGGCCATGGTGAGGACACAGAAGAAAAAGGTAGCCACTTATATACAAACTAGGAAGAGAGTTTTCACCAGACATTGAATTAGCCAGAACCTTGATCTTGGATTTACAGTTTCCAGAACTGTGAGAAAATGAATTTTTGTTGTTTAAGTCACCCAGGCTATGATATTTTGCTATGACAGCTTAAAGGACTAATATAGGGACTGTATTAATAAAAGATATGGTAAGTAAAGACAACTTTGAATGAGTACATAATGCAAAATCTTTAAATTCTGCTATTAATGTTAAGGTCATACGGTTAAGAAAAAGGTGTATTAATAGGATCAAATATATTCTGGCACACACCAAAAAGCTTGTAAGTTAGATACATTTAGAGGAAATGTTCTTATTAACACAAGTTAAGTATTATCCCTAATTCTTAAGGAAGAAGTATCACACCATTAAATGAATACTGATCTGGTACCAAAATGTCATTGTAGTCATTCTTATCTAAATTTTTTTCATTAAACGCCTAATTAATAAATTAAGTTATCCATAATGAATTCTTACATAAAGGGAACTGAACTGGATGGAAATCAACTAAATGTTGCAATCAAAATTCTGCAGTTCAAAGTTGACAAAATCATGTGCATAGCTCCCTTTTGTATGCACATGTGCGTACCCACACCCCCCCACACACACACTTACAAAATCAATCCAAATTATGCTTATTTTAACTTTGGATTCTAAAAATTTCACTGGTGTGACTAAATCAATATCACATGAGTATTTGTCTGCTCTGTGAACCCATGAAGCTAAAAGAGAAAATTCTTGCCAAAATGGTTAGTCAGTAACTAACTATAGGAAACAAAACAGTTGGTCAGACGTTTTTTTAAACATGACTTTAATGAGTCATTTTATCCGACCTTGTCTGACAGCTGTCAACTGTTAATGGCACATATGCAATTAAATAAAATTACAGACTATAAATTGCTTAAAGAAATGAAAAGGCATTCCTCTGTAAAAAGCTATTAGTGGTATAGTCCTGGTACTTCTTACAAGTTTGCATTACTTTCAAGATAAAGTTTGGGTTCATATAATGAAAATACTATAAAGGAAAAATTGTCAATAATGTCATACTAATCATGGGTGCATTAGTCAGGTATGGGTGCACTAGTAGCAATTAAACTTAATCAATTCTTAATTTTATTCTTGTCTGAAGATTAACAGATAAAGTAACATCAAGGAAAAATAAAGAGGCTGCCTTCAAGAGAGATTTTTTTTAATGTTTTATTTAAATTTGAGAGAGAGTGCAAGCAGGGGAGGAACACAGGGAGACAGAAGATCTGAAGCAAGCTTTGTGATGTCAGCACAGAGCTGGATGTGGGGCTTGAACTCATGAACACTGAGACGATGACGTGAGCTAAAGTCAGGCACTTAACGGACTGAATCACCCAGGCACCCTCAATAGAGATCTTTTATAATCTGAATTCAACTTGGTGTAAAGGCTACACCTTGAGACTTTTCTGTAAAGGGCTGGGAGTAAATAGGTTAGGTGTTTTGCATCATATAGTCTCTATTTCGACTACTCAACTGTATCTTGGTAAAAGAGGACATAGATAATGTGTAAAGAAATGGATATTGTCATATGCCAATGAAACTATTTACAAAACATGTAGAAATATAGATTTGGACCATGCCTTAGTTTATACCTTCCCTCCTGAAGGAAGAGAGGATCAAATTTAGCAAGATCTACTTACTTCAGTGACAAGGGGCTGGAGAATTGGGATGATACAAATTTAGTAAAAGATAATTGGTCATTATTGAAGAGGAAGAGTAAAGTTTAGTCCAGTATGATATCAGTCATTCGAAAGGATCCAAAGACAAGAAAAAAAAGCTGTGGAATCTTCGCCTCCCTTCTATCAACGTCTTGAAAAACTTGCAAGTATGGAATTCCTAAGAGACTCCATATTCAATGCAAAACTCTAGGTACAGGAGACATTTATAAGTGAAACAAGAAACATTGGGAGCACTCATCAAAGCTACCATTTCAGACCTCTTCCTTGGCTTTGTTTCTTTTGGACTCTGGCCTTCCATTGTCTACCACGCTCTCATTTGCTCCTTTCACAGCTTTGTTCTTTCGTTCATAGGCTTGATGCCTATTCTGTATACATATTCACTAAATGGATTTAGCTTTTCAAAAACCCATCCTCTTCAGCTCCTAAAACCCGAGGTTATAATTTATACCTATAGAAAGAAGTGGTCATCCCCAAACAGACCCCACAGAACCAGAAAATGAAAAAGCAAAAGAATACAGAAGTGTCCTTTTTAAAAAAAAAAATAAATATTTATATTGACAGAGAGAGAGAGAGAGAGAGAGAGAGAGAGAGACCATAAGCAGGGGAGGGGCAGACAGAGAGGGAGACACAGAATCTGAAGCAGGCTCCAGGCTCTGAGCTGTCAGCACAGATCCTGACACCACGAGGCTCTAATTCACAAACCGTGAAAGGTGACCTGAGCCGAAGTTGGACGTTTAACCGACTGAGCCATCCAGGCACCCTGAGAACACAGACGTTTCTTACAAGTACTGTACCAATTCATTCACTGAAAGGAAATACTCAAGAGAAGCTGAGAAATAACATCAGAGTCTCTATATGTCTGTAGATTATTCTTTAAAAGCAAATATATGATCTGTGTCCATTTAATATTGCAAGTTAAATCATTGTCAATAAATGTTTTAGTTACATTTATAAGATATCAAAAAGAAAAGTGCTGAGCAGAGGTGACTTGATGGCTCATTTGGTTAAGTGATCTCAGTTCATGAGATCGAGCCCCTCGTCTGGGTCTCTGATGACAGAGGGGAGCCTGCCTGAGATTCTCTCTCTCTCTCTCTCTCTCTCTCTCTGCCTCCTTCCCACTCACACACTCTCTCTCTCTCAAAAATAAATAAATAAATGTTAAAAAAAGTGCTGTGTAAAAAAATTAAAATCCTGAAACCAATAAGATCCCATAAAAAAAAAAAAAACTAGCTGTTTTATCTTTCCAGAACAAATAGTGCCTTTTTCTAAATTCTTCCTTAGCCAGAAATATTGTCTTCTGAGTCTACACCCTACAAATGTTTACATGGCAAACAAACCATAAAGACTACAAAAAGGGGGTGCCTGGGTGGCTCAGTCAGTTAAGCGGCCGACTTGGGCTCAGGTCATGATCTCACGGTCCCTGAGTTCGAGCCCGGCGTCAGGCTCTGTGCTGACAGCTCAGAGCCTGGAGCCTGTTTCAGATTCTGTGTCTCCCTCTCTCTGACCCTCCCCCGCTCATGTTCTGTCTCTCTCTGTCTCAAAAATAAATAAACTTTAAAAAAAATTAAAAAAAAAAGACTACAAAAAGGACATAAATACGATTTTTTTTAGCTTCCCAGCAATAGCTATTCATTTGTTCCTTGACGTATACATTCGCTAACTGTTGGAGAAGATAATAAGCTTCAATCACATGCTTAGTTCTGGGCATATCACATATTATGGGGTAAGGAAGACAATTAAATAAGCTAGTATATATAGTAAGGATGGCATGAGTTTTAGCAATCCAGATAATTCAATTATTCCATCTCTCAAATGATTACAAATCATTATAAATTCCCTCAAGTGAATATTACTTCAATGGGTATTGATTCCTGTGATACTAGGCAGAGTGCTTGATGTTGAGTATCTAGCAGTAACCTTGACTTTATAGTTTGGTGGAAGAAAGCTATAGACAAAGAAACAGGAAAGTGTAAGCAAGTATGATAATTACAGGGTGCTGTGGGAACATACGTTAAGGCATGTAACCCAATTTCAGAGTCCCGGGAAAACTACAAGAGAAACTACAAGAGAAAGAAGAAATATCTAAGCTGAGATTTGAAGCACAAGTATATTTGTCCAGGTGAGCAGGGAGAAGGTGGGGTGAGAAAGAAGCATGTACTAATCAAGGAACTGAATAAACTTTAATATGTATTCTAATAAGAAGAAAAGTAGGTCTATTCTCCCTGGGTCCTAACTCATTCTGTGCTAATGTGCTTAAGGAGCCAATATGAAGTTATCAGGTCTCAGGGCTGCAATACTTAGAACAGATTGGATTGGATTTCTTAGGGCCTGAGAGTTACTTAGTTCATTGAAGGTCTATTGTTACTTGATTCTCTTCTAAGACATATAAAGCAAACCTTGCAAGAGCCCTCTTATGGACAGTGGGTAGGCTTTGGTAAGAATAATCTTAAGTGAAATAAATTAATTCACTTGTTAGAGAGGTGTTCATAATTACATTGCACCTTTTTATGGTCTAGATGAAACAGAAGACAAAGCATGGTTCTATACTCTCCATTAAGTTCCCACACCAAGGGGAAGCATCAAGAAAAATAATAGCCTTTAACATTAAAATCTCTGTGCATACATGAGTTTCTTTAAGGTAAAGTTGTCAATAGAATATTTTCTTTACAGTTTACGCTGAGACATTTTTGGGCATTTACAAATTGGTACTGTTTCAGATAACTGCGCAAAGAACCATTCCCATGACAGATTCTAAAACTTTCTCGAGTTCATACGCTGCAAATAACTTCATGGAAATCAACACTCACAGTGGTCCAAAAATCTTTCCAGAGTATATTGAACATTATCTAAACTGAACTTTCTTTTTACTCTAAATTTTGTTATTCATTATTATTTAACAGTGAATAATTAATACATGTTTATTCTCAAATCACAAAGTGTTCCTGAAAATTTTCCTTGTAAGGGAGTTGGCCTCTTAAAGGGTTTGAATCAAAATACTTTGTCCTTGGGTGCCTGGGTGGCTCAGTTGGTTGAGGGTCGGACTTTAGCTCAGGTCATGATCTCACAGCTCGTGAGTTTGAGCCCCTCGTCGGACTCTGTGCTGACAGCTGGGAGCCTGCTTTGGATTCTGTGTGTCTCTCTCTCTCTGCCCCTAACCCACTTGTATTCTGTCTCTGTCTCTCTCAAAAATAAATAAACATTAAAAAAAGTCCTTCCAAAATACTTTGTCCTTTATACTTATTCAGAAATATCTTTCTGGTTTGAATTATGGTATTATTGTTAACTGATCTCAACTCTTTATGTAAGTATTTGTAAGTAACACTGCTACAATTTAAATAGAAAACTTGTGTTCTTAATTTTTTTTTTTCTGTAGGGTCACTGGATATGTATTGGGATAGAAAAGCTATAAACTGATTTATGTATTGCAAATAGGAAATCAAATATATCAGTTATTGCTTTAAACAATTGATTTGTTATGTGAGACAAATCCACTGACATTTTAACAGTTTAATATCTAATGTTAATTTCTTATATCTTAGACATTTGGAGAATTAATAGAAATTTTATAATCTACTTTGGGGCACTGGGGTGGCTCAGTAGGTTAAGCATCTGACTTCAGCTCAGGTCACGTTCTCACTGTTCTTGAATTCCAGCTCTGCATGGAGCTCTGTGCTGACAGCTCAGAGCCTGGAGGCTGCTTCAGATTCTGTCTCCCTCTCTCTCTGTCCCTCCCACACTCACGCTCTGTATCTCTTTCCTTGAAAAATAAATATTAAAAAAATTTTTAAAAAAGAAATTTTATAATCTACTTGAAAGTTATCTCTTGAGTAGTCATATACTATGTAATATTAATTTTTAAGGTGCGACCTGAAATTCATTCAGAAGAAAAAAATGAATTTATGTATGATATATGACTTCTTTAAAACCAATTTAGGGACTAATCTTTCAATATAAGTTTTCTTGTTGATTTTAGACATATATATTAAATACATATGAATTCATATAAAATATGACTTGTGGAAATAGTGTACCTAAAGATAAGCCCCATGCAAAAACAGATATAATGAACTAATTTAATAATTAGGAGTAGCAAGAGAGTCTGTAAATTAATAATTATCATCATTTAGCCTGAAGAAACCTATTTTTAAGAACACTTTGAGAATTGCATGTCTCCTTATATGAGAATTAAATTCTTATTTTAAGAGAAGGCAATAATTTTCTTGAATTGTCTATTTCTTAACAAATCTAAAGAACCATTTTTGTTATATGGGCTCTACATTTCATGCTTAAACTGGTATGTTTAACTAATTTGTTGCATTTCAATCTAGCTTTTCCAATAAAACTTCAATTTTCTTTAAAATAATCTACAACCATTAAGTTACCTTATAAGAAAAGAATTTAAGGAAGGCCACGTTAAGGTGTAACTCAATCAAATAAACTCACTTTTTTCTTTTCTTTCTCTAAACACAGCAGCAGTACAATGGGGTGCTTTAATCTGAAGCACCCTTTACTTTACATAATTTACATAACCTTCTGTGGACAACCCCTGATTTGACCTGTGCTAGCCCTAAGGCAGGATTTGGCTCTAAATTTATTCTTCTCACCAGAAGCAAGTCTATCCCAAAAGAGAATCAAAGAAAAAGGTGCTGAAGTTTCTCTAGGATTGAGGGGAGAATGATTTATGTGCAAAATATACTAAATTTAAAATTTTAAATATGCATCCATAGACTTCTCTTTTCAAGGCTCTCTCAACTGGAAGATTTGCTTTGCTTTTCTATTCAAACTTACCCTTCAGAAGACATTTCCTCTAAAAAATCTCTCCAAGCCTTGTGTCAGGCTCTGTGCTGACAGCATGGAGTCTGGGATTTTCTCTCTCCCTCTCTGTCTGCCCCTCTGCTTGTTCTCTCTCTCTCTCTCTCTCTCTCTCTCTCTCTGTCTCAAAATAAATAACCAGGGGCGCCTGGGTGGCGCAGTCGGTTAAGCATCCGACTTCAGCCAGGTCACGATCTCGCGGTCCGTGAGTTCGAGCCCCGCGTCAGGCTCTGGGCTGATGGCTCAGAGCCTGGAGCCTGCTTCCGATTCTGTGTCTCCCTCTCTCTCTGCCCCTCCCCCATCCATGCTCTGTCTCTCTCTCTGTCCCAAAAATAAATAAACGTTGAAAAAAAAAATTTAAAAAAAAAAAAATAAAAATAAATAAATAAATAACCAAACTTTAAAAAAATAATCAGCATTTAAAAGTAAAAGATCTCTTTGTGGTTCAGACTGATTCATTTCTCTCTGCACAAGTACACCCAGTTAACAGACCAAAAGCCATGAGTTTTACTGCCATTGTTTGTCTGTTTGTTTATTTAATTTTTTAATTTATTTTTGAGACAGAGAGAGACAGAGCATGAGCAGGGGAGGGGCAGAGAGAGAAGGAGACACAGAATCTGAAGCAGGCTCCAGGCTCTGAGCTGTCAGCACAGAGCCCGAAGCGGGGGCTCAAACTGAGCTGAAGAAGGACGCTTGATAGACTGAGCCACCCAGGCGCCCCTGGCATTGTTTGTCTTAAAGTAGTTTAGGAATGAGACGCCTGGGTGGCTCAGTCGGTCCCACTTCAGCTCAGGTCATGATCTCACCGTCTGTGAGTTCGAGCCTCGCATCAGGCTCTGGGCTGATGGCTCAGAGCCTGGAGCCTGCTTCTGGTTCTGTGTCTCCCTCTCTCTCTGCCCCTCCCCAGTTCATGCTCAGTCTCTCTCTGTCCCAAAAATAAAATAAAAAATGTTAAAGTAGTTTAGGAATTATGTACTTTTACTTGAAAGCATATCTCTTAGGGAATCTTACTTCCCTTTGTGAAAATTTTCAAAATATTTGCCCCCAAAATGGAGAAAATGTTTGTAGTATTTTTATTTATTATTATTATCATAAATGGAGTCGGGGAGGAAGGAGAAATTTGTTATAATTGATAATTTCCCTATATTTAAAAAGATATTTATATATTCTTTATGCATTCTGTTTGTGAATTACCATTGTATGTAGTGACATTTCTTTCAGTATCTGTAGGAGATTTGATTTATTGTGGCTACTTGATTCCTCCATTAGACTATAAGCAAAGAATTTACTCTTCCATTCTATTCCCAGATCATTATTAGAACAGTGTTGAAAGAATGAAAACATTTAATTAATCAAAGATCTAATATTGTGGAGGATCTGGTAGGCTGCACTGCTGAAAATGATAATTAGAAAATAATCTATTTGGTTCGTTATGTCTTCCTTGTCAAGTATTCCAGATGACAGGGTAGAGACCACAACTGAAGAGGGAGGCAGAGTTATGTTATGCTAACAAAGCAAACAACAACAGCAACAAAAACCTGTTGACCTCCTAGATATTTTCTGCTGCAATTTATGCATTTTTTCAAAATACAGCTTTTTTGCTGCTACTTTCCTTAAGCATTCTAAGACTTAGTTAAATCCCACCACTCACAAGCAAAATTTCCAGTGAGATCTAAGGTAATTTTCCCTTATCTATGCCATAGACTTATTCTATCTCCTTTCTATCATTAAACAGTTATGATAATATCAAATTTATTTCTTGTTCATGCAATTTATCAACCTCAGGTATGAACCTCTTGCTGGCTGGGGCCATATTTTTATGTCTGATTATTCCAACCATAGTTCACTGTCCAAGTGTATGGAGTATGAATTGACAAAATCATTTCAAAAATAAACAACTCCCCCCAAAAAATAAAAATATGAAAAAAGTAAATAATTCCCACTATAACTTAGTATCACCTGATAATTTTTGATTAAGATAGAAAGTTACTGTCAACAACAACAGCAAAATTTAAGCCCTTTTCTCAATCCGCTATTCAGAACATAGAATATTTCACCTCTGTCTTACACAGAAAGCAGAGTTAGAGTTATTTCTATAAACTCAGACTAAAAGATATACAGTGCCCAAGGCAATATGATAGAACTGTCCCAGTTCACACATTATGGGATTCTCACATCCCAGTGGAATTATGGGCACCATGAATGTTACCACACGGTTGAATTATAGTGACAAGGCTTTAAAGAGAAAGAAAGAAGATTACAAGAAAAGATGGCAAGAGACTCTATCCCTATCAATTGAAGCAGGAACACTGCTATTTTATATGGTATTTATTTTATACCTGTAGTAACTTATCTTTGTAACTACATCTAACATATAGTTTTTATGATCATAAAAGTGTTAAAGAAGTAAAATGGTTCTCCACTAAATCGTACACAGATACATTGAGACAGATTCTCGCAGTGCATAAATGATTGCCTCTGCAATATTATAGTGCATCCTTCATTACTCTGAGGAACTGCTCAAATTGCCAAATAATTTTAGAAGGAGCAAAACAGAGGGGCATCTGGGTGGCTCAGTCAGTTGAGCATCCGACTTTAGCTCAGGTCATGGTCTCACAATTTGTAGGTTCAAGCCCCGTGTGGGGCGCTGTGCTGACAGCTCAGAGCCTGGAGCCTGCTTTGGATTCTGTGTCTCCCTCTCTCTCTCTGCCCCTTCCCCACTCACACTCTGTAGCTCTCTGTCTCTCAAAAATAAATGTTAAAAAAAACATTAAAAAAAGAGCAAAACATAAACGTTAACAAATGTACAAATGAACAGGAAATTTTATATAAGTAGTGGACATTTGCAGAATTATAGAACATCTTGTACAGGTACTTTCCAGTTTTTAAGGTAGGCAACTACTTTTCTGGGATTCAAAAGGGGTAAGAGGTAGTGTATGGCTGTATCATCTTGTTCAAGGCCAGGCATGGGGTCTCAAGACCCCAGCTTTGTCATTGCTATCTGAAAATCCTTAGAAATGTTTGCAAAAGGTGGGTAATAATTATAGCTGTCTCATTAGATTTTGTGAAAATTAAATTTTACAAGGTACATAAGGCTCTTTGCACAGAGCTAAATCCTCAGCAAATGTTAATTAATATGAGGTATGGTGGCATGGCGCAGAAGGCCTTCATCTCCTACTTTATATCTAATGTGGTCTCCTTAACAATTTGTCCTCTTGTGAATTTTGTAAGTCTATTCTTTTAGGTGTGTTTACTGTAGACTATATATGTGTATATATATATATATATAATATAAATAATAAATAATATAAATAAATAAACTCGTTATATGTATATTTTATATACCTTTATATATGTGTGTATATATATATACACATATATATATATGTACACATATATATACCTTATATACCTTTATATATATGTATGTATATATATATATACACATATATATAAATACTGTAGACTATATATGTGTATATATATATAATATAAATAATAAATAATATAAATAAATAAACTCGTTATATGTATATTTTATATACCTTTATATATATGTGTGTATATATATATACACATATATATATATATACACATATATATACCTTATATACCTTTATATATATGTATGTATATATATATATACACATATATATAAATACTTGCTATCCTATCCACATGATCAGGTCAATAATACCATGAGCAGGTAAGTTAAGCAATATGATAGAAAGTTGATTAAAATTTGAACTCTTCAACCACTTCAAGTCCTAAGTTCCATAATTACTAAATGTACACTTTTCCTCTTTTTACTATAAGCTTTCCGTCCTTTCTATATTAATGCTATTAAAGAGAACAAAACTAATGACTTATTTTTAAAAGCTTAGGCACAAATCTAATCCATCACTTGGAAAGCAAACAGGACTGCTCAGGTGAACACAATAAAACACGCCACAAATAAAAAGTTTAGACTACATGTATAGCTTTACAAAGTAATTGGTTTATGTAGATGCCTGAGAGCTTGTATTGCTTTTTACATTTATAAACGGCAAAAAACCTCTAGGGAATTTTCTATCATACTTTTATCAATACTCAGGACTGCAAATGGATAGGTCCAATATATTCCTGTATCAATTAATTGAGGCAATATAATTTGTTTAGATAAAATGACACACAGAGCACAGAATTGAAAAGTGCTTCGTAAATCCCATAGAAAAATGATAATTACAATAGTTTGCAACTCACCTGGTCCTCAAACTGTTCAAGATTCTCTACTAAAATTATTATCTCTCTTAATCCTTATATAAATTCTATAATGGGGTTGCTATTATGGTATTATGAAGCGATTGAGATTCTTAAGAGTTAAAAAGTTTTCCAAAACCATACAGCAAGTGAAAGGCAACATTTATAGTTATTGATTGATTGATTGATTATTTTTTAATAACTTTTAAAAAAGTTTTTATTGACTTTTCTTTTTGGCAGAGAGAACATGAGCAGGGGAAGCGCAGAGAGAGAGGGGGACAGACGATTTGAAACTTGTGTTGCATGGACAGCAGAGAGCCGGATGCCAGGCTTGAATTCATGAACGGTGAGATCATGACCTGAGCTGAAAGGAGACGCTTAACAGACTGAGCCACCCAGGCACCCCGCAACATTTATATTTAAATACATGTTTGCATAATTCCTAATTCCATGTTTCTTTTACTGTGTAGGAAATTACTCACTCTGTTTCAAAAGAAAGATGGAAAGTTTTGCTTTTTCCTTGATGATTTATAGAAGATAAAGTTCCATAATTTATCCTTAATAGTATTAGGTTCCATAATTGCTAAATGTACATGTTTCTTTTTTCTGCTGTAAACTTCCCCTCAGTGCTATAGGATCAGCATTATAGATAAGAATGTGAATATTACTGATTAGTATATCATTAATTAAAATGGATCTTTGATTATCAGGATTCATCAGATCTCTTCCAACATAGTATGAGAGCCTTAGTGGTGAGTGAATTACAGGGGCTCCACCTCACCAAAGAGACAAGAATCCTTCTGCTGAAAAGCAGAAATTACATAGGGAAGGAGAATTTAAAGAAATTAACATGTGATGGGTATCAAAGAACAGGAGAAATCAGGAATTCTTGAGGCAAAATACAGATACCAGTCATGTTTTGTCTTGTTTAATACACTTTTCATAAAGGTTGTATTTAAAAATTTTTAATGTTTATTTAGAGAGAGAGAGAGAGAGAGAGAGAGAGAGTGCCAGTGGAGAATGGGCGGACAGAGGGAGACACAGAACCTGAAGCAGGCTCCGGGTTCCCAGCTGTCAGCACAGAACCCAAAGCGGGGCTTGAACCCATGAACCTGTGAGATCATTACCTATGCTGAAGTCGGTCACTTAGCCTACTGAGCCACCCAGGTGCCCCCATGAAGGTTGTATTTAGATGGCCAAAGCAAAAGGGACATAAACTCTAGATCGGCAAAATTCCCAGGAACCTGCACTTCCCGCCCCAAAGCCAGAGTCACTTCCAGGCAAAATCCTAGGCCCAGCCATCTCTTTTGCAGATAATAAGAGGACAGTGACTCTACTCCACCACTTTGCGGCCTTAACTCGAGGACCTTTCTCTCTCCAGTATCACGGACTATAGACTAAATTTATCTGGATTTTGTTGTCTATTTTTTTTTATTACTTCCTGTTACTGCATATGCCTTCACTTCCACTTATTACTGCTGGCAATGTTGCTAAAACTGATGGGGGAAATGGTATCATAAAAAGTGAAGAATTCGACATTGAAAGTGCGGACACCATAAACTAATGGTTTTCCCTTACTCATATTTTAATGTATTCTTTATTTTAATTTTTTATTTAAGTATAACTGAAATAAAATATTCTCTTAGTTTCATGTGTACAACACAGTAGTTTGACACTTGTATACATTGCAATTATGATCGCCAACAGTCTAGTGACCACCTAGACTTAACAGTTAAAACAATGTACTTTTTTATTTTTATTCCAATTTTATGTATAAAAATAAAATTAATCTTCATGTGATGACCTTTTATCCTATAACCCTGATAAACTCATTTACTAGTTGTAGGAAAGATGTATGTGTGTGTGTGTGTATGTGTGTATGTGCGTGTGTGTGTGTGTGTATGTGTTTTGTTTATTTGTAAATTTCTTGGGATTTCTACATGGACAATTATGTTGTCTGTGGTTATCTTTCTCTTGTCCAAAAGGTCTGAAGTGATATTGTCTTTATTAAGAATATTGGTAATTTGTGTCTTCTCTTTTTATCTTTCTAACTCTTGCTTGAGGTTTAACTATTTTATTGTTCTTTTTAAAGAACTTGCTACTGGTTTCTTTGATTTTCTCTATTGTTTCCCAGTTCTGAATTTCGTCAATTTCTACATTTATTTTAGTATTTCCTCTCTTCTCCTTGCTTTGAATTTATCTGGCACTTTCTAGTTTACTAAGGTGGAAATTTGTATTATTGATTGTAGACTTTTAACTTTTCTAATACAAGCATTTAATGATAAAAGCTTTCTTCTAATCACCACTTTCACTGCATCCCACAAACTTGGATGTGCTGCGTTGTAATTGTTGTTCAATTTATAGTATTTATTAATTTCCTTTCAGACTATTTTGACAATGGATCATTTAAAGCTGTTGTTTAATTTCTTTATTTTTGAGGGGTGCCTGTGTGGTTCTTCTGGTTGAGCACTGGGCTGTTCATTTTGGCTCAGGTCATGATCCCAGGATCATGGGATCGAACCCTTGTGTGGCTCTGCACTGAGTATGGAGCCTAAGATTCTCTGTCTCTCTCTCCCTCTGCCCCTCTCTCCCACTTATGCTCTCTCTCTAAAATAGATAGATAGATAGATAGATAGATGATAATAGACAGATAAAATTTCCTTATTTTTGAGATTTTCATATTATCTTTGTATTATAGGTTTCTAGTTTAATTTCATTATTGTGAGAGAATACACTCTTTATGATTTAATTATGTTATGTGTGTTGAAATTTGGTTTATGAATAAGGGAATAATCCATCATGGGGAGTGTTTTATGTTTACTTGAAAGAATATATATTATTCGGTTGTTAGATGGTGTGCCTTATAAATGTCTGTTAATAATGTCATTTGGATCCAGTTGATAGTATTATTCAGTTCTATATTTTTGCTGATTTTTCTCTATGCTAATTCTATCCATTTCTGAGAGGGAGGTGTTAAGGTTTCCATCTCTAATTGTGGATTCATCTAGTTTCTTCTTTCATTTTTGTCAGTCTTTGGTTCATGTATCTGAACCATCATTGTTAGTTGTATGTATGTTTAAGATTGGTATGTCTTCTCAAATATTTCACTTTTTATCATTTTGTAATGCAATGTTCCTCTTTATTCCTAGTGATTTCCCTTGCTCTGAAATCTGTTTTGTATGACATTATTATAACACTCCGGTTTACATTTCATTAGAATTTGCATCGTGTGATAGTTAATTTTATTTATCGGCTTCATTAGGCCAAGATATCTGGGCCCAGATATTTGGTTAAACAATATTCTCGCTGTGTCTGTGAGGGTGTTTTGGGATGAAATTAACCTCTGAATTAGTAGACAGTAAAACATTGCCATCCCTAATGTGATGGGTCTCATCCAATCTTGAAAATCTAATTAGAAAAATGTCTGAGTTAGGAAGAATTCTCTCTCACACTTTATTTTGATCTGGAACATGGGCCTTCTCCTATATTCAGACTGTGGCTTGGATGGGAAGGTATACATACGAGTTGGCTTTCCTGGTTCTTAGGCCTTTGAACTCAGATGGGAACTATACCATAGGCTCTCTCCTAGGTCTCCAGCTTGCTAACTGGAGATTGTGGGTCTTCTCAGCCTTCATAATTGCATGAACCAATTCCTTATAATATGTATCTATTTACTGATCAATCAGTTGATCGAACAATAGATATAATCAATCTCTCTCTCTCTCTCTCTCTCCAGATATATCTGTATCTGATATCTATCATCTACCTATCTATCATCTATCTATCATCTATCTATCTATCTATCTATCTATCTATCTATAGAGAAAGGGAGATTTTCTGTTGGTTCTGTATCTATATCACTAGAAAGCCAAGACTGGGGCGCCTGGGAGGCTCAGTCAGTTAATTGTCTGCCTTCAACTCAGGTCATGATCTCGTGGTTCATCAGTTTGAGCCCTGCATTGGGCTCTGCACTGACAGCTCAGAGCCTGGAGCCTGCTCAGATTCTGTGTCTCCATCTCTCTCTAACTCTCCCCCACTCACTCGTGTGCTCTCTCTCTCTCTCTTTCTCAATCTCTCTCAAAAATAAATAAACATTAAAAAATTTTTTAGAAAGCCAAGACTAATTCACATGGTATATCTTTTTTCCATCCTTTAACTTTATTATATTACCATTGAATTTCTTGTCAACAAAATAGAATTGGTCCATATTTTAAATCCTTTATAACAATCTCTTTCTTTAAACTGGTGTACTTGAGCCAGTTACATTTTATGGAGTTACTGATACGTTTGGATTTAGGGCTAGCATTTTATTGCTGTTTTCTCTTTGTTTCTTTTGCTTTTTGACCAAAACTTTTCACTTTCCTGTCTTATTTTGAGTCATTTGAATGGTTTCTGGTAATCCATGTTAATGTATCTATTGTATTTTTTACCTCACCATTTTCCATAGTGACTTTTTGTCTCTGTTGGTTGTTGCTGCAACTTTTGTTACACAGTAGCTACAATATTGATTCTAGGAACTACAATACAGGTACATAATTTCACCATCTACTTAGAAGGAACATTGTACCACTTTAAATAGGATGTAGGAAACTTTCCACCCTAGAAATTCCTTTACTTTATCCCTTTCTGTTTCAGTTGTCAACTGAATATTATATACCCACACTCTTATATTAAAAATGCCTTCAGACATTGTTATCTATCTATCTATCTATCTATCTATCATAGATTTAAAATTCACAAGGAGAGGAAAAATCTATTGTATTTAATACATTCCTTCTCACTTTTGAAGTGAATGAAAAGATAGAAAGTCTCAGCAAAGAAACAGGAGAAATAAAGACAAAAGCAAATAAATGTTAAGCAGAATATCTGCATGGTAAAAAAAAAATCAGTGGATTTGTTTACATTGAATTTATTTACTTTAGACATACTAAAAGGGTAAGATTTACAGAAAAGTAGCCAGCTGAATGTGCTGTTTTAGGAACAAGAACTCAATGGTTAACTAAGGGTATCTCAGGGAATTGGGACGATGGGGTACATAAGAAGCAAGAGTTTATTTTGGGTAAGGAGACTGAATGCTCTTTAGATGTTGAGTTTGATCTATTTTGAGGAAATGACAACTTAAATATACAGAAGATATCTGATTCTCAAGGGGTCTTCTCCAAGATGTGGTGTTTACTTTATACATTGAATTCCACCAAGTACTTTCCATCTTGTTTTTAAATATTTTAGGTACCAAACAGAGGTATACAATGACTTAATCCATATACATAGCCTTCTTGATGTGAAAATTATTTGTAGGGGTGCCTCAGTGGCTCAGCCGGTTAAGTGACCAACTCTTGATTTCAGTTCAGGTCATGATCTTACAGTAGTGAGATTGAGTGCCATGTCAGGCTCCTAGTGTGGAACCTGCTTAAGACTCTCTCTCCCTCTGCCCCTCCCCACTGTGTGTGCTTTCTCTAAAGTGAAATAAAATAAAATAAAATAAAAATTATTTCTAAAAAAATAAGCAACTCTACTACAGTTTTGATGTCTATCTTAAGCAGTTTAATGCCTATGTTAGCCATTTTTAAAAAATTTTTTTATCATAACTATTCAATACATTCAATTTTAACAATGGAATCATTGTTTTTGTGATTTGTGAGACAGGAAATCTGTGTATATTTTTGACCCTGGGAGAGCCTCACACTCACGTCTCTATAATGAAAAGCATTATATGGATTCGTGGGTAGTGCTTCTATATGCAATACCTCTGCTTATGAGTTCTGAACGTGTGAGGAACATGTCTTCTCTGGAAAAATGATGGGTGACTTCTCCAAAGAAGAAATATTGGCTAAATTTCACCATGGTATATCAGTTCATTAAATTGTGTACATGGAGAGAAAGACAGTTTTCAGTTCAGTCAGGCATCCGGATAACTTAAGGTAATTGGTAAATAAGAGATATCCAGAAGCTATTCAGGTACTTAAAGAAATCCTGTATTAAATTCTCAGTCTTGGAATGTCACCATTGTTTATTCATCTGAGGACAATTGCTTTGGTGGGTGTTTGTGGATTGGTGGAAAAACAATTTAATAATCAAGCAGAGTGATAATGATGTGTTTTTAGTGCATTTTAACCAAAGGAAGAAAAATGTAATATCGATGAAATGAGGGGGAGAGATGACCAGATAAGTGCAAAAAGAGAAACTGACAAAGAATAAAAGAAACCGGTTATGCCGCAAGGCTTCTTTTTCGCTGAAATGTAAAGCAGAGAGTAGATAACCATTTCTTACTCACCTATCCCTATAGTCACTCCTTGCTGTGGTTCAGATCTCTTTTCATGAGCTTGTAATTTCCCATCTGGTCTTTTCCAGGCACATCTCACATGTTCCAAGCCTACTCTATCAGCAGAATCTCAGTTTGCCTGTCCTTCATTTTAGGACTTGATATGTCACTTTACACTAAGACTGATCATTTGATGTACATTCCCTCTTAGGACTACTTACATTTCAAATGAGAATAAAATTATGCACAAATTTTCATCTATAGGATCTACAAAGTTAGGGGCGCCTGGGAGGCTCAGTCGGTTAATGTCCAACTCTTGATTTCCGCTCAGGTCATATTCTCACCATTCCTGAGATCTAACCCCAAGTCAGGCTCTGCACTGACAGCATGGAGCTTGCTTGAGATTCTCTCTCTCCTTCTCTCTCTGCCCTCCCCCGTGCTCTCTCTAAATAAATAAACATTTTTGTTTAAAAAATCTACAAAGTTAAATAACTAAGAATAATTATAACTGCCCTTACACAATGAAACTGGAATTCTTATACTTATGAAGGATCTTACACACACATGTTACTTTGATGGCTCCTCTCAATACTACTGTTCATCATTGGCTCAAATAAACCTTCCTTAGAGAGTTTTCTGTCCCCTTTCCTTCTTTTTAAATTGTTTTTAATGCTTATTCATTTTCGAGAGACAGCATGAGCAGGGGAGGGGGAGAGAGGGAGACAAAGAATCCAAAGCAGTCTCCAAGCTCTGAGCTGTCACACAGAGCCCAACACGGGGCTCAAACTCACGAGCTGTGAGATCATGACCTGAGCCGAAGTCAGACGCTCAGCCAACTGAGCCACCCAGGCACTCCTGTCCCCATTTCCTAAAGAGGCTCCCAGTCTCTGTCATAGTATCTTTGTGCACTGTTTTCACGGCAGTTTTGGTTGTCTGAAAATATTTTGTTAATCTACTCTCTAATTATTAGTTTTACCCTACTAGAATAGAAATTCTTAACACCAGAGAACATTCATTTGTTTGTGTACGTGTGTGTGTGTGTGTGTGTGTGTGTGTGTGTGTGTACTTGACCACATGGTCAACTAGGAAAGTGACTGGCACATGGTGTTGTCTACCATAAATATTTTTGAATAAATAAACATTTCAACAGCTAAGTAATTTGGCAAAGAGCCTTGAACATATTAATATTTGTCTCGGTAACCTCATTTCTATTTGTCTTACGTGAATAACCCAAAATTCAGAAAAAAAACACTTTGTATGTACATATCCATTTTAATGGTGTTTATGACATTGAAAATATGAAACATAAAAGGTTCAAAATAGGAAAAAGGTAAAAAATCATGATGCTTCTATTAAATGAAATATTATACAGCTATAAACTACTTTATTAACATAGAAAAAAGGGAAATATACAGGATATGTTTATTTTTTTATTACACTTAGTTTTACTTTAGTCAATGTTTTTTGTTTTCCTTTTCTACCAAAAGATTTGTTTTCATAAAGTCCTAAAGTTCTTTGTCATATATTAATCAAACATATAATTTACCTCAGATGAATTTAAGGAAACATCTTACGGCCTTTACCGTGCGTGCACTGGTCATGATTAACTTGGTTGTATTTGACATGTAATCTGCTACAAAATCTTCATGAAAAAGGACCTAACACTGATAGTGCATATCAGAAAATTCAAAGGAAATTCATGAGGCAAATATAAAGGCAACACAGCTTGTGCAATATGCTTTGAGATAGTGTTAATCACCAAAGAATTGCACTTTATGACTCTTGGGTTGGTAGAGTCACATGGACATTTCTGGCCAAAGAGTTGTAAATTGATAACATGTGGATATGAGTGGGGCGTTCACTTATTAGTGTAAGATTCTCCAGAAGTCTCTTATTTCTGACAAGGCAACAGTCAATATCCAATATTCAATATCCAAAGTGGCTATTACACTAACCCAGGACTTCAAGTTACCATGATGTCAATGACAGTTGAGCAATTTGCACTGAACCAGTGTGGAAAAAAAGAAAAGAAAAGAAACAAAGAATACCTTCCATTAGAAGGCACTGAGATTTAGGGATTGCTTGTTACCACAGCATAACCTGGTTTGTCCTGGTGAATACATTCATATTTTCTTCTCTCTCTGCCTCAAGACCTTGTAGCGTTCCTTCTATAGTTCTGGAATGGCAACACAGTTTTAAAATGTATGGTTTTGTTTTGTTTTGTTTACCCAAGCTTCCAAGAAACCTGGATTAACACAGTGTGGCTATCACAATTGCTGCACACCATTGTATGGCTTTGCCTGTCACACGTGACCCGTATGACCCATGTGATCCATGCTTTGTATCTATTTAATGCATCTGCAGACTCAAGCTATAAATTCTTTGACTTCCTGTAGCATCTTCCTCTTGAGAAAAATCAAAGAGCTTAGAATGATTAGGTAATTAATATGTATAGTGTGCTAGAAGCCATCAAAGCCTCTAAAAAATCATTAGTAACTATTTATAACTGTGTTTTAGTGAAATACAAAATTAGCTCATCCATCAGGAGAACCTTTACTTCCACTGCTATTCTGACCTAAAAATATATAGAGCAGATCCTTTGAAACCTTTGAAAGTGACGCAGTTCTAAATGGGGACTTTAAAAATAGGTCAACATGTAATTTTATTAATGTTCTCTGTTATGTCAACTTCACATTTGGGAGAGTTGCATGTGTTTTAACCAGTTACAGTCTCTAACATGTTGTTTGACCTAATAAGAATGGATTAAGGTGGTGATAGCTAAAGCATAGAGGTAGATCACTTATTATAAATCTACTGCGTAGGCAATGCTCTGTATTGTAAACACAGATGGCAACCATTTTGTCAGGATAATACCTCAAGAGCCAAAATTCATCTTTCATCTTTCCCCATGATGCAGAAATAAGAGTAAATGGAAAGGTATATCATGGTTGAGTAGGAATTGTTAAATTTACCTTTAAATGTTATAAGCGACATTCATCTAAAAGGAAGCATGCCTACGGTTCCCAGTGCATGAATTTCCTGCCTAAATTTCCAGTTAAAAAGTATTCTAAGTTGAATTTATCTTATAAATAAGTGTGATAGAGAAAACTAAATTTAAAGGGACTAGAAAAGGAGAGAAGATCTCATAAACTAACTCAAGGGAAAATACAGTGCAAAAAACCTCGGTCATATCAAAATAATTTTTAAAAATGAAGGAAACAATGTAAGTTGCAAAGCGTAAAAATAAAATATACCTGCCATATATTAAATGTGAATAAACTAGAAATTCCCATTACAAGACAGATTCTGATAAAGTTGCTAAACAACAAAAATTCTTTTTTTTTTAAGTTTATGTATTTATTTTGAGAGACAGAGCAAGAGAGCAGGCATGAGTTGGGGAGAGGTAGAGAAAGAAGGAGAAAGAGAAGCTCAAGAAGGCACAGTCTGGTCAGCATGGAGCCCAACCTGGGGTTCCAACTCATGAACTGTGAGATCATGACCTGAGCCAAAACCAAAAGTCAGCCCTCGACCCACTGGGTGAACCAGGAGTTGCAAACAAAAAATCTTTTTTTTTAAGAGAGACTCTTAAGCAAGCTCCACACTCAGCGTGAACCCCAACATGGGATTTGATCACACAACCCTGGGGTCATGCCCTGAGCTAAAATCAAAAGTCAGACACTCAACCAACTGAGCCACTCAGGAACCTCAAAAAAAAAAAAATTTAAAATGAAAAAGGAAAGTAGAAAATAAAGAATTTAGCATAGCTATTATAGATACATGTAAACTAAAGTCAATAAACAGAATACAAGTAAACATTAACAAAATGTAAATTAAAAGCAAAAACCATTACAAATTATATATATGAAACATAGTAGCCAAAAGCATAAAACAAAAACTATTAGATTGCAAGAATAACTTTATTAAAAATATCATATACAGTGGAAGACTTCAAAATATCTCTTTAGAATTAGACAAAACACAATGAAGACAGAAGAGTTAAATGCTATATTTAATCAACCTAAATTATTATATATTTATAGAACGAGTCTCACATATCTAAGTAGAACCTATACATTTTCATATGTACATAGATCATTAACTAACTAAATAGTTTTAATTAGTCAAAAAGTTTTAATTAGTTCAAAAGTAGACTATTAGCTGTGTGCTAAGCTAATATACTCTGTATATTTTTTTCATATTTATCAATATATATTTTATCATAACCTTTAAATAACATATTACAAGGATATAAATTTTTGGAATAATCTTTTTCTCTCAATATTTGTTTTGTTTGTTTGTTTGTTTGTTTCTAGTTTTCACTGGTCCAGAACCACTGCCAATCTGACTTAAAGAACAACTTGTTTTTTTCTGTTTAGAAGCTTATGATGATTTCTTTTTATCCTTGGAGTTTAAAAATCTTACCTGTAGATTTATTAAGATGTATGTCTTTCTGGGGCGCCTGGGTGGCGCAGTCGGTTAAGCGTCCGACTTCAGCCAGGTCACGATCTCACGGTCCGTGAGTTCGAGCCCCGCGTCGGGCTCTGGGCTAATGGCTCAGAGCCTGGAGCCTGTTTCCGATTCTGTGTCTCCCTGTCTCTCTGCCCCTCCCCCGTTCATGCTCTGTCTCTCTCTGTCCCAAAAATAAATAAACGTTGAAAAAAAAAATTAAAAAAAAAATAAAAAAATAAAAAAATAAAAAAAAAAGATGTATGTCTTTCTTATCAGTCCAGTGTGTGATTTGTTGGATTTTATTATTTATAGGATCATTATTTGATTTTTAACTGTGGCAATTCCTTTACTTCATTTGAATCTCTTAATATTCAGGTGTTAGGTATTCTGAATTTCATAACAGAATCTCTTCATAGGCTTAAAATGTCCACCTCTGCATATTTTTATTCTGATACTTAAAATAATTCTATTATTTTATCTTCCAAAACTAATCTATGGCTCACCATTTAATGAATACATTTACTGAAATTACTAATGTGTAAACCTTATTTTAGCATTTACATGATTTTCTAGAATGTCCTAACTGCCCGTGTTATCTTTTTCTAAGTTCTTCAGCTATGTACATCTGATTCTGCCCTTTCTGAGAAGTTTCTATCACTTTAATCCTCCTGCTGAAGACCAGCATAAAAATTGGACAAAGCACAGCAATCATTTGAAGGCTTTGGAAAGTAATGCCCGAGAAGTGAAAGCGCTCCAAAAGAACTCCACATTCATGCCAGCATTTTCCTGTAGGGGATTTGCAACCCACGCGTTGAATAGATTGAGAGCAGAAAGCTCAAGTCTCACTGGGCTGAGGACACGTGTTGAATTTCATAACAGTCAGAGCAGTTAAGACTTGAGAGAAGAAAAATACTACAGTATGTGAGGTAAAAAATTCACTAGATGGGACTAAACACAAGTTAGATATTAGAAAAAAAACTTCAGTGAACTTGAAGATGCAGCATTAGACACTAACCAAAATAAAACACAGAGATTAAAAAACACTGGGGGAAAAAAAAGACAAAACAGGCCAGGAGTGAGACCCGGAACAACTTCACTTGGCCTTACACACAAATAAAGGGAGCCTTCAAAGAGGGGGAGAGGCAGATACATTTTTGAAAAATTATGTCTTATGAAAATTATAAACCCACAATTTCAAGACACTCAGTAACTACAACCACAAGAAACATGAAGAAAACTACACACAAAAAAGATAATAAAATTGCTTATAATCAATAAAAGCAGTCAAAGAAAAAAGACAGGGCACGCAGAGCAACAGAGAAACGCATGACAACAGACTTGTCAGAATCAAGGCAAGCTCTTTATAGAGTACTAAAAGAAAAATAAAACATCCAACACAGTTCCTTATCTAGAGAAAGTGCCTTTCAAAGCAAATTAAATACAGACTCTTTAACATTTACAAAGGCTTCATTACCAGAAGACCTGCATCTACCAGTGGAAGTGAAGAGTACTGAAATAACAAATACAGGAATACACATAAAGAAATCTTATTTCCTTCACAGTTAAACCTCTTAAGTGGCTCAGGCGGCTGAGCTTCCGACTTCGGCTCAGGTCATGATCTCAGGGTCTGTGGGTTCGAGCTCTGCGCGGGGAGCCTGGAGCTGAGAGCCTGGATCCTGCTTCTCACTCTGCCTCCCTCCCTCTCTGCACCCCCTGTCCCCCGTTCTGTCTCAAAAATAAATAAACATTAACAAAAATTTAAAAACCTCTTAAAAAGGTAGTGAAGAGGGACTTGGGTGGTTCAATCAGTTGAAATCAGAGTCGACTTCAGCTCAGGTCATGGTAAGTAGGATCAAGGCACTATTTTATATATATATATTTAATTATATTTGTATTTTAATATATACAGATTATATATTAAATAAAACATATATTAATATAAATCATATCAAATATATAAACATATAGGATATATATTTATATACTATATAAATATATTAAAATATAATAAAAATATAAATATAAAATATATTATAAATGTATATTAATAGGCATTAATATACACTTAATATATTAATATTAATATATAAATATATAACTATTGTATTAATATACATTTATATTTTATATTTTATATTTATATAAATATAATTAATATATATTAATATATACTAGTATAGATTTACATTTTACATATATCACTATTCTAAATAAACCATATATTAAAAGTTAAATCAAAAGAACATTAACCTTTATTTTGAATGGAATGAAAATAAAAACCCAACATAGGAAAACTGGGGGGGGTGCTGTCAATAAAGCAGTATTTAAGGGCAATTCATTGCACCAAATGCCTATATTAGAAAAGAAGAAGGATATTAAATAAATGACCTAGGCTTTTCTGCTCTGAACTTAAAACAAGAGGAAATAGCCCCAAAGTAAGCATAAAAAAGATAATAGTGATTGCATGGGAAATCAATGATATCAGCAGAAAGAACTTAGTTTACAAGTTATATCCTTTACTGACAAGACTTTCTCCTCCTTCGTATCAAAAAGTACTTTTTTTTTTTCAGCATTATAGGCTTGAGAATCACAAATTTGGGTTGAGCAAATTAATGTGATCATGTTAGTTTTCATTTATATTTATATTTTGCATATTATCATTTCCAAGCTGCTAAATTTTTCAAGAAAAGAATGGAAGAGACCCTAGGGGTATAATAATAGATTGCCTCCAAAGGTGTCCATCAAAAATATTTTCCAATTTGAGGGGAAAATAAAGGAGAAGAAAACTGATGTTGGAGTTTTAGACTCCAGGGGAACCATGATTCCATGTATCGATATTTAATGTATTTGGCTTTTTTTCTTTAAATTTTTAATATTATTTACTTATTTTGAGAGAGAGACTGCGAGGGTGGAAGGGACAGAGAGAGAGAGAGAGGGAGAGAGAGAATCCCAAGCAGGCTCCACACTGTCCGTGCAGAGCCCCACATGGGGCTGGATCTCATGAACTGTGAGATCAAGACCTGAGCCAAGATCAAGCGCTGGATGCCTAACGGACTGAGCCACCCAGACACCCATGTATTTGCCTTTTCAAGTGCACATCTATCTAAGAAAGGCTTAGATGTCAGTATTCTTGAAGAGAAGAAAAATGTCAGTGGCTGAAGAAAGATCTTGATACAAAATCCTCATAGCTCAGTTGGACTGATGTTCACAACACGCTCTCAGAAAGGACGCTGCTGTACCTTCAATGCAATCTGGCGTCTACAGGAGCTTGGACGCACGTGCTGCAAACCCGCTTCTGGGATCAAATCAGTGTCCCAGGGGCTTTGAGGCACAGGGTGACCCAAGCTGACAGGCTTAGTCAAGGCCACTGGGACCTCCTCAGTGCACATGAGGCCATCACCTGAGACAAGGAACCACACTGGAATTTGATGCTATCTATGTAAGCATGCTGGAATTTACAACTCTATGTAACTTTTCTCAGAATACTGGGAAGCGTTGCTTGATTTTCTATCTGTGTCTATAACTGTTGAATACTTTCAGTATGCAAGAATTACTGTTTAGGGATCAAGAAATAATTTCACATTGAGGAAAACAATGTTTTCCAGTCTTATTTGTATCTCTTATAAAGAGATAGGGACTATTTTCCCATCTCTTAAGTCTGGGCTGGCTTAGTTACTTGTTTGACCCATAAAATGTGAAAGAACTGACGCTAGGCCAGTTCCAGACTAAGCTTTCAGAAGTTGCTCATACTTTGGGAACCCTGAGCTAACATATTTGAAGTCCGAGCTAAACCCATGAAGACACTCTCTGTGGAAGAGAATCAAGGAAATTGTGTCAACAACTCCAGTACAAACACCAGCTGAGTACAGAGGCCAGGGGGCCCCAGTGAGACCAGCTGAAGTGTCCATCAGCCCACAGGATAATGAGAAATAATAAATTATTATTGTTTTAAGCCTTTAACTTTTGCGGTGTTTTGATACATAGCAAGAGTAAATGACACAAGCAATATTGTTTATTACTATTCAGAGAAACAAAGTAACTCACAAAATATATTATTGAGTGAGGAAGTGTTTTACAATTATCATATGAGATTTCAACGTTTATTTATTTTTGGGACAGAGAGAGACAGAGCATGAATGGGGGAGGGGCAGAGAGAGAGGGAGACACAGAATCGGAAACAGGCTCCAGGCTCTGAGCCATCAGCCCAGAGTCTGACGCGGGGCTCGAACTCACGGACCGCGAGATCCTGACCTGGCTGAAGTCGGACGCTTAACCGACTGCGCCACCCAGGCGCCCCAATCATATGAGATTTCAAAGTGAAATTCTCAGGGCGCCTGGGTGGCTCAGTCGGTTGAGCGTCCGACTTTGGCTCAGGTCATGATCTCACAGTTTGTGAGTTAGAGCCCCCGTGGCGAGCTCTGTGTTGACAGCTCGGAGCCTGGAGCCTGTTTCAGATTCTGTGTCTCCCTCTCTCTCTGTCCCATCCCCACTCACGCTCTGTCTCTCTCTGTCTTAAAAATAAATAAAATATTTTTAAAAATTCAAAACGAAATTCTTGTCTGTAAATATATGCTTAAAACATACATTCTTATATACATACATTGTATTATAATACTTCTGTTTTATTATTCTAGTTAAACCATTTGCCTGTAAAACTGAAAACTCCATTGTTTCCATAATGTTATATTTGATAAAGCTTATGTCTTTAGAAAACCTACAAAATCTTGCTTGCTTTGTTCCATTTCCCATAAGAAAAGATAATTTAAGAAACTTATTTGCCTATGGAATTTGTGTGGTCCGTCAGCCAAGAATTAACATAAACCATCTTAAGAAACATGGACACCTAGGAGTTAAATGCTGTTGGACAAATAAGATATACAAACACAGTGAATCATAATCTGACTCCTGCATACTTTTCATGCTCATGCTGACTCATTCCCCATTCCCTTCCTCAAATTCATACACAAAGAGAAATTATTGCAAATTTTTAACGAATCCATGCTGTTACACACTTACCCTGCTGCTTGTCCTTATAAGGACTGCTCACTCTTACAGACCTAACTCAGATTATCTTCTAACTCAAAGGCCCTTCTCACAAACAGAATCGGTAATTTTTCCCTATATTTCCATAACTATAAGGCTCACGTTTTTAAATCCCTTCATGCATTCTATGAAAAGGTTTTACGGTACTGAATGTGTTACGAGACTTATATAATATAATAAAATATAATAAAGCATATAATGAAATGCTTATCAGTGCCTAGTACCGGGGTTAGTGTATATTGAGTAACCAGTAGAAATATTATGAATGGATAAAATGATAGCAGAAAACCCATGCAGCTAAATAATTAACTACTAAAATAGAACACATTTAAGTCATGCGTATAACTTTAATAGGATATGAGGAAAGTTATTCAAATGTGGTCCCTTGGTTTTCATCAAATTAATTTTGCAAAACAAGGGAATGGGTTTCCAATACAGTATGTGGGAAGTATTAATGTGTAGACAGAATCAGATGGCCCACAAAGGCTGCTTTTTAGCATACATGTCTAAAACAAACAATGGAATGAGCTACTAGCAAAACAAAACAGGTGCAGTTTGGGACACCCGAAGGTGATACAGGGAAGCTTTCTTTACATATGCTGTGTAAATACAACAATCCATCACATATGAGAATGTTTATTTATTTTTTTATTGAAGCCTTTGAAAATGATAAAATAACCCCCAGATGGTTCTAACTGTTACGACACGTTGAGCAAACTTTCTCAAACCTGAAACAGTAAGAAGAAAACCTCTGAAAAACATCTTTTTCGTATCACGTGCAACTTATATATTTAAACTTGATTTCCATCCTGTGAATGAACAGAGAAATACCCTTTTCCTAAAATCAATGTGAATTAGAAGTTGCCTTTGTGGCACTTTAAAAAAAAAATCAGTTGAGATGAAAATAAACCCTCTGGGAATCTCTGTAATGAAAAATAACCTAAGTGAAAGCAGAGTGCAAACAAAAGACGAATCCAGGCAGCCATTCATTATATTCACACGTGTGGCACACGCTTGAAGTAGAAAGACTTCTTTTCCCTAAATAATGCATTAATCCTCTCCTCTTTGTGGTTTCCATTGAACATCCTTGATTGATTTTGTTGCTTGCTGAAATAAAACTTATCAGACAATCATTTCAGCACCCGATTTCCCTGCTGTACTTAGGAAGGAAAGGGCATTTAGGGGCAACCCTCTACTTACATCAAAACTGCAGAAGAATTAGATTACATAACAGAAAGTCTCCCAATAATAAATATTCTGACCTGCAAAATTTGACCTCAAGGTCAAAGTGACCATTACTATCAGCTTTATAACATTTCTCTCACAACTAAAGCTGCGTTAACTCACATAATTCACCCTCTTTGTAGCCTTTAGATACAGGATGCAAGAAGTAAATGACCAAATCTTCAGTTTTGGATAATTGACTATCAAAATGGATGTGCAGGAAAAGATGCTCAATATGTAACAACAGCCAGACTTTCCATGTTTTCATGACATGAACCAGGGTTAGCAAAAAAATTTTTTATTCCAACTACATTTGTAGACCTTTCCCATTACTAAAGTTCTGCTGCATTTGACTTACAGAAGGCCCTGATTCTTGGGTATTTAAAGAAGCCCTTATAAGTATCATAAACTAAGATTTCACATGTAACGAGTGAAATATGTATTAGAATTACACCTGAACTTACAGATGCAAAAATAACATGATTTATAACTTATGCTGGTTACTGTTAATGTCACCATTTTAAAGAGATTGAATAAATGCAAATGTAGATCACATCCATACTAACATGTTTGCATTCCAGAATGTCAAAAGCTGAATCCTTAAGAAATAAATGTTGAATGTGAGCTTTGGTGCTTATGAAAAGATGCAAGCAAGAAATTATATTAATGCTTCTTATTCGTGATTAATCTATCTTTCCATCTCATTAGATACAACTTAGTCACTCATTATGTCCAGTGGTTGGATGTACATAAGTTTTTCTCACCCCTAAAGTTTAATGTACTTCCAAAGGGGCTTCAGTTTATGCTGATTTAATTAAAGTATGTTGGAATTAGTATGTCAGAATTCAGAGGCCATAATCAGAATTGTCAAAAATAAATCTCCCATCATTTTTGTACTGGCCAACTCCGCCTTTGAGAAACCAATATATTTGGGACTTAATCAAAACTCTGTGGGCGTGTTATTTTTCTCTCCTTTGCTCAACCTGTTTTTATTTTTATTTTTTTTTATTTTTAGAGAGAGAGTATGTGCAAGTCAGGGAGATGGGTAAAGGGAGAGAAAGAGAGAGAGAGAGAGAGAGGGAGAGAATCTCAAGCAGGCTCCACACTCAGCATGGAGCTCAGTGCAGGGCTCAGTCCCACAACCCTGGGATCATGACCTGAGCAGATATCAAGAGTAGGACACTCAACCACCATCCAGCTGCTCCAAACTCACCTTTTTTTGATCAATATTTGCTCCAACATCTTAGCTTTGGTCACAGCTTTAAGATGAAGAGGGAAGCTTATTCTGTAACTGACTCCCATTCTGAGACAGATATTTTAAAAATAAAATAGGTGACAAAATGCTTAAATGTGCTTTCTCCATCTCTGTATTTGCTTTATCCCCCCCCCCCCTCCTCAGGATATGAAATTTGTAGTGAAAAGCAAACAAAATGAAACTGTCAGTTTCATTCCATGTAATGTTGAGGTTAGCAAAGACAACTCTGGGATAATTGTGATGGAACAATATTTTGGGAAATATAAACTGAGTCTTATCCTTCCCACTTTTTAAAATCAGTTTTTTTTTTTAATTTTTTTTCAACATTTTTTATTTATTTTTGGGACAGAGAGAGACAGAGCATGAACGGGGGAGGGGCAGAGAGAGAGGGAGACACAGAATCGGAAACAGGCTCCAGGCTCCGAGCCATCAGCCCAGAGCCCGACGCGGGGCTCGAACTCACGGACCGCGAGATCGTGACCTGGCTGAAGTCGGACGCTTAACCGACTGCGCCACCCAGGCGCCCCTAAAATCAGTTTTTTTAGATAATGATGAACAAATAAAATAATATATTTAAAATGTGCAAAATTATGATTTGATTTATATATACCTTGTAAAAGGATTCTCAACTTTGAGTTAATTCACACAATCATCACCTCACCTTCAGTTCCTTATATATTTTGTGTATTAATCCCTTATTTGACATGTAGGCTATAAAAATTTTCTCCTATTCTATAAATTGCCTTTTCATTTTGATGATGGATTCCTTTGCTGTGAGGAAGATTTTAGATTAACATAGTCCCACTTGTTTATTTTTGCTTTTGTTGCCTTAGCTTTTGGTATCAAACCAAAACATTCATTCTAAAGATCAATGTGAAGGAGATTATCATCCATCATAATTTAAGTCTTACGTTAAATAATTTAATCCATTTTGATTTTATTTTTGCGAATGGTGTAAGTAAGGTCCAGTTTCATTTTTTTTTTGCATGTGGATGTTCAGTTTTTCCAATACCATTTATTGAAGAGATTATCCTCTCTCCATTGTGTATTCCTGGCTGCTTTATCACAACTTAAATGACCATACATGTATGGATTTATTACTGGGATGCCTATTTTGTTCTATTGATCCATGTATTTGTTTTTATGCTAACCCATACTGTTTTGATTACTATCATTTTGCAGTAGAGCTTGAGAGCAAGAACTGTGATATCTCTGGAGTTTTTTTTTTTTTTTTTCTTTTTCGGGATTGCTGTGGCGATTCAAAGTCTTTCGTGGTTCCACACAAATTTTAGGATTGTATTGTCTATTCCTGTGAAAAATACCACTGGAATTTTGATAGAGATTGCATTGAATGTGTAGATTACTTTCAGTAGTATCACCTTAAAATTTTTTAATGTTTATTTTTGAGGGAGAGAGAGAGAGAGAGAGAGAGAGAGAGAACGAGTGGGGGAAGGACAGAGACAGAGGAAGACATTGAATCTGAAGCAGACTCCAGGATCCTAGCTGTCAGCACAGAGCCCGATGCGCAGCTCCAACTCACCAACCTTAAGATCATGACCTGAGCTGAAGTCAGATGCTCAACCAACTGAGCCACCCAGGCTCCCCTAGACTTTTTAACAATAATAATTCGTCCAATCCATCGTCACAGGTTATCTTTTCATTAGTGTCTTGAACATCTTCCCTCAATGTTTTCTAGTTTTCAGTGTGCACCTTTTTCACATTTTTGGATAATTTATTGCTAGAGATTTTACTCTTTTGATGATATATTTTTTTTAATCTTTTAAAACAATTTTTGAAATTTTATTTATTTATTTTGAGAGAGACAGAGACAGTGCAAGTGGAGGAGGGGCAGAGATAGAGGGAGGCAGTGAATCCCAAGCAGGCTCCACATGATCAGCACAGAGCCTGACATGGGGCTCGAACTCAGGAAACTGTGATGTCATGACCTGAGCCGAAACCCAGAGTCTGACATTTAACTGTCTGAGCCACTCAGGCGCCCCTTTTTTGATGACATTTTAAATGGTATCGTTTTCCTAATTTCTCTGATATCATTTGTTCTTAGCATATAGAAATACTAGTGATTTTTTTTAAATTGAAGTATAATTAACATATGATATTTTATTAGTTTCAGGTGTATACCATAGTGATTTGATATTTGTATACATTGAGAAATGGTGACCACAATGAGTCTAATTATCATCTGTCATCTTAAAGTCAATGCATTCTTTTTGACTGCATTCCCGGCTCTACATTGCATGCCCATGACATATTTATTTTACAGCTGGAAGTTTGTACTTCTTAATCCCCTCCACCCATTTTCCCCCATCCCCAATGTCTTTCCCTTCTGGCAACCACCAATCTGTTCTCTGTATCTTTGAGTTTGGATTTGATATTTGTATATTGATTTTGTATGCTGCAAGTTGACTGAACTTATGTATTAGTGTTAACAGATTTTTGGTGGCATCTTTAGGTATTTCTATATATCATATCATGTCACCTGCAAATAGAAATAATTGTATTTCTTTCTGATATAGATGTCTCATTTATTTATTTATCTTTTATTTATTTATTTATTTATTTATTTATTTATCTATTTATTTATTTATTTATTATCAAATAGTCTGACTAGAATTTCCAGCACTATACTGAACAAAAGTGGTGAGAGCTAACATCCTTGTTTTATTCTTGATCTAGAGGAAAATCTTTCAGTTTTTCACTAAGTGTGATGTTAGCTACAAGCTTGTCGTATATGGCCTTTGTTATACTGAGGTTCTTTCCTTTTATACCCAATTTGTTAGGATTTTTTATCCTAAAAGATATTGTTTTATCACTTTTTTTTTCTGCATGTCTGCGATGATTGTATAGGTTTTTTTCCTTCATTTTATTTATGTGGTATATCATGTTTATTGATTGCATATGTGGATTATCCTTGCATCCCAAGGATAAGTCTCACTTGATTATGGTGCTTGATTCTTTTTTATGTGTTGTTGAATTTGATTTGCTAATATTTTTTTTTGAGGATTTTGCGTCTAGGTTTATCAGGGATATTGGCTTGTAATTTTCTTTTCTTGTAGTGTCCTTGTCTAGCTTTTTTATCAGGGGAATGCTGGCTTCATAAAATAAAATGGGTAAGTGTTCCCTTCCCTTCAGTTCTTTGAAGAAGTTTATGAAGAATTGGTGTTATTTGTTTTTTAAATGGTTGATAGAATTCACCAGTTAAACCATCTGGTCCTAGACTTTTCTCTGTTGGGAGGTTTTTGATTACTGATTTAATCCCTTTACTCATTATTTGTCTGTTCATATTTTCTATTTCTTTATGATTTAGTCTCCGTAGGTTGTAAGTTGCTAGGCAGTTATCTATTTCTGCCAGATTACCTAATTTATTGCCATTTAATGGTTCATAGTAGTTTTTTGTGATCCTTAATATTTCTGTTTTATCAGTTATAATGTCTCCTCTTTCATTTTTGATTTTATTTTTGAGACTTCTCTCTTTTTTTCTCAGTTTAGCTAAAACTTTGTCAGTTTTGTTTGTCTTTTCAGGGTGCCTGGGTGGCTCAGTCAGTTAAGCTTCTGACTTAACTCAGGTCATGATTTCACAATCTGTGAGTCTGAGTCCCGCATAAGGCTCTGTTCTGACAGCTCAGAGCCTAGAGCCTGCTTTGGATTCTGTTTCCCTCTCTCTCTGCACCTCCCCTGCTTGCATATTCTCTCTCCCAAAAATAAACATTAAAAAGATTTAAATTTTTTTTAGCTTTTCAAAAAGCTAATTCTTAGTTTTAATGATCTTTTCTGTAATCTTTCCAGTTTCTATTTTATTTATTTCCATTATGATCTTTGTTTCCTTTCTCTAGCTAGCTTTGAGTTTAGTTTGTCCTACTTTTTCAATTTTTTTTCAAAATATACAGTTAAGTGTTGATTTGACATCTTTTTTTAAAAAAAATAATCATCTGTTGCCATAAACATCCCCCTGAGAATTGATTTGCTGCATCTCACAAGTTTTGGTATGTTGTGTTTCCATTTTTACTTATTTCAAGATTTTTTTATTTCTCCTTTGATTTCTTTTTTGCCCTATTGGTCGTTCAGGAGCTTGTACGTATTTTGTACATATTTGTGAGTTTCCCAGTTTTCCTCTTATAATTGGTTTCTAGTTGTATACCATTGTGATCAGAAAGGTTACTTGATAGAATATCAATCATCTTAAATTTGAGACATGTTTGGTGGCCTAACATATGGTCTGTCCTAGAGAATGTTTCATGTATGCTTGAGAAGAATGAGCATTCTGTTGCTCTGGGTGGATCCTCTGTATATGTCTCTTACATTACTCTTGTCTAGTATGTAGCTTTAAGTGCAGTATTTCCTCACTGATTTTATGTCTCGATGTTCTATCCACCGTTGAAAGTGAGATATCAAAATCTCCTATTATTATAATGTCCATTTCTCTCTTCAGATACATTTGTATTTGCTTTATGTATTTTCTTTTTTTTTTTAAACATTTTTTTTTTTAATTTTTTTTTTTCAACGTTTATTTATTTTTGGGACAGAGAGAGACAGAGCATGAATGGGGGAGGGGCAGAGAGAGAGGGAGACACAGAGTCGGAAACAGGCTCCAGGCTCTGAGCCATCAGCCCAGAGCCCGACGCGGGGCTCGAACTCACGGACCACGAGATCGTGACCTGGCTGAAGTCGGACGCTTAACCGACTGCGCCACCCAGGCGCCCCTGCTTTATGTATTTTCACGCACCATTATAATTTTTGTCTCACTTTCCATTTTGTCTAATATACGTATAGCTATCCCTCATCTTGCTTGGTTTTCACTTACATGAAATATCTTTTTCTATCCCTTGACTTTCAGCTTATGCGTGTCCTTAAAGCCAAGCAAATCTCCTATAGGCAACATATTTTAGTTCGTCTGTGTCTTGTGTGTGTTTTAATTCATTCAGTCACTCTATGTGTTTTGTTTGGAGAATCTGGTCCACTTACGTTAAAGAAATAAATGATAGGTATGGACTTACTATTGCCATTTTGTTAATTGTTTTATGGCTGTTTTGTAAACCTCTTGTTCCTTTTTTTCCTTTATGCCTCTCTTCCTTTGTGATTTAATTATTATTGTAATCGTACGCTTTGATTCTTTTTTCTTTCTCTTTTGTGTATCTACTACAGGTTTTGCTTTGCGGCTACCATGAAGCTTACATAAAATATCTTATAGTTTAACAATCTATTTTCAGTTAATAACAGTTAAGTTCAAATGCATGCTGATGCACTACATTTCTACACTTCCCTCTCCCATATTTTATGCTCCTTATGTCACTATTTACAACTTTTCATATTGCATACCTATTAACAAATTATTATTACTGTAGTTGCTTTTAATCATTTTGTCTTTTCACCGTCATACTAGAGTTATAAGTTGTTTACTCGTTATTTTTGTTTAAAGTTTATTTATTTATTTTAAGAGAGAGAAAGAGAGGGAGAGTGTGCATGAAAGAAGAGGAGGGTTAGAAAAGCAGAGAGAGAATCCCAAGCAGGTTTCACGTGCCAGTGTAGAGCCCCATGTGGGGCTCGAACTTATGAACCATGAGATTATGACCTGAGCTGAAACCGAGAGTGGGGCCCTTAACTGAGCCACCTGGTGCCCCTAATTACCCATCATTATTACAACACTAGAATACATAGAATTTGACAATATATTTATCTGTACCAGAGAGATTCATACATTCATGTATTTTTTAATGTTTACTTATTTTTGAGAGAGATAGAGGCAGAGAGAGACAGAGAGAGACAGAGAGAGAATCAGAAGCAGTCTCCATACTCTGAGTTGTCAGCACAGAGTTGGATGTGGGGCTCGAACTCACAAACTGTGAGATCATGACCTGAGCTAAAGTCAGATGCTTAACTGACTAAGCCACCCATATGCCCCAACATTCATGTATTTTCATGTTACTAACCAGTGTCTTTTAATTTCAGCTTAAAGAAGTCCCTTTAACATTTTTGTAAGGCTGGTCTAGTGGTGATGAACTCTTTAGATTTTGTTTGTTGGGGAAACTCTCTAATTCTCCTTTAATTTTGAAGGACAACTTTGTTAATAGATTGTTGGTTAGCAGGGTTTTTGTTTGTTTCTTTTTCTTTGTTTGTTTTTAGCACTTTGAATGTATCACTCCACTCCTTTCTTTTCTTAAGTTTATTTATTTATTTTGAGAGATAGAGATAGAGATAGAGGAGAGATAGATAGATAGATAGAGATAGAGATAACATGAGCAGGGGAGGGAGAGAAGAGAGAGGGATAGAGAATTCCAAGCAGGCTCCATATTGCTCCCACAGAGCCTGATGCCACATTCGATTTCTGTCAGATCATGACCCGAGCCAAAATCAAGAGTTGAATGCTTAACCGGCTGAGCCACCCAGGCACCCCTCCATCCTTTCTGATCTGCAAGATTTCTGCTGAAAATTCCAGTGATAGTCTTGTGGGGTTTTCTTGTTCATAACAAGTTTCTTTTCTCCTGCTGCTTTTAATCTTCTTTGCCTTTAATTTTTGACAATGTAATTATACTGTGGCTTATTGTGGGTCTCTTGTTTCACTTTTTTGGGGCATTTTTTGGCTTCCTCGTTCTGAATGTGTTTCTTTCCCCAAGTTGGGAAAATTTTTAGCAGTTATTACTTTGAATAAAATTGTCCTCTACCCCTCTTCTCTTTCTGGGACCTCTATAATGTGTATATTGATCTGTTTGATAGTGTTGTATAAGTCCTTTAAATTATCTTGACTCTTTTTTATCTTTTTTCTTTTTGCTCCTATGAATGGATGAATTTCACTGCCCTGTCTTTGAGTTCATTAATCCTTTCTTCCTTTTGATCTAGTCTATTATTGAAATCCTCTATTGAATTTTTTTCAGTATAAATATTGTATTCTTCAGCATTATGATTCCTGATTGGTACTTGCTTATATTTTCTCCTTATTTATATATTTTTATTTTTTGTATTTTCTTTTTTCTATTTCTTTTTGTTCTAAGAATTTTTGAAGTTCTTACTTCATCATGTGTTGCTTTCCTGACCTTGTTGAGAGAAACATGACCATCATTTTGAACTCTCTATCAGGTGAATCACTTATCTCCATTTCATTAAGATCCATTTCTGAGGGCTTATCTTGTTCTTCTATTTGGAGCATATTTCCCTGTTTCTTCATTTTTCTTTCTTCCTAGTGTTGGTTTCTGTGCATTAGATAAAACAGTCATGCTCCCACTCTTGACTTGTTGGTAGCATGTAGGTAATGCAACTTGTTAATTAGCCCAATCTAAACTCATAGTTGTCTCTGAAACATTTGTGAATGCCCAAGCCACCTTCTTTTTCTTAGTGGCTCCCACTAGTTGATGGTGTCCCAAGACCCATCAGTGTCCTAAAGGGAGGGACACAATTATTGCTTAGATGCAGGGATGATTAGAATCCAGGGCTGATTAGAACTCAGGAAACAGTTGGAAAAGTATGCATTCAAGCCGTTTCCAGGGAGAAAAACAGGAGTAGGAATTTTTGTCTCCCCCTTTTATGCCGATATTGGTTTTATAGCTATAAACAGTGACCCTGCATTTTTTAAAAAAATTGCTTCTTACCTTATGGCACTTGTGACTGCAAGCATTATTGGTTATCAGAGAGCAAGGTAATTTGGAGGCTGTTCCCTCAGATGGCAGCCCCAAAGATCAAGACACTAGATGTATTATCCAAATCCTTTGCTCTTCAGGGAGAAGCTGAGAATTGGGGTTTTCCTCTTGATTGTATGGCACTCTACTGGGAGTGAAGTTTATCATTAGAGTATGTTTCAGCCTCTCCTATCCATTTTGATATAGTCGTTTTCACCTGAAGTGTAGGAGTCACTTACCTAGTTTCTGGATTTCTTTCAGATGGAATTGCTCTGTGCAAAGGTATATATCAAGGTGCCCATAGGAAGAGGGAAATCAGAAGCCTCCTGTGCCATCGTCTTGGTCCCCAAACACTCTCTCAGTTTTTTATTTGTTTGTTGTATTAATTTCTGATCATTCCCTTCCCTACCTTTCTCAAATCAGATGATGTCCATTACTTCTGTGAAACAGACAAAAGGTTTTGAAATTTGGAAGGCTAAACCCTCAGTGAAATCAAGGGCATGGAAAAGCTTGATGAGTCAGAGTAAAGTTTTTCCTAGCCATGACTAGGTTGATAGGACTGGAGGTATGATAAGGGAGGCATTACAGAGGTTTGGGTTAGATGGTTGAATTTTGCAGAATGAAGCGGAGTAGAGTAGAAGCCACCCATTCCCCACTAGATGGAACACTCACTCCCAGGACCTATTCCAGAGCCCTGTCAGTGCCTAACCTCTTTAGCCTCCTTCCCAGTATACATCCCTTAAATATAAAAGCCATGCTAGCTGCCCTTGGTACAATTAGATGACATTCTCCTTTCTAAAATAGTCAGCACATTGCTTATTAATTATCCAACAGAAATGGCACTCATCTAAGTTCTAAGAATTTGCTTGTTTTCAAAGTGTTTTATATTGCATGAATACCATGGTTTTAAACATCCCAGGACACTTCAAAATCTCAGAGACAGTCATAGGCCTTAGTAATATGGAAGTGCTGTGGAAGAGACAGGACTGTTGTGTCAAAGTGTATTTGCTTAGGTCAGATCAGCATCAGCTCAACATCTACCCCAAATCAGGACTGTCAAAACACGACCCCATAATTTATTTCATTTTATTTATTTATGTTTTTAATCTCCAGTTTAAAATCGGATACCATTAATACTGCATCACTGTACATTATATTCCTCTACATGGCAGGGTAATGAAGAAAGAAATCAGGAAAAAAAATTACTCTAAAGTAGTTTATTATCCTCCCTGAGTTATATGTATCAGAGTCATATTTACATAATGATCTGTATTTTAAAGGCATATTCTGCCTTTGTCAATAGTTAGCCGTCTTTCAAGACAGAGCTTAAATATCAACTTCTTCTGAAAGTTTCCTCTATACTCAGAAATCTGCTCTCTCCTTCCTTTTCTGAAATTCCATATTACTTGTGTACCCTCAAGAGCACATAGTACCTCTTCATTTAAATTAATATTAGATATATACATATTTGTCTCTTTGAATCCACCCTAAGTTCTTAATGGTGAGTACATATTTACTCATTCATCTTTATGTTCCCTACAGCACCTAAAATGAAATCTTGAATTAAATAAAGGAGTCAATGAAAGACAGTAGTAGTGGACAGGTGATTTTGACCAATCCAAACAATGTATTATATCATTCAACTCACTTTCAAATTGAAAGCAGTTTAATGCTTTACATAATATCGGCGTTTTTCCTACCTATAGTTTATATTTTTGAAGGTACTGAGTCCTAAGAAAAATATGCATGCAACTATGAGTTAGGTCTTTCATATGGCACCTGTCTGAGGCTGGAATTTTTAGTAGAAATTTCCTATTCAATGCTATTAAAAACAAAACAAAAATCCCAAAAACCTTATTTGGTATTCCAAATGTGTAATTGCCAGGACCTGAAGCCATAAAATCCATAATCTGAATAATTCTTCGGTGTGAGTAAAAACAAAGGCATTTAGATTATAACTCAAACACTCACTGTGGTGATCTATTTAAATCTAACAACTTCACAAAAGAGTAGAAATCCAGCTCAGAGCTTAGACATACATACACGTATATTTAAACACTCCAGGGAATTCTGATGTAGTCTCATATCTTTTTCTCCTTTCTTCACATTCAAACTCCATGGCTGCACCATTCAATGTGAATGGAAGTACAGAACTTTTCATTCCTGGTAAGTGCAATCAAAATGGGCAGTGAGTCTGGATCATTTAGACTAAAATACAGGTTGTTTTTGTTTCTTTTGACATCAAAATATCCTGTTTTTCTTCCTCAACTTTCCATTTAATAATAATAGCATATTTCCATGGTGTTTTAGGCTTTTTAAAAGCAAATATAAGTGGTGGTTACAGCAATTGGTATGAAGTCTATTCAACAGAAGTTGAAGAATAAAGAATCTCTAGTGATTTCCCAAGAACATAGACAGTAGATAGAGAGTGACTACAGGGAAGACACCTGACTTCTAGTTCATTGCTTTTTCTTTTCTCCAAACATCATGGGTCTCACATGATGGTAAATAAAGAAAGAGTAGTAACAGTTATGGTGTATGTCTACAAAGGATTATGTCCTAGCTAGGAGATTATTTTAAATCCTTCAAATAACCCATATGAAGTATATATCATCATGGTTTTAGAGGAAACACTTAATGTTGAGGGGTTAGAATGAACTGTCTGCCATCAAGTTACTTGTATGAATGACGATTCAGACATCCACCATACACACTTGCTTCCTTTCATGGAGCATTGTTAACAACTTTATTGTCCTCTGTTTTTTTAAGTAATAGGTTTCTAAAATTATATTTGGTAGTTGATCCTCAACTAGCTTATGTCATTAAAGTTACAAACTATTTCTTCAATTTCTTCTGCGCTGCGTAAGATTATGAATACCACATTTTTCACATATTATGCATGCTTACTTGACTCTTAAAATTTCTGACTCTAAGACTATTTCTCAATAAACACAATTATCTATCATTTTCATTTTTATTTTTGCACTTGAATTAAATCACAATACAGGCTGTAGCCTTAACCATAAAATCGATTCAACTCTCAATTCCTTGTTAGCAAAGAAACTGATTGATTAATCCCAGTGTTCTGCATATGATTTATTGCTTTGGGGAATCATTTCTAGCAATACAATTTTATCACTTTGCTTTATATGAGAATAGACTTGAAGGCCTTAACTACAATAATTTGGTGTTCAATGAAACCTATACAGTCTTATTCAACCTCATTGATTTCAGCATTTTAATACAGGATAAATAAAGTTAAATACCACTGGCTTCCCTCTCAACTTTGAAAAGTATCAAAAGGGCCACCTGACAGCTCAGGAGGAGAGGAGAAACCTTACCTATTTATGTTTGTTGTTGAAAAGAATACAGATAAATAATTATTTGTTTACCTGGTTATTGTTTCTAGCAGAAGCCTGAAGCATGTACGTCTTCCTAAATTACTTCTAGAAGAGGTAACCCCCAGTGCACACAAACCCCAGTAAAATCTTTTATTTCTGTCACCTAAAGGATGACCTCAGATCATGTGTCTCATATTGAAACAAATGGTACAAGAACTGTGTGAAAGCTGCCTTAAGCTTTTTGTTTTTCTAACCACAAAGGGAGATTCTATAATAGACCCAAGACAAGGCTAAGATATTTGCTTGTTCAGCTATCTAATTTTTTTGCCAGTTTTTCAATTTACTGTAATTTCAGAAATTTAGCATCCTCTTCTTGAATCAGACTCATCTAATTATTAAAATGCAAATACTCTTCAAAGGAGGGAATGAATGCCTTATTTATTAAAAGAACAAACAAAAATCTCCTCCTTTTTTATTATACCCTCTATTTCAAGATCCTCTATTCCAATTCGTTATAAAATTCACTATTCATCAGAATCACTTGGGCAAGCTTTTAAAGATACAAACTGGCTCCGGGCGCCTGGGTGGCGCAGTCGGTTAAGCGTCCGACTTCAGCCCGGTCACGATCTCGCGGTCCATGAGTTCGAGCCCCGCGTTGGGCTCTGGGCTGATGGCTTGGAGCCTGTTTCCGATTCTGTGTCTCCCTCTCTCTCTGCCCCTCCCCCGTTCATGCTCTGTCTCTCTCTGTCCCAAAAATAAATTAAAAAGGTTGAAAAAAAAATTTTAAAGATACAAACTGGCAGAACCTATTGTAGACCTACTAAGTTAGACCATCTGGTCTTAGTAGCCCAAAATCTATATACTTTAGATGTCTCCAAATTGTTTCTGTTGTAGGTAATCCATGTATCTACATTTGGGAGACACTTTAATTTCATGTAAAACAATTTATAATATTTGGGATGTAAACTGGTGGAAAAAATTAACTGGCGAGACATCTTAAATAAATGGTAATATGAAACACATAGCAAGCCCCTTTATTTGTTTGAAAAAGATATTCTTTCATCTCCCACAGACAATGAATAAAATGTGCCCTGCATCAAGATGCAAGCAGTGGGCTCAATGAATCAGAACATTCTAAGTTTCAGGTTTAGAATTGCTTGTGGAATAAAAGGCAGGTCCTTTTCTTATGGCTGCTTACCTATTTTTCCATTGGATGAACCTCCATACACAATCGCCACAGCACGGTGTGCTGGAAAAATCGTAGGTCTTAGAGCCAGACAGTTGCAAAGTCAAACATGTTATTAAACTTCAGTGTGCTCTAGCTGTAAAATCTGTATTATAAATACTTGCTCCACAGATTTGCTCTGAGGTTTAAATTATATGTTGTTGTTAGGACTAGAGCAGATAATGCTTTTATAACAGATTGTTTTAGGGAAATATTTTTTTTTCAGGATTCCCAGATAGGTAGTTGAGAGTTTCATGCACGTGCATATTAACCCTTTCATAACGACTGCTATTTGCAAAGTATGATATTCCAAAATGAGAACCATAGCTTTGTGGTCATAAAATTTAGTAATATAAAAAGACCTTTAAATTCATTGACTCAGATTTCCATTAGTGATTGTTGAGAAGTCTGCTACACAGGTCTCCAAACCTGTTAGGAGAAAACAGCTATAAAACTTGGACATGATATAAAAGTAGCTATAGGAAAAGCAGTGAAATGTGAATATAAGAAGGTAGATTTGATGGGTCGTGGAAGTATGAAAACAGGGATGCTTGGAAGGAATGGAGAGCATAGGAATTATAAATATCTGGGTAAAGACAAAATAATTCTTTTATTATTTTGCTCATTTTTATATAATTTATGAATTTGTTTAAAGCTAACTGTATAGAATCATTTTATATGGGGGCGCCTGGGTGGCTCAGTCGGTTAAGCGTCCGACTTCAGCTCAGGTCACGATCTCGCGGTCTGTGATGAGTTCGAGCCCCGCGTTGGGCTCTGGGCTGATGGCTCAGAGCCTGGAGCCTGCTTCCCATTCTGTGTCTCCCTCTCTCTCTGACCCTCCCCCGTTCATGCTCTGTCTCTCTCTGTCTCAAAAATAAATAAACGTTAAAAAAATTTTTTTTAAATAAATAAAAAATAAAAAAAGAATCATTTTATATGGTTACAGTGTATGTAAATGTGATACCTGTGAACATTATTTTTGTAAGTTAATTTTGAGAGAGAGGGAGAGACAGCTCACATAAATGGGCGAGGGGAAGAGAGAGAGAGAGAGCTAGAGAGAGAGAGAATCTCAAGCAGGCTCTGCGCTGTCAGTACAGACCTGAGCTGAAATCAAGAATAAGATGCTTAACTGACCGAGCCACCCAGGTGTCCTATTTCTAAATACTCTTGTATGAAAGACAGAAAAGCAATGCGGGACTTGTGGCTGCAAGACTTCCATATTTTATATGTAGTTGCACAACATTACCAGTAACCTAACCGAACAGGTAAGGATTTCTATTGAAATTTCCTAGACAACCAAAAAAAGAGGAATAGTAAAATTAGAGTAGGGTTCTAAATATAGTCAAATGATCTAAAAAAAATAAAGTGAAGAGAAACAACAACAAGTCAAATAGAAAGCAAATAAAATAATAAATTCAAGCCCCATTGTATTAATAATTTAGTAAATATTCAATTCACAGAAAGAGTTTTTCAGAATGGATAAGGTGAAAATCAAGACCTAATTATGTGCTGTCTAGAAGATATGCATTTTGAAGATGAAAAAAAATATTGAAATAACATTGATGGAAGAAAACATATTATGTAAGTAGTAAGCAGAAGGATAGAAGGATTAGTTCAATATCAGATTAAATACATTTTTTTTAAATTTTTTTTCAACGTTTTTATTTATTTTTGGGACAGAGAGAGACAGAGCATGAACGGGGGAGGGGCAGAGAGAGAGGGAGACACAGAATCGGAAACAGGCTCCAGGCTCTGAGCCATCAGCCCAGAGCCCGACGCGGGGCTCGAACTCACGGATCACGAGATCGTGACCTGGCTGAAGTCGGACGCTTAACCGACTGCGCCACCCAGGCGCCCCCTTTTTTTAAAATTTTTTTATTTTTTTTTCTTTCAGATTAAATACATTTTTAGAAAAAGATTGTATCATTAAAATAAAGGAAATTGTTTAATAATGATAAAAGGTTCCGTTAATCAGAAAGGCAATGTAATCATAAAAGCATTGTTGCCTAATAACTGAATTTCACAATACATTAAACAAAAATTGGTAGAATTAAAAAAAAATTAAAGAGAAAATTTGAATAGACCAATAACAAACAGTGTGAATAAGTTTGTAATTTAAAGACTTTCAAAAGAGGGGACGTCTTGGAGCCTCAGTCAGTTAAGAGACCAACTCTTGATTTTGGCTCAGGTCATGATCTCATGGTTTGTGGGTTCAAGTTCCACCCACATCAAGCTCTGTGCTAACAGTGAGGAGCCTGCTTGAGATTCTCCCTCCCTCCCTCCCTCCCTCTCTCTCTCTCTCTCTCTGCCTCCCCTGTTGATGCACTCTCTCTTTCCAAATAAATAAATAAATAAATAAATATATTTTTAAAAATTTCCAAAAAGGAAATTTCTCAGATTACTTTGTGGGTGAATTCTACCAAGTGTTTAATTAAAAATCAACACTATGGGGCACCTGGGTGGTTCAGTTGGTTGAGCATCAGACTTCCGCTCAGGTCATGATTTCATTGTTCATGAGTTCCAGCCCCATATTAGGCTCTGCGCTGACAGGTCAGAGCCTGGAGTCTGCTTCAGATTCTGTGTCTCCCTCTCTCTGTGCCCTTCTCCCACTTGTTCTCTTTCTCAAAAATAAATTAACAAAAAATTTTAAAAAACGAATCAACACTAATCCTCCAAAAACTTTCACTCAGTATAGAAGAGAGAATAACACTTCCCAACTATTCTACGATGCCAGTATGAACATAGGTGTGAAAACTTTCTGCAAAATATAAGCAAACAAAACCTAGCAATACAAAGAGGGGTATTCACCATGACCGAGTGAGATACATCCCAGGAATGTAAACTTGGTTTAACAAAATCTGCAAAATTCAATTCATGTAATATAGCATATTAATAGGATAAAGATCAGAAACTGCCTAATCTTCTCAAACAGATGCCGAAAAATCATTTGACAAAATCCAACATGCTTTCATGATAAAAACACTTACCAATGTAGCAAGAGAATTTTATCATCCTCAATATGGTAAAGGTCATGTGTGAAAAACCTGTTGATAAAATATAGAATGCTTTTCCCCAAAGATCAGGAATAAGAATATTGTTGTCATCTTTCTCTTCTGCATTGTCTTGGAGGTTATAGTCAGTTCAACTAGGCAAGAAAGAAGAAATAAAAAGCCTCAAGAATTAAAACTATCTCTATTTGCAAAAGACATGGAGTTGTATATGGAATATTCTAAGGAATTCACTGAACACGTGTTAGAACTAACAAACAAGTTCAGCAAGTTTGTAGGATACAAGCCTAATATTCAAAATCAATTGTATGATATGAATATAAAAGTATATTTTTCTTTTGGATAAGATTTCTGAATATTATCTCGATTTCAATTCTCCAGCAATCTATAAATTTAGTGTAACCCAAATAAAAACAACAGTAAGGTTTGTTTATTTCCGGAAGTAGACATGTGAAAGAGAGACAGAACACAAGTCAGGGAGAGGCAGAGAGAGAGAGGAAGACACGAATCCGAAGCAGGCTCCAGGCTCCCAGCACAGAGCCCGATCTGGGGCTCGAACTCATAAACACCAAGATATGTATGACCTGAGACGAAGTCGGATACCTAAGGGACTGAGCCACCCAGGCGCCCCTCCCTTTCTCTATTTCTGAGGCATAATTATACAAATATCTATATTTAATGTATAAAACATTTAAATTTTAAATATGCTTCTAGATTAATTTTTAATAACATCATTCCACTCTTGAGAAATTTGAAACTCAAATCAAAGACACTTGAACAAGCCAATCTTGTCATAAATAATATAGTATTCAAAGTTCAAATTTTTACAAATACAGACTTTGCAAAATATTACATTAACATTAAATATCTTAAAATAGAAAAGTAGCTAAATTGATCATTATTTCACTGGTATTGCAGAGTTTTACACATAATTTGATGTGGATTGATTTGTTTTCATCTCTCATAAGCAAATCATTAAAAAGGATCTGTGTTTCTAGGATTTCATCTCTACTCCTATTTTCATAAACTTTAATTCACAAATAGCCGAACTGAAATTGGTTAATGGTAGTGCCACGTAATCATGTTTTATAAGAATCTCTAGACATAGTGAAATCACTAGCAGGTTCCACAAAAATCATATATAAATATAAGTGTGAAGTGTCATATGGATCAATTTGGGGTCACTTCAAGATAGTAGACATATTCTTCAACCTTATTAAAAAATAATATGTAATAATATAATATAGCATAAGGTATATAATATAAAATGTAAAAACAATGTAAACATTTGATGTATTTTTTTCCTTATGTGAATAAAATATTTAAAATTCTGAAACTATTGAATTCATGTAATTTAATATATTTTGATAGAATAAGTTTTACTGTTATATGTTAACGTTTTCTCATTAAAATGAACATATCCTCCTTTTTTTATGCTATCACTGTTTTATTTCTACAATTTTAAAATGAATCTGTGACCACAGTTCCTTGGTCAGTACATGTCATATTTTTTCTGTCTTCCCAGCTTTCTACCAGCTTTTTTGAGATACAGTGTAATTGTTATATAACATTGTGTAAGTGTATGCTGTGCTGATGATTTGATGAACATATGTATTTCAAAATGATTCCCACCGTAAGGTTAGTTAATGCCATCATCATCTCATATAATGCTGTTTTATTTTTTTCTTATTTGTTTTGAGAATGATCTACCCTCTTAGTAAGTTGCAAGTATTAAGTACCATTAACTGTAGTCACCCTGCTGCACATTGTGTCATCAGGACTTAATTAATTGTAGCTGGAAATTTGTACCCTTTAACCAACATCTCCCCATCCTCTACTCTTGAGCCCTAGCAACCGCTATTCTATGAGTTCGATTTTTATAGATCCACATATAAGTGAGATCATACTGTATTTGCCTTTCTCTGGCTTATTTCATATAGTGTAGTATCTTATAGTTTAATCTATGCTGTAAATGGCAAGATTTACTTTGTACTTATACATATGGCTGAATGATATTCCTGCAAATGATAGACCACATTTTCACATCCATATTCATCAATGGGCATTTAGGTTTTTTTCCATGTCTTAGTTATCATGAATAATGCTACAATGAAAATTAGGGTGCAGATACTGCTTCAAGATAATAATTTCATTTCCTTTAGGTATATACCCAGATATGGGTTTGCAGGACCATATGGCAGTTTTATTTTTAATTTCTTGAGAAACCTCCATACTGTTTTCCATAGTGACTGTGCTAATAATTTACATTCCCACCAACAGTGCCTATGAGTTTCCTTTTCTCCATATCCTCACCAACCCTTGTTATCTCATTTTGTTTTGTTTTGTTTTTGATAACAGTCTTCTTAACAAATACAAAGTGATATCCCATGGTGGTTTTGATTGGTATTTCCCTGATGATTAGTGTTGTTGATTATCTTTTGCCGTACCTGTTGGCCTTTTGAATATCTTCTTTGCAAAAAGTCTACTCATGACCATTGCCATTTTTTAACCAGGTTATTGGGGTTTTGCTATCACGTTTAATGAGTTTCTTATATAGTTTGGATATTATTCCCTTATCAGATATATGGTTTGCAAATATTTTCTTCTATTCAGTAGTCTTTTCATTTTGTTGATTGTTCTTTTTGCTATACAGATGGTTTTTAGTATGATATACTCCCAATTTTTGAAAAACTCATTTCTTTTACTTACATGAATACTTTATTTGGTGAGAAACAAACTGTTCTCAAACATGGAGACTTCAAGCCTGAAAGCGGTAGGAAACTCAGGGGCGTGTTATTACAAGATGGCTTGTAAATTGAGAATGGTTAGTAATTACAGTAAAGGCTTGCAGATGGCAGGGAAGTAGTTAAACATGATTATCTTATACAATTTTGGGAAGGCAACTTAGGTTTTGCTTATGATTTTCAGAGGCATAGTAAATAACTTAAGTTTTGCTGACATTCATGAGTTAAGCTAGAGAAAGTTTTGCTCATTTGGCTTAATTGGCTTCTCTTCAGATTGTATAAATCTCTTGCCTTTTGTTCCTACGTACTTAATTTTTACATTTGCTACTTGTACTTCGGTATCATAAAAAAAAAAAAACCCTTTTGGGGCGCCTGGGTGGCGCAGTCGGTTAAGCGTCCGACTTCAGCCAGGTCACGATCTCGCGGTCCGGGAGTTCGAGCCCCGCGTCAGGCTCTGGGCTGATGACTCAGAGCCTGGAGCCTGTTTCCGATTCTGTGTCTCCCTCTCTCTCTGCCCCTCCCCCGTTCATGCTCTGTCTCTCTCTGTCCCAAAAATAAATAAACATGAAAAAAAAAATTTTTAATAATTAAAAAAAAAACCCTTTTGTGTTAAGCCATTCAATTTTGGGCTTTTTTTTTTAATTAAGCAATAGATTAATAAAAGAGTATTTTTTTCAGTAAAATGGTCTGCTTTATGAATTTTTTGTTAGTTTTAAATTTATTGCATTGGGGTGCCTGGGTGGCTTGGTCGGTTAAGCGTCCGACTTCGGCTCAGGTCATGATCTCATGGCCCGTGAGTTTGAGCCCCACATTGGGCTCTGTGCTGACCGCTCAGAGCCTGCAGCCTGTTTCAGATTCTGTGTCTCCCTTTCTCTGCCCCTCCCCTGTTCATGCTCTGTCTCTCTCTGTCTCAAAAATAAGTAAATGTTGAAAAAAAATTAAAAAATAAATAAAAATAAATAAATAAATTTATTGCATTAAAATCAGAGATTAGAATCTTTGGAAATGTTTTAACTTCATGGAACTCATTTGATGCTTTTTATGTGAATCTCAATAATTCTGACACTAACTTATTTATTTTCTTTGAAAGAGACTTGAAGATCTTAGTGATTTTTATTGTCTGAATGTGTGAGGAAGTTTTTGTTTTGTTTTGTTTTTTTGTTTTTATTTTCCTAACTGGGAATTCTGGTGAGTCTCAAGTTAGAGAGAATATTTCCATGTGCATGATTGGTCTTTTTGGGTTTTTTTAATCTAGTGACTCCAAATATACATATATCGAATATATTTTATATGATTTCTCTAATTATTTTTTCTTTATTACGTTTTATTCTCCATTCAGGCTTTTATTCTACATTTCTAAGAGAGTATAATCACATCTATTACCTCTTGACTCCTGCTTGTACTTCCTCAGATTTAAAACCATCTGTTTCTCTTCTGTATTTGGTTAAGTCTCATCGCATATTTTCCTATTTTGTTTCTCTTTTCCTACTGTGAGAAGCCACACTAATAATATAATCACAAGACTTTAACTTCTTTTTTAATACTTAAAAATTCTTACTTCTTGTAATTTTTTTCTGCCTCATGTTTGTGTTTTGGAAGAATGTTCATCAGCCGTTTCCTTCATATATTTGCTGTGTCTGAATATAGAATATCTGTGTCCATATTATGGCTTCTCAATGGTTGTATGGTTGTGTGAAGATGAGAGTTAGGATTTAGGGTAGCTTATAAAATTCCCAATTCAAGAGTGTTTACTTACGTCTGTATAGGAAAGCATTACATTTTCGAATAGAATTGTTTTCAGGGTTTTGGGGAGTCTTAGTGTATCTTTTTATTTAGTTTTTTGTTTTGTTTTGTTTTGCTTTTTATGGACCTTTCATTTCTCCTTTTACTTTTTTATTTCCCTTTACCATTCTTATGGTTATTTTGACATGTTAGCTGGTTAGGCTCCAGTGCCCCGTTATTCAAGCAAGCAATAATATAGGGGTTGCTGTGAAATCATTTTGTAGGTGTGGTTAATATGCATAATCAGCTTTCTTTAGGTAAAGGGGATTATCTTGGTAAGGTGAGTTGGCCTCATCCAACCAGTTGTAAGGCCTTAAGAGCAAAATTATAGTTTTCTTGAGGAAGAAGAAACTCTGCATTAAGATCGCAACATCAGCTCCAGCCCAAGTTTTCAATCTGCTGGCCCACCTCACAGATTCCAGATTTGTAGCCTCCATAATCACATAACCCAATTTCTTGAAGCAGATTTCTTCAACTACCAAATCTCATACACTTCTTTCCTTCCTAGTTAAGACATTTTCTGTTAGAAACAACACCTTCCCAAGACTAAGTCTTAGGTCTGTCAAAGTATAATTTGCAAAATATTAAAACCATAATTATAATATTAATACACAGTGATTCCTATGTCAATGTTTATTTTCCTACATTAACAGTGAAACTAGTAGAGTAACAGGATAACACTAACATAATGACCTTTCAAATAGCATATGAGAAACTAAAATGCATATATTTTATATATAATTATATATTATATAAGAAGCAAACAAACAAAATCTGGAGTAAGTTGAATAGGTTGGTACAAAAGTGCCAATTAAATATCCTACAGGACAATACTCCATAATCTTTATTCTGTAAGAGACAGAAATTATTTGCATAACCATCGAATGGATTGATTTACATCCTAAAATTGTTCTGCAAATTAACATCTAACCCCACAATTATCAATATCTATATTCTAAGTAATAGTGAAGAGTAAAAAAAAAAGTTATATTTCCTTAGTCAAACGACCCATCACTAGCTTATTAGTAGTAATAGTTATGATATCAAAATCTATCTTTTCGCCTTATTCACAATTTTTGAGAAATTTCTTAATGCATCCCATACACTCATAATTCCCTTTCTTGTAATAGTGCTTTGATCTATCAGGTCTCAGGATGTTGTTGACATCTTGTACTCGGTGTAGGACTTTTACTGGTGTTGATTTTTTCTGTGCTCTAGAGGTGTTAAGCTCTCCTTTCCCCTCCATGAACATGAAGGAGATGGGAGCTTGGTGTTTAGTTCTCTATTTACGAGAAACTTAGAGTACATGTTATTCTGTTTCCTGATTAGCCTGAAGATACAGTTTGTGTTTTGGGCTTTTTAAAATTTATTTTCCTTGTTGATCTATATGTTTTTGTTGTTGTTATTTTGAAGATATGGGAAATGATTCTGATTTCTGTAGCTGCCATTATTCTAGGCAACCCAGGAAACCTGTGTTATAGACCTTTCTAAATGTATTTACCAATGTTAAATAAATGTGATTGATGTAAGATACTTGCATTTTTGTCTTCACTACTCTGAGATTTATTTTCCCATCTCTTACCTGAATTTCACTTATATAATCTTAAATTCTCTCTCTCTCTCTCTCTCTCTCTCTCTCTCTCTCTCTCTCTCTCCTCTCTCTCTCTCTCCCCCTTTTCTCTACTGCAAAGAATCAGTCAGTTTTCAAGAAAGATGTAAGGTACTTAAGAGTGTTCATCATCAATGTGCTTTTCCCTTCTATGGCTAGGCCATTATCTTCTAATTTTTTACATTTTGATTATAGAAGTAAAGCCAATGACCTGTGTTAAAATAATTTCATGGGTCAGCAAGTAAATGTAGAATGTATAATTTGAGGCATGTGAAGTTTCCAGAATCATAATAAGTAACAACCTACTCATAAGCTTGAACTAGAAGGTAAGATTGAAACAATCCATTTAGGATGTCTAAAAGAGAAGATTATGGTTTCTCTCTCTCTCTCTCTCTCTCTCTCTCTCTCTCCCCTCCCCACAACCTTCTTCTCCCTCAAAAAATTCATTCATCTGGGGTTATAAAATTACTTGTGACCAATTTGTCTGTGCTAAGGCTCCTGGAGCCTTTCTCAAGATTGTCTTGGGATGGAGGAGAAAATTTCCAGATACAAAAGAATCATGGAATCTATCAGAAACAGATTTAGTAGCTTTCTCTGTTTACCTGTTTTTAATTCTTTCTCTCATGTCTCTCTGAGGTTTGGTGTCCACCTATATGCTTCAAATGCATATCTCTAACCTTTCTCCATGAGATCAGCTCAAGTCTATCAAATAATTATGTTCGTGTTTTCACTGTCATCTATGGTCAGTAAGGAACAATGAATGAAGATCCTGAACAAAAAATACCTCTTCCTTCAGTTCTGTGCAAATTTATGAGCCAGCATCTCCACTACCTCATGCTTTGAAGCATTCACAACCCCTGAGATGGATCACCCATGTGGGTAGTGGTTCAAGGTGTGGATGGGCAAGAGGGGTAGCACATGTTGAACAGAAAATTCACACAAAAAGTATGAGAAAAGATAAAGGAGGAATGCACTAGATGCCTAGGAATTTTGGCTGCTGGGAATCCATTTGTGTAAGAACAAGATTTCTGGTGTTTTTTAACTGCAAATAATAATTTCCAAAATAAAAAAACTACTGCATGATTCCTCTTTTTGAGGTATCTAAAATAGTCAAACCCATAGAAACAGAGAGTTGAATATTGATCGCCAGGGGTTAGGGGAAGGGGGGAGTAGGTATAAAGAGATATAAAATTCCAGCTAAACAAGATTAATAAGTTCTAGAGATCTGCTGTCTAACTCTGTTCCTGTAGTTGACAAAACTATACTATACATAAATATGTTTTAAGAGATTAGTTCTCATATTGTGTTCTTACCACACACACATACACCAAACTACTGAAAACATGCCATTTATAGATGGAAAAATAAATCAGGAAGAATAAAAAATAAACATTCATTTAAATTAAACATTAAACATATAATTATAATAATTATGTCCATATATGTGAAGTCAACATTTAAGAAAATTTGTTCTCTGCCTAATTAACATTCTACGCAATAATCATTACGAGCCTTGGACCCATATATCAGCTTGGCTCTTTTGTAAATTTTGCTTAATTACAGTAATAGACATAATTGCTATATGCTTAACCTTTGCAATTTATAGCTTTTATTTTACTCCTACTTAAGAAATAAACTAATTATGCTACATTTTACATGCTTTTACAATGCCTCTAGTGATAAATATTTCAAACATCTATAATCACGGCATCACTACTTAATTTGTTGAGACACAAAACTACTTTTGTTTTCTTACCTAGAAGTTTAGAAAATATATGGTAAGAGGAGTATTGAGATTGTGTCTTACACCAAACGAACACCAGTTTTTTGAAAATTTTTTTTAATGTTTGTTTATTTTTGAGAGCGAGAGAGACAGAGCATGAGCAGGAGAGGGGCAGAGAGAGAGGGAGACACAGACTCTGAAGCAGGCTCCAGGCTCTGAGCTGTCAGCACACAGCCCGATGTGGGGCTCAAACTCACAGTTCATGAGATTATGACCTGAGCTGAAGTTGGATGCTTCACGGACAGAGCCACCCAGGCACCCTGAACAAACACCATTATGAAGGAAGTCATTATTTACTCAATTACTTTCAAATGACTATCTCCTTTTATTTTCCTCTTATTATTTATTTTTTGGTTATTTTTGTGGCTTTTTTTTTTCTTTAAGGGAAAGGACTTTGTTTTATATACACGTGGAAACCTGTTGATTACAAAGAGCACACCACAGCTTATTATTCTGGTTGTATAGGACAAATCAAAACTATCATTTAAAACTATAATTTTCCTAAAATGACTGATCACGAACAGGTCAAATGACCATAAGATTTCCTGGAGACCCCTTTAAGGAGTGCACGATGATCAAGTTATTTTCCTAATAATACAAAGATGATATATGTCTTTTCCAAGTGTGTACAGTAGGGTTTTCCAGAAACTATATGAAAGGTAATACCATAGATTCAATCCAATAGATTGAACGTAGAGGCAGATATGAGAATGTAGATCTCTTCCATTAAGTTAGTACAGAGATTTGATGAAGGAAACACAAGGCTGATTTTATCACATTTTGGCAAAATATAATCACATTAATAAAAATGTGCTATTTTTATTATGCTAAATGGATTTATTTTTATTATGAAATACATTAATACATACATGTTTTAATCATGTCTTAATTTTAATTTCTAATGCAATTAATAGTCCACCTACACATAAACAAAAGTCCATTCAGTCCCTCAAAAATTTTAACAGCTCAACTATGTCCTGAGACCAAACATTTTGAAAACTGTTATACTGATCTACACTACCATTTATCCCTCAAGGTTATCTTGAAACATATAATAGAATCATATCCTCTGTAAGAATTTTAAGAATATTAATACCAACAATTATCATTTTATTAATTTCAATTTATTATATTTTATTTTTAAAGATTCTCCCCTCCACTTCTACATGTGGTCATTGTGACCTGTGAGTGTTCAGTGTTTTGTTTTGTTTTGTAGTAAAGTTGCAGGATTCATGGTAAAACCAGTTGTCACCCTAAATGTGTTTTCTTTGCCCCGATCTCATCTAATTGCTCATGTTAAGTAACATTGGCACTTAATATTCTAGATTTGCTCCACAATTTATGAGCGTTACTGTCTGAAGGTATAGTAGAGGACACGTCAATCAAATGGATGGGGCATGAACTCAATAGAGAAGTGAATTCTTGGTAACTGTAGGAAAAAGGAAATAAAATAAAGATTCAGTTATCCTTTTCAACTTGGCACTCCTTCCCCTTAACATACTCCTAATTAATGATCTCTGTTATAAGAGAACAAGGTCAAGTGGAAAACTGCAAAATGTGAGCCAGAAATTTTTAGGTTGGTCTATGAGGAGACTATAAAACCAAAAAGAGAAAAAGATGAGACAGGATAAAACTTTTGAAGATTATTTGTATAAAGTCAGGGTAGATCCTTTGGAAAATCCATCAGATCAAGTTCACTGACCATATAAGAGACTATAATGGTTATCACTTAAACTGATTTAAGTCATGCCAGATGACAGTTCAATCTAGAAGTGAAGGATTTATGAAGTTCATTTGTGAGTAAGAATAAATGTCAATGTTTTTCTCAAAGGAGAATTTCAAAGTGTTAAACTGATTCTCTATAGAATTGATAAGAGAGATCTACTTACATTTGACCTCAGCTGGATATCACCATATGTTTACTGGAGCTATTAATGAGGAAAAGATTAAACATTGAGCACAGCGTTAGGTGACTACATAGCAGACTCAGCACTGACATTGGTAAAACTCATTTTCTTGTTTTAAGAAGATTACAAAAAGATGCAAACACTAAACTATTCTTCACTAAGACAGATAACAGTTCAGTGAGCTGCAATGGTTTATAATAAAGATAAGAGGAAAATAAGCTTATTTTTCAATCATTTCATGGTGATAAACTATATCTAAAATAACTAATACTGATTAACAGCAGGAACAGTGCATTATGTTCTGTACTGGAGTGGTAGAAAGAAACCTTATACAAAAATAGGCACTACCTACATGCAAGATCTTTTTTTATGAGAAGTGGGTTTTTGCAACCTCATTTTAGTGGTTTACTGAAGAAAAAGAAGACAGAGAGTGTAATTAATGCTTCACATTTTTCATTTATTCCCTTTGAACTTGAATTTCATTTGAATTTTACATACAGAAAAAATAAATTCTATGGACAAAAATGCCGATCTGTTGTTGAAGGCATAAGTGATAAGACCACTTCAATGCAATGAGTGATGAAGTATTGGCAACTCTCATCACATCCAAGGTAGTTATCCTTAGTGAACTAGCCTGTCTTTAGAGTTCCTTCCCTCCTTTCTCTTCCGTTCTTCCTTCCATCCCTCCTTCCTTCCCTCCTCCCTTCCTTCTTTCCTTCCTTCCTTTTTTTATCTCCTTTTTTAAGTTTTTTAAATTTATTTTTATTTATTTTTTATTTATTTATTTTTTTTTTACCAAATTCACTGCCTTAAGCATGTTGGAGTCAGATTCTCAGGAACAATGTTAACGATAAAGATGGAAAATATGTGTAATGTGAATTATAATATGTTCATATTTTGTCTTCTTTCAGAAATAGTTAGTAGCACCTAAAAATGAATTAAGATGAATCCTTGAATATAATTAACTTTCTTCTTAATTCATAGATGACAATACAGAAGTGTATATGATTAGCTAGATACTATAGAAGATAGAAAACTACCAAAGTCAGTATAACATGAGAGGAATAAAGAATGTGTCTTTGCATATTATTCTTATAGGTAGTACGATGTATGTTATTTCATACACTGATCAACATCTTTCCTTATACATCTACATGGCTGGCTTACATGTAGGGATGAGAAGGCAGCTACAAAAAGGAGTTGCCTGAGGAAGAGCTAAGTTGCAGTCCACTTTTGGAGTTAACACCCTTGATTCAGTGATTCCGGATATAGAACAATGCCTGAGATATCCTGCAATAAAACTTTCTCTTAAGAAAACAATCAAGGACTGCTATTTTCAATCTGCTGTCCAGTTTAAAATCTGAAAGAGAACTTAAAACCCTGGAATTAATCTGACAAGTTTGAATTGCAGAGATAAGTTTGTTGGAAACATGCTTGAAAAAACAGTTTCCTACAAAACAACAAAAGTCATGCTTTATGCAGAAACAGTAAGTACTAAAAATGCAGAGCAATGGCAGAGGGCTTTAGCAAATATGCTGGGACTCAAAAATAATATACTCTGTTATATTGTATTTTAGTTCCTAAAACAGAAGGACATGCTTTGGTATATGAAAACTCAAACAGTGTGCCACCTCACTGCTTTTCCTAAAACTGAATACATACACATTCACACACACACACACACACACACACACACACACACACACATTTATACACACATATAAATGGAATTCAGGAAATAGAATTTGAGTGAGAAATCAAATAGCTCAGTATTAGGTAATTTTCCCATAAAAGTAGTAACCATGAACATTGAGCCTGGATAACCCAAACTTTGCTTTTAAATAAATGTTATGAATATCAATATAAAAGTGTTTGAATATATAATGGAGTCCCTGGGGGGCTCAATCGGTTAAACATCTGACTCTTGATCTCTGCTCAGGTCATGATCTCACAGTTCATGAGATCAAGCCCCACATCTGCCTCTGCATTGACAGTACAGAGCCTGCTTGGGATTCGCTCTTTCCCTCTCTCTCTGCCCCCTCCACCCCTTAACAAAGCTGCATGCCCACTCTTTTTATCTCTCTCTGTCTCTCAGAATAAACAAGCAGGGGCGCCTGGGTGGCTCAGTCAGTTAAGCATCCTACTTCGGTTCAGGTCATGATATCATGGTCCGTGAGTTCGAGCCCCGCATCGGGCTCTGTATTGACAGCTCAGAGCCTGGAGCCTGCTTCGGATTCTGTGTCTCCCTCTCTATCTGACCCTCCCCCATTCATGCTCTGTCTCTCTCTGTCTCAAAAATAAATAAAACATTAAAAAAATTTAAAAAAACAAAAACAAAATAAACAAGCAAAAAAGACTTTAAAAAATGATTGAGGGGCGCCTGGGTGGCGCAGTCGGTTAAGCGTCCGACTTCAGCCAGGTCACAATCTCGCGGTCCATGAGTTCGAGCCCCGCGTCAGGCTCTGGGCTGATGGCTCAGAGCCTGGAGCCTGTTTCCGATTCTGTGTCTCCCTTTCTCTCTGCCCCTCCCCCGTTCATGCTCTGTCTCTCTCTGTCCCAAAAATAAATAAAAAACATTGAAAAAAAAATGATTGAAAATATAAAATACAAATACTTGTCAGGATATGTAAAATGGGTTTCATTATTCTCTGAGATACTGAAAATTGTCATCACTAAGTATGCTGTCCTACATGGGTTAATATTTCCCTCCACAAGCATTTATTTTTTATGTTCACAAGCACTACCTACTCTAGGACACTCACTTTAAAATAAACATCTATCGGGGTACCTGGGTGACTCAGTCAGTTAAGTGTCTGACTTTAGCTCAGGTCATGATCTCATGGTTTGTGGGTTTGAGCCCCGCATCTGGCTCTGTGCTGACAGCTCGGAGCCTGGAGCCTGCTTCAGATTCTGTGTTTCCCTCTTCCTTTGCCCCTTCCCTGCTCACTCTCTTTCTCTCTCTCTCTCTCAAAAATAAATAAATATTAAAACAAAAATTTAAAAAATAAATTAAAATAAACACGTATCTACTTGGAGTTTGGAGGGCCACTCAGTAGGTCCCAAATTTATATGAGGCTGAAATTTACGCAAAACTTTTATCAATTCTTAGGTGAGATTTAATATTTCCTGTCACTCAATGCTGAGCTGGTCCTCCTGCCAAGTTTTTAAGGTGGGATCTCAAGCAAACACTGGGCTTTTTTCCATCCCCATACACTTTACAGACTTTAAAACAGAAGTTTAGAGTCAGTAAAGAGTGCAAAGAGTCCTCAGACAGCCAGAGTTCACTTACCTCTATGGATTGCTGCTTTCATTCAGTTTTGGACATATAATGATTTTCTTTGCTTTCTTCTTAGCTAAGAGATACATTTAAAAATAGATTTTTTTTAATGTTTATTTTTGAGAAAGAGAGAAACAGAGTGCAAGTGGGGGAGGGGCAGAGAGCAAGGAAGACGCAGAATCTGAAGCAGGCTCCAGGCTCTGAGCTGTCAGCACAGAGCTGGATGCGGGGCTTGAACCCACTAACCATGAGATCATGGCCTGAGCTGAGGTCAGACACTTAACTGACAGCTACCCAGGCGCCCCAAAAGTAGATTTTTATTTTCATGTACAGAATTAAAATTGCTTTATACTATTCCTTTTGGGAAGTTAGAATTGGTGTATTTATCAAACTCCATCTTGCATTATCTTCTTGTTTGTATAGTATGATTCATCTATAAACAATGATAATTGTTATGCTGATGGCACCTGCACACTAAAGGAAATCCAGAAACCTCTGGGTTTGTGGAGAGAGGATCATCCAAAATTATTCTCCCCCTGGCAACTTAAAAAATAAAAATAAAAAACAACAACAACTGAAAAAATTAGGCAATAATTGTTAGACGCTCCAGTTAAAAGATCATGACTACTGTCTGGACTGGAGAGACTGCCTTGGGAGAATAAACTAAAAAAGAACAGGCAATGAAGCTAATTGGTAGCAAGAAAAATTAGGTATACGAGGTATAACTGAGAGTCAGCATTCACCACATTTTGAGTTGGCCAGATTTGTGCTACATATGCAGCCGCCTTCTGAACTCAACTCAATAAACAGCACTAGGCTGTTAAAATCAACAACTAATAAAAGTGAATCCTGGGCCAGGTAATATTCTAAGTGGTTCACAAGGATGAACTCATTTTATCTTCTCCGAAACCTTGAGAGATTGGTGCTACAATTATCCCCATCTAAATATGGGAAAACCAAGATGCAGAAAGGTTAAATCAAGTTCCTCGAGGCCATGCAGTTAACAAATGGTGCCACCATGAATCCAATCCGCGCAGTCTTTTTGGAAAATCTACACTCTTAACCACTGCTGTATTGACATCTGTATTACCATTCCTGTTTTTGCCTTTCAGAGATTCCCTTATGATTTCTTGTGTGGCTTTACAGTAAACACTCCTTTCCTTGTGCTAGTTTAAGTGTGCTTTTTCTCACAAACAAGTCTGCCTCAAAACATTCTTACGTGTTTCCATAACAACCGAGCTTTCTCCCAGCAAAGTGTATACTCTATGGCATTACACTGCTATTCTGCTTCTCGGCAGCCACCAGAAATCCCTGGGGCACCAAGGTCACGTTTAGGCCAGGGCTTACATCATATCTAAGTACCCAGCAAAATGTTTAGCACATAGTATGCCTTTTTAAAACAGTTGAACCGAGGGGCGCCTGGGTGGCGCAGTCGGTTAAGCGTCCGACTTCAGCCAGGTCACGATCTCGCGGTCTGTGAGTTCGAGCCCCGCGTCAGGCGTTTCCGATTCTGTGTCTCCCTCTCTCTCTGCCCCTCCCCCGTTCATGCTCTGTCTCTCTCTGTCCCAAAAATAAATAAACATTAAAACGGTTGAACCGGGCACCTGGGTAGTCTAGCCAGTTGAGCATCCGACTTCGGCTCATGTCATGATCTCACAGCTCCTGAGTTCAAGGCCTGCGTGGGGCTCTGTGCTGACAGCTTGGAACCTGGAGCCTGCTTCCGATTCTGTGTCCCCCTCTCTATATGCCCCTCCCCCACTCGCGCTCAGTCTCTTTGTCTCTCAGATATAAATAAGACATCAAAAAAATAAAAATAAGTCAATAAATAGAACAGTTGAACAAAATCAAATGAACAAATGTTATTGACATGTTACTGACACATAGAAGAGGAAGAGGAGGAAACACATATTCCCGCTTACTAAATACAGGCCAGGCTATATCCTATATATTTCACTAACAATTTGATTCAACAATTGTTTATTGAGCACCTATCATGAACCAGTCATGACATTTACTGCAGAATAAATAACACTGAGCAAGACTGAGGCCTTTCCTACCTCCACTGAACTCTGATTCTAACAATGGAGAGACAGATAATGAAACCATCACAATAAATGACACCAAGGATCTGACAAGCAAACCCTAAGGTCCTGAAGGCATAGAAAGTAACCATGATAGCCAAGGACAAAATTACCAAAGAGAACATGCAGCCTAAAACACAAATAGGTTTTATCTGTAGAAGAAGTGGGGAGAAAACCGCTCAAGGTACAAAAGAAAAAGTGCAAAAGCTTCAAGACTGGCATGTTCATGGAACCAAATAAGAATTTAATCAATATGCCCGTTTTATGGATAATCGGGGTCTTTGCAGGGTCTGGCACACTACCTGCTGATCCACTTCTCAGCCCTTGCTCTGTGCTCTGGCCTCTATAGTTGCAGAACCTAATAAAAGCAGAATCCTAGAATTGGTCTCATAGTGTTCTCCACACCACACCGTGGTATTTAGCAATGCCCCAGAACAAATCCCACTCATAGGAATACTTTCACAAAGATTCTGTGAGCATTATAATTACATTCCAAAAGGATCTCTTTCTCCATCCCTCTTTATCAGTTATTGCAGTCACATTTGACATAGAAGAGGACTGAATGATCACTATTAAGAAGGCTTACAACCTTCATTTTTTTTTTGTCCTTATATGATCTCCAATTCCCTCTTTTGAGAAAGAAAAAAATGCATCCCTGACAGCTTTCATTTGGGAGTTGGTCTGATACCAAGAGCTAGGCCATGACATTCTTTGTTTAGACAATTTTACAGACCACATTATCAGAGGAGGCAACTCCGTGACCAAGAAGCAGGAAGACCCCTCTATAACTTTCATGGAGCACTGATCAAAACAAGAAACTGTGCAAACCATAAAAACAACTAACCACCCATCTCCCCTTGCACCTTAGTGAATGCTGTTTCTCCACTAGTCATGGCTTTCCATTTCTGCCATCACTCCCCTCTCTCAGTTAAAAAAAAAATTAAGATACCCAATTATAGAATTACTCCTACTTTCTGTGAGCAATCAGTTCAGAGGAAACCTTTGCTTCTTTCAACCCTTGAAAAAAACAAAACACTAAAAAAATTTAACAAATCCCACCTCCCACTTTGTTACAGAGAAATATTTGTTGTTGTACTATAGATAAGTTCCTGGTGGTATCTAGCTAAATATTTTATTTGTTTACTCTGCATTTTATGAACTTCAGGATTCACTAGTAAACATGGAAAAATGTGACCTTTATGTGGCAGGTGGGCGCTCAAGCCAAATATAAAAAATCCTGAGTTTGGGAAATACAAATCAAAACCACACTGAGATATCACCTTATGCCAGTCAGAGTGGCCAAAATGAACAAATCAGGAGACTATAGATGCTGGAGAGGATGTGGAGAAACGGGAACCCTCTTGCACTGTTGGTGGGAATGAACTGGTGCAGCCACTCTGGAAAACAGTGTGGAGGCTCCTCAAAAAATTAAAAACAGATCTACCCTGTGACCCAGAAATAGTACTGCTAGGAATTTACCCAAGGGATACAGGAGTACTGATGCATAGGGGCCCTTGTACCCCAAAGTTTATAGCAGCACTCTCAACAATAGCCAAATTATGGAAAGAGCCCAAATGTCCATCAACTGATGAATGGATAAAGAAATTGTGGTTTATATACACAATGGAGTACTACGTGGCAATGAGAAAGAATGAAATATGGCCCTTTGTAGCAACGTGGATGGAACTGGAGAGTGTTATGCTAAGTGAAATAAGTCATACAGAGAAAGACAGATACTATATGTTTTCACTCTTACGTGGATCCTGGGAAACTTAACAGAAGACCATGGGGAAGGGGAAGGAAAAAAAAAGGGTTAGAGAGGGAGGGAATCAAAACATAAGAGACTCTTAAAAACTGAGAACAAACTGAGGGCTGATGGTGGGTGGGAGGGAGGGGAGGGTGAGTGATGGGTATTGAGGAGGGCACTGGGATGAGCACTGGGTGTTGTATGGAAACCAATTTGACAATAAATTTCATATATTGGAAAAAAATAATAAAATAAATAAATAAATAAATAAATAAATAAATAAAACTAACTAAATAAAATAATGCTGTAACAGAGAAAATAAAATAAAAAATAAAAAATCTGAAATTAAAAAAATCCTGAGTTTAATTTTTTCCCTATAACCTCATTTGTAAAACCTTATAAAAGAATCTGCAGACATGTTTCCTTAAAGGAGTTTCATTTTTTACTCAGTTATCGAAGAAGGAATAAACCTAACTGTAGGCAAAAGACAAAGGGAAAAACTTTGCTTCAGATATTAGACAGCTTTGTAATGGATAATGTAATTAAACAGGTTGGAATGTAGTAGATGTGTGGAAGCAGTTCTTGGAGTTAAGCCTGAAGAAGTAAGCAGAAATAACCTCATTAGAAACCTTGTAAACTACATTATGGTGCTTACACATTATTCTATAGACAATGCAAAACAACTGAGCGATATTAAGCTGGGGAAAGACGTGATGAGGTTTGCATTTTCGAAGCGTCTCTTTGGAGCTAGTATCCATAATGGAATATTGGAGAGATGAAGGTAATTAAGAGGCAGCTGAGGTAATATAGCTGAGAAATGCTCATACTTACGCAGAGACGGCGGGGATGCAAGGGAGAAGATTGATGGATGTTGAGATGAAGGAACGCTAGGACTGGATAAGTGTTGGCTGGGGGAGGGTGGAAGAAAAAAGGATCATGTTCAAAGTCATATATTAAAGAATAAGAAAGATAATGCTAAAATGTATTCTGAGGAGAATGGAGAGAAGCAGATTTGGAGATAAAGACTTCAGTTTTAGACATAGTAGGTGAAGTATCCAAGGCACTGTGAGAAGGATGTATCTAAGAGTAAGTTGAGTATATGTGTCAAGAGCTCAGCAGAGAAGTGTGGCATGAGAGTAAAGATTTGGGAACTAGCAGCACAAAGCAGCCCAAGGAGAGAATTTAGACACTTACCATGAGCTCTAATGCCAAAGGACATAATAAAGAAATATGTATACATAGGGGTGCTTGGGTGGCTCAGTTGGTTGAGCATCCAGCTCTTGATTTTGGCTCAGGTCATGATCCCAGGGTTGTGGGAGCACTGCATGTGGAGCCTGCTTAAGATTCTTTCCCTCTCTTTCACTCTCTCTCCCTCTGCCCCTCTCTCCCGTTTGTTCTATCTCTCTCTCTAAAAAATAAAACCAAAATAGAAAAATTAAAAAATATATGTATGCATAAAGTCGGTCCCCATATACATAGGAAGTGGAAAAAACAAAAGGGCAGGCTCTGCCAAGAGACTGTAAAAAAAATGTATAAATTGCACGCAACCTCGGAGAAGCCAAAAAGAATCAAAGGGAAGGATAGGATAGATTTTAGGGTACAGCTCTTTGGAGAATGTTCACATTTTCACAACATGTTGAGAAAAAGACAATGGGACTTGGGGTAGCATCATGAGCACGTGATGTCACAGAAAACAGTGGAGGATAATATTTCAAAGAAGAAATATCAGTAGTGTATAATGGTGGAATCCTGCTAAATAAGTTATGGTTTTAAAAGGTTAAACTGACATTGGTAAGAACAATGTGGTTTGAGCTGACCCTGAGAAGGATTTCTGAGAAGTGGTATGGTTAGAATCTGGTATTCAATGGATTGAGGGGTGGGGAAAAAAAGTAAAATTCTGCAAACCACTCAATGTTTTTGTTTTGTTTTATTTTGTTTTGTTTGTTTTTTGGAGAGAGAGAGAGTGTGAGTTGGGGAGTGGGGCAAGGAAGACAGAGAGAAACTTAACCAGGCTCCACACTCAGGACAGAGCCCCATTGAGGGGCTCAGTCCCACAATCCTGGGATCATGACCTGAGCTGAAATCAAGAATCCAATGCTCAACCGACTGAGCCACCCAGGCACCTCTCTTGATGTCATTTTGAATGATAGTATATAGTATATAATAATATAGAGAGATCGTGAATAATAATGTTTGTGATATATATTTGAATGATAATAGTATATGCAGATATAGCATATATATATATATATACACATATACACACACACACACATAATATACACTATATATGTGGATGATAGATAATAGTTCTTTCTCCACTTTTGGAACGTATTCTATTTTCTTCTGACATATGCTTATTGTTAAGAAGTCTTCTGTCAGACAGCCAATTTCCATTCATTTTTTAAGAACTTTCACTTATTTCTGAATTACTTGCAGATATTTGATAGCAATGCATTTTTATAGTTTTACAATGTACCTGGGGATGGAAATAGCTTAAAAACTCTGTACTCATGCTACATATTGTGAATATCGTATCTTTCATCAGGTTTTAACAAAAAGTTCACTCATTACTTCTTTGAAAGTTACCTACATTCCTTTTGTTTTTGTTCTTTCTACAAATTCTATCAGACATACATTGATTTTCTTATTCTCTACTGCCTGTCTCTTAAGCTCTTTTCCGTATACTCCAACGCTATTACACAGTATTGCATTTTAAGCTAATAATTGTCAGCTACACTAATTCTCGTAGTCATATCTGATCTGTTGTTTAAACCATTCACTGATATTATTGCTTCAATTACTATTTTTAATGTCAAGAAATATTAATTTCCTTTTCAAGTTGATCTTTTAAAAATACTGTCTTGTTTTCTTCTTAGGTCTCCATTTTTACTATTTTGTCTTTAGCATTTTAAATGTATTTATTTTATAGTGTTCATTTAATTATTCTGTTATCTGAAATCCATATTGGTTCATTATATGTGATGTCTATTGCTCATGGGAGATTATTTTTGGTTATTTTCTGATTCTACATCATCTTTTTGAATCTTATGTAAACTGGATTGAGGGTGTGTCTGTCCAAATCAATTTTGCATTTGCTTTTTCCAAGTGTCAAAGACTCTTTCTGCCTTAGGACTACCTTATGTGTTATTTATTCAATGCAGAGTTTCCTGAGCAAGTCAGTAATATACATTCACATCACAGATTGAGGCTATAACTGTGATTGTGAAATTTCAAGCAGCTCAAGTTAAGAAAGACATGTTCTCATTACATCTGACTCTTCCAGGGTTCTGATTTTTTTTTTTTTTGTCTAGACTACCTTTTATGGAGAATAAATTTAGCTTTATATAAAGAACTCAGTTACAATTCCCCATCAGCATCACTTTGGTTGGTTGAGATTTATCTTATTTTCTTCTGCATTTATAGATGTAATAGCTCATCCAATATATTTTTTAAATTGTTATTTATTTGGGGGAGCGCAGGAAGAGAGAGAGGGAGGGAGAGATTCCCAAGCAGGCTCCACGTTCAGCATGAAACTCAATGTGGGGCTCAGTCCCATGAGTGCAAGATCATGACCTGAGCCAAAATGAAAAGTCAGGTGCTTAACTGACTGAGCCACCCAGGTGCCCTTCATCCAATATATTTAAGCTATTTTTTTTGTTTTTTGTTTTTTTAACTTGTTTATTTATTTATTTTTTTAAATTTACATCCAAATTAGTTAGCATATAGTGCAACAATTATTTCAGGAGTAGATTCCTTAGTGCCCCTTACCTATTTAGCCCATTCCCTTTCCCACAACCCCTCAGTTTTTCCTCCATATTTATGAGTCTCTTCGGTTTTGTCCCCTCCCTGTTTGTATATTATTTTTGTTTCCTTTCCCTTATGTTCATTTGTTTTGTCTCTTAAAGTCCTCATATGAGTGAAGTCATATGATTTTTGTCTTTCTCTGACTGACTAATTTCACTTAACATAATACCATCCAGTTCCATCCACATAAGCTATTTTTGACAAGACCATTGTGGGTTGTGTTGTTCACAAAAAAAAAAAAAATGGAAGTCTAGTGATTTAATTGTTAAACTTGACTTTTCTCATCCAACACTTGTAATTTATAGCAACTATGTGAGAAAATCAGTGTAGTGTCTACCCTTGCTTATAGAGCCTTCAATGAAATTAGTTTCTTTACCCATTCATGGTTTTGTGTTCCCCTTGAAACTCTACAGGTTAAGCTCTAAGGTCCTTTGGAATGGAGGCAGACAAAAAGAGGTGGAAGGCACAACATTTTCTGATTTGAGGCCTGCCATGAAAGGGTTGACAACCATGATGCTGAACAATAGACAGAATTTCTGTCCTTGGCACTTACTGTGTTCGTACAAGTTCTTTCTCCTCTCCAGGTACTGAAGCAAACTCAGTCCACCACTGGAGTTTTCCTCCAGGCCTACAAAGGTCAGTAAGATTGGGCCAACCAGCTAGAACCACAAGCAGAATTAGAAACAATGCGGTTTTTCTCAAGATGATTCATAAACTGAATTATGGAATTTATTTTTAGGGAGAAACTATGAAACAGAGAAATTCATCCGCTATTTCTACAAAAGCGAAACATTTTAATAAAAAAATAATATGCTCATTTGATATTTTGCCTTTAGTGTACAGAGGCCACCAGAGTCAATGCCCACTACTGAAGAAAGTGCTATCCTCAAATGGAAATGAGAAAACGGTAAACTTAGACAGACATTAAAAATACATGTAAAAGTGACTATATATTACTGTGTTAGTTATACTGGAAATGAGAATAGAGGACGAGTTAAATATTATTGCAAGAAACAGAATCCCAGTGGCATGATGCCATACTATTTTGCACTACAGGAATGCTAGAGCCAAGAACTCAAAAATATTGTCCAAGAACAAGTCGGTGGAGAAATATTTTGTAGAAATGCTCCAGAATTCTCTTTCAAGCCAAGGTTGCTTGCCAGTTCTCTCCTTATTATACAGAAAGTGAGATGACAACGAAAGCAGGCTTACTGTCAGTTTTGCAGCATCCATAAACCATGTGGTACAGTTTAATTGTTCCTGTCCCCATCTTAGTCACTCAATACCGTCCATCTTTTGCCCAGCTGCTTTTCCACTGAATGCATTGGACAGGCCATTTGAGTATATTCTGTTTGGATTAAACACAGGGAGCACTGTATACTATCACTAAAATAGAAATCTAATTGTTTGAATGTTAACAAATATAAATAAAATTAAGATAAAAAGACCAACTGATAAACAGACCAACACTCTTTTGAAGTTACTGAGGGTTTTCATTGATCTCTATTAATGAACAACCAGTCTCTCTCCCTTTCTACTCCATTTAATCAGTTAGAAAATGCAGGTCTGCTTATTTTCAAAATCCTCATTTCCCAACAGTAAATTGAAAGCCCAGAAAACAATTATGGGAGAAATGGCAAAGCAAAATGCAATAGTCACTCACGCTATTTAAAGTTTTCCTGAACGTCCATTTTCAATTGCTTCTTTCTCATTTAAATGCTTTATACATGTGCACTCAAGATTCAAGCATCTAGAAGTTGAAAATTTGTTTTTAGCAATATAGAAATATCTCCTTAAAATACCATAACTAAATATCAGAGTTCTAGAGAGTACATAAATGTATTTTTTTTTCTTTTTTAGCCTTCTAACTTTACAATCTAATGTTTGGATCAAAAATAATGATAACATATGGTTTTGAATTGTAAGAACAGTAAATCAATTTTAGTCGGTAGTTGTTTTGTGTATCTAAAGAAAATTTTCAGCGACTGGTTCACCAATAGGGTGACTGAGTAGAATTTTGTAATAGAAGTATTTGAAAAAAATTAAACCATCCCTATTTAAGCATATTGAAGCTTTATTTTGTGAAAGATTTGTTTTGATTGTTTTAAATCGGGACACAGTTGAGAAAGACCATAATAATGCCTTTCAGATAAGTGACGATGCATTCTCGTCTTACCATTTCTGTTTTAGTATCAGTGAAGATACAGGCTCAGCAGCAGAAAAGCAATTGTCTCTTTAAGAGCTAAATCTTGTTTGTGCACAGCATTAGCAATAGCCCCAAGGCAACAATGAAGATGTTTTCGAAGTATTGCTTGGGAATTTGTCAGTGATTATCATTGACATTAATGGGAGTTCTATAGGCAGTTTTACTGCCATCACTTTGAAATGTGTAAGTGAGGGTTTCAGCAAGAGTGCTTTTTGCAAAGCTTTCTTCTACAGATTCATGAAGACATACTTTATACTGTGTATGTGTCTAAAGATGTTGAAACAATTGTGTGATTTGATGAATACAGTCAATCATAAATTTAAGTAACCACATTAATCAAACTAGTTATTTCAGTTTTTAAGAGTAGGTATTTTATGCTCCTTCATTTTCAGCTATTTTGAAGAATAGTACATTTGAAGTCCATACGAACAAATATATTTCTGAAGGAACTGATTACTTGCACCATATAACTGGACTAAACACACCAAAATGCAATATCAAAATGTCTGTTGTCTATTTATAGTACTGAGTCTTGATATTCGTCATCCATTGACGAGAGTAGACCCTCAGAATATAATGGTTGGCACAAAGTCATGGAATTTACTATTTCGTGTGGGAAATCAAAGAGCTCTATCCGGGGTTAGGAGGTTATAGAGAAGGTGCTGCAAAGCAGAACACCGCTTTCTGGCCTTGCCGAAAACAGTGGGCCGTGCTTTGCTTCTCTAGTTAATGTATATCTAGGGGTTAGGTCCGCTTATGCTCATAAAGTCCTTAGACCTTAAGGACTACCTTAACTTTTTTTTTATCCTACCTTAACTTGTTTTCCTGCACGTTTTCAATGCATTCTTACTGGCATGCAACCCACTGACCTAATGCACATTGTTTCGCTGCATGTGTGCTCAGTATGTATGGGAGCTTGAGAGCAGCTAAGGGAGACTTCTTTAGTCTCCCTCTCACCTCTCTTGACTTGCATGGAGTCTTGAGTAATCCTTTCTGCTGTCCTTGGCTTTGCTGGACAAAGCCAAAAGCCGAACCCACTATTACTGTTAGTTATAGCAATCAAATACGACACCAACACTGATAAAATCATAATATGAAAAACTCTATAAAGACATGCAGGTACAGTAAAAGGAGTAATAGAAACATCCAAGAAAGCTCTGGAAAAAACGGTGTTTGAGCTGGATTTTAAAAGATGAGTCGGTGTTCCTATGGTAATAATGAGATAAGAAAAACATTTTAAAAGAGGGAATACAATGTGGGGGGGGGGATGTCTCGTGATAGTAGGAGTTACAGAAAATACTTGGGATTAAAGGAAAGTCATTGTGGCTGGAGTGTGCAAAGGTGGGTAGCAAAGCACACAGAGAGGCTGCAAAGGTAACAGAGACCAGGCTGCAGAGATGTTAAGTTAATGCTAAAAAGTTTAATTATTATTGCTGTAATCGCTATCATGTGCTTCATAACAAAACTCAGCGGCTTAAGAAAGAGACTCTGTTAATGAGGCATTTGGGAGCCTCTGGGTCAGGGTCTCTTCTATAGTTGCAGACAGGATGTCATCAAGAGCTGTGGTCAGAGAAAGGTTTCTTGAGGACTGGAGGAGCTCCTGTCGATGTGATCTGCTATTGGCAGGAGATCTTACTTCCTTGCCATGTGAACTTCCCCAGAAGCTGCTTGTGTATCCTCATGATATGGCAGCTCACTTACCCCAAGCAAGTGATCCAAGAAAGACTAAATGGGAAGCAGCAGTGACTCTTGTGATCTAGTCTTCAAATTTGCACATTATCATTTGCATTTTATTTTATTCTTAGAAGTGATTCACTAAGATTAGCCCCCATTTATGAGAAGAAGAATTAGGCTCTACCCCTTGATAAGGAAGCATAGCAGACAGATTGTGGGCACGTTTTAAAACACCACCACACATATATCAACCTGTTTAAGAAGAAGAATGGTATGCTCAGGTTTGCATTTATAAAGGGTTAATCTTGCAGTTCTATGGACAACACATTTGAGTCAGAGACGATGACGTATAACAAAAAGTAAACTGTTGCAATAGCCCAAGTTCATTGAAAATAGTTTGGATTAAAGTGGAGTTAGAGAATATGAAGATAATATTTTGGAGATGAATTGATAAGATATTATATTGGAATGTTTATGTGGGAAGACAAAAGGAGTTGTCATGAATGACTCCAAGGTTTATAGACTGTTTAAGTTCATAGTTGGTGATGCTGTTACCTGTAATGGAAAGCCCCAGAAAATAACCAGCTTAAGGTCTACATAGAGGAAACTATAGGGTGGGAAGATCAAGAACTCAGATGCCTGTGATGTGTTTGAGATGCAACCAAAAATTAATTGTATGAGTCAGAACTCAAAGACCATATCGGCAATATACAAATATTTAAAAGTTTAGAAATAGAAACCTGTGAGTCTGTACAGGTGACAAAGCTACAATTTGCACGAAGTCAATGAAGTAAGACAGAGAGATTTAAAAGGAAAGTGACTAGAACTGAGCATAAACAGTATGCAGATTAATTTTGAAAAGCCATACCAAGACTCAGAGATTATCCACTAATTTACTCCTTTCTTTATTAAACGAATACTGAGCAATTACTATATGCTAAGCACTATACCAGAGCAATGGTCGATGTCAATGTTTGCCAGCAAAGAACAATGTAGAGATGTCTTGTCCCTCATCTTCATACCTCTTAATTCAATGGAACATATGTAGATAACAAAACTCACAAATACATAGGTAATGTAAAAAGTTTTAAAACTGAGGTTAGAAGAGGTTGTCATCAGAGAAATAGATGAGATCATTAATTTCTTTTTTCTTTTTAAAAAAAAATGTTTATTTTTGAGAGAGAGACAGAGAGAGCATGAGTGGGGGAGGGGAAGAGAGAGGAAGACAGAGGATCCAAAGTGGTGTCTGCGCTGACAGCAAAGAGCCCCATGAGGGGCTCCGACTCAAGAACCATGAGATCACGACCTGAGCCGAAGTCAGATGCTTAACCAACTGAGCCACTCAGGTGCCCCAAGATGAGATACTTAATTTTACCTTTGGTGTCAGGAAAAAAATTCTAGAGGATGCAAAGAGAAATTGGAGTGAGCATCAGAGATTGAAGTGCTGAGACAGAAATCATGTTAGGTATTGCAGTGGGGATCTGTTATTTCCTACAAGCAGCTCTCTTTATTCTTCTGGAAATCAGGAAATGATCCTTCCTGTTAGGGTTCTAACGAAGGTTGACAGTCATTGTTTTCTGCCTGTGTAAATCACAAGAACAGGCATCTGAGCTGAGGCTATCATATTAGAATAGTTTACCAGTGTGTTCACTCTAGAACTAAGACTGGAAAGGAAGGGTCTTGCTGGTGGTATAGCAAGGGAACAATTGGAGCCCATCTCTCTTGTTGTGTGAGAAAATAAAATCTTTATATAAAGGGGGAAAGAAGACATCACAAGAAGAAGGGATGGCGAGGAAGTACCTGGGTGAGAAAGGAGGGGTGGGGATGAATGCAAGTTTATCAACCACATCATTTAGAGATTGAGGAATTACTGCAGTTTTGATGAGGGATTACTAGTACTAAAGAAAGAGAGGCTGACATTATTGACTATTATGAATGCTAATTACTTTTCAAGTAATAAAAAGATTGAAATTATGTACATATAATCTGTATCTATACATCTGTATATATGTAACTACATAGATATATATGTATATTAGCAAAGAGATATTAGCAATGACATAGGAAAGTACGTGTACAGTGAGTGTATGTACAGAGAGCACCTTCAATAATCGGCTGCAAATTCAAGGGGAGAAGCAAGCCAGGAGTTGGAGGGACCAAAAAGCCCAGGGTGGGTGTTGTTTGATTCAGAAGAAAGTTGGGTATGTGTAAGCACCGATTATTTTAACTCTGTACATGAAGCAGATTCATGAGATTTCAGGGATAAAAGGTGAGGGAAGTATGTGTGTTTAAAGGAAAGAGGGAAACTGACTTCCACTGCTGTTAATTACAAAGAAGAATAAATCTTTGAGCAAGGGGAAAGGATTGCCAAAGGAAAGTTTGCAATACACATAAGAAATCCGCAAACTGTATCCGGCATCTTCTTTGCGTAAAACATATCTTTAATGGCAGCTTGCGTACAATGAGATGGTACTGCCCGGTGTTCTGCCTCTGATTTCTGTCTGATCTCCTTTCATGCTTTGCTTATTAGCTGTCTCTGTCTTCTACTAATGCTACGATATGAAACTTTGAAATTCCAACTTCATATACAGATGTGTCTTTAACATTAGCTTGTTCTTTGTGCTGTTTATCTTCCTGTAGAAGATACAGTTATCATTTTGTACCATCTGGCCAGAGACACTCTTTGTGAGAACTTTTATGGATATATAATATGCATACACATACATACACACATATAATTTTACATTTGTGAAACATAACTACAAATTTCTTACTTAAAAATAAAAAAAATCTAGCTGCTTACTTACATAAGTGAAATGTTTCACTTTTCACACCCTCTTAGAAGTGGCACCTTTTTTCATATAATTTCTTGAAATGGGAAAATTTGGGTTGCATTCTGTTTTCCTTGCTGTAAGTTAATAACATTTGATAAGTGCTTCAGATAAATTTGTCTATGAAATTTTGTTTTTAGCCAATTTCATGATTGAAAAGTCAGAGAGATGCTATCTGACATTATCTATGAAGCGAGGGCGGGAGGTCATTTACTGTGGAGTAAAGAGTTGGTGACTTTTAAAAGTGACAGATATTTGAAAAAAAAAAAACCCTGGAAAAGCGAATTGACCAGGGAAGTTGAGAGAGATGGCAGCGTAGAATAGAGCTCTACCTGATACTAAAGGTCATAAATGTATTGGAGTAATATTCTTGTGCTTTTCTGCTACCCAAGGTCTTTAGACGCTGCAATTCTGCAAGTCTTACTCTATGGGAAGCTTTAAAAGTCCATAGACATGGTGAGCTGTTCTTTGTCTAACTAAAATGGCCCTACTGGGATAGTACCGCATTTTCATTTGTTCTTTCTTGGATAGAGGATAATATAAGTCCACTTGCCTCTCCATGATAGATTTAAAAAAATTGTTTTTTAATTTTTTTTTTAATTTACTTGAGAGAGAGCAAGCCCGAGTTGGGGTGGGGGGGCAGAGAGAAAGTGGGGCAGAGGATCTGATGTGGGCTCTGCACTGACAGCAGAGGACCCGACACAGAACTCGAATCCACGAACCGTGAGCTTATGACCTCAGCTGAAGTCAGACACTTAACCGACTGAGCCACCAGGCACCTTCTCAACGATGGATTTTTACTCTTACCTAAAGAATAGAATTGTTAGACTCAGATTTTTCTCCTGTAGATAAAATGGTTTGATTTTTAACTCTTTTTTTTTTTCTTTGCACTTGCCTTTAATCTCAGTCTCAAAGTATTGCTAGGTAACTTTAAAGGCAAAACTAAATTAACTGGTTTTCCATAAACAGCGGCTGCTACTGCTTCTTCTTCTTCTTCTTCTTCTTCTTCATAACTGTGTCATTTTCTTTTCCATTCTACTGTTTACAAACGTAAGTTTTGCAAGCTTTCACGTAAACAGACCAGAGAAACAGTGTCAAACCATATCAGAATGAATTTTTTGAAGATATGACAGACCTATTAGGGAATACTATAAAATAATTAAAATATTTCAAGATGGAGAAAAGTTTAAGAAGAAGATATGTGTGAATTATGAAGAGAAACAAACTTTAAAGTAGAATTTTTTTTCTGAACTCAGCTTATATATGCATATATACATATATATGCATACATATACATACATATACACACACACACACATATCAGACAACATCAACAGCAAAGACATGGACTAATATACGACTCTATTTTCATCTTATTAAGCATAAATATTACAACCACTCTTACTATCATTAGCTTCTTGATGTGGAAACTGAAGTTCACCAAGTGAGTCTCCCAATGCGAGACCACCACGAAGAACCAAACAGACTTGTTTACAGGCCATGGGAGACCCCCACTTACCAAATCTGTGACTTCTAGGAGCTGCTCCATTTTCCTCGCCCTCAGTATCTTCACCTACAAATGAGAGTAATTTGTTCAATGCATAAATTTGCATCGTTTTAATCCACCAAACTTTTGACAACTTGTCAGGAAAGCATTAGCAAATTAGCACACCTGTCCCTAGTTGTCTGGCAAATAGAACTACAGATTTCTCATCTAACTTGAGTCCTTGTTGAGATGTCCAGGGTCAACCCCACACTAACATACTGCTCTCTTCTTTCAAGAGTCAGTCTTTACAGGTTCAGTCTTTCTTTGTTCAGTCTACTTCTGTTCGCTCTTCAGTGCCTTCAGCTAATTGATTTTACATTTCATCTAGAATTTACTGTTGTCTGTCAGAAGGTGGATCAAGTAGAAGCTCTTAGCCATTTCAGTAGAAAAACCATCCATGCCTTTAAATTTAAAATGTGCTTATTTATGTTGAGTCCAAATCCTCATAATAATCAAGCATTGGTCTTAATTTTGTTCTTTGATACTTTTCACACTGTAGCTGTTATTTTTAACATGGAAGGCTTAAAATCTGAATGAAACCATGATTTCCTCACTCAGGTTCTTTTTCAAGCTGAATTGTAGATTTCCCCACACATTGTTGTTCTATGGTGCGATTTTCAGATTTTCTGACACTTGGAAAACTTCCTTTTAAACACTTAAGTGGAAGAACATTCATTAAAAAATGTTCGAAAATGTCATACCCAGAACATCATATATTTCACACGAGATCAGATCACTTCAGAGCACAGTGTGGGTTAGCTATCCCTATGGCTTTGTCACACTAAAAACTGCTATACCTGATTAGACCTCAATCTAGATCTTCTGAAGTGTACTTGTTATTTAAACTAAGTCCAATGCTCTATCATTATGTTAATCCATCATTTCAGAAGGCTGAAGTCTTGTTCCAAAATTTTGCTTCCGTTTTTTTTCAGGGTCTCTTTATGTCACTTTCAGAGTTAGTACTTACACCCTGTGTGACTTAATTGAGCTGTCGATTACAAACACAAAGTGATCTAAAGCTGACGATAGAAGAATCTGCAGTCTGCTTCTGGAAACCTCTGCCAAATTTGACTGTAAACGTTATTTAGTTTCCTTGGAGAGAGTTGCTCGATAAGCTACTGATCCCTTATAGGAATTTTTTCCCTGTGTTTTGCGATAAGAAAAGATACGGTTAAATTTTATCAAAAGCATTGCTGGAATCAGAATGTGTGTAGGCATGAAAACCTGGCCAGCTCTCATGATTGGAGATTACATCTCCTGTTTCATTTACACTAAGTAACAATCAAAGCAAAGGATACGTGGAAGACCATAGGTAGAGATAAAACAAGTGGTTGAGTCTCCCAGGTACTTTCCTGGTAAAGAACAGTCTAAACTTTGATGGTCTCATCCAGTTCCAGATACGCAACGTTTTTGCTGCATGAATGTTTCATAATAACTTTACTTCCTTGGTTTTTGTACTGCTGGGTTAATAGCACTCATGTGAGATCTCAGTGCCAGGGCCTACCATATCCTGAGCTATGCTCTTCAAGACTATTAATAACCAAAGCTGGAACAGAGTCATAAAATCGCACTACTCTGCCTTAGTTATCTTTGTATCTTCTTCCTAAATCCCAGTGCCTGCTACAATCACTAAGTAAACCTTTGCTATGTGAGTGAATAAATTAGTAAATTAATGGACATTCAGATGGATGTTCGGTTCAGACTTTTTTTTTTTTACTTAATCCATCATGGAAAAGCTTTTTCTTTATATTTGTTCACAAGTTTAACTATAATGATTTATTTTAAAAATTTATCAGAGAAAAATATAATTCTCTGATTCAGCTTTCTCCTATATTAAAATTAAAAATTTCCTCCTATTATATCAGATTTGATCGTATTGTTCTCAAAACTGGGACAGCAGGACCCCTCTTACCTGTTAAATTCTTCTAGTTCTATATTTAGAGCAATACCAATCAGATATTACTAATTAACTCTAGAAATACTGATTCATTCTACCTTTGCTGACTGAATCATGTTATTTAGATGTAAATCTTTATGAAAACAGCTTACATATGCACGTTCATTTTCTATTGCTTATAATTGACATTAACATATTAGTTTCACTGTGCATTTATTTTGCATGGATGATATTTACAAATTTATTTACACTTTAATAAATTTATAACGTCTTGTGATAGGAATAATAATAAAATCATAACAAAAATTGTTACTCTAAATTGAGGATCCATAGTGTTCCAGAACCTGAGTAAGATCACATTCACACATTATTTTGCTTGCTTTGTACAATTCTGTAAAATGTGTGGCATTATTCCTATTTTTAAACTTATGTTGCCTAGTTTTTCAGTAAAAATCTATAAAGACATATAAAATAAAAGTGAATGAATGCCAAATCAAATTTTATTTCAATCAAAGTTGAATCTACTTTTCTGGTAGAAATAAATTAATCACAGCAATGAAAAACATTTCTAAAACTGAAAATTTGCTGTCGCAATGATTTCACTCAACTCTATGGATCAAATTCTGCAAGTTCTTAAAAATACCATACCCCAAAATGCATTTATTTTATCTATCTATCTATTTATTTATTATTTTAGTAATTGCCATTTGACTGTATTTTTCTAAAAGCCAAGTATTTATGTGAGTTTTCTTTGTGGGTCCTGTGCATCCGTGCTCTAACAAAGAGAAACCCAGGTGTCACAGGCTTTCTCTTTATTGCTTCTCAGAATTTGATCATCCTCCGTCCAACATAAGAAGATCAGGGTCTTGAATAGACCATCTCACTCGGGATAAGGCATCAAAGAGAGTGGGGAAAAAAACCTATTTGCTTTTTTAAGAAAAACTGTTATCTAAGTCCTAATCTGGTTCTTACTGAAGCTGAAAGAAGGAGTTTCAAGCAGCAGCCTGGCAGGTATTTGATAGACTCTATATTATCGGACTGACAATTTTTTTCCTCTGTCACACCCGTATTTGTAAACCCTACTGCACGGTGACTAATGATGCCAAAGATGAACAATGAGCAGAGAATAGAAAAAAAAGATGAAAAGACGCTGTGTTGGAAAAGGAAAGAGAACAGCCCTTCATCATTCTATCAGAGCTTCCGCTTTGTGCTCTGTAGGTCACTGTCAATCAACACAGAAGTAGGGCAAGGGGGACAAAAAAAATTCATTAAAATAAAGTGTTCAGAATGTTACAGGGATTCATAATCATCAGGAGGCGAAGAGTTTTCCTGTCAGAGCTACTAAACTGCTTATCTTTCTGGATGATAGAAGATTATGCTAGATAATATGTATGTATACCAATAAACTCATTTGTGCTTATAAGGTGTATTAATATTCTAGCAGTAATAAACAAATAAATTTGCTTCTGATGAAACAACTCATTTGGCAGCTTATCTCAAGAAAACTAAGGTTTTATACTTTAATTCCCTTTTATCATATTTCCTGAACCTAGTGAATGGAAACTCTCTGTGGTTTAGTTTCTTGGAGAATAATTTAAAAAAAGAAAAGAAAGGAAAAAAAGACTTCAAAATTTTCTGTTATATTAACATAGAAATGCAAGATTGACGTGCATAGAAGTGCAAGTTTGGGTTATGTCAAAATGGTTCTCAAAAAGAAAGACTCAACTAATCCCAAATAATTTAGGGAAATATATTTAAAATTAAAAAGTTTTAATTTATTGTGATATTATTTTTATTCTGAGAACACAGATGAATCATCCTGAAGTTCAGAATGATCATATAGGTAGTAATGGTGAAAAGTTGAATTATAGGTTGCTTTTAAATGATCTGACATCTGCTTTCTGCTCTATAAGTTTCTGCAAACATTATTCCACACAGCAACAGCCACAAAAGGGTTTGGGGCTGGTGTGGGTCTTAAAGTTAACACGTGGACAAAACTGAGAGAGAGCTCACGCACATGCACAGGTGAGAGGCAGAGAGGGGGCAAGAGAATCCCAAGCAGGCTCTGTGCTGCCAACACAGAGACTGACCTGGGGCTCAGTCCCACAAGCCATGAGACCATGACCTGAACCAAAATCAAGAGTCAGATGCTTAACTGCCTGAGCCACCCAGGTGCCCCAAAAGTTATCAACCTTTTAATGAAAACACTGACCAATCTTGAAGCTATATTACTAAATAATAGATTAAGAATTCCCACTGGATTCTCAGTTCCACGAAGGCATGCACTGTTTTCACATTGTTTATTCCAATTTTGGTATGCTAAATGTGAGAAAAGAAAAAGGGCTGATCCCTCAGATAATTCACTCAATGCTGAGCAAAAATTAATCATATCTCCATTAATAATGGATAAAATTGTCAATTCAGCTACAAAGATTCTAGCACATCATGTGTTCAATAAATGTGGACACCTCTCTTTTCTTTCTTCCTACTTTGAACTGTGAATATTATAAGACCTCAATCTCATATGATTGCTGACATCTGCTAATCGATATATTTCTCGTGATTGGTTAGATCTTCTTCCTACAACGAGAAATAATATCTTTGACTTTCTTCAGTGATGTTTTTCATGGTGTTGGGGGGGGGATATGTAAGATATATTTTTACTGTGAAAATATATTTAAATAGGTGTTTTAATGAAAAAAAATATCTTCCATTCATAGGTGTTCCAGCAAAGCTCATTTAAATGTTAAATAATGTTTTTTTTTTAAATTTTTTTTTTCAACGTTTATTTATTTTTGGGACAGAGAGAGACAGAGCATGAACGGGGGAGGGGCAGAGAGAGAGGGAGACACAGAATCGGAAACAGGCTCCAGGCTCTGAGCCATCAGCCCAGAGCCTGACGCGGGGCTCGAACTCACGGACCGCGAGTTCGTGACCTGGCTGAAGTCGGACGCTTAACCGACTGCGCCACCCAGGCGTCCCGAAATAATGTTTTTAGTTAAAACCTTTTTTTTCTGTTTGCTATTTTTTATAATATATGAAGAAGACACGTGACTTGCCATGCCTAGCTCCAACTGTCCCGGAAATATCAGCATTCCCCTCAATTGCACAGAACGTTAAAACAATATAATCATAGTCTAAACTCTCCTGTATCTCTGTGTTATTTTGTAAGGACTGCCCATTGTGAGCAGGGAGAACATGAAAAAAAAGATAAACTGGGTTTCTGAGAAGTCTCTGAAGACCAAACTCACTTAATCCTGTTGGAAATGCCCTCCAGCTTGTTTCCCATGGCTCCTGTTCTCACACATGCTTCTCCTAAAGCCAAAACTAACACATAATGTATACTCTTCTAACTAATTGAGGGTTATTGGTTAAATCTAAAAGAGTGTTTAGTTGTTGTTTTTCCCTTCAGGAAATAAGCCACAGTCATATTATAAATGCTAAAACATGACAATAAACTTCATGGTGTATCTTGGTCAGGTATAAGAAGACTGTGATTGCGTTAACAAGACATCTCTGGAATATTTTATTTCTGAGTTAGACTTCAGTTTAACTACATAGCTTTTGATTGAGAACAAAGAATAGAAATAATGTTAGTTTCAATAGTGGAATGCAAGTAAAATGTAAATACTCTAGGGTATATCTAGATACCTATCATTCTTTCTACAAAAACATTCATCTCTGACAAAGAACTCTGTTTGTGGAAGCTCACTTTGTTAAAGGTTAGCTCTGGGGGGGAAATGGAGATTCAAAAGAAATGCAGGAAAAATGTGGGAGGGGAAAGATCACATTTATATCATTCTCTTGGATATCAGACAAAGAAGGAAGGAAAAGAAGTCTAACTTTAGTGTAGCTAGGTTACAGGAATGATGGAAATTAAATCTAATAATTACAGAAATGTCATCTTTTTTTTTAACATTTATTTATTTTTGAGACAGAGAGAGACAGAGCATGAAGGGGGTAGGGTCAGATAGAGGGAGACACAGAATCTGAAACAGGCTCCAGGCTCTGAGCTGTCAGCAGAGAGCCCGATGCAGGGCTCGAACTCACGGACCGCGAGATCATGACCTGAGCCGAAGTCGGCCACTTAACGGACTGAGCCACCCAGGCGCCCCACGAAATGTCATCTTTAAATCATAGAACATTTATGATCATAATGCTATTTACAAAAGGGACACACAGTAAATAGTAGGAACTAATATTTAGTGAGCACTTACTATGTGGAGAGCCCTCTGCTAAGCAATTTGGCTCTTGCTAGGGCTTGAGAAAAATAGCACTTCTGCTCTTTTTATCCTCAGGTCTCCAGGCGCCCATGATTCATCATTGCCATTAGTTCATTGAAAAGCCAATATTTCCCCCCCATTTTCTGTAGTGCTGCTTCCTCACCGTATAGAACAGTGTGTCTGGCTCAGAGTAGGTGCTTAACAAATACTGGAAATCCCAGATAAACTAGTATCATGCTCTCAAAGAAAGAAATTCCAGAAGGACAAAGATATAAATGTAATTCTGAGAATTATATGTCTTATAATAACATCTCTACTTTGCAGCTAATAGCGGGTACCATTTTATAAGACACTTACTATAACTGGGACATGAACATTATGAAACCAATCTTTTCATCTTTACTTCTTATTTCACAAACTAATCTTAGAAAGCTCGTGTTGCTCAAGATCACACAAATAATAATTCTTAAAATAAAAAATTTGAACCAAGAAAATTTGGTTTTCAAAAGCCACCTAAGCCATAGTGAATTATGAAACCATACTGCTTTCCACACTACATTGATCGTGAGGTTAAGAACTAAAAGTAAATAAGCAGATTTATAAACGTTTTATTGTAAATTAGTTTTGAAGATTTTTATTTTGTGAGATATCCTTCTAAAATCACCTTGGTCATAATTATTTGATGCTTAAGCAAGGACTTGGGAAATCATATAGATAAAAAGTATCTAAAACAACAAGGTATTTTACAATTTTCAAAAGGCATTACATTTTAACAACACTTTGGATGAAGAGTTTTTAATTTTTATAAAGCTATTTCAAACTCAAGCTTCTGTGCATAAGACAATGTCACCAAATCAAATTAAAATATGAAAGAAAAATCTATACTTACTGGTTATACAAAAATTTTTATCTATGTAGTTCATCATTTCTCAAACTGGATATCATTACCTATGAACAATGACAGTGGCAGAGACCTGGGATATACACTTGACACTAGACCAACACAAGAGTTAGTGAGGCTGAGCCCTGTGCACTCAAAAATCAGCATGTAACTTTGGACTCTCCGGAATCTTAACGACTAATAGCCTACTGTTGACTGGAGACTTACCCTAATATAAATTTTCAATGAACACGTATTTTGTTTGTTACATGTATTATATGCTGTATTCTTATAATAAGGTAAGCTAGAGGAAAGAAAATGGTGTTAAGAAATTCATAAGAGGGGAGCCTGGGCGGCTCAGTGGGTTGACCATGTGACTCTTGATTTCAGCTCAGGTCATGTTCACACAGTCATGCGATCAAGCCCCGCATTGTGCTCTGTGCTCAACGAGGAGCCTGTTTAAGATTTTCTCTCTCCTTGTCTCTCTGCTCCTCCCTTGCTGTCTCTCTCTCTCTCAAGTCAAAAATAAGGCATAAGAGAGAGAAAATACATTTGAGGTACTTTACTGTAAAAAATCTGTGTATACGTTGACCAGCATAGTTCCAGACCGTGTGGTTCAAGGGTCACCTGTGTAAGAATGAAGTATGTCAAGTTCATCTACTTTTTATGTTCTACTACCAAGCTATTCTCCTTGTAATAATATTTAGAGCGAAGAAACTTAAGTGAACATAGTAAAATACAATTAATTTGGAGAGAGAGGGCTGCTATCAATATTTACAGATTCAACAGTTACTCCTATTAATGCATAACAATGTAAATCAGTTCATAACTTTGCCCTTATTCATATAAAAATTGTCAAAAATACTGACTTCAAAGCTTCTTGGTAGGAGGTTTCAACAACCTGACGGCAGGTAACTCTGGCCTGGTTCAAGATAAAATTCAATGTTTGACAAAGGAGGTTGAAGTTGGAGCCAGAGGCCAATATTAAAAGACTTCATAGAAACAATAACTCAGGTAATACAAAGTAGATCTCCAGATGGAGGTTTCTCTGAGGTTTTAATTATTTTGTTTTGTTTCAAATAAGTGCAATTAGCCAGGCCTATTAGGTAATAATATTTCTATTTATAAATACCTTCTGTTTAAATAGTAAAAATTATAATCTTTTGAAAACAATTTTTTTTAAAAGTTTGATAGTACTGCATACATAGTTTGTCTACCTGTGTTATTGATAGACTGCAATGCAAAAGAAAATTTGAAAATAAGAACAATAAAACAACAGCGGTTCATTTGCATAGAATCTCTGAATTGCTCAAGTCGATTTTATTTTGCCTTATGGCAAATGTTTTTCATCAGTCTCAGATGTAGAATGCATTTCTATTGGCTACAATAGCTCTCTAACAGCTGAAGATACAGCATGAGTCCAAAGACTAATAGCAACCTTAAAATAAATCACTTTTATTCTACGCAATAAGGCAAAGCCATTTCACTAATGGATCACAAAGAGGATAAGAACATGACACAAATGTTAGTCTAAATTGAATATAGTGAACACCATTAGTTCTTTAGACTTCACTGCTAATATGTGTATAAACTGTTCAACAGATTGGGGTATCAGATCTTTTTTTATGTTAAAAATGGAGGTTTTTAAGTGGCTTAATTCAACTTGTGGAACACATAATATTTGTGTCCAAAAAGCCATCATTCATTTTAAAAATCTCCTTGTTTTTAGTACTTTCATTGTCTTCTCCACTTTCTAAGTCTATTTATGAATAGATTATTTTATTTAGAAGTCATTATTGATTACAAAGTAAAAGCCTGGAAGATAACACACATATACCCAAAAACCAATTCCAGAAGCCCAGACAATGCCTTGAGTAGAATTGACATTTCTTGAAATTGCTTATGTATGCAGACATAAAAGTTCACTAAGTAGATGTAATTACAGCTTTTACACCAGTCTAATTAAACGGCACATCCATCATATATATTGTCTACTTTGCTGAGAATTATATAAATCAGTTTGAAACAGAGCAGGCCGTGAGTTGCTTCTGTGTCCTCACCTGCTGATAACTGTAAACAAGCAATAGCCAAGAAGAGAAAAGTCTTTCATATCAGAAAGTGATAAATTATACGATTTCCTATTCTCAGTACTTCTTGGGTCAGACCAAAAAGTCTATTTTGTGCATTGTAATTATCGTACATTATTTATTTGGAACTGAAATTTATCATGTGTTGTGAATCAACAGCATTATTTTACTATTAAGTCAAAGGGGGAAGATTATTTTCTTTATGATGATAAAGCAGTAAGTATGTTCAATGGATGTGCAGGACTCATTCAAATTATAACTTCCGTTGAATGCATTGTGGGTCAATTTTCCTACGTTTAAATAAAAGGAAGGGAAACAGTTTATAATTACATTTTAATCAATATGTTCTCTGCTTTTTGGTTTACTTAAACTGGCAATTTGAAAGGAAATGTTTCCTCTCATTATGAGGAAATAGTATAGTAAGTGATTTCAGATGATTATTCAACAGACTATAAATTACCATAGGACCTCACCATGTACTTGAAGCACACAGGTCCAAGGTGTTTAGTTGTCTAGAATCTAAGAAGAGAAAGTTAAGGGTTAATTTTAAAGGTTAAGAGTAAAGGAGGAGAGGAATTTTAATCTCCAATACCATCTTAGGGAGGTATTAAAAATATGGAAGATCAAACTTTTCTCATTTGGGGAAACTGAAACCCAATTCATTCTTTCTTTCCTTATGAACAAAACCAATGAACCAGCAAAAAAAGCAAAGTCAGTTTTCAAATCAGTCATCAATACAGTGAGACGCATGAATGGGGAATGCAAACATTGGAAGTCCATTTCTTACACCATAGAAAACCATTTTTTTTTTAATTTTTTTTTTTATTTTGAGAGAGAGAGAGAGAGAGATGGAGTGAGAATACCAAGCAGGCTCCCCACTGTCAGTGCAGAGTCAACGCAGGGCTCAAACTCACAAACTGTGAGACCATGAACTGAGCCAAAATCAAGAGTCAATCACTCAACCGACTGAGCCACCCAGGTGCCCCCATAGAAAACCATTTCTTGGCAACCTCAGAGGGAGGGAAAGTATGCTTTCCTGCCCACTGATTTTTCACTGAATTTATCCACTGCATTAAAGTTCCAGAAATATTACTCTGCAAATATGCCTTTACAAATTACTTAAGATGACCAGAAAAGACAAATCGGCTCAGGTGCAAAAGAGGCAATGCCAGTTGTGACAACTGAGATCATCAAAATTGATAAATTTTTAGGTACCCTGACTAAAAAAATAATAAATAACAAATAATAAATAACAAATAATAAATAATAAATTGTAATTGTAAGAAAACAATTACAGAAATCAAGAATGAAGAATGAAAGAGGACATTACAGGAACTGCATACATTTTGAAAAGTCATAAGCAAATATTGTTTTTTAAATGTTGCTAAGAATTGACAAAATTAGGTGAAATGGAAAAATTCCTAGAAACAAATGAAAACTAAAATTGTTGAAAATGGAAACTAAAAATCTGAATAGACCTACACCTGGTAAATAAATGTAATTGAACTGCAACTCCCAAACATTTCTGGTGAAAATTCAAACAGTATGGCCACTTTGCAGAACAGCTTAGCAGTTTCTTAAAATCTAACCGTATCATTCTTGTATGATGCTGCAATTCTACTTCTTTTTTTTTTTTAATTTTTTTTTTCAATGTTTATTTATTTTTGGGACAGAGAGAGACAGAGCTTGAACGGGGGAGGGGCAGAGAGAGAGGGAGACACAGAATCGGAAACAGGCTCCAGGCTCTGAGCCATCAGCCCAGAGCCCGACGCGGGGCTCGAACTCACGGACCGTGAGATCGTGACCTGGCTGAAGTCGGACGCCTAACTGACTGCGCCACCCAGGCGCCCCTGCAATTCTGCTTCTAAATATTTATATCAAGAGGAATGAACATATGTCCACACAAAGACTTGTATGGTAATATCCACAGAGGCAGTATTTATAATATTTCCAAACTGGAAACAATCTAGTTGGGAGATAACTTATAGCTCTGGTACTAAGTTTTTTCCTAGGGTGTTACATGATCTAAGCTATCTTATTATAGATCATGAGTATTCTGATCCCTTGATTCTGCTACCAGTCTAGATTCTCCCTGTATAATCAGATAATTTACTCTGATTCCCGTTAATATTTGTATAATACATTTACTTAGGGATGCTGAACTTTCTCAGAACTTTAATAGGTAAATAGATTAGAGGAGGAGAGACGTTACTTACTCAGGAGAGTGTAGGAAACTGCAAGAGTTTCAGTTAGGCATTGAGACCCTCTTCACTTATGCTCCCTCTTTTGATCTTAGTACGTGAATACGTTCTGTTCCTGATCTCAAAACCTCTTTTTGGTCCCTTTATAAGCCTTTAATATTTCCTTTCTTTTGGAATTATTCATTACCATTTGCATGACCTTTTCCTTCTTCATGAGTTTTTAACCGTTTATATTTCAATAATATATTTTTTAATTGCTGTGACAAAATATTTTTATTTCTCATTTGACATCGTAACCTATAAAAACATCAAAAAAAACAACAGAACAACTTTTTGTGCAATTAATATTCATACCACCAATATTCTTTCTCTTATAATCCTCACAGTAAAGGATTTTATTTTTTAATTTTTGTTAACGTTTTAATTTATTTTTGAGAGAGAGTGACAGAGACAGAGTACTAGTGGGGGAGGGCTAGAGAGAGAGAGAGACACAGAATCCAAAGCAGGCTCCAGGCTCTGTCAGCACACAGCCTGAGGTGGGGCTCCATCCCAAGAGCCATGAGATTATCATCTGAGATGAAGTCAGATGCTTAACAAACTGAGACACCCATGTGCCCCTTAATCCTCACAGAAACTTTATAAAGTAAATACTATCATTCTTCCTTTTTTATGTATTAGAAAAACAGAGTGTTAGAGCTAATGTTTTTTTGACACCAAGATTTTAACAATGCTGGGTCTGCCTCCAAGATTTGTTTTATTCTTTTTTAATGTTTTTAATGTTTATGTTATTTTTGGGAGAAAAAGAGAGAGCACAAATGGGGGAGGGGGAGAGAGGGAAACACAGAAATCTGAAACAGGCTCCAGGCTCTGAGCTGTCAACACAGAGCTTGATGTGGGGCTCAAACTCATGAGCCATGAGATCATGACCTGAGTTGAAGTCAGATGCTTACCAACTGAGCCACCCAGGTGCCCCACGATTTGCTTTCTTAACATTATATTGTGATTTTGTTTTAAATAGAATGTAAAACAACAAAAATCCAAATAACATAGTTGTGTTTGAGGTTGAAGTTACCATATACAATGTCAGAAGATGGAATGCTCTTCAATCTTTCTGTAATAGAACTGCCCATAAGCCTTAGCCCAAAGGGATAATATCTTTGATACAGGGGAGAAAATTTCATACACAGACTAAGTTAAGAGAGCATATTGAGTAATGATAATAAGGAAAAACCAAAAGGTGAAAACAAAACCGCCACATGAAATTAAAAATCAGTTTTCAAGTATTTTAGTGACAAGTACTTAGACAATAAGTTCATCAGCATTCTAATTTATTTCAGCCATTAGTATGACCATATAATTTTTAAAATCACCTTGAATAACTCTGATCACTTTTTACAGATTTATCTCTATTTATAATCCAAGGTAATTTTATTAATACATTTACTTAAGATATACTAAGCAATAATATTTCAATATTACATTATTATTAGACAATTATATTATTCTGAGTGTTAGGGACAGAACAGTGAACAAAAAGGACAAAAATTTCAGTTCTCATCAAACCTACAAACAAGAAAAATATTTGAAACAATCTTTCCATCTATGTATCTATTTATCTAATATAGTAAATTACAAAGTCATAAATGGCATGAGAATAAATAAAGCAGAAAAGAGAGATCTACAGGCTTAAATGATGAATGCAATGTACTTTCAGATAAAGTGGGCAAAGAATCTCACTGAGACAAGAACATTTAAGCAAAGACTGGAAAACAATGAGCATGTGATTCATGATCATAGTATGGGAAAATTGTCTTCAGCAGGAGAAACATCAAGCTGGAATTGTTATTGTTGATTTCTGGAAGAGGAAAGAAGTACATTGGAGATGGAGTACAGCTAGGAAAAATGAAAGTAAGAGCAGGTGAGGTTGAAGAATTGTGGGAGGGGATTGATGGAGAGCCTTGTAAACTAGTGGAAGGTTTTAAGGAGATCAGTGACACAATCTGACTTAGATTTTCACAGAATGGATACTGAATTTTTTGTTGAATAGGTTGAAGACTTATACCCAGAAGGGGGTTGCGCCACCAGCAAGTAAATTGAGAGATCATCTACAGGGTTATTGCAAGTGAGAGAATGATGGTGGCTTGAATCAGGGTGGTAGGTTGGAAGTGATGAGAAGTCACAAGATTCTAGAGGATAATTTTATGATAGAAACAATAGGATTGGTTGATGGATTGAATGTGGAGTGTGAGAGAAAAAGAGCAGTCAAAAAAGGCACTAAGCGTTTTGGCCTGAGGAATTAGTACAATGGAGTTGCCACAATCATTAGATGAGCAAAACTCATGGAAAATCAGACTAGGTGAGAAAATGGGAGTATGGTATCAGTCGTGTGAAACTTGGATGCCTATTAGATATCTAAGTGGAAATAAGTAGACATTTGTTATATGAATCTAGAAAGATCTAGAAAGTTCTTCTAAGAAGAGAGAGAGAGAGAGATACAGAGAGAGAGTGAGAGAGAGGAAGACAAAGACAAAGAGACAAAGAAAGTTATCAGCATGTTGATGTATTGATGGTATTTCACATTTAAGGGCATTTGAGATTATAAAGACACTGATAGAGAAGACTACCCATCAAAAAAGAGAAATAAGGAATAATCAACAAAAGAGACTAAGAAGTAATGAACACAGAGTTTTAAGGAAAACCAAGATAAGGTGTTCTGAAAGACAAGTGTATTAAATATATATTGTTGTATGACCAACATGTCTAATAACTTATTGGATTCAAAATATATATTTATTTATTCATGATTCAGTGGGCTGACAAGATGGGCTAGTCTCTGGAGGGATGGTCTGTTTTTGCTCCTCTTAAAATTACCCGGTTTCACTGACATGTCTGGACCTTCAGCTGGAAAGCATGGGGTGACTGAGTCCTCCATTCGCAAGGTCTTCTGTCCTTTGGGAAGCCAGCTTGAGCTTGTCCCCATGGTAAAACTTTCCATTATAGAAACTCTGCAAAGTTTCTTGAGACATAGGCTCAGGATTCATGCTATGGGTCAACAGCAGAGTAAGAAATCTGAAAATTGAAACTCACTCTTTTATAGAGACCTGCAAATCATTTGTGACAATTCTTTGCAATCTGTCCCATCAGGTAAAGAAAATGCTTCATCAGGAGAAAATGAGAACAGTGTAATGTTATGTCACATAAGATAAAGGCCTAAACTGGAACTTGCATTAATAGAATTAAACCAAATTCTCTATGATAAGCATTGGATTTTCACATTAGAATGTGAAAAAAAAAGACCATGTTTAATTATTTATTGTGTGGTAGCTATGCATATCACATGAGAATTCTCATGGTTTGAAGAAATTCTATCCATTACCATGGTCCTTCAATGATATTTCAAAAAACAGCAGTGAATTTATTCATTTTTTTATAATACCTTAGTTTTCAGCTCTCACAGCTTCCTTTGCTAATTCAGCCAGGTAGCAGCTTGCTATGTTTTAAAGTAAAAGAACACTATTGAGAACTATATTTTTAAACAAGTGCAGCACCATGACAACTAATGTCTTAGTCTCTAAAACAGAAAGCTTAATGGTAGTTTAAAAAAAAAAACAAGTGCTTGCTATACTACATATGTGTTAAAAAGGAGGACCTAAAATTTTAAAATCGAGAAAAATGTAAAAGATTTGAAAATATAAAATTGCACTGTGTTTTTCTATTTAAAAACATAATTGTATGTGACCTGAATAGTAGCAAGAAGTTCACTTAAAAGAACACTAAGTAATTCTTTTTTTTTCCATTAAGCAAAAGAGGGAAAACTTACTTTAGCAATATTTTTCAATTGAATGCAATTTAATGTATGATAATCAGGGAATCATAGATGGTAGTTGCTACAAGAAAGAAGAAAAAAGTCTTACTTTTGGAAAACTATATCCTTACTTACATTTGGGATAACTAGAGGCAAATAATATCATGAAACAAAATTAAGTGCCAAAAGAAAGCTATGTGTATAAATTATGAAAAACAACCACTGTTAAAACATCCTCTTGTTGTAGATTACATATTTAATAATTTTAGTTACATAAGAAACATTGATTAAAGTCAAAAACATAAACAATGCACTTAATAACTTTAATAAAAACTTAAAAATTCCAGAAACACCAGATTATAATAGGTAACAGTTTAAATAAATCACTTGAATTATGTTCCCATTCCAATATAAAGTGCATGTTTTGAATATTTTATCATTATATTATTAGAATATATTCTCCAAAATTGCCATACACTAAATTATTTGAAAATATGTTATTGTTGAGCAAGATGGCAGAATAGAACTTTCCAGTGTCCATCCTCTCAAAGAAATGTCAATTTGAATAATTATCCACACTTCAAATACCTTAGAGAGAGTTAAGAAATCCTAGTGAGGGATTATAGCACCTGGGCAGAGCACAGAAATAAGAAAAGGCACACTGAAGAGGTTAGGAAGGATGGTTTCACATTATCTGTGTCACCATGCAATGCAGTACAGAGAAAGATATCCTCTGCTTGGGAGAACAAGACTGAATACCTGAATTTGCTATGGACCCCAGAATGAGGCCACCACCACAGTAAACTCCAAAGACAAATTGTTTCCCATGACCTTAGGCCTCAGACTGGCTTCCCAAACCCAGGTTCTAGCTCACCCCCCCATATGGAGTGGTCTCCTGCAGCTCTAAGCCCCAGTGTTACCATAGCACCAGACAGCGTTGGTAGTACCAGGCACCAGGCCCACCCTGTGGCTGGCCCCAGGCTAGCACCTGTAAACCCAGACTCCAGGATGACTCCTGGGGAACTAGACTCCAGACTCCACCAAGCACCAGACTGACCCACACAGCTCCAGGATCTGGCCTACCCCAGAGTCAAAGGGGACCCCACTATTGGGAACTCAGCCTGTTCATGTGGATCCAGGACACATACCCATTCCCTCAGTCTCATGCTCCAAGTTTTCTCCTGCTGATTCAGCACTAGCCCAGCTCTCATAACCCTAAGCACCAACCTACCATCATCACCATCATGATCTGCAGCACCAAGCCCAAGCCAGGGTACTATGACACCAGACTAGCCCCTGCAGATCCAGGCTCCAGATCCTTCCCTGTGGACCCAGGGTCCAGGTTTGCCCCTGCAGACACAGGCAACAGCCTACTCCAACAGTATTAGTCATTGGCTCATCCCAGTGGACCCCAGTGCTGGGCTAGTCCCCATAAACTCAGGACCAAGCTAGTTCTGTGACCATAGTTGCCAGACCTGCCCTAGGGCCAGGCTGGGCCCCAGTGACTCCTCTCAAGGCCCATCACATTACCAAACAGACCCTCCATGGACCCAAGCATCAGGAAGAGCTCTATAGATCCAGACTTTAGGTCTGTCCTGGCAGATGCAGTCACTGGTCTCAACCCATAGTGTACCACAGTGCCAGACCAGCCCTCACAAACCAGGCTAAAACACTGTACTTACAAGCCCAGGGACTAGGCCCATGCCTGTGGATCCAAGCTCTAAGACCGCCCCAGTGGACTTAAACTTCATGTCAGGACACCTGAAGAGGTCAACAGCAAGCCTGCCCAATGGCCCCAGCAGCTTGTCCACGCAAAATCTTAGATGGCTTGACTGGTGGAGAGCTTTTCCTGCCAAATCCAGACTGCAAAGACTGGAAAAATTGTCCACATGTCTAATGTGTGGACATCAGTGTAAGCCACAGGGATCACAACTAATCAGGGAAATATGATACCACCAAAGGAACAAAGTGAAGCACTATGAAGCACTAGTAACTGACCCTAAAGAAATGGAGTTCCACAAATTGCCTGACAAAGAATTCAAAATAAGTATCTAAAAGAAGCTCAGTGAACTATAAGAGAACATAAATAGATACATAAAAAAAATCAGGAATATACTATATGAACAAAAAAGAAGCTTAAAAAGAGATAGAAAAGAAACAAACAAATCAAAAAGAAATTCTGGAGCTAAAGAACATAACAACTGAACTGAAAATTCAATAGAGAGTTTCAATAGCAAAAATACAATTAAAGGGAAGAATCAACCTGAACACACATCATTTGAATTTTAACAGTCAGATTAACAACAAAAAAATGATCAAAAGAATTAAGAAAACTTGTAGGGCCTATGAGACATTGTTTAATGAATCAGTATGCACATTATGGGATTCCTAGAAGAAGCAGAGAGAAAATGGCAGAAAACTTGTTAAAAGAAATAATGAGAGAAAACTCCCCAAATTTGGGGACAAAAATAAACATTCTGATCCATGAATCTCAAAGAACACAAAATAAATTAAACATAAAGAGATATCAAAACACATTATAACCATCTTCTTAAAAGGGAAGAGAAACAGACATTTGAAAGCATCAATAAAAAAAAAGTAACTTACCACACATAGGGGAACCCCCATAAGACCATAAGAAGATTTCTCAGCAGAAATCTTGCAGGCCATGAGACAGTAGGGTGATATATTTAATAAGCTGAAAGAAAAGTAACTACCAACCAAGGATATTATAACTAGAAAAACTGCCCTTCAGAAATGGACAGAAAAAGATTTTCCTAGATAAACAATGCTAATGGAGTTCATCACCACTTGAACTGCCCTTATAAGAAATGCTAAAGGGAATTTTTTTTTTTAATTTTTTTTTTTTTTTTTAACGTTTTTATTTATTTTTGGGACAGAGAGAGACAGAGCATGAATGGGGGAGGGGCAGAGAGAGAGGGAGACACAGAATTGGAAACAGGCTCCAGGCTCCGAGCCATCAGCCCAGAGCCTGACGCGGGGCTCGAACTCACGGACCGCGAGATCGTGACCTGGCTGAAGTCGGACGCTTAACCGACTGCGCCACCCAGGCGCCCCTAAAGGGAATTTTTAAAGTTGAAAATTTTCAGGTTGAAAGAACATAACTAACAACAGGAAAACCAACATAAGAAGTATTAAAACTCACTCTAATGGTAAGCATATGGTCAACTTCAGAACACTGTAATAATAGAATGGTGGTAGTAAATCATTTTTAACTCTAGAATAAAAGTTATAGCATAAAAATACTAAACATAACTATAGGTATATTAATTTGTGAGCAGATACATAGAAAATAATGAAATTATAACATCAATAACATAAAATGGGAAAAGAAAAGTTAAAATGTAGTGTTTTTGTATGGGGTCAGCTAAGTTCCTATAAGCATAAAACTGATGGATACAACTATAAGATGTTTTATTTAAGCCCCATGACACCACAAAGAAAAAACTTGTAGTAGGTACAAAAAAAAAAAAGAGAAAGAGACAGGAATTAAAAGTTGTTACCATAAAAATCATCAAATCACAAAGGAAGACAGTACAAGTTGAAGAAAGGAAGAAAAGAACTATAAAACAGCCAGGAAACAGTTAACAAGATGACAATAGTAAGTCCTTAGGTAACCTGTTCATACACTGAATTGTCCAATCAAAAGATATAGAGTGATGAATTGATTAAAAAAATGAAAGACCCAAATATATGTTGTCTCCATGAGAATCACTTCACTCTTTTATTATTTATTTTTATACTATATTTATTTATTTTGAGAGAGAGAGCTATAGAGAGTTGGGGAAAGGCAGGGAGAGAGGGAGAGAGAGAATCCCAAGGAGACTCTGAGCTAACAGGGGCCTTGATCCCATGAACCATGAGAAAATGACCTGAGAGGAAATCAAGAGTTGGACACTTAGCGGATTCATCTTCCCAGGTGCGCCTCTACATGAGACTCACTTTAGATTTAAGGACTCGCATAGGACAAAAGTGAATGAATAGAAAAAGATATTCCACACAAACAAACCAACAGAGAGCAGCAGTATTTATACTTATGTCAGATAAAACATCTGATTGGACTAAAGATACCATTTAAATGGCATAAGGCGGTGATCCATGTAGGTTGATAATTTTTTTATCTTATTTTAAAGTCTAAATGTATACTTAAAACAGATATAATAAAAGAAGTTCTTTTTGTCCTCTCCTTTTTTTTTTTTTTTTAGTGTATGTATGAGAAACAAAAACGCATGGGTTTCAGACTTAGAAACACTAAGATAAAATGAGAAATTTTACTTGTTTTTTTAGTATTTTATTTTTATAAAATATTAATATTTAAATAAATAAATAAATAGTATTTATTTAATAAATAATAAAGAGAGTGAGAGAGAATACCAAGCAGGCTCTGTGCTATCAACACAGAGCCCCACCCGGGGCTCAATCTCAGGAACCATGAGATAATGGACCTGAGTTGAAATCAAGAGTCTGACACTTAACTGACTGAGCCACCCAGGCACCCTCAGAAATTTTAGTTGTAATGTGATCTTGGATACATTACAAAATTTTTCTGTACCTACTATCTTTTGAAAAAGGGGAAAATAGACTATAATTCTCAAGATTGTTGTAAGATTAAATGAGATAATATATAAAAAGCAAGTAAGACAGATAAAAAACAACAAAAATGATGCAGCCTATAAACACAGTTGTCATTTACTTTTCCTTACAATTAGCATCATAGACTCTGTTGAAGAATATAGAATAGAATAATAAATTATTGCTGTGAAAATAAAAATCAAATTATATATGCATCTGTAATATACGTACATATTAAAATATGAGCACCTGGCTCAACTCTTCTTGATATATTTTAATTCCCTGGTGGTGAAAAGCAGGTGATCCTGGATCTGGTCCTGACCTTTGGTTTCAACCTCTATCCAGTTTCTTGTTATTCTGCCTAGACATGATTTACCAAGCATATTATGTTACGTGATACTCAAATACCAAATGAGTGACTCTGAGAAAATAACAAATTCCGAAATGCTCAGGAATACTCACATTCAACACAATTACTTCCATTTCAGACATTTTGCTTTTGACAAGACTTTTATTTGAAGGCACAGGACTGAAAATGTTTAAGTCATTCTTGGATGGAAGAAGCATATTCACAATATTTAGTTGTGTTGGATACTCTTTTTTTTTCTCCCTCTCCTCCTCCTTCTACTCATTTCTGTAGTGCCCTTTCCCAGTGGAAGCCAATCCCTGAGTAGCATGTTACCCAGACTCCCTTGCTTCTTGGCTTCCAGTTAAGTTTAGCATATCAGAGGCTATAAGGTGAGAGACACCAGGATATGTAGTCTTCCACCTACCTGGGTACAGTTGTGGTGAGGGCTGCCTTACTCTCCCTAGACCACAACTGCTGCAAGCAGGCCTTCTTCCACAGCCAAAGCCTTGGGAACACAGAACTCTCCACTCTTTCCTTAAACCCTACCACATCTTGGTAAATGGCCTTTTTATTAAACTCTGTTGACCCTTTGAGGATGCATTCTGTTAATTGGGGAGGGGGGAATCAGACTGCTTCTAAGTAAAACCTTGGTTTGAGAGCATAATTAATTCCAGAAGCATACTTGTAATCCAAAGCCCTTGTATATCAAAGCGAATTTCAAGAACCATTGGCTCAGTTGTGATTCAGTGACGTTCAGCGAGACGTACTACTCATCTTGCACGACATCGCTCTTTTATCAAGTTAAAATTTATTAGAAACGTTTGCTCATCTTGCAAAACACTCTTAGCACAAGTTACTCGCAGTCCAAGGTTTTGACCTGTATTTCTTTTAAGTGCCATTGCTACTGGGGTATAATTATAGAGATAAATTTGTAGCTACCTAAGGGAGAAAATGCTGTGGGGGAGAAAACATGGCATGAGGTGGTTTTATTGTTTGTTTGTTTGTTTGTTTAATTTACTCGTTCATGGTTGCCTATTAGTGGGTGTTATGGGAATGCAGTGGGGACTGAGGACTAATTATATATCAATGCTAATATATTCATTTTTGCTCTTCAATAATCTCTGTTTTTGAACTCACATCTTCGAATCTGAACCAGTAACAGCACTGGCACTTGAAAGTATCCATGCTCATCCTGTAAGACTATTTTGTGGAAGGCCATACAATTTTCTCCTATGATCTCCTGCACTCCATTTTTTTTTTTTTGTATGTTCCCAACACTGAAACTTGATAGCAGAAACTTGTTAGTAAAATTCAATGACCCAACTCTGGTGACACAGTAATGACACTGAAGTAGAAGTTGGCATGTCGGTGACAAAGCTGAAACTATTTAAAAGGCTGAATGTAAGAACCAGAGCAGATACTGAAACAACACGCTATTTAAACAAAGATCTGGATACTTCTAGTCTTCTCTCCAACAGTGTGTTTTTGTAGTTTCTTTCTTTTCTTTCTTTTAATATTTATTTCCTTTATTTTTTAATTTTAATGCTGGAAAATGGACATGAAACCATTTACTTGGAGGGTTGTTTTGTTTTTCACATAGCTTTATGAGGCAATTTAACTTATTCATGCAAAAAAGTGTCGTATTCAGTGACAACAGTTTATTTTACTTTATTTTATTTTTAACTTTCATTTATTCTTGAGACAGAGAGAAAGAGACAGAGAGACAAAGACGGAGCCTGAGCAGGGGAGGTACAGAGAGAGAGAGGGAGACACAGAATCTGAAACAGGCTCCAGGCTCTGAGCTGTCAGCACAGAGCCCAACATGGAGCTTGAGCTCACAAACAGTGAGATCATTACCTGATACGAAGTTGGACCCTTAACTGACTGAGCTACCCAAGTACCCCCAGTGACAACAATTTTAAATAGCCCGCATTTGCCAATTGATACATCAGATTTTTCTTTTTGCCCTTGAATATTTCCTTGGGTGAAATTCAGTTTTAGTTCTGGATTTCCAGTGAACTTTTTTATTTAAATGTAGGCAACATAAAAACAAAGAATTTTTCAGACTATGGATATCCCATCATTTTAGTGCACTTATAATTTTTGAATATCTTTCACTTGTATTTAACATCAAGATGTTTGTCTAAATAAAAATAGCATCTTTAAACAAACTATTCTATATTTCACACTGAAATAATTTGAGACGCACATTTAAATTATCTACATTTTTTTATGTTTGTTTATTAATTTTGAGAGGGACTAGGGGAAGAGAGAGAGAGAGAGAGAGGGAGAGAGAAAATCCCAAGCAGGCACTGCACTGTCAGCAGGAGCCCAGTGCGGGGGCTCGATCTCACCAACCCTGAGATCATGACCTGAGCCGAAATCAAGAGTTCAGCGCTTAACCAACTGAGCCACCCAGGTGTCCCTGAATTATCTACAACTTGATTGTTTGATTTCCTGTGCTAAAAAAGTTTCTTTTAATTTTACTGCTAGATCCTTCTGTGACCCTCAGCTTTATTTTTATTATAGTCCAAATTTTGGTTCTAAAGCTTGTTTCTTTCTTTGTGGAGCAACACAGTTCAGGTATTATAGTTTCAATTTGTTCTGCGTGGTTTATGTTCTTTTGCTCACACAAGGCCAAACATTTCTGAAAGATTTCAAAGGAGAGAATGGATTTTATTTAAAAGCAGTATTTTCCGTGGTAAAAACAGCACACATTAAAGGTGTGAAGAAAAAGTCACTACCGGGAAACTAAACTCAAGATGTGGAAAATATCAGAAATCACTGCCAATTCACAAGCATAGGGCATAGAAGACAATGCAGTGACTTATTGGCTTGACTCTTCTCTTTAAGCTTTTCTTGTCTCAGAAAACCTCAGAAACGTGTGCGGATTTCAAAGATGGATGACAATGAGGTGAAAGGATGGAAAGGTTTTGTGTTGATCTAATGAAAAGAAGTCGAAGATGGTTAAAATGAGCGTCTTAGAAAGAATTCATTTTCTGTGATTTTCCGAGTGGATAGTGATGCATCATAATGATAATCACTGAGTAATGGTTCCGAGATATAGGTAAAGTCATGAATTTTTAAAAAGCATTTCAACTTTGTAAAGGGCAAATAATACTGAGAAACACTGTTATTACTTCTTGTCTCTTCCTCAACGGTGTTGGGCAATTTCTTTGCAGTTGTCATACAGCTTTAATCAATGTCTAATTACTAATGCAGTTACTTCTTATGTTATAAATTAATTTAATGAGCTATTTCTTCTCTGATATAGAGTTTTAAAGATGACTTTCTTCATATCCCATTATTTGAGCAATTGTTTCATTAATAGAGAAATACTGAAATTTGATTACGGACATCACAATTATTGCTGGAGAAAGAAATGTGTCCTGCTGAGTCTCCTTCACCTCTTCCATCCCCCGACACTACAAACTCTGCCTCCTGTATCTTTCCCCTGGCTGATCCTGATGCACACCCTCTTGTTATCACGAACAATAGCCGTAAGGTGTTTGTGTTTTTTAAGTACACAATTGTATTCTCAACCTGTGATATCTTTGTTCAGCTGAAATGGTAAGCACAATAATCATAGCAATTTAATATTGAAAACTTAAAAAAAATCTCCTTTAGAGCAAGAGTTAATGTATCCACTGGTCTTGAGTCTAAATATTTCAATGCAAATTTGAACGTTTTTTTTTTAATTTTTTTAACGTTTATTTATTTTTGAGACAGAGAGAGAGAGAGCATGAATCAGGGGAGGGGCAGAGAGAGAGGGAGACACAGAATCTGAAACAGGCTCCAGGCTCTGAGCTGTCAGCACAGAGCCCGACGCAGGGCTCGAACTCACTGACCATGAGATCGTGACCTGAGCCGAAGTCGGACACCCAACCGACCGAGCCACCCAGGTGCCCCTGAACGTTTTAATGAATACACGAACACACGCACATATTCATTCACTTACCTTTCTGAATTTTGATTTACTCATTAAAAATATCCAGGCTCTATGTAGGTTAGCAAAAAGAGCATCTTGGGTCGTTTAAAAAAGATCTATAACTGAAAGAAAAGTGAAAAATTCACGGAATGATTTAGCTCTTGGATCTGCATAATCTAATAAATATTTGGAAATGATCTGTAATATTCTCATACTTGTCAAATATTTGTTTTTCTCTAATAGATTTTGTTTTAGTTTAAGAGATTCTTACCCCAACCCCTGGGAACAGAAAGGATTCAAACATAAGCCAGGAAGGTAAAGCATAATTTATGACATTTTTAATATATTGCTGGTGTGTGGCCTCTAATGTTGCTTCCCCTACATTGTAGGTTGGAGATTCTTTTTGTGTCCAACTAAACATTCTGACTTGTGAAGTTATCACAGGCCATGCCTGGCACTCTCTAAGCTGAAGAATATGAGATTAGAGTCACAAATCACTGCTTCCAGAAGGGCAGCACGAGGTGTCTTTTAGCAGGAAACTTTGCAGCACAAGATACAGCCCTCCAGGAGCTATTTTCTCCCCTGATGACAGCTCAGATTCCGAGTTCACAATGTCTCAGAAGCCCCATCTCACACAGGGCCAATTATGTCTTGTAATAGTCCACAGGCTTACCTTCAGTGCGCCACAATGACAAGCCAATCCAACAGTTACTGTCTTGGGAGAAACCCAAGCCATGACTTCCAATCAAGTATTTGCAATTCATTGATCATTCCTCCTCATACAGATGCAATATACCAATCAGGGGTTAGTTGTTTCATAATCAGTGTCTTTAGAAGAAGTTGGTTTGTACTAGATTTCCGGAAGAGAACTAGAGAGATTGACTGGCAGATATTCATGCTACAAGGAAAAGGGTTTATTTACCCTTTAAACAAATATATACAAATGTCTATGTAAATTGGCTCTGATGGATGCTTTTGGTTGTTGTTACTGCTAAAGGGAACAAGGATAACATTTCCTTGAAGTTCTTGGAATACATTTTATATATCGTCATTTAACCCTTTCTTTATTTAAAAATAATGGAATGTGTTTTAAATGTAAAACTAGGGGAAATGATTTTTAACAATCCCAGTTTATTAATTTGTAAGATAAAATCACAGATACCCCAAAAATGAGAAAGTGAAAATCAGGAGGATAAAACTTTGCATAAAGCAAATAAAATATGATTACAAAATACAATATATTTATGCCAAAGTATCATCAGTTATTTAAGCTGCAATTATTAGAATTCACAAATGAAGTGTTGATATCATGGAATGTAGCTATACAGAAATGGAATAATATCAGTAAAAAACAAAAAATCAACTTGCAAAACATTAAAATATTAAATTTGGATTGTAAAAGACCACACTGGTGAAAAACATCTTCAATTAATTATAACTTGGTTTAAAGTGTCCTTTGAACATCTTCTGTAATAGGATCTAGCCAAAAAAGCTTGACTCATAGAAACAGAGTAGAATGGTGGCTACCAGGGGTAGGAGGTTGGGAGAAGGGGAGATATTGATCAAGGGTACAAACTTCCCATTACAAGATGAATAAACGCTGAGAATCTCATGTACAGCGTGGTGATTATAGGCAACAGTACTGTATCATATATATCTGAAAGTTGCTAAGAGAGTAGATCTGAAATGTTGTCCCCACAAAAAAACGATTGGTAATTATGTGAAGTAATGGAGGTGTTAGCTAACCTACTGTGGTAATCCTTTCACAATCTATAAGTGTATCAAATCATCCCATTGTGCACCTCAAACTTACATAATGCTACATGTCAATTTTAATTCTCAATTAAGCTTAATTCTCAATTCTCAATTAAGCTGAAAAAACAAGACCCTTATTTTCATCAACCCCATCTATAGCATCACCCACACCCACAGATAGTAATTTCTCTGACTCAGTCCTGATGAGGTCTTTGATTGATAGATCTTCCTATTAATAGTGGTTATGCTGGTAGGTTTTTTTTTTTAATAGTGCAGAATGTAGTTTATGAATTGTTCTAAATTTGCTGTACGTGACATTAAAATAAATGAAAGTGTCATATAAAAGTGAAAAAGAGATCTGCATTTTCCTGTGTTTGTAAAAACATTAATTCCGTAAGTTTTTATTGATGTTCTTTTATGTGACATATACTACATTAACTCCTAGGAACAATAGATTTGTAAGTTAGAATTCAGGAGGTCTTGATAGAATTCAAGAATCTAGGCATCCTGCTAGGTCAAGGAATTATATAATTTTAAAGTGACCTCTTGTTTGCTAAGCTATAAACTCGGATCAGAACATGTCCTACAAGCCTGATTTTGATGAAAGCAAGATAATAATGGAAGATAAATTTTGAAATAAGTAAAAACATTTCTATGATGAGTTTCATTTGGAGGAAATGTTGTGAAAATCAATTTATGCAAGACAGATTTCATTTTAAAGCATTGGGCCAGCCTTGTCAATGGAATGACTTCTTCGCAACTGCTAAACAGTAAACATAATCTGATTCAGTACCTTAGCAGTGTCTTAAATAATCAGCGTTGTTACTTTCTAACATGTTTTCCTGTCAAATGTCATTCTGATCAGACTTGATACATACTTTCAAGGATTTATTAAACCGTCTAATATTAAGCCTATCTTAAAAGATGTATAATTAACAAAGTGATTTTTCTTCAAAATGCATATATTCAAATTTATACTTACGTTTTCAAAAACATTACTTTAAATATTTCTGTTAGACACATACTGGGACACTCATCCTTATTCCCACGTTAGCACGGTCACGTAAAAAAAGATTAGTTTGGACCACCTGATGGCTAGGTCGGTTAAGCGTCTGACTTTGGCTCAGGTCATGATCTCACGGTTCGCGAGTTCGAAACCGGCATCGGGCTCTGTGCTGATAGCTCAGAGACTGGAGCTTGCTTCGGATTCTGTGTCTCCCTCTCTCTCTCTGCCCCTTCCCCACTCACACTCTGTATCTCTCTCTCTCAAAAATAAACAAACATTAAAAAAAAAGAAAATATTAGTTTGGTGTGAGAGATACCTGCACAGATTTTCATGCACAGGGATGCTTGTCCGGGGTTGATTTTAGATGAATTGTGAATTTGGTCCAATATCATAGTATCAGAATGTGCCCACTGGATATTGTACTTTTGCACCAAATGCACAATTATTACCCATTTTCCTGAATTAGGTGGTACAATAACTTCATTCTTCCATTCTCCATAGCTCTAGCAATTTACATGAAAATGGAAAATTAAACATTAATATCCAACTTTTTTGTTACAATTATACACACAAAAAATGGATAATGCATTTAAACTTTATGCTGATGCCTGGCACACGTCAAGCACTCAACACGTACAAGCTATTATTTTTAGGTAAATGAATCCAAATAAGATTACTGTTTTTATCCATGAGGTTCATTTATTAAGAGACTAAATCTAATGACCCATAATGTGATTTCTACACTTAAATGTATTTGGTTCTGTCTAATCACAACATGGTGTAATGGAAGCAAATGATAATTGTCTAGTTTACTGGAAATTGTTGACTTAGCACCGTGTGTGTTGAAAACCTCTATGTACTAAAATCTGTTCGTAAGGCCTTGCCCCTATGCTTCAGAAGATCAACACTTACACATTTTCAACACGTCTGATTCTTCTGATTCAGGTAAATAAAACAGACCCAGCCACTGTCTCTAGGAAAAATATGTAAAGGGAAAGTCTCCCAATCAAAATAGTGACAGAAATATTGCTACATACCATTTAGTCAATTACGGTCTGTTTTGAAATTCAAATTCCCTTCAGTCGCTCCAAAAATAAGTCTGAATTTCTTCAGGTCCAGAATTTGTATTGCATTTTACTTTACCTAGTACAAAATAACACTCTGGGCCTAACAAGTGAATTATATACATGAAAATTTAATTTTTACTTTTAGAATATAAAATATCCTTATTTTAAAGTATTGCATAGTGTGAACATCTAGTTTCCTAATATTCTCATATTTTTCATCAGTTTATAGTGAGGACCTTTAAGTTTGTATTTTGTAAATGCCATGAAATTTTTATAACTGTGTAATATAAACCTCCACAGAATCTTTGAATACATTATTTTAAGAGATTTACATGCATCATTGAAATGTGAATAATTAAACCACAAGACATCTTTAAAAAGATTTGTTGAATGGTTTGGTTTACAATTTCAATTCTTATACATGTAACATTATCACAGATTCCAAGACTCCAACACATAATAATGGGTATACATTAACAACTCTGATAAACCAAAAAGCATAAGACTAAACTTTCTGTTTCTTTCGTATTGTGAAATATTGTTGTGATTCCTAGAGCACACAAGTTAAGAGCAGTGTATCTAAAAAAAAGAATGTATGGGTCTTCCTGTTCCCCCATTTAGATTTGTGATCTTGAGAAACTGCATAATCTCTCTGAGTCTCAGTTTTCTTGTCTGTAAAATGAAGTGACAATCATATTAATTTTTACACAGTTATTCTTAAGATGACAAAAATAAATATATGTACAATGCCTAAGAGTATCCGCCCCGTATGGGCTTTTAGTGAATATTACTTTTGTGATCACGTCTTAAAACAGAAGTAAACTTACAATAAAATTAAAATAATTTTTATATTTACAATTTCATGTTTAAAAAATGAGACAGGAGAAAAGTCATGTTCCAGAGTGCTTAAGAAATAAGCATCACAAGGGACCTGAGTGGCTCAGTTGGTCAAGCGTCTGACTACAACTCAGGTCATGATCTCACAGTTCATTGGTTTAAACCCCGGGCTGGGATCTGTGCTGACAGCTCAGAGCCTGGAGCTTGCTTTGGATGCTGTGTCTCCCTCTCTCTCTGCCCCTTCCCCACTCATTCTCTGTCTCTCTCTCTCAAAAATAAGTAAGCATTAAAAAAATTCTTTTAAATAAAGAAAGAAGCGTCATAGCTAGCCAGGCCTGCTTTTGAATTCAAGTTCACCACTTATGGGCTGTGTGACTTTGGTTTTAGTTATGCCTCTGAACTTAACATTAAAATGGATGCAAATTGGCCTCTAAAACACCTGAATAGACATTTTCTCAAAGAAGATACATAAATGGTCAATAGGTACATGAAAATTTGCTCAACATCACTAGTCATCAGGGAAATACAAATCAAAATCACAATGAAATATTACCTCACATCATTTACAATGGTTATCATCAAACCAACAAGGGTAACAAAGGTTGGTGAGGATTGGGAGAAAAGGAAACTCTTGTGCACTGTTGATGGGAATGTAAATTGGTACAGCCATCATGGAAAACAGTATGAAGCTTCCTCAAAAACCTAAAAATAGAACTGCCATAACTAGCAATTCTGCTTCTGGGTATATAGCCAAAGGAAGTAAAAATCAGTATCTCAAAGAGATATCTGTATTCCCACCCACGTTCATTGTAACATTTTTCACAAGTCAAGACACAGAAACAACCTAAGTTTCCATCATTGGATGAGTGGCTAAAGACAATGTGAAACACACGTATGCTCACCCTCTCTCTGCCTCTGTCCTGCCCCCAAAATATTATTCTGCCATAATAAAGAAAAAAAAAAAGAAAAAAAAAGAGGAAATCCAGCTATTTGTAACAACATTGACTGATCTTGAGGACATCATGCTAACAAGTTAGGCAGAGAAGTATAAATACTGTATGTATGCATCTAAGAAAAAAAAGAAGGGAGGGAACTCATATAATGGGGTGTAGAAAGGTATTTGCCAGAGCTTGGGGCTTGGGGGAAATGAAGAGATGTCAGTCAAAGGCTACAAACTTCCAGTTATAAGACGAATAGGTTCTGAGTATCTAAACAAAGCATGGGCGACTATTGTTAACAACAATATGTTGTATAATTAAAATTTGCTAAGAAGGTAAATCTTAAGCATTCTCACACACACAAAAGGTAATTATGTGAGGTGATACATATGTTAATTAATTTGATTATGGTAATTATTTCACAACATATATGTATACCAAATCATGTTATTCAGTTTAAATATATACAATTTTGCCAATTATACCTCAATGAAAAAACTTTAAACAATCGATAAGAACCTTGCCTCCTAAAACCATGGACCTAACTTAGGTAATCACCTAGCACATAGGAAAATATTAATGATGTCGTGTCATTGTTATGCAAGAATAAAAATAAATGGTAAGAAACAAATTATAAATCTTTGTTCATAAAGCATTTACTTCTTAACTTTTTTTATATTAGTCAAGTCACATATAACATTTTAGCATAGACTTTTTGTTTCCTTGTTTTTAATTTTTACAGAAAATTACAAATGTTTTTTATGAGCACTATTAATGACGTGTAAGATAGATTAACAACTTAAGGAGGTGCCTGGATGGCTCAGTCAGTTAAGTGTACTAGTCTTATTTATTTACTTATTTATTTATTTATTTATTTATTTAAAAATTTTCTGAACATTTATTTACTTTTGAGAGACAGAGACAGAGCATGAGTGGGATGGGAGCAGAGAGGGAGACACAGAATCTGAAGCAAGCTCCAGGCTCTGAGCTATCTGCACAGAGCCTTATGCGGGGTTGGAGCCCATGAACCGTGAGATCATGACCTGAGCCGAAGTTGGATGCTTAACCCACTGAGCCACCCAGGTACCCCTGAGTATCCTAGTCTTGATACAGTGTAGGTAGTGATCTCATGGTGGAGGGATCGAGCCCCGCATTGGCTCCACGCTGAGTGTGGAGCCTGCTTGGGATTCTTTCTCTCCAACTCTCTCTCTGCCTCTCCCTCTGCCCCCTTTCCCCACTTGAGCTCATTCTCTCTCTCAGTCTCTCTCTGAAAATAAAAAGGTAAACATTTTTTAAGTATTTATTTATTTATTTTTGAGAGAAACAGAGTGACCACAAGTGGGGGAAGGGGGCAGAGAGAGATAATCCTATGCAGGCTCTGCACGATTAACGCAGAGCCCTGCATGGGGTTTAAACTCACAAACTGTGAGATCGTGTCAGATGTTTAACCGACTGAGTCACCCAGGCACCCCCAAAAAGAGGTAAACATATTTTTAAAGGCTGGCAACTTAAGATCTTCAGAGCATAAGCAACTTTTTGCCAGTAACCACCCCTTTATTTTTGTACACTGTTAAGTTCCTAGGATATTGTCAATAATTATTTAGTGACAAAAAAGTATAAAAGACAGTGACAGACAGTAAATAACTTGCAGAGAATTAATCATATAGTCTTAGTCTTATTTGTAACAGATGACTAGGGAATGATGAAACATTTATTTAGGAATGACTATCCATGTCTATGTGTGGCTTAAAAAAAAATCAGATATTTTGTATTCACTTTCTCCAACTTCAGCCAATCATTAAACTATTAGAATTGATCAGTGAGAAGCTTAATTTTTGCTCAAAAACTTTATAAAATTGGATAAACAAGTAAGATAGATTATGGGTTAAAATTCTTTGAGGTCTAGAACATAATATCGATATCATAAAAATAGAAGAGGGTTCTCACGACCATAATAGAGGGTGGGGGACAGGGGAAGAAGCCTAGACCCAGGTTGAGATCTTAAGGCAAGATGAAAGGATAGAATTCTAAGACTTAGCTGCCACCTAGTTTAACAATACATTTTAGGGAAAACTACAGAATCTGTAAAGTTCAGTGTTTTAAATACTTCCTCTGATGTGGGCAATATTTTGAGATTTGTCCTCACTCCTACAGGTCATAATGACAGCAGTCAGGTATTTAAGTCCATGGGAGATCTTTAATTCTGTTAACATTTTTTTTCAAAGGTATTGTGTTTAGCTTTTAGATCGAATGAAAAGGGTAGAATTGAAAACTCGTTGCTTTCATGAAACCACTTTTGAACTTTGTGGCAACATGAAAAATTTCTGCTTTGCTATTAGGCTATAGTATTTTGGGAAAAAATCCACAGGCCCTAGCATAGAGAATTTAATAGTACCTTACACTTGAGTACTGTATGTTCCTTCAATCATGGAGAAAAATTTAATATCCACTAAACTAATCTCAGCAGGATTTGCAGAATCTAAAAAGAACCATTAAAGTAGAAGTTTATAAAGAGAAAGTAACAGTGGTAAATTAATGCAGTGAGTATTTTTACATATAAATTGGTAGACTTAGTCATTATCAGGAAAAAATATCACTTTAAACAAAATGGAAAATTTTAATCTCTATTTCAATAATACTATGGTCTTTATATTCCGTACTCTAAGAAATCTTTCCCCCAATGGTTCCAAAAGGGAAACGGTAGTCAGAACGACATGTAAGAAACAAAAGACTGAAGCTATGTGATTGTTTCGTTTCTATGCTAAAGAAAAAGGTTGACATCATTAAATTTTGATAGTATTTTGCCATAATACCTTTGGCACCTGACTAAATTTTTGTGGCTATTTTTTTTTAACTTCTCTTTGGAATAATTTTAGAAGAGTTGCAAAGATCCTATCAAGTTCTTCTATATCCTTTATCTAGCTTTCTCTAATATTAGTATGTATATATTCTTCTCACTTGTTTTACATGGCATATTGGTCACAGCTTAGAAATTAACCTAGACATGATACTATTAACGGAACTATTGCCTTTATGTGGATTTCATCAGTTTTCCCATTAATATCCTTTTTTTCAATCCAGGATTCATTCCAGTATCCATGCAATTTAGGATCATGTCTTTTTATTCATCTCCGATTCTGTAACACTTTCTCAGTGTTTCTGTGTTTTTTAGAATCTTCACAGTTTAAGAGTGCTGGTTAGACATTTTGTAGACAGTCCCTCAATTTGGGGCTTGTCTGATGTTTTCTCATGAGATGGCACTATGGGGTTTGGACTATAGTAACATGCACGTTAGATACCCTTCTCATCTTATCATAAGGAAGGTATATGATAATGTTATATGTTACTGTTGGTTTTAGCACCCTCTTATGAAGATTATTGCGATTCCACTTAGGACAAATCCAAAGGATTGTGATTCCACCTAGGAAGTAATCCAAAATAATCTCCCCACCCAAGACTCTTAACTTAATCACATTTGCAAATTCCCTTTTGCCACGTGAAGTAACATTCACAGAGATTAGGACAGGGACATCTTGGGAGTAGGAGAAAAGAGCATTATTCAGTCTATCAAATACAATTCAATTATATAATTAAATATCCAGGAATATTTCTATTCATGAGAATATGTGAGTAAGCATCTAAATGAAGAATTTTTTGTTAGTGAATAATTGAAAACAGCTGAAAATTTGAAATTTGAAATTAGCCAAATATCAATTTATTGACAACTAAATGTATCATTGCACAAGTTTGGGAGTTTTGTTAAAGGAAAAGTGATATTTATATGAATATTTGAAAGCAGTGATAGGGTGCCTGGGTGGCTCAGTCAGTTGAATGTCTGACCTCAGCTCAGGTCATGTTCTCATGGTTCCTGAGTTTGAGCCCTGCATCGGGCTCTGTGCTGACAGCTTGGAGCCTGGACCTGCTTCTCTCTCTCTGCCCATTCCCCACTCATTCTCTGTCTCTGTCCCTCTCTCAAAAATAAATAGACATCTAAAAATATTTTCTTTTTAAAAAATATCTCATTTCTAGTCCTAACCCACTGAGGGAAAATTAAAAACTTTCCTCTTTAAACTTAAAGGTTTGCAATTAATTTGAAGGTATAACTATGAATTTGAATATGTATCATGTAATTTTAATCACTTTTTAATCACACAGAGGCAAATTAGCTTCCTTAAAGTAGTCTATTGGCACACCTGGGGTGGCTCAGTCGGTTAAGCGTCCAACTTCAGCTCTCAGGTCATGATCTCACAGTCTGTGGGTTTGAGCCCCAGGGTCGGGCTCTGTGCTGACAGCTCAGAGCCTGGAGCCTGCTTCGGATTCTGGGTCTCCCTGTCTCTCTGCCCCTCCCCTGCACACACTCTGTCTGTCTGTCTGTCTCTCTCTCAAAACTAAATAAACATTAAAAGTTTTTTGAAAGCAGTGATTTTGCTAAAATGAAGGTAAGAAAAGGTTATAAGGTATGCTTTCCAGAAATGTTCCATTTAACCACCCCTTTGCTTCCAATAGAACATTTAAGCTTGTCCAATAATAATCAAATTTCATCAAAATTACCTATTAAAATTAAAACACAGATTATAAAGAAAAATATTTAAAAATTAAATCAGAATTACTTAAAGTAAGCTGGACTTCAACGTTTTTGAAAATGTAATTAAATATTATTAGTTATTTTTATAAGAATCGAACAAATGCAAATCTATATTGAATTTCCTTTTAATTGCCAAAATAAAATACCTATGTAACACTTCACTCATATTTCATCTAAAGTTATACACTTACGAATTATTTTAGTTACTTAATATTGGAAAATGTTCTTCAGTCACCATTTATAATCAGTATGAATGCAGCGCTAATTCATAAGAAACCCAGAAGCACATGTTGGAATGTGAAACACACACACACACACACACACACACACACACACAAGAAAATAGACTGTCAGCACTACTGAGGAAGAATAATTCTTTAGGTAAGAATCTATTACATTCTTGCTATCTGAGAGGAAGAGTTTGACAAGTTAATAAATTTGTCTTTTCACTCACCTAAGAGCCCCCACCAATCAAATCTTGACTGCACTACAAACTTACATCTGTCCCTGACATTGGCAGCAAAAAAATTCTGCAAACCTTCACAGTATTCAGACAAAGTCATCTACTTCAAGCACATAGTGAACGAAACGTGAAGTTTCCCTGACATGATCCAGGTGGGTCATGAGGATGAGTAGCTGGGGTCATGGGTTGCCACAGGTCAGTACAAATCTCTGTATCCTGAGTGACAGAGGTGCCCCTGTATTCTTATTAAATTTATTTATTTGCATTTGTCATATGCGGAGAGGCTGTTGCTCAATACCAAGGATCACAATGTCTTTATGTGTTTCCCTCTTCCCCTTCCCAGGAAACAGTCTGCCTCCTAAATGCCTACAGGTCGTTCAGAGCTCATTCACATATTAATTTTCCAGGAAGCCTTCCTCAAGCCTCTACACTACGTCAGTCTCTTCAGTGTACCAACTAGCATATTGTAAGCTGCCCACTGCAACAGCAAAACCCCAAAGTTTCAGTGGCCTTACACAAAGAGAGCTTATTTCCCAGACACCCAAGCTCTAATGCAAGATAGACATCCCTCCTCTTGAATCATCATCACGTGGAAGCCATAGCTTCACGGTCACTGCAGAAGAAAAAGAGTGATGGAGGGGTCATGCTGATTCGTATTTTCTAGAACCCAGAAGTAACTCAGATTACTTCCACTTTCAATCCATTGATCCAAACTAGCCTCATTCCTAACTCAAAAAAGTGTGCTGCAATATGCAAAATTACTCATAGATAATCACTGAGAATTAATTCAGGCAATCTGTCTCACTGGTCACCAAATATTCCTTTGTTCTTTTCTTCCCATTCCAACAATGCCCCTTCCTTTTCTGGGAGAAACCACTCAAAGTCTCTTCTTATCAATGCATTTATCTGAACATAGAGGATCTCTAAATAGCACACAGTAGCCTCTTCCTCCCCACTATAATTTTCTTCTTTCAGTCAAAAAAAAAAGGTATGAAAAAGCACATTATTTTCCCTTCTCCACAAGATATGCTCAAAATCAAATGATGAAACGTGAACTGGAAAATAGCAATAATCACTTTATTTGGGAAAAGAAAAAGGTATAAGGCACAGAAATCACTGGTTCTTGGCAATTCTAAAATCTCGTTGGGCATGTATTAGCAAAGCTTGCTACCCTTGAAGTGTAGGAGATGTGTTTGATTAGAATATGAACCTGTTCTCTAGAATAATCCCTTTGTCCTTCCTTTGTTATTTCTTCTGTGTTTGTATGTGAAGTGGGTTTGGGGGAATACACCTCCTTGAGTGCTACTCAGCTTTCACAGCCCAGTCCTACTGAAAAGTATAAATGCTTAAATAATGTTTTAAGGATAGTAAAGTCAAAGTTTTTTTCTTTTTTCTTTTTTTTTTAATCCATGTTTGTGATTTCTCTGGCACTATGGTTCACTCAAGAATTTTTCTGTGGCTTCCAGTCACTCCTATATGCCATTAAGTGCATTCAAGTTTTGTTTTGTTTTGTTTTTGTTTTTGTTTTTTACTGAGAAAAAGTCTTAATGTAACAGCATTCCGGCAGGTCGTAAGGGTTAACTTGCTTCAAGTTAACACGCTCCTTGCTTGCTGAGCTAAGGTCCTTGATCTGTAACAAAACTAGTTTGCTTTCTGAGATTTGCAGACCACTGGTCTTGGGGACTGAACAACCAGAACTTTCTCAGTCTACAGATGCCGGAAAGTCTGTTTGAAGTCAACTTGGCTTTCTGATTAGCTCAGCAATATTTTAGTAAATGGTTTTTCTTTTTAAGGTCACACAAATTACTTCACTGACCTCTCTTTGCACATCTGTAGAACTTGCCCTCATTTGCAGAAATAACAGAGTACTCTCGTGCAACCTCCATGTACCAAGGAACCAGACCTTCTTGCACAACACCACCTGCGCACCAAGGAACTAGAATTTCTTGCTCAACCTCCAGGCACCACAACTCTGTATATGACATAATCAAGTCTGCAAGTAATCAAGAAATGTCACAGACCGCTGCACTCCCTTAACTGATTAAACCCCTTAAAAAATCTCTGGGCCAAGCAGAAACGTCAGAGTTGGCTTTTGGACAAGAGTCTGCCTTCTCTCCAGATGGCCAGCCTCCTGAATAAAGCTCATATCCCTTTCCAATAAAAATTCGTATTGTCTCTCACTTATTGCCCCTAAAAATCTCTTTTTGTTTTTCTGAAGAAGCACCCCAATTCAAGATAGCAACTTCTAGAGCCCCTGGATGGTTCAGTCAGTTGAGCATTGGACTTGTGGTTTCAACTGGGGTCATGATTCCAGTGTCTTGGGATCAAGCACCACATAGGGCTCTGCACCAAGCATCAAGTCTGCTTGAGATACTCTCTCTCTCTGGGGGCCTGGGTGGCTCAGTTGATTAAGGGTCTGACTTTGGTTCAGGTCATGATCTCTCGGTTCACAAGTTCCAGCCCCAGGTCATGCTCTGTGCTGTCAGCTCAGAGCATGGAGCCTGCTTTGGATTTTGTGTCTCCTTCTCTCTCTTCCTCCCCTCCACACCCCACCCCCGCTTGTGTTCTTTCTCTCTCTCTCTCTCTGTAAAAAATATATATACATATATGTATATATATTTTCTCCCTTCCTCCCTCTGCCCCTCTTGTTCCTATATGCACTCTCATGCTCTCTTTCTTTCAAAATAAGTAAATAAACATTTAAAAAAAGGATAGTAACTTGTATCTTAGTCATGCTAGATCTAGTCAAATTTGCATGCCTTGGTTTGCATGGTCACCCTCTATCCTGTATTTGTTTCGTCTGGAACAAATGCATGGCCTCCAAGTTTACTACGTAGAGAAAAATGAAGCAGGCATGTCATTTCAACCCCAAAGAGACATATTATGTCTGCACAGTTTTCACTGGCTAGATTCCTTGCTTGGTCCCAAAATAATTGCAAGGGATGCTGGGAAACGTAAAGGAGCTTGTTGTATACCAGTGCACATGCACAACTATCGATAATACTATCTACATTACTATTCTATATCACAGTATTCTATTGGCAAAGTTTGTTTTCCTTCTAATATATGCTGGACCAAGCTCACTTTCAACATCCTCGCCCTGCTGCACCAAGCCTTTAACAAATAATGTCCAGAAGCCAGATGCCAATTCCAAGCTCCATCCCTCAAAATTCCCTGGGCAAAAAAGTGAGAATTTTTTTTTTCTGAAGAATACATGTATAGTTGCAAATAAAAAATCTTTGTCTTGGGATATTTAAGATCTACTAGTAAAATCCTCATTGAATAATACTCAAATCAAGCTCACGAAACCAAAGAACAAGCCGATGTATACAGAGAAAGTTCTCAAATAGTTTTCTTGACGTGTGAGTTTGGGGGTGGGATGGGTATAGAGATGGTTTTAAAATGTTTGCTTTTTAAATATGTTTTTTCTCAGTTTGGGAAAGATTTCAATTTCTTTGCATAAATACTGAACACCTACACATATATAAGTATATGTAAACAGATATACTTTAAATTTTGTGCTCTTTTAAAATATCTTTCTTCCCTTTCCTCTTTATTCTTTACCTCCACACACAACTTCCCTTAATATCCCTAAACCCCTATAAAAACCCAACATAAATTTTCTCCTTTTATTCCTTAACTTTACACAAACATACTTGTGCGTATGTAATATATATATAAAATAATTTTTTTTGGTTATTGAATGACAGGATTGTATGACATCTACCTATCTATCTATCATCTATCTATCTATCTATCTATCTATATTATATGTATTCAATAGGGTTTCATGGAACAAGTTTCCTTGTTCTAGCATATTCTTTGCAATGGCGTTCTTTTCAATGGTATTCTTGATTAGATGTGACTTCATTTATCTAAGCATTTCTTATCGCATATTACTGAGGTTTTCTAGGTTTTGCTACTATGAAAATCCCTGAAATAAGTATGTTCTTATAACCATAATGCTTTTATTTCTGTGAGAAAGATTCCCAGCAGAATTGCTGAGCTAGAGAGTATATGCATTTTTAATTTTAATAGATATTTACCAAATTGCTTTCCAAACGGGAGATTATAACAATTTACATATTGGTTTTCAAATGGTATATTGTAACAATATACATATCCACCAGTAATTTGTGAGATTACTCTTTTTCCCATATCCAGCACTATAGATCTGGATTTAATTACAGTGCTTTTGTAGTATGCTAATATCTAGTAGGAAAAATGTAGCTCACAGTTTTTCTTTTTCTTTTTTATATTTTTCATACTAACTTCCAGCAAGAATTTTAAAAAGAAACTATTATGGTTCTTTAAGATCATATAACTTTTGTGACAGTTTGGGAGAAATTGGTATTTTTTTATTTATTATGTTTTTATTTTATTTTATTCTTAAGATTTAACTTAATTTTCTTAGTTTCTATTTAAATTCCACTTAGTTCACATAAAATGTTATGTTAGTTTCAGGTGTACCAAACATAGTGATTCAGCACGTCCACAGGTCATCACCTGCTACTCATCACAATGACTGCACTCCTTAGTCCCATCAGACATTTCACCCGTTCCTCCCCTCCACCTCCCTTCTGGTACTTGTTCTCTACAGTTAAAAGTCTGTTTCTTGGTTTCTCTCTTTTTCCCTTTGTTCATTTGTTTTGTTTCTTAAATTGCATTTAGGCATGAAATCGTGTGGGTTTTTTTTTTTCTAGTTTATCCCACTTAGCGTCATACTCTTTAGCTCCATCCATGTCATTGCAAATGGCAAGATTTTATTCTTTTTTGTGGATGAATAATATTCTGTTGTATGTATATTCCACATCTTCTTTATCGATGGACACATCTTTATCGATCCACATCTTCTTCATCTATTGATGGACACTTGCACTACTCATCTCGTTTGACTATTGTAAATAATGCTGTTATAAACATAAAGGTGCATGTACCCCCTTCAATTAGTGCTTTTGAATTTTGGGGGTAAATAGTGCAGTTACTGAATCATAGGGTAGTTCTATCTTTAACTTCTTGAGGAACCTCCATACTGTTTTCCACAGTGGCTGCCCCAGTATGCATTACCACCAACAGTGCAAGAAATTGACAGTTTTATTCTGTTGAATCTTCCCATTCAAATGTGTGGTGCACTTTTTCATTCTGTTTCCATTTTCTATTATGTCTTTCAATATGGTTTGATTGTTTTATTTCTATAGGTCCTGTGCCTTTGCGGTGGGCATCGTTTCCAAGCATTTTATTGTTATTGTATCTATTGTGGAAGTAATTGTTTCTTTCTATTTCTAGGCATGTTTTAATATCCACAGGTAAACTATTGATTTGTGTGTTTATAGCTTTTGTCAACTTTCAGCTTAGTGGAACACCATCAAGAAAACCTGTTGAGCGAGGAAAGCCTACTTTGTTGGATTCATTGAAATAAGAAGAGAAACACCTTGGCAGAAATTAAACAGCACCTCCAAAAGGGAGAGTAAAGAATGATGGGTTTTTTAGGATTTGGCTGGATGATGGATTTTAATACAAGTTTTGCAAGGCTGGGAACTGCTTGGCACTGTGTAAAACATAACAGTTTGAGACTAAAGGTCATAGTGAGACAAAAGCTTAAACCAAGTTTTGATCAACCGGCTGTTATGTTTGTCTTGATAATTCAGGGGTGTTAATTGATTTACATTTTATCTTCTGGACATAAGAATTTCATAGAGAAGATTCTAAGATATTTTTCATTTTTTTCAGTCTTAACACAGTAATAGGAAAATATCCTACAGCTGTATTTTTCATCGAGGAGGAAAATTACATTGGTTTAAACTTTCAGGCCCTCTTTGCTTTAGTCACTTGACAACATCATTGTCTGTGAATATAATCAATTTAAAATTTCATTACTTTTTGCTGTGTTGTGGACATATAAAAAGGCTCTGCTGGTAGTTTTTCCAACATCTATTAGTTTCAGATTTTTTATTCATTTTGTCTGAAGATCATTTGTTGGATCACTTGAAGCAACAATGTCCACGCAGCAATTAATCACCCTTTGAAGATGCACATTTGAGCATGGAAACATAGAATACTAAGAAAATGATATGATTTGGGATTTGTAGTCATATTTTAAGGAGGAACTAAGAGTGTTCAAGCACTATTTCTGTGAAAGTTTGACTACAAAAACAATTCTTAGGAAAATTGCCAGGTTTTATTATTGTTAAAACAGACACCATCACATCTAAAGTCAGCGGGGGTTTTATTTTTCTGGCCATCTGACTCATTGTTTAATTTGTCACCTGAAACACACTTAGTGCTTGATGCAAAGTGCACAAAAAAATCATCATTCTTACTGAAACACACTAGTCCCCAGAGCAAGCTGGTTGTCAGCCAAAGGAACGTAAGCATAAACAATAATTACATTGGATATATATTTTGATCAAAAACACATACAAAGTAGAATTAAGGATAGGAACCTTATAGACATCATAGATAAGAGGTTTGAATTCTGTTAATAATCTAAATCCTTACATAAGTGAAGATGAAAGAAAATAATAATGAAAGAAAAGAACAAATGTAAGCAGATTAAAACATGACAATCAATGACTCTAACCAGTTGAAGCTTGTTTTCTGAATTTTATAGAGAAACTGTCTCCTCTATACTGTCATCATCTTCATCAATGTTTTGGGATAAGGGTTATGTCCCCTCAAAAACTGACTGGAAACTTCTTAAGAGCCCTGGCCTGCGGTCTCTAAGATAATGTTTGCCAAAAGAGACAAATATTAACAAAGTTTTAATAGCTAAAAAAGGAAGTGGTTGTAGAAACTACTTTGAAAACACACAACAACAACAAAAAAGAAAACACACAACAAAAATTAACCATGAATATTAGGAAATTAATTCTTTTTTCAATAATAAGAAAAATTTATCAAAATTGCAATAAATATTTCAGAGAATTAAGTACATATTTTGGTTATACAAAGAAGTTACTTATCTGAACACGGACTAATTTGATTATTTTACAGAAAGAAAACACTAGTTCTGCTTTTTATATATCCTCCATGTAGCAATATTGGATAAACCATTCATAAATATGCTCCTCCATAAATAACTCCATTAACATTAATTCTACTTTATAAAACTTCAACACGATTTATTTTTTCCTTTATATTCACAATCCATAAGGATAACAAGCCAGGGAGTCCAAGTGCAGCGTCCTCATATCCGTGACATTTTTAGTGTGATCTCAAATTTGCCTTCTATTATCTTTTTAAAATTTTAATAAATATTTTAAATTAATACGTATGCAACATGCAAATCAATAATAAAATTAAAGCAAGCTTGCCATTTTGGAATTAAATTATAATTAATTTTATCATCGTATAAAATTGTATGCATGTACAAAATCTATTAAGAGGAGCACCTGGGGGGCTCAGCTGGTTAAGCAACCAACTCTTGATTTCGGTTCAGGTCATGACCTTAGGGTCATGAGATAGAGCCCCACGTGGGGCTGTGCTTTGACAGCAAGGAGACTGCTTTGGATTCTCTCTCTCTCTCTCTCTCTCTCTCCCCCTTTCTCTCTGCCCCTCCCAGGCACTCACTCTGTCTCTTTCTCCAAATAAATAGGCTTAAAATACATTTTAAAAATACTCTTAAGGAAAAAAATAACAAACTGTACTTTATATAGTTGGTTACATGTTTCTCCTTTCCAAGAATCGTTTAAAACACTTACTTGATGGAAGCTGTTTAACTTTTGTTTGCACACAAGATAAAACTGAAGGAAGAAATAAATATCTAGCTATTTTTATTTTTTCTCCATAGAATGTATTTAATAACAGTTTAACAAATTTTGGATGATTATATGGGTGTGTGTGTGTGTGCATGCATTCTTTTAATTTATAGTTATTTTTCTATAAAATAGGAAAAATGATCATTTAACCTATGGTTAGTTAATAATACAATGTCTTTGTCTAACTTAGATTGTAAATATACCCAAGGAACATTTATTTATTAATTTATAAGTTCAACATTAATCTAAGTTCTTAAAGTTGATCAAACCTGGAAGTTATAATTTAAGCCAGGACATCAATATCTTGTGATTTCTAGCATTATCAGATATCATAAGAAAAATCTTTTAAGCCATTTAAAATATATCCAATATTAAACTTTAATCTAATTAAACATAATTTTATATTTCATAATTTAAACAATACGTAAAAACAGTGATAAATTACCTTAGAGCTATTGGGTCATAAAAGTACTGTTGGTAATTAAAAGATTTTGAAATATGAGAAATTAAATGCATATCTTGTGCAAACTAAAATCTAATCAACCACTATTTTCCCATTGTGATAAAATCAGGCAGAAGACATAGACTTAATTTTAATCCAAAACAAATAACTTATCCAAAAAAACTTCCATTTCTTAGAAATATTATAGGAACTCTTTCATACAGATAAATCGCTTTGTGAACATATAAAAATAATACTTCTTCAAAGCTCTAATTGTACAGCCTTTCTAATTATTAAGAAAGTTAGTTTTACCCAAACCCACAGTTCCAACTACACAAGGTAGTGAAAATAGTTTAGTTTAGACATCGTATGTCATCAGGGAAATGCAAATTAAAACAATGAGATAGCACTGGAAAAATATCAGGACGATCAAAATCCAGAACACTGACAATGCCAAATGCTTGTGAGGATGTGAAGCAATGGGAATTCTCATTCATTGTTGGTGGGGATGCAAAATGGTATAGCTATGTTAGAAAATAAGTTGACAGCTTCTCATAAAAACTAAACATATCCTTATCATATGATCCAGAAATCATCCTCCTTTTTACTTATCAAAAGAAATTGAAATTTTATGTCCACACAAAAACCATAGATAGGTATAGCAGCTTTATTCATGATTGTCAGAACTTGGAAGCAGCCAAGATATCTTTCACTGGGTAAATGGATAAACTGTGATATATCCAGGCAATGGAAGATTATTTGGTGTTAAAAAGAAATGAGCTATCAAGTCATGAAAAGGTGTGGAAGAACTTTAAATTCATATTACTAAGTGAAAGAAGCTAATCTGAAAAGTCAACCTACTGTATGATTCCAAGTATATGACATTCTGGAAAAGGCAAAACTATAGAGACAGTAAAAAATCATTGGTTGCGAGGTGTAGGGTTGAGAGATGAATAAATGGACCGTAGAGGATTTTAGGGGAGTGAAAGTACTCTGTATGATACTATAATGGTGAATTTATGCCATTATATATGTACCCAAATCCATAAGAATGTACAACCCAAAGAATGAACTCTAATATAAATTATGGAACCTGGATGATAAGGATGTGTCAATGTAAGTCCATCAATTGTAACAAATGTATCACTATGGGAGGGGAGGGTATTGATAATGGGAGAAGCAACCCATGTTTAGGAGAAGAAAGTATCCAGGAAATCTCTGTACCTTTGCTCAATTTGCTGTGAACCTAAAACTGCTATAAAGAAAAAAGTCATAGAAAGAAACAAACCAAGAAAGAAGGAAAGAAAGAAAGAAAGAAAGAAAGAAAGAAAGAAACCAAATTAGATTAAAATTAAATTATTTAACTTATCAATTAAATTTAATCAAGACGATTTGAGTTCTAGGGAGGACCCTATGATACTTGAAGAACATTGTGGGCCATGTCCTAAACCCTGGAATCTGTGACTGTGTTGCCTACCATGGCAAAAGGGGATTTATAGGTCAAGGTTAAAGACCTTTAGATTTGAAAATTATCCTGGATTATCCAGGAGGGTTTAATGTAATTACACGGTTCTTGCAAAGTAAAGAACTTTTCCTGTCTTGAGTCAGTTAGAGATGTGACTATGGAAAGATGCAACATCGCAGACTTTGAAGATGGGTAAAAGGATAAGGAGCAAGGAATGTGAACGTTCTTTAAAGGGTGGAAAAGGCAAGAAAACATATTTCCTAGAGCATCCAGAAAGGAACACAGTTCTGCTGACATATTGATTTTAGCTCAGCATGAACCATGTTGGATTCTAATCTGTCGAAGGTAACATAATAGATGTGTATTGTTTAAGACACTAAATTTGTTGTAATTGACATAATTTGTTATGTCAGTAATAGTAAACTAACACAAGCATGAAGTGATAGTTAATCTACCAACCATCTTCCATTTGTAGATTTTTTTCAAGCAAATTTTAGAACTCTGGAACAGAAGCACAGAAAATGAGCTTTGTTTTGTTTTGTTTTTTCTTAAACATGAAGATTTACAAACCAATTGCAGGAGAAGAAAAAGGCTGACACTTCATGTGACCATGGAAACTGCACATGTTATCTCTCTGTTACCTCCAGACTTCCATGAAAGTTGTTAAAGTGCTGTGGATACCAATATTTGGACCACACTTAGGGTAAATTATTAAACAGAAAAAAATTAGAAGAATGGATGATTTACCTTTATTTTTTATTATAATTTATAATTGTAGCCTTGTTTCTTTTTCATATAACATGTTAGAGTTAGTTCAAAATTAGTCTTAATTTCCTGTCTTGAGCAGGATGTTCCATTTGAATATAAGCTTCAGATTTGTAGACATTTTTGACTATCTTATGCTCTATTTTATGACCAGTGCCTAAGACATAAGAGGCACCCAGTAAAGTTTTGTTGAATGAGTGAATAGATTATTCTAATTTTGATAAAGATAATATTTTAGATCATCTTGCCTAGGTTTTTGTATGTCCTTTGATTGCCCACCTAATGGATTGCTCAGACTATGTATGGAAATCCATCACATTACTTTTGGTCCTTCATTCGGTTTGAAAGTGGAAGATTTGAAAGGTTTGAGATCCACGGCACTGATCTGGTAAGGCTCTCTATGATCTGATGACCAGGGCAGTTGAGTTCTGCAGGACGTTTCAGAGAGTCCCATGCTGCCAACAGAAAAGGAAGTCCTGGTCACTATCGGTCGGTGTATGAAATATAAAACATGCATACATAAATAACATAAATTGTGTTTTTGTAGTTCAGATAATTTTCACAAAGTAAAAGTACCTGTGTGATGTGCACACAAACACAATATAGCCAAAATCCCAGAAATATTTGTGTAGTCCTTTTCAGTAAGCTACTGACCCCTTCCCACTGCGCTCAAGGAAGAGACACCATATTCTAACACCATTGAACAGTTTTGTATGCTTTTGAACTTTATGTAAATAGAATCATACTGAAATACTCTTAATAACCTAGTCTGTGTCAGTTTTAAATATGCATGTATATAAGTGTAAATACATATATACTTAAAATTATTAAATATAATTTGTTTTATTATTAAAGATAACTTTTTATAATTTGTATATTTATATAATTAATATATTTGAAATACACATTACATATATACATATGCATGCACTTCTACATAGGTACATATATATGTACATATAAATATATAAATATTTTAAATTATTTAAATATATAAACAATTAGGCCAATTATAGGCAGTTTTTGAAAGTTTACGTATTTATTTTGAGAAAGACAGAGAGAGAGACAGAGAGAGAGAGAGAGAGAGAGAGAGAGAGAGAGAACACAAGCAAAGGAGAGGCAGAGAGAGAGAATCCCAAGCAGGTTCTGTGCTGACAACAAGAGGTTCGACTGGGGACTTGATCTCACAACCTGAGAGATCATGACTTGATCTGAAACCGAGTCCCACGCTAAACTGAGTGAACCACCCAGGCACCACTATTTACAGGCTATCTTTTTTTTAATGCTTACTTTGAGAGAGAGAGAGACAGAGCATGAGCCAGGGAGGCGCAGAGAGAGAGGAAGACACAGAATCTGAAGCAGGCTCCAGGCTCTGAGACATTATGGGCTCAAACCCAGGAACTGTGAGATCACGACCTGAATCGAAGTTGGACGCTTAACCAACTGAGCCACCCAGGTGTCCCTATAGAGTATTTTAAGAAAATTTATTTGCCTCTGTGTATTTTTTTAAAAGAGATTAAAGTTTATGTGATATATATTTAAATTCATATTTATATCTTCGAATTAATTTCAATTTTTTAAGTCTTAAGAGGAAAGTTTTTAATTTCCCCTCAGTGGGTTAGGACTAGAAATGAGATACCTTTGGAAAGCTAAATGAATGGTTTGCTAATGCTAAATAATGATACAAAAAATGTTAGATTTTTCTAGAGTGTCTTTTCATTATTATTCTCTTTTCCTAGAAATTTAAAATAGTTATTTTTCTAGCTAACTTTTGGAGGATCAGAGCCATATTTAATAATAATATACCATCATCTTGGAATATCTAAGTAAAATCTTTTCAACTATTTTTTTGGAATGTTAACAATTTCTAAAGACTATTACTTTAAATCATCAGAGATAATTCCAGATCTATTTTTACAACCTGCACAACAAAAATGAATTAAACTGATTGCCGTCTTCAAATAAAGGAAAATAGTCTTAGTATAATTAAAATATTGTTAATTTGAAAATCTTCTTACAAGTAGGGTGAATGTTTCTTGTACAAATTACATATTAATAATTCAAAATTTCCTAGTATGTAAATTAATTGGCTTACTACATACTACGTAAAATGTTTACAAAACCTAACATCCACTAATAATTTCAGATTTTGAAAGAACTTTTCAATGAGTTTGGACTCTTACCATATAGTTGACTGTTTTTCCTAGAATACTAATGAGAATTTGTTGACAAATGGAAAAAATTTGCTGAGATTCAGAGTAGCTAATTTTCTATTATTATTAATTACCTAATTATTATTATTTTCTTTTTTCTTATTCTGGTTCTGTATTAAAGGAAAACACCTTGAGTAGTTTTGTAATATGATTCATTTTCAGACCAAGGGGGTCTTAGAAAGTTAGGAGAAAATGGTGGACTCTTTGATGGGCAGTCATGTGCTGGCTTTATCTTCAGGGCTGAATACTCACACAACCACCGCCACCATATACCAACCCCCCATCTACCTTGGCCCAGTGGGGATCCCAGGATCCTGCTCTAGGTTTATTGCCACCATATGCTTTCATTTGTTGGTGTCCATACCCTATAGGTGGTTAGATATTTTAATATAAATCTTGGAAAAAATACGTTTTCTATAGTACCCTGATATAATGTTAGAATGCTTGCTTTTTAAAAATACATTTGATGGAACCTATCTCATTTACTTTTTTTTTCTATGAATGTTAACATGAAGTGTTTTTTTTTTGAAATTCCACTTATATGCAACATGGATAATGTCAAATTCAATTGAAATCCGGTCAACAACAAAAGGTTCCCCTGCAAGATTTGCCATGAACTGTTTGTTTCTTTCTCTTTTCCTTTATTTGAGATTAAGAGAGAGAGAGAGAGAGAGAGAGAGAGAGAGAGAGAATGCATGTGCACACACAAGCACAGGAGAGGCAGAGAGGGAGAAAGAGAAAGAGAGAGAGAGAATGTTAAGCAGGTTCCATGCCCAGTGCGGAGCCCTACTTGGGACTACTATGTCTCATGACTAGGAAATCATGACTTGAGCCAAAATCAACAGTCCAATGCTTAACTGACTGAGCCACTCAGGTTCCCCTGTTTATTTCACTTTTATTAATTAATTAACACATTCATTAATTTAATTTGTTATTTGCAGAATGATTATTTTCCAGTTGTATTAAGATCAGACTATTACAATGACAAGGACATGGCCAGAGAGTTCTGTGTTAAATTTACATTCACCATTTATTAAAACATTATATTTTCTTACTTATGGATAATTATAATTCATGGAGTTTTTCAAGGAATAGAGTATGCTAAGGTATATATAACTAAGTCACAAATAGCTACTCTGCAACTTTTACTGTTGAAACATTATACCTGATGTCAAGAAACTGTTTCGTGGGGCGCCTGGGTGGCGCAGTCGGTTAAGCGTCCAACTTCAGCCAGGTCACAATCTCGCGGTCCGAGAGTTCGAGCCCCGCGTCAGGCTCTGGGCTGATGGCTCAGAGCCTGGAGCCTGTTTCCGATTCTGTGGCTCCCTCTCTCTCTGCCCCTCCCCCGTTCATGCTCTGTCTCTCTCTGTCCCAAAAATAAATAAAAGTTGAAAAAAAAAATTAAAAAAAAAAAGAAACTGTTTCGTGTTCCAAAACAGGAAGCACCTAACACCTAATCCTCATTTTGTGATAAAATTCCTCATAAATTTTAGTATAAATGTTTGCAATTTTTAGATATCAACCAAGTCATATGTTCATAATATTTTCACTTCTTTTCTTTGATCTTTAACTAAATCTTTTGTTTTTATTCTGTATCTGAGTGCACTGGTCAGAAATGTATAAACAATAACAGATAATGGTGACAGCAGAATCTTTTTGCTAGTGATTTTAATGAGAACGTTACAGTTACTTTTCTTAAAAATATTTTTAATTTGACATATGTTCATATGTTGTAAAACATGTTTACCTCTATTATTTTAACTCCAGTAGTAAAGAGTACTGAGTTTTATCGAATGTTTTAGTAGCTCATTTAATCTATTAAAGAGTCTATATTTTAAAATTTATCATTCAATAATGCCATGTAGTATGTTTTTGTGTGTTAATGCATTTTATAAATTTATATTTCAATTCAATTTAGGGTGCCTTGTGCTATCTTTTTAAATTTGGGGATTTCCCATTGTTAGCACAAGTAGATTGACTTTAATTAATTTTCTGCTTTACCACCAAAAGTATACACATCTTCACTATGAATCTCTCATTATCCAAAAGCTTTAAAGTAACTTGAAATTTTAATAAAAATTGGAGAATATTTAAACAGTGGTAATATTCAAATGCTACAGTTTTTACTATCATGAACATTGTGCCAAAAGACCAGATTTGTAGAGATCACGTAGCAAGCTTTTTAATTTTTTTAATGTGCACATAGAGAGATGAGCTGATAAATGTTCTCTCAGTAGCTATGAAGGCAAAGGAATATTGGACCATTTTGTTGTCATTAACATTTCTGAACATGCTGATTTTATGTTAGACAACTGGCTAACAGATGGATAGCAGAAAGACAATTTTTTAAGATTATACATAAATATTGTTGTGAAATAGAATGGGAGAGAATAAAATAGCAGAGTGGAGTAATGAATATAGACACAAAGGATAAATCAATTTAGGTACTCTATAAAATTCTTATATTTGCTTACTTTTTGTTTCCAGGAAAAATCCTCTTCATTTGTTATTTCTGTGCCAAAAGTCAATTAATTTTAAATAATAAAATAGTATCACTCATCTTACTATAACATAGAAAGTATGTTATAGTATAATCACAGAGAAATGGCCTCACAGTTAAAGTTCTGTGATTAAGTATCAAACAAGATTCTCCATAACTCTTTCACATCGAAAGAGTGTATACATATATACATATATGTATACATATATATACATATATATATATATATACATATGTATATGTATATATATATATATGTATATACGTGTATATATATACTATGTCACATGCATTCCCCTTAATTCCCCTTAACAGAAAGCAGTGAAATTTCAGATTCTTAATGTAGGTCAGTTTCTTGTTTTCCTTTTATGCTATCTCTGAATTTGATGAGTATCAAGTGGTCCACGGGATCACTGAAATCATTTTTAAATTCAACTCTATTGGAAGCATCAATATGTAAGAATTTTGCTTAAGTATCGTCCATTCTGACTGACATTAAAATACTGTATAGAAAGCTATTTAAGTAGTTAAGTTTATAGTACACCAACCGAATGGATAAAAATCTACATCATTTATAAATACATACAATTTGCCTATTTATAATGAGAAAAGACTATAAATCCATTTTACTATACATGTAACTTTTAAATGGAAAATAATTTTTTTCAAAGAAAAGATTAAGGAAGAAAGCAATATAAAGGTCTTTATAATTTCCTTAACTAACCAATTTGAAATGAAGAACTTGAAATAATGGTACAGAATACTGTGGTTAAGAGTTTGTATGTTTAGGGGAATAGAGATGGGAGAGGGTGTGTGTGTGTGTGTGTGTGTGTGTGTGTGTGTGTCTGTTTATGGAAGGTGGTGGGGGGGGGGGGGGTTGGTCCTCTGGAGCCAGAATGCCTGGGCTGGAATCTTGGTTTACCTATTTTCCAACTGTGTGACTCCAAGTCAGATTCCCAAATGAAAAGTGGCAATAATATAATTGTTCTGAGAATTGTTAAACACCGTAATCAGAAGAAATTAAAGATTTCCCTTTATTATTGCCACGAAGCAAGGAGAAAAACCTTGAAGAAATTGCATCCAAACAATAAACAGGGATGGGATTTTATGGGATTTGTTGGAGAATTAGGGGACGTATGGAAACTTTTTGAGAAGAGCAGAAGTTCTGAGGATGGAGACCCAAGTACAGTTTCAATAAATTCCACCAAATCAGTCTATTAATTTATGAGATCAAGGAAAAAATACCTAGATTTGTTTGCTTGAGAAAAGTTATGTATGTATAGTTATTTATTGATAATAGCCTTATCCTGGGGTCAAGTTGAATTCTCTTGCTGGGATAAATAAGGCCTAGAAAAAACATTATGATACTAGGCAAATATAGGACAGTTCAAAAAAATACAGTTTGAGGGTATAAAATAAGTTAATAAACGTAAGGATCTTGAGAGAATGTCTGCTACACAGCAGTTGCTAAACAAATACTATTAGTAATAGTTTTATAAATCTGTGCTATGATTAATCTTTAAATAATTTTCCAACAGAGCTTATGCATTTTTTTTTCATTTGACCATGCTTCAGTAACAAGGAATAATTGTTCCAATTTTAGTATGTGTGCTGCTGAATTGAGCTGTGAGTAATAAGAAATACATTTTACATATTCAAAGGATACATGATGGCATAACGAAGAATAGGTATCAGGGGGTTTTGTTTGTTTGTTTGCTTGTTTATTTGTTTGTTTTTTAATGGATCATTGCAATACATATTGAGAGAGACCTAAATTTACTGAGAGAAATCCTGCCTTCTTCAGACTGCAATGTTGAGTATTCTGGGAGGTAGTGTATGTTGAGCTTTGTCAGGTAACGTAAAATGAACTTTGCCTTTGCAAGTTACATTCTCTCTAGTGGGAAGTTTCTTTCCTATATCTGGAATCCTATATCTAGTGGGAAGTTTCTTTCCTATATCTGTTAACTAGTGTTTGACAAGAGAAGTTAGGACTCCTTGGTTATTTGCAGTTGTATAACACTATTACCTGAGTATGTTATTGGCTGAGGGAAGAAAAATTCTAAAAAGATTCTGGTCTCAGTGCACCATTTAAATCTTACAATAAAAATATCGACCTTTTTGAGAAGAATAAGTGAGGGGAAAATAGATGTGTTCTTCAATCTACTAACATATTTTAAGTGTCTTATAAAGTCACCTAACATTTCTCAATTTCCATGTTAAACAAGAGTAACTTGAAAATTTCCAAGTGGTTCAATATCTTCACTAATAATAGGTTACATAAACAAAAATTCAAAGAAAGAAGAACTCAGTATAGTGCTTAGCAATAGAGTGTTTACAGGTTGTGTCATTTTACAATAGTGTTGTTTGTAAGGCCTTGCTAACTAAGTGGTCTGAATTGTCTTCCTATGTGGCCCTGAACATCTCATCTCCAAGACAACCAGTTTTTAACATACCCTTGTCTACCATGGAGTTCATAACATCCAGCCTATGTAGTTATGTTTTCAAGGTTTCTTGCATTATTTGCACATGTTTCTACTCAGCTTTTACTTACTATGTACAGCTCCTGGACATAAAGAGGATGAAGGGTGAACTAACTCTAACAAAACTGCATTTGTAAAGCTTTAAAAATTATATTTATAAAATTGTCATTGAAAAAATCATATCAACTTGTAACACCTTGGCCTATTACACTAGTATATAATAAGCAACAATAATCAATAACTCAAGTCAAAATCTAATGTACTATATTTAGCACCAAGAAATTTATCCATACATAAGCTTCTCATTCACTGCCTTAAGTGATTGAGATTTTCATATTTGAATATCATTATTTTGCAGTGCTACTATCACGCTCCAATATGATCTAAAAAGCTAAATTTATTGGTACAACTATCTACTCTTTTGAAAAGCGGGATAATTTTCTGGAAATAAGCATTGCTAAAAAATATGTTGAGAGTAGGATACTATCTGATTATATTAAAAATTGAGGATGTAAGAATATTTTTTGCATAAAACCATCCAAGAAACTGCTCTTAAAAAATTCCTCAGGGCACCTGGGTGGCTCAGTTAGTTACGTGTCCAATTTCGCTCAGGTCATGATCTCACAGTGCATGGGTTCGAGCTCTACATTGGGTTTCTGCTGTCAGTGCAGAGCCTGCTTCAGATCCTCTGTCTCCCTATCTCTCTGCCCCTTTCCTGCTCATGCTCATTCTCCCTCTCTCTCTCTCAAATAAATAAACATTAAAAAATTCCTTGAGAGAAAGTCATTTAAGCACAATGATCAATTTATAGAATTTCGATTAACAACTTTTGTCTTACAATCATCAGAACTTTGGAAATTAAAAACTACATGAAAACCAAGAAAAGCAAATTTAACCACTTAGAAGACTCTAGTCATCTACTAAGAGCTTAATGACATGTTAAGAATATCTTCACCTGTAAGAAAGGTTGTATCATTACAGTCAGAGTAAAGGAGGTAAAATTGATAGTCACCAGGAGAACACAAGTTTAGCATGGAAATCCCTCAGGTCTGGCTCCTAAATGGGAGTAGATATTGAATTAGGTTTTAATTATCACCACAGGATAAGGGTCACATCAAAGTTTTGTTGAGCTTTCTTAACTTAAAGACAAGACTAACCCAAGTCCCAGGAAGGTTAAAGTAAAGCTTTGAGAAGAAGCCCTGAGCCTTTTTGGGTACAATATTCCTTTAATTCTTTCACAGGGAAAATGGCTGCCCTCCACCCCAAATTGGAAAGAGAGACAGGCAGATATAAAGAATTACAACTTACCTGAGCAGAAAACCACAAGTTGAAGCTTCTAGAAGAAGCAGTCCCCACTAGGAAAACCAAAGCTGTTAATGGTGAATTGCTGGATGATCACAGTGTAGACAAGTTTAAGAGTTTAAAACCTCAGGGGTCCCAATCTTAGGGAATGACACCCACCTTTTTGACTGTTACCTCTAGAGGCCCTACTAACTTCTCACAGTGAGACTGGAGAAGATCCTCTCATACTTCCATCAGAATGGGGGCAGGGGGACTTTCATTTTGAAATATGATAGAGCACTTTGTTCTTCTTAACAAGACTTGCCCTCAAGAGAAACTGTTTTAGCAGAGACTAACCTATTGGGATTTTACCAGTGTTTAACTGACCTGGGCGAAGGAAAATACATAGCTCCATTCCACTCTGTCATTCCACATAGGAGAAGGAAAATATCTGGGCAGAGACTCATAAGTGGAAACCACAAGAATCAATACGAGGGAAGGAAAATCTGAACCATAATTTATTGATTGCTGGAGGCTCAGTGTAATCAAGTCTAAGAGTTAAAAACTTATCAAAAAATTCAACTGATAAATAAGCGTATGAAAAGATGGTCAACATTGTATGTCATCAGGGAATTTCAAATTAAAAAATGATGTGATATCATTATAAACCCATTAGAATTGTAAAATCCAAAACATTTACAACACCAATTGCTGGGGAGGATGTGAAGCAACAGAAACTCCTATTCACTGTCGGTGGGAATGCAAAATGTACAGCCACTTTGGAAGACAGTTTAGCTGTTTCTCACAAGGCTAAAAATAGTCTAACCAAACACCCTAGCGAGTGCACTCCTTAGTATTTATCCAAATGAATTACAAATATATGTCCACAAAACATGCAAACAACTATTTATAGTAGCTTTAGTCATAATTTCCAAAACTTAGAAGCAACCAAGATGACCTTCAGTAGGTGAATGCATGAATAAAAGAGGATATAGCCATTCATTGAAATATTATTCATTGAAATAAAGATGTGAACAATTAAACCATGAAGATACTTGAAAGGACTTTGAATGCATATTACCAAGTGAAAGAGGCCAATCTAAAAAGGCTACATACTCTGTGATTACAATTAAACGACATTTTGAAAAAGGTAAAGGTATGGATTAGTAAAGTCAATGATTTCCAGGAGTTTGGACAGAGAAAAGGAGGAAGGTAGAGCGCAGGAAAATTTCAGGCCAGTGAAACTACTCTGTATGATGATCTATATGATAATAGTAGATACAGGTTATTATACATTTATGAAAATTCACAAAGCACTCAACAGAAAGGGTGAGCATGAATGTAAACTGTGGACTTTAGTTAATAATCATGTGTCAATATTTGGTTCATAGATTGCAGCAAATGTACCACATAGGTGGAAGCTGTTTATGATGGGAGAGGTTAAGGGAGAAGTCTATGGAAACTCTCTGTATTTCCCCTCAATTTTTCTATAAACATGAAAATACTCTAAAAATAAAGGTATTAATTAAAAAAAATAATAATAATCCTGGTTGACCACACGTCTTGCTTTTAGATTCATCCTATTAAATAGAAATAAAAAGAACAATAACTAAAAAGTATGGCCCAATGATTTTCACATTCCCCCGTACTATGTTTGTGTCCTCCCAAAATTCATGTTGAAAATCTGGGTATTAGGAGGTGGGTCCTTTAGAAGGTGCTTAAGTCATGAGACTGGAGCCCTTATGAATGGCATTAGTGTCTTAAAAGAGCACTTAAAAGAGACCCCCAGAGCTCCCTAGCCCCCCTGCCACATAGAGGATATATAGCTGTGCAACTGATCATGTTGGGCCCTCACCCAACCATGCTGGCACTTTAGTCTTGGATATCCAGCCTTCAGAACTCTAAGAAATATATACCTGTTGTTTATAAAGTATTAGTCTGTGCTTTATTGGCACAGCAGCCCAGAACGGACTAATATGCCTCCCCTCATATGTACGCCCATGAAAACCTTTTTTGTGGTTAATTTTGTGTGTGTGTGTGTGTGTGTGTGTGTGTGTGTGTTTTAATGCAAAATCAACATCACTGACTCTTTCACATTTTATAGGGATGGGACTTAGCAGATGAGCAGACAAACATTTTTTTTCTCTTCTCTGGCTCTCTGCTATAGACTTGGACTTGTCTTTCATTGTCAGGAGTGTGGTATTCACTTATCCATTCAACAATATTAACTGAGCATTTGCTATTTGCTGGGAACCTTGGTTGGCACTAAAGATCAATACTTTTTATTAGGTGGCCAGTGTGTAGGGACAAAATTGGCATTGGGACCTGCAGTGGTCCTGGGCTCTAGGTAACATCTGGCTTAGTGTTTTCCTTGTTGCCAAATCCACATGGCCAGAAGACCACTTTGAAGTATTTGGTAACACAGTTTGCCTTTGCTCTCTCTAGGAAATCTTGAACAGAGCGTACAGGTGTCCTGAATTTGCTATGTGAATAGAATCACAGACACTCATCCCCAGCAACTTCCACATAAAAACTGATCTGATCAATCCATAGGCCAAGAATAACTTAACATCCACGGTGCTTTGTTAGCTTTTTGTTTTGTCTGTAATGATGTCAATAACAGAAGAGTGCCCTGGATCCTTCTCAGACACTGTTCAAATAATTAGTTGTCTTTAATAGACAAACATATTAATTCTGAAATAGTGTTTGCAAGCCAGTGCTAAAAATAAAACTAACTAGCAGAAATTGACAGTTATAGCCCAGAAGAGTTAGAGGGTTTCTGTGGTTTCACCCTTCTTTGTTAAATATTTAAAATGCTGTTTTGATAATAAATTCTTCAAATCAAAGCAAGCAGTGAGTTCCCAGCTTCTGTTTTATTTTGGGTCTTGCATTATTAAAATGTATATAGTCGATGAGGAGCTAGTAAGGCTGAAATATAAAGAACTTTGCTAAAGTTTTGTGATACGATCATTTTCACAAACTGAATATCCTGTTCCAGCTTTGGAGACCTCAATATGTGCAGCAGCTTTTATAATCTATATAAAACTTCATTTAAAAAATAAATAGAATAATTGTGAAATGAATACCTGTATATAAATACATGAGAAAGAAAGGAAACTGCAATTAGCTGTGGTCACACAGTCCAGAAAAGCACATTTCTCTGTCAATTATTGTTACCTAGAGTTCCATCATAGCAAAGAAAATGGATTCCTTTGCTAGTCAAGATTTCTCCTAATTCAACTGGGTTATTTGACATTTTATTAGGGATTGGATAAGAGCAATGGTTTGAAACAACTAAAAGTTTCATTACCAAGAAGAGATACAATGTGGTTTATTAAATAGGCAAGAGCTTGTGATTATGGAGGGATTTTTTTGTTTCCTACATAAAACTCCAGGGGCATTTATTACAGTTTTCTAGATGGGATGTTTAATTTTTTTTTCTTTTAATATTTATTCATTTTCGAGAGAGTGCAAGTGGGGGATGGGCAGGAAGAGAGGGGGAAGAGGATCCAAAGTAGGCTTCCTGATGCCAGGCTCAAACCCATGAACCATGAGACCATGACCTGAGCCAAAGTCGGTCAACCAACTGAGCCAACTAGGCTCTCCTCTGGATGGAATATTTTTAACTTGGCTCCTGGATGTTATTCCTACTGCTTATTCACAGACATGAAACTTATAGCAAAGGAGGAGAGTTAAACTTGGTTTACAGGCAATTGTAAAGTTCCATATGAACAAAAGAACAGAATTGCATGATAGTACTTGTTTTTCTGAGGATAAGGTGTGGCCTAGTTGTGGAATATCTGACCATCCTCTTTATGTAATTAAAAAATATGAAACATCGAAATATCTGCTTCTTCTCTCTTGTATCCTCAATTTATTTAAATTGTCTGATATAGAAAAGCAAAAATTTAAAATATTAGCACACCAAGGTCTAGTCAGCAATTTTCCAATTAAAAGTCCAGTGACGGGACACCTGGGTGACTCAGTCAGTTAAGCATGTGACTCCAGCTCAGGTCATGATCCTATGGTTCAGATGGTGAGTTTGAGTCCCACATCAGGCTCTCTGCTGTCAACACAGGGCCCACTTGGGATCCTCGTTCTCCCTCTCTCTCTGCCCCTCTCCTAATCGTTCTCTCTCTCTCTCTCTCTCTCTCTCTCTCTCTCTCAAAAATAAATACACATTAAAAAAAAACCCAGTGGGAACCAGTTAGCCAGAGTCTTCAATTGGCTGTATAAAGTGTTTTAATCTATTGTTCTGGGTCTTGTCATATACTTACAGTAACATATAATTGTCAAACCAAAGCAAATATTAGTTAATATCTATATGTGTGTCTAATATCTCTATCTATGTAAATCCCACCCACATGACATTTTAAAAATACATTAAGTATTCTCTGGAGGCATTAATCCTGCTGGAACAATTTCATTCTAAGCTTATCCTCATTTTAATGCCATTAAACATTTAGTACTCTCTCACTGAGATTGACAAAATAATTCAACAATTTTTCCATCAGACTTTCTACTGTTCCTTTTTTAAAAATAATTTCACTTTTAGTACCAAAATTATTTTTGATATTATATGTAAAATGAATACTTTGCATAGAAATTCTCATTTGGTAAGAATTAAGAACCTTCCAAAACATCTTGCTAAAATGAATACTTCACATAGAAATTCTCATTTGGCGAGAATTAAGAACCTTCCAAAACATCTTGCTATTTTCTGCTCCCTATTAATTTTTGTGAAAGATACCAACCGGCAGAAAAACAAGACATCTGATTTGTGTCCTACCTATAGAGGAGAGGAGAGGAGAGGAGAGGAGAGGAGAGGAGAGGAGAGGAAAGGAAAGGAAAGGAAAGGAAAGGAAAGGAAAGGAAAGGAAAGGAGGAATAAACTTTACTTGATTTAACTAATATGTGAATTATTAACTCCCTGCCAAAATTCAAGCATTAATGCTTACATCAGTTCAAAGAAATCTGGAGTTAAAAAAGAAGATTTGTTTAAGTCTGCTTAAAATCTTTTATACACCCTGAAGGCTTATTTCATATTTTTTGAGATGATTTTTAATGTTATTTTATAAAGCAGGATTAATAGGTGTTCATGATGTTAATCTAAGAAGTATTCATGAATTTTAAATGATTGTGACAATTCAATTTTTTTTCTCTTTAATAAGTCCTTAAAACCACTAAAATGCAAAGGCTCTAGGGAGGATTTAGAAAATAATAATATATGGTTATTGCCCTTGAAAATATTATAATAAAGCTAACAGATAATGTGCTCTCAAAAACAGATAGATGGATGGATGTGTGAATAGATAGACAGATAGATAGATAGATAGATAGATTAATAGACACAGATAAATAGGGTGATATGGAAATTATTCCATGATAACATCCAGGCAGTTGCATTATAATGTCATAAAATCACATAAGTGATCAAAAAAGGTGGAAAAGGCAGATATAGAATTTATTTATTTATTTATATTTTTATTTTGACAGACAGTGTGAGAGGGGTTGAGGAGCAGAGGGAGACAATGATAAAGAGAGAGAGAGAGAGAGAGAGAGAGAGAGAGAAAGAATCTTAAGCAGGCTCCATGCTCAACACCAAGCCCTATACACAGGCTTGATCCCAGGACCCTTCGATCATGGCCTGAGCCAAGATCAAGAGTTAGATGTTCACCTGAGTGAGTCACCAGGCACCCCCAGAAATAGAATTTACATGAGAATTCTTTAGACTTACTCTCAATTCCCTGAGTGCTGAACTGATAGAAATTATTTTAAACAATATGAGAGAAACTACCAATTATAACAAAATTTAAAGTAGATTGAAGAAAATACCACTATAGGCAAAGTCTATTAAACTATATTTTAATGATACAAATTGTGACTTAAAGGTACTAATGGCTTTTGACTTTTAGTTTCTGATACGTTGTGACAAGAATTGCCAAATGTGGACCTGAGAAACTCACATGGCAATATGTGAAGTCCAGTTGAAATTAGTGCAATAATAGAGAGTTCACAAAATTTGAAGGTATAAAGTCAGATTGAAAAGTGGTTTAACTTCATGTTCAGTCAAGTTTGATATGGCCTTGTTGCTCCTATATATAAGGATGGAGGGAAATCATGTAAAGGAAAACAAAATAGATAGAATGAGTCAAGGATACAGAGTGAGGTTTTGAAACTATGTGCTATTTGTGCTTATCCATAGACTCCAGTTCAGGTAAACCAAGTGCTAGAGTTTTCTTTTACACTCTTTTGTTTTAATATGAAATTTATTGTCAAATTGGTTTCCATACAACACCCATTGTTCATCCCAAAAGGTGCCCTCCTCAATACCCATCACCCACCCACCCTCCCTCCCACCCCCCATCAACCCTCAGTTTGTTCTCAGTTTTTAAGAGTCTCTTATGTTTTGATTGCCTCCCTCTCTAACCTTTTTTTTTTTCCTTCCCTTTCCCCATGGTCTTCTGTTAAGTTTCTCAGGATCCACGTAAGAGTGAAAATATATAGTATCTGTCTTTCTCTGTAGGATTTATTTCACTTAGCATAACACTGTCCAGTTCCATCCATGTTGCTACAAAGGGCCATATTTCATTCTTTCTCATTGCCACATAGTATTCCATTGTGTATATAAACCACAATTTCTTTATCCATTCATCAGTGGATGGACATTTAGGCTCTTTCCCTAATTTGGCTATTGTTGAGAGTGCTGCTATAAACATTGGGGTACAAGTGCCCCTATGCATCAGCACTCCTGTATACCTTGGGTCAATTCCTAGCAGTGCTATGCTGGGTTATAGGGTAGGTCTATTTTTAATTTTTTGAGGAACCTCCACACTGTTTTCCAAAGCAGCTGCACCAGTTTGCATTCCCACCAATAGCGTAAGAAGGTTCCCGTTTCTCCACATCCTCTCCAGCGTCTATAATCTCCTGATTTGTTCATTTTAGCCGCTCTGACCAGCGTGAGGTGGTATCTGAGTGTGGTTTTGATTTGTATTTCCCTGATAAGGAGAGACGTTGAGCATCTTTTCATGTGTCTATTGGCCATCTGGATGTCTTCTTTAGAGAAGTGTCTATTCATGTTTTCTGCCCATTTCTTCACTGGATTATTTGTTTTTAGGGTGTGGAGTTTGGTGAGCTCTTTATAGATTTTGGATACTAGCCCTTTGTCCGATATGTCATTTGCAAATATCTTTTCCCATTCCGTTGGTTGCCTTTTAGTTTTGTTGATTGTTTCCTTTGCATTGCAGAAGCTTTTTATCTTCATGAAGTCCCAATAGTTCATTTTTGCTTTTAATTCCCTTGGCTTTGGAGATGTGTCAAGTAAGAAATTGCTGCAGCTGGGGTCAGAAAGGACATAAACCAATAGAATAGAATAGAAACCCCAGAATTAGACCCACAAAAGTATGGGCAACTAATCTTTGACAAAGCAGGAAAGAATATCCAATGGAAAAAAGACGGTCTCTTTAACAAATGATGCTGGGAGAACTGGACAGCAACATGCAGAAGAATGAAACTAGACCACTTTCTTACACCATTGACAAAAATAAACTCAAAATGGATAAAGGACCTGAATGTGAGTCAGGAAAAAAACTTTCTTTTACACTTTTTTTAAAAAACACATTAGTAATGCCTCTTTTTATTCCTAAAAGTAGGCTGGTTTGGTAGATACAGTATGTGGCTACTCTGGGAAACTGGAAAAATAGTGTTGAATTCAGGTGCTGTAAAGCAGAGAGAATGCTCCATGAGAAACAGGAAAGTGAAATTATATTCAGTACTTAAATTTAGACACTGTCAGACCTCAATTGAGAAAAGAAGCCCAGGTGAGAAGATGCAGATAGAGTTTACAGACCAGAAACAAAACAATGTACCAAATGAGGTCAGTGCACAGCACTGAACTATCCCTGACTGTTTCTTGTTGGAATGTAGTAATAAAAGCCCAGGTAGCCAACTACAAAGTCACACAATTGCCAAAATGAACATAAATCCCCTCTGATAAAATAAGCCTGTAAATAAAAATTGTGTAAGAACTAAAATTATATAATATTAAGAAACAAAATATGGGACCATGACAAAACAGAATTCATCACAAAACACGTGATTAGGAGTAAATCATACCTTCTGTGAGCTAAAAAGTGCTGTTGGTTCTATATGATCTTCCCAGAGATTCATCAGTAACATTAAGCAGAAAAATCCATGGCGGAGTGGATCTGGAAAATTATACGAACCAAATCGAACACATCATCCTTTTACTTTCAACTGGAATACATATGTTAGTCAAATATTGCCTGTAATGAATCCCCCCCCCAATTTTTCATTTTAAAAAAATTATTATTTTTAAAGGGTTAGAATTCCAGGCATAGCATAGTAGACGCTTCATGCAACTACAGTCTGGCTGTTGGCTGGGGCTATGGTTTTATCAGGAAGATTTACTGGTGGGAGGATTCATGTCCAAACTCAGCCATGTGTTTCTTGGCAGGACTCAGCTCACCAAGTATGGGCAATTTTCAAATATTATTGTTTCATTTTTTTTTCTGTTGGTTTTCTTCTCTTTCTGGCATTCCAATACCATTTAATGTTGTCCTATAGCCGCTGAACTTGACTGTGTCCAATTTTAAAACTTTTCTTTTCTTCCTGTTTTCCCAACTGGATAATTTCTACTTACTTATCAATTTTACTGTTTCTTCTATCATCTCTAAATTGCTCTTAACTCCATCTGATACTATTTCTATTTCTGATACAGCACTCTTTATGTCTTACCTTATACTTCTACCTGGATCTTTCTGGAGTTTCTATTTTTTTTCTTTTGCCAATATTTTCTTTAAAAAACATGTTACAAGTACATTACCCTATACCTCTTTGAGCACAGTTATTACAGATGCTTTATATTCATTATCACTGTCCTTCAGTTTCCATTTCTATTGACTGGCTTTTCTTTTATGTATGATTTATATTTTCCTGTTAATTTTGATGGCTAGTAATTTTGCAGCCTATTCTGGACATTAATACACGATATGTTGTTGTGGAGGCACTGGAGTGTGAAATGTTTATCTGAAGGATCTTTTATTGTTGTTGTTGTTTCCTTTATACTGATATTAATTTTGTTTTGTTTTGTTTTTTTGCTTTAGCAAGCAGTTAAGTTGGCTTATCTCAAATTCTTTTTTCCCTAATGTGAATGGCAGAAGAGGACCCCACTGAATTTCATTGGCCTTGTTTGGTGGGCTTGGTCAAACCCCAATGCTTTCAGAAAGTTAATTTTTCATAATTTTTTCACTAGTCATAGATGTTTTCTATAGGATGACTGGTCCAATAGGAACAAAATACTCATTACAGGAAGGAAAAATCCACTCACTGTAAATTTTAAATTTGACATTTGATGAATTTTAGTTTCAAATCAGTTTGCAAATGTAAGTATAGAAAAGCGAAAGTTATAGTTGAATGTTTCCTTGACATATCATTGTTAATATTGTATAAATCTTTAATATTAACCATTAATCAGAATACAAACACAATGCATGATGATTTTTTTACCACTTAGAATGCAAAATAAGTATTTTTTGAATGACTGAATTACCCATATTTGTTTGTAGTAAATTATTTATCTATAATCCACAAAGCATTAAAAATGTAAGTTTCTCTTTGTCTAATAAATATCAATTTCAACATTTGGGGCCTTTTGTTAGAAATATAAATATGATAGTGCCAGTCATAGAAAATAATTTGTAATACTTAGATTTTACCCAATATTTGTTATATGAGTTTAAAAGTTTATTTTTAATAATAATATTCCTATTCTACTCTTTCCCTTCACATTAAGAGTTATAATTTTTCATTTCTAAAGTATATAGTAGTGGGTATCAATGTCACCTTTGAGCTATTAAATGGCTGAAGGGATGTGTGGAAAAGTTACCACGGCAACACAACTGATTTGTCTCTGCATATTGGAAAAAGATTAAAAATGCCAAAACACTGTAAATTTGGGGGGCATCCACTTTTCTCTCATATCGCAGAGCAAGGTCCTTAGAGATTTGACATTTCATTAATGCACAACTGCACATCTTACACAACTTCCACAAGACAAACTACTAGCAACAATAAACCTCAAACACAGTTGTAGAAAATAATTTATGAAGAAAGATACTTTTTAAATGGCCATGTCAAAATCAAAGTGTATAATTATGTTATTATAAATGGAGGATAAGAACCAATATGTACATGTTTCTTATCTGTATGGCATGATAATGTAACAGGAATAATCAGTTGCCCTTAGCTTAAAAATCTACATCTTAGTAAGAAAATGTTTCCTAAATAAATATTTTGTATTGCTGGGATTTGAACCCCATCCCCAATCTCCTATACAGTGCTCTTTTTTTTTCTACAATTCACTGAAACTGTTTAAAAAAACATTTTTCTTAAAAATTTTTAATGTTTATTTATTCTTGAGAGAGACAGAGTGTGAGTGGAGGAGAGAGAAGGAGACAGAATCTGAAGCAGCTCCAGGCTCTGAACTGTCAGCACAGAGCCTGATGTGGGGCTCAAACTCACGTGAGATCATGACCTGAGCTGAAGTCAGACACTTAACTGACTGAGCCACCCAGGCTCCCCTAAAAAACATTTTTAATGTTTATTTATTTTTGAGAGACAGAGTGTGGGGGGATGGGTGCAGAAAGAGAGGGAGACACAGAATCCGAAGCAGGCTCCAGGCTCTGAGAGATCATGACCTGAGCCAAAGTCAGAAGCTTCACTGGCTGAGCCACACAAGCACCCTTGAAACTGTTTAGAAAAGGAGAAAATTGGCAATCCAAGGATCACAGTGTTCTCCGAGATAATGTCATCTCAGCTAAAGGAGCAAAAAATTTAAAATATTAAAACAACTAATGAAAACAGTTGTTTTTTTAATGGAATAACTCGGAGCAGCCTTAGAAACATTAAAGTAGCCCCTCATATGGTTGTTCTTACGGCAGGTTCCTTTTATTGTTCCTAAATAATTAAAATGTATATATGTGGTAGGCAGAATAATGGCTTTTCAATGATATCCACAACCTAATCCCTGGAACCTGTGAACATTTTAACTTCCATGTAAAGGGGAATTGCAGATAGAATTAAGATGACTGTACTAGTGAAGTTTTGCTAAGGTGATTATCTTGAATTATGAAGGTGTATCCAATATTATCAACAAGAATCCATAAAAGAGGAAGAGGGAGGACAGATGTGATGTGAGAAGGACTTCACATCAATTCATCATTGCTAGCTTTGAAGATGGAGGAAAGGGGCCAAAAGACATTGTATGTGATTGGCCTCAAAAAACAGGGAAAAGCAAAGGAACAGATTCTCCGTAGAGCCTCCAGAAAGGAATGCAGCATTGGCAACGCTTGGATTTTAGCCTAGTGGGACGGAATCAGATTTCTGACTTACACAATTGTAAGATAATAAATTTGCATAGGTTAAGACACCTACCTTGTGGCAATGCATCACAGCAGCAATAATAAACTAATACAACGATGTCATAAAAAGGCCAAGAATAAAATACTGTTTTCAGAAATCAGATAGCCCTCAAGAAAAAGGCCAATTTTTCTGAAGTCATCAGAAACTCACCCAGTATTTTGCTATATTGTTTTTTTTTTTTAAATCGCTTTTGATTCCATATGTATAAAGAAAACAATAAGAGTATTGGACTTCTGGTTTCAGTTCGACACGTGAAGAGTTTCGAGGTTGACATTCCTATTGTTAGAACAAGAAAAAGCTGCCTAAACTGAAAATCAATGTTTTTTCTTAGACTGAACAGTAAAATGAGTTGCCAGAGCAGTGTGCCACCCTGAAATCCAGAGACGGGCTCATTCAAAGAGATACAACTGAGGTCTGCTCACCTGGAGCACGAGCTACTGGAGCTTGAACTTGGAGAAACACTTACATGGTCATTTTGCTAAGTGTCTGGAGTCTGAGTGTGGAATAGCTTGAGAGAAGAGGTCCCTCACACTTTAGTGAGTTTGAACTCCAGGAACCCTACTAGAAAGTCAGGATAAAAAGCTGAAAATGATTCTATTATTATGTCTCTGGCAAGAGAAGAGAAAAAGTAGCCACTGTGAAATAAACTCAGAACATTTCCATACATTTTCAGGGATGGGGGACAATTTTTCAGAGCCATCTTTCACTTCTTGGATTCTGTGGATGTTTTGTCTTATTGGTTTGTTTGTTATTTATTCATTATATATTTTTTTCTCATTGCCTTTAGTTTGGGGAATTTCTGTTGATTTACTTGCACGATCTCTGATTCTTTTCTTAGCTATATCAAATCTACCAATAAGCACCTTGAAGGCAGTTTTCACTCCTATTACAGTGTTTGCGATTTCTAGAATTTTGTTGTTGTGCTTTCTTAGAGTTTCCACCTCTCATGATTGCTTCAAATTTCTCTGTGAACCTAAAGCAGCATCGCAATCCAAGAGTGAGGATGATGGAAGAGATCCTATAAGTTTGAGAAGACAGTAAAATTATCATCCTGAGAGTATGAAAAAAAATTGACTGGGGGAGGTATAGTATGATTGCAAGACAGCATTAGGGCCACTTGAGGTCCATGGACAAAAATTTAAAGTGAGAATAGTCACCAATTTCCCAATAAATAGGTTTATTTGGGAATAGGAATACAAAATAAAGAGTACTGTGTGGTATGATCTTATCACATGATAGTTAACACTGAAGGTTTTTAGCAAGGGGAGAATGATGTATAGAGATGACATTCACCCTCTGTCTAGGAGAAATAGTTTCCTTATACAAAGACTATAAGAGAAGCGGTGTGCTTTGTGAGAAATGAGATTTTGTCCATTGGAGCATGAGGTTGGAAAATTCAGAAACGCGTTTCAAGACACAGGGACTTTTGCTGATGATAGACTATGACTTTCAGAAGGAACATGAGAAAAGTTCTAGGAATTGGGAGTAGGTAGAAACTAGCAACAGAAGAGTGATAAACAGAACCTGATGAGAGTAACAAGGTCATAGTTGGATGGTGACTTCAACTCTAGTGTTTCTTGAGTCAACTGACATAAACTGGCAATGAGTCCTAGAGGAATCAAAAGGCAGTCTATTAATGATTTCCATGATGTTGTTCAACATTCAGATGGTTTCTTTTTTTCTTTAATCAAGGATGATTTGGTCAAATTATAAAATAATTGTCTATCTTTGATAAAGGTTTTCCTTTATTTCATAATTTTTCTGCCTTTTAATCTCTTCACCTTAAGTATTCACAGCTCTCTTATTTTTCTTTATTCTTTCTTTCTTTCTTTTTTTTTTTGCATCCACCAAAATCTGTTCTCCTAAAAATGATCTGGTATTTGATATTATTTTGATATTTTTTTTTCAGAATAGTAGAAATATCTATATGTTATGTAATATATGGATAGTTAGAAAAAGAACCTTATCTTTGAAAATCACCACTGAATAAAAAGTGTCTCTCATAGTGAAAATCAAATTTCACATTTTAGACCAGTGAGGGAGCATTTATGGAGCAATGTGTGCTTTCCTTGGGCCCTCTGAAGAAAATTACCATTTTTTCTTTAAATTTTGTTATTATGATTCTACTTATAGTCATCCATTTCAGTTCTCTAAAACCACAAAGCGTTAATACTAACTTGCTGACTTTAACTGAAGTGATTCAGATCTCAAACTACAATCTAAGAAAAGATCATTTTGATTTAAGGAATAACTAAATGTATAACCAGATCTTGATTTCCTTATCAATAAAGTTACCGATGAGCTCTTTGCTCTTCAAAATATGTTGCTAAATATTACAATATTTTCATCCTTGAAGGGTACTACTTTATACACCTCTTTCCAGGCTAACTCACATGAATTTACATCAGGTGAAATCTGTTTATCATTAACCTTTACATTAAAATAATTTAAAAGTAGCATATTCTATCTTATCTTTATTTACCATTTAAAAATTAGAAAAATGTTCTCACCAAACTGTTATCCCAGTGGGAAAATACTTTCAAGAAACTAGTTGTCACCAAACAAATTATACATTTAAAAATATTCTTAAAGGCAAAAACCTTTTAAAAATTCTTGTAGAATGCATTAATGAAGATGTTACTTGACTGTTTTCTGAAAATATTTTATCTCTAAAATGTTTCCAGCAATTCTATTTCTAAGAATTCATTTTGAAGGTATTTACATGCATGTGGATGAAATGGATACTTTTATTTATTGTAGCATTGTTTGTAATAGGGAGAAATCAAAAACAACATTTACATCCATTAATATATATTTAAAAATTTATTTGTCATATGTTTCCCCTTTATAGAAACTCTGTGAAGGCAGAGGCAGAGATTATTCTGTCTTGTTTACCAGCTCCACAGTCAGTGCTAAGCATAAAGTAGTATACAAATATTGAATAAATTAATAAAACAACCAAAAAGGAATATATAAATCACCATGTAAAATACACAGCCATTTAGGGGCGCCTGGGTGGCACAGTCGGTTAAGCGTCCGACTTCAGCCAGGTAACGATCTCGCGGTCCGTGGGTTCGAGCCCCGCGTCGGGCTCTGGGCTGATGGCTCAGAGCCTGGAGCCTGTTTCCGATTCTGTGTCTCCCTCTCTCTCTGCCCCTTGCCCGTTCATGCTCTGTCTCTCTCTGTCCCAAAAATAAATAAACGTTGAAAAAAAAAATTTTTTTTAAATAAATAAAATACACAGCCATTTAAAATAACATGGATATGAGCTCACCATATAATATGAAATGAAAATTTTGAGTTGAAGAAGAAAATTATATATCCCATTCTAAGTCAGAAAATACATTGACAAACATAGGCACACAGGTATGTATTACAAAATATTATATGCTGATACAGACCAAATTTTTAATAGTAAATTACCATAAAAATGACTGAGGGGGCATCATGAGTTTTCCTTTTTAACATAAACTTTTGTATAGTTTGAAGATTTTTTATTGAATATTATTAAATTGCAATAATGAATCTCTAAGTAGAACCTGAGCTAAATTCCTCCTGCTACACCCATTACTCTATTTAGACAAATTGCAAGTGAATTTAGCTCACCAACATAGACACAGTGCCCTTGGTCACATTCAGAGTCTCTCTCAACTTTCCCTCTTTTCTAGACTAATTAGATCCCATTTTTATTTATTTTTTTTTTAATTTTTTTTTAACGTTTATTTATTTTTGAGACAGAGACAGAGCATGAACGGGGGAGGGGCAGAGAGAGAGGGAGACACAGAATCGGAAGCAGGCTCCAGGCTCTGAGCCATCAGCCCAGAGCCCGACGCGGGGCTCGAACTCACGGACCATGAGATCGTGACCTGAGCCGAAGTCGGACGCTCAACCGACTGAGCCACCCAGGCGCCCCTAGATCCCATTTTTAAAAGAGCCAATTACCTCAGCCAGGATGTTTTCAAAATAGAGTTTCATCATCCTTTAGGAGAAGTAGTTTCAGAATAAAAATATCCATGAATTTTGCATGAAATCCATGTCTCTACCATTAATTCGTAATAAGCTAAACACAAATTAAATAGAATCACTTCAAATTTGGGGCAATATCTTCATAGGCTAAATAAATTGGTTAGTTCCACATAAAAACATCAGATAAGTTCTTTCAAACTTCCAAAGCCACAGCTCCAAAATACATCTTTAAGTATCTCGGACTGTGGACATACCAAGAACACAATTGAACACACTGAGATTAAATACACAATTGCTGTCTTTTAAAGCAATAATAGCTGCACCAAAATCAGCAGGACATTATATCACACAGTACCAAGTGGAGAACAAACCCAGCCCGGTATCAAGTACAATAAAAAGGAAAGGGTTTGTTGCCACAGCAAGGTCTGATTCCCGACAGTCATGACTCGCCAACTGAGTTGCAAATAGTGTCTCCTCCACATTTTTTTTCCTTTTGTGTGTGTGTGTGGCGGGCGGGTGAGAATATAAGTCCATAGGGTGAGCATGTCCCTCTTGACAACAACAAAAAACAACAAAAAAGATAACAGAAATTTTTTTAGAAAGAATGTGTGACTTAAAAAAAAAAAGACTACCTTTAATATTCATGAACATAAAGCAAAGAGTGATTAAGAAAATCACTAGAAAAATTCTCATGGCCTTTATCTTCACACTTTCTCATTAATATAAAGTAAAAACGTGTCATCAGTGCATAAAGAACTTTGTTTTTTCTTTAGTTTGTCTCTGAAGCTATTTTATCCCAGTAAGTTCTAATGTAACAAAATAGCAATAATGCACGTGGTGAATATTTGAAAATTGGGCAGCACAATGCCTGTCGGGCTCAACAAATACTTGTGGAATGGACAACAATATTATGTAAGTATTAAATTTTCTTTTTCATGTGGAATACAAGTTGAAGGTCCTTTTTTTTTTTTTTTTAAATTCCAAAGCACTTCCTAAAATAAAGAAAACATATTACAGCGGGGACTATGGTGTGCCTGTCCAATAGACTAAAACGCCTACAGCCCAGCGAGAAATGCTGTTAGCCACCCCCTCCCTGCTTAAAAATGCCAGTGATTAGAAGACGCTACTTCGCCCCAAATTAGACAGCTTCTCAGAGTCTATCTGTGTCCGATACTTGTCATTGTGGATGTTCAAAAACACAACCTCATTTCTTTATTCTGTGACTATGAAGAGGTATCCCAGCACCACGGGCTTCAGTTTGTTTGTTTTTATTTTTGGGACAGAGAGAGACAGAGCATGAACGGGCGAGGGGCAGAGAGAGAGGGAGACACAGAATCGGAAACAGGCTCCAGGCTCTGAGCCATCAGCCCAGAGCCTGACACGGGGCTCGAACTCACGGACCGCGAGAGTGACCCGGCTGAAGTCGGACGCTTAACCGACTGGGCCACCCAGGCGCCCCCAGTGTGTTTGTTTTTAATTGATGTTATTTAGATCAGTTTCAGGTACCCAGGAGATTGAGTGGAAAGTACAGAGTTCCCAAAGTTCTTCTGCTCCACCCCTGCGTATCCTTCATCATCAACATCCCATCCCACCCCCAAAGAATGGCACCCTTGTTACAACTGATGAAACTACTTTGGCACATCAAAATTACCCAAAGTCCATAGTTTACATTAGGGTTCACTCTTGGTGGTATACATTCAATGGGTTTGGACAAATATGGAATGGCATGTATCCACTATTATAATATTAGAATTTTTCATTGCCTTAAAAATCCTCTGTGCTCTGTCTCTTTATACACCACCTCCCATCCTGGCAGCCCATTAATCTTTTACAGTCTCCATAGTTTTCTTTTCCTAGAATGTCTTATAGCTAGAATCATAGAATCATATGTAGCCTTTTTAGATTGGCATCTTTCACTTAATCAAATGCACTGGTATTTCTAATATATGTTTTCATAGCTTAAGAGCTCATTTCTTTTTTTTTAATATATGAAATTTATTGTCAAATTTGTTTCCATACAACACCCAGTGCTCATCCCAAAAGATCCCCTCTTCAATACCCATCACCTACCCTCCCCTCCCTCCCACCCCCCATCGACCCTCACTTTGTTCTCAGTTTTTAAGAGTCTCTTATGCTTTGGCTCTCTCCCACTCTAACCTCTTTTTTTTCCTTCCCCTCCCCCATGGGTTTCAGTTAAGTATCTCAGGATCCACATAAGAGTGAAAACATATGGTATCTGTCTTTCTCAGAGGGCTTCTTTCACTTAGCATCACACTCTCCAGTTCCTCATTTCTTTTTAACCTTGAATACTCTTCCATTGTTTGGATGTACCACAGTTTATTCATTCACTACAAAAGGGCATCTTGGTTGCTTCCAAATTTTAGCACTTATGAATAAAACTGCTATCAATACACATTGGCATTTTTTTGTGTGGAAATGTTCTTTAAGGTGAATACCAAGGAGCCCATTGTTGGATCATATGGTAAGAATATGTTTAGTTTTTAAGAAATCACTGAATTGTCTTCTAGAGTGGCTGGATCAAATTGCATTCCTACCAGTAATGAATGAGCATTCTTGTTGCTATGAATCCTCTCCATTTGGTGTTGTCAAATTTTGGCCATTCAAAAAGATATTTTGAGCCCTCCCAATGAGTCGCTCCCAAAGACTAGCCTCCCCAATTTTAACTATCCAGGTCACTAAGCATCTAGCAATTCATCAATTATAGTTTAAGTGTTCCTTCTAGCGCTGTCTCCAGTATCAGTCTTCTGCTCCTGGGCTTCTGTTCCAAACAAACTGTGATTCTCTCTATACACCTGTCTCTCCAATTTTTGTGGCAGCAGTTTTTCCTGTGACATCAATTTTCTGAAAGATCTAAGATGAATTGTGGATTTTCCATTTGTTCAGCTTTTTCCTGTGGCGGGGTAAGAATGATGGCTTCCAATCGCTCTACATGTCAGACTAGAAACCAAAGTCCTCCAGAATTATTCTTTCTATTTGTTTTATAAAGTTTACTCATTTATTGAGAAAGAGAGAGAGAGACAGAGAGAGAGAGAGAGACAGAGAGAGAGAGAGAGAGATAAGGGCGTGAAGGGGCAGAAAGAGAGGGAGAGAGAGAATCCCAAGCAGGTTCCATATTGACAGCACAGAGCCCAACATGAGGCTTGAACTCACAAACCTTGAAATCATGACCTGAGCTGAAATCAGGAATCAGATGTTCAACTGAGCCATCAGGCACCCCCAAATTTGTTCTTTCTTTAAAACTATTCAAAATGAATTAAAAATTTCCTAGGTACTCTTTTCTGACCCTGCCCCATCTGTCTTTGGCCTTGGGTGTCTATCATATGCCTGAGTAATTTTATACATTCACCATATATGTATATACACATGTAAAACATATATAGTAATTTTTGCCTACTTTAAAACTTTATATAAACAATTATATTGCATATTAAGTGCTTATTTCCCTCTACAATATCTTTTATAATTTGTTCTTAATATCTGTGGCTTTAATTTTTATTTTTTTCTGTATATGTCAAGATTTATGAGGCATTTGAGAGTTTACACTATTTTCAAGCTTACAAGTCAACCTGCAAAAGTTTCATAAGTGCTGTAGACACGAGACTCTTGGATCAGAGACAAAGGATGTTATTAATCTCAGCAGTTGTAGAGTCCAGAATAACTATCACATCCTCTTGTGCCTGTTTTCTAAGCTCATCATTCACAAGACAATTTGAAGAGATCCAGGTGACTCCTGCACCTCTAGTGGGTAGAGAGAAACACTGAAATTAGAAACCTTACTGCTTTCTAATAAACAGAAAGCTTCTGGAGAGAGATACCATCTCTAACTTATAAGGCAGTTCACTACGCTAAAATACCTGAAAAAACACTTGATCATGATGAATGATTCTTTTAATGTACTATTGGATTGGATTTGCTAGTGTCTTGTTGAGAATTTTTTCATCCATGTTCAACATGGACCCTTGGCCTATAATTCTCTTTTTTAGTATAGTCTTTGTCTGGTTTTGGAATCAAGGTAATTCTGACCTCATAAAATGAGTTGGAAGTTTTCCTTCCATTTCTATTTTTTGGAATAGTTTGAGAAAAATAAGTATTATGTTTTAAAATAATTGGTAGAATTCCCGTTAAGCAATCTGGTTCTAGACTAGTTTGTTGGGAGATCTTTGCTTACTGATTCAATTTCTTTGTTGGTTACTGATCTGTTCAAGTTTTGTATTCCTTTCTGTTACACTTTTGGTAGTTTGTATGTTTCTAGGAATTCATCCATCTTTTCCAGGTTGTGCAATTTGTTGGCATATAGTTTTTCATAATATTCTCATAATTGTTTGTATTTCTGTGGTGTTGGTTGTTATTTTGTGATTTCATTTATTTGAGTCCTTTCTCTTTTCTTTTTGATAAGTCTGGTTAGGGATTTATCATTTTATTAATTTTAGTAAAAAACTAGCCCCTGGTTTCATTGATCTCTTTAATGGTTTTTTGTTTGTTTGTTTCTATATCATTTATTTCTGTTCTAATCTTTATCATTTCCCTTTTACTGGCCTTAGCCTTCATTTGTTGTTTTTTTTCCCTTTTAGGTATCAGATTAGTTTGCTTATTTGAGATTTTTCTTGGTTCTTGAGGTAGACCTGAGTTGCTATATACTTCTCTCTTATGACCACCTTTGCTAAATCAAAAAGGTTTTGGACCATTTTATTTTCATTTATATTCATTTATATTTTCATTTTCATATCCATGTATATTTTTATTTCTTCTTTGATTTCTTGGTTGACCCATTCATTCTTTAGTAGCATGTTCTTTAACATCTATGTACTTTTGGTCTTTCCAGATTTTTTCTTGTGGTTGACTTCAAGTTTTATAGCATTGTGATCAGTAAATATGCATTGTATGATCTCAGTCTTTTTGTACTAGTTGATGCCTGATTTGTGACCTATTATGTGTTCTATTCTGGAGAATGTCCCATGTATACTTGAAAAGAATGTGTATTCTGCTGCTTAGGATGAATTGTTCTGAATATATCTGTTCAGTCCATCTGGTCCAGTATGTCCTTCAAAGCCACTGTTCCCTTGTTGATTTTCTGCTTTGATAATCTGTCCATTTATGTGTGTGGGGTTTTAAAATTCCCTACTATTATTGTATCATTATTAACTAGTTACTTTATGTTTATTGTTACTTGTTTTAGATATTTGGGTGCTTTCAAATTGAGGGAATAATTATATACAATTGTTAGATATTCTTGTTAGATATTCCCCTTTATTATGATATAGTGCTCCTCTTCATCTCTTTTTACAGTCTTTGTTTTAAAGCCTAGTTTATCTAATATAAGTATTGTGACTCTGACTTTCTTTTGACATCACTTTGTGTGATAAGTGTTTCTCCGCCCCCTCACTTTCAATCTGCAGATGTCTTTAGGACTAAAATAAGTTTCTTATAGGCAGCATATAGATAGGTCTTGTTTTTTTTTTTAATCCATTCTGACACCTTATGTCTTTTAATTGGAATATTTAGTCCATTTACATTTAGATTATTAGTATATATATATATATATATATATATATATATATTGCCATTCTGTTACTTTTTTGTTGTTGTTTCTGGGGATTTTCTCTGATCCTTTCTTATCTTTGTCAATTCTGGTCTCTCCTTTGCATTCAAAGAGTCTCCTTTAATATTTCTTGCAGGGATGGTTTATTGGTCATGAACTCCTTTAGTTTTTGTTTGTCTGGGAAACTCTTTATCTCTCCTTCTATTTTGAATGATAGCCTTGCTGGATAGAGTATTCTTGGCTGCAGCTTTTTTTCCCCATTCATCATGTTGAATATATCATGTCATTCCCTTCTGGCTTCCCAAGTTTCTGTTGAAAGATGTGCATGTAGCCTATGGGTCTTTCTTTGTAAGTTAGGGACTTCTTTTATCTTGCTGCCCTTAGGATTTTTCCTTTATTGTTATATTTTGCAAAATTAATTACAGTATGTCCTGGAATTGGCCCACTTTTGTTGATTTTGGAGGAATTTATCTGTGCCTCTTATATTTGGATGCCTGTTTCCTTCCCCAGATTAGAGAAGTTTTCAGCGATTATTTTCTCAAATAAATTTTCTACCCCTTTTTCTCTTTCTTCTTCTGGGACTCCTATAACACAAATATTATTAGATTTGATGGAGTCACTAAATTCACTAAGTCTATTCTTGTGTTCCATAATTCTTTCTCTCTTTTGTTCAGCTTCATTACTTTCCATTATTTTATTTCCTATATCACTTATTTGTTTTCTGCTTTTTCCATCCTTGTGTTCATTGCATCCAGTCTGTTTCAAATTTCAGTTATTGTATATCTCATTTCTGACTGATTGTTTTTTAACTCTTTTAGCTCTGCAGTTAGGGCCTCGATGAAGTCTTCGATTCTTTTCTCAAGTCCAGTGAGTATCCTTTTGATTGTTGCTTTAAATTCTCCATCAGTCATATTATTTATATCTCTTTCAGTTAGATCTATGGCCATGACCTTATTTTGCTATTTCATTTGGGATGAATTCTTCCATCTTGGCATGTTGTCTAAATCTCTGTCTTCCCTGTGTTAGCAAAGCCTGTTATGTTTCCTGCTCCTGAGAGGAACGACTTTATGAAGAATAGGTCACATAAGGTCCCTGGCCTGGTGCTTCAGGGAGTTGTCTGGTGGGTGCTGCATGCCCCTGCTGCTGTGTTTTGGCTGCTCTATCCTTCAAGGCAGTCATCTGCAGGATGACAGGATCTGCAGATCCTCTCCTTGCCAGCAGTGGGCAGTGTTTGGACCTTGGCCAGAGTATGAGTTTTAACTAGATATGCTCTGGCCGGCTTATTAAATGAGACCTAATGCTACTTCTACTAGAACTAAAGCTTTGCAGAACTCTCTAGTAGAAAGACATCGTCTGTGTAGGGATTTGTGCCGGGCTTCTGGGGGAGGGGCCCACTGTGCTAGTTGTGAGGCATAGTTGCTGGAGAAAAGCAGAGTGTAAGGGTGCAGGACTTGGTGTAAGCAGGTTAGGCAACCAGTGTTGGCGCTGCGCTGTTTACTGAAGGCAATCCTGCTGAACTGCCAGAGAGGGAAATAGACCCAGAGTCCTCCTTTGTTCCAGAGAGGGGTGTCTGTGCTGGCTGCTCTCAGGGAAGCACTTCCAGAAATGCAAATAATCTCCCTTCTCTGCATCCCAGGCATTTTTCAGATCACCATTTTCATGCTGTCTGCCTCCGGGTTGTGTGCCCGTCTTCTCTCCAGGAGCAGCATGGTGTCTATCCCAGGCTCTATCCCAGCGAAGCCTGCTGACCTTTAAAACTCCAGGCTTTAAAAATGTTGTGGTGTGCACCAGGGCCTGTTCTGGTCTTCTGGGGGAGGTTCTCATACAGGTTTGACCAATAAGGCAGCTGTGCCAGAGCACAGGGTTGTGTGCCCGAATGGAAGCAAGCAGGCTAGGCAGCCAGTGTCAGGCTGATCTGCCATTGGCATCCGGCTCTGCATCTATGCTGACGGGCTGAGAGGGAAATGATGCCCACCAGCTCTTTTGTCCGCTGAGAGGTGACTTTGCAAATGCCACCTCTCACAGATGTTCTCCAGGAAGAGCGAAATCTCTCCCCAGTGCACCTTAGGCAATCCTCAGATTGCACCATCTACCCCGGGGTTGTTTGCCTGCTTTCTCTCCAGGAGTAGGGTAGTGCCCTCAAGTCTCTGTCTCAGCCAAGCCTACCCAGCTTTAAAACTCCAGTGTTCAAGACCCACCAGTTGCAAAAATTCATGAAAATCAACACCTCTCATTTTCCCCATCAGTGGATCTGGGGGAAGTGTTCTCCTTGTGTATATCCCTATGTGCTCCACTCTCTCTTGCCTCTTTCTGTGACCAAGCTCCTCCCCTCTGCCCCCCAGAGCACCTGCAATCTGTTTCTCCCCAAACCACATCTCCACATTTCCTGCCTTCCTCAATGTGGCCTCCTCTTTGCATCTAGTTGAGAAGTTTGCTCTGTCAGTCCTCAGGTTGGTGTCTTGGGTGTTCAAAACGATGTGATAGTTATCTAGTTATGCTTGAGGGAGGAGATACACCTAGGGCCTTCCTACTACACCACCATCTTAGCTCCCTAAAAAAAGCACTATTGCTAATTTTTATTAGCAGTTTATTATTTATTTTATTACTTAGGATGCTGCAACTAATAATCCTATACAAATCCTAAGGTTTCCTAGATACATGTTACTAAATGATCTATCACAGTTGCTAACTCAGGAAAAAAAATGGGTAAGCCTTGGCACACCGCTACAGCCAGCTGTTCCAAGCCAGGGGACCCCAAGGGGACTGGACAAATCTGAAGCAGGGCTCCGGGGAGGGGGTGGGGTTGGCCAACAATCTTGCTGAAGAAACTTGGATAAACTAAACTCATAGCAAGATAAGTCAATACGTCAAGATACAAGGGTTTGATAAAAAGAAAGGGGAAAATTTATTTTGGGTGCTGGAAGCCAGGGGAGGTGGCAGACCCAAGCCTCAACAACTGACCTCTCCACCTGCAAGATGAACTTCCAGAGTGTGTAGGGAGAGATTCAGAGCATACATGCAAGACAGCAGGCAGAGAGCATGCGATCAAAGGTGGGGGTCAGTATGTGTTCAGTCCACTCCACAATCATGGGGAGGGAAGGGGTCATGTGAGGTATAGTCTTCTAGGAATTCTGTTGCTATCAGGTTTCAGTCATGGTAACTGTTGGAGCCTATAGTTGAGCAAGAGGGCTCACTGACACGTCTCCTTTTCTACACAGGTCTACAATTTCAACATGGTCTTGGCTGTCTTGTTAGTTTTTTTTGTTGTTGATATATAAGAATGCTATTGTATTGTTTTATTCTGGTTTTCTCTCTATATATTGAACTTATATCCATCATCTTGTTGATCTCTTATATCTATTATTGTGTCTGTGGAATTTTTCAGCTACCATTTTTCTGTATAATTTTTAAAGTACATATTTTGGGAAATGGTGTATCAAATAATTTCATGTTGAGAAACCCATCTTGAAGCAGGATGTGTGTGTGTGTGTGTGTGTGTGTGTGTGTGTGTGATATCTATCCCTATCCCTATATCTGTATCTATCTATATCTGTACCTATATCATCTATACCTATATCTATACATTTATTTATCTACAGATATTCCTTGACCTATGATAGGGTTACATTTCAATAAACATAAGGTGAAAATGTATCTAATACACACAACCTACAGAATATCATAGTTTAGCCTAGCCGGTCTTAAATGGTCTCAGAACAGTTACATTAGCCTAGAGTAGGGTAAAGTCATTTACCACAAAGCTTATTCTATAATAAAATGCTGAATATCTCATGCAATTTATTGAATACTATACTGAAAGTGAAAAACAGAATGACTGTATGGGTACAGAATGTTGGTAAATGTGTCGATTGTTCACCCTCACGATTGCATGGCTGACTTGGACCTGCAGCTCTCAGCCATTGCCCAGCATCATGAGAGACATCACATCGCACAGCACTACACCTAGAGAAGATCAAAATTCAAAATCTGAAATACATTTGCTACTGAATTCATATCACTTTTATACCACGTAAAGTTGAAAAATTGTAATCTAAACAATTGTAAGTCAGGGACTATCTGTATGAATGTCGGTGTTAACATCATCCATAGAAAGGTTGCACGGTTAAGAGCTCTTATCTGAAGATCAGTAGAAAAGTAGCCACTTAAGAACTAAGTAGCCACTTAGTTTCGGGGCACCTGGGTGGCTTAGTCGGATAAGCATCTGACATTGGCTCAGGTCATGATCTAGCGGTTCATGAGTTCGAGTTTCGTTTTGGGCTCTGTGCTGACAGCTCAGAGCCTGGAGCCTGCTTGGGATTCTGTGTCTCCCTCTCTGCCCCTCTCCAACTCATGCTCTGTCTCTCAAAAGATGAATAAATGTTAAAAAAAATTGGGGGCGCCTGGGTGGCTTGGTCGGTTGAGTGTCTGACTTCGGCTCAGGTCATGATCTCACAGTCCGTGAGTTCGAACCCCGCGTCGGGCTCTGTGCTGACAGCTCAGAGCCTGGAGCCTCTTTCAGATTCTGTGTCTCCCTCTCTCTGCCCCTCCCCTGTTCATGCTCTGTCTCTCTCTGTCTCAAAAATAAATAAACGTTAAAAAAAATTTAAAAAAAGAACTTTCATTTTAATCAAGGAGAAAAGAAAGAAATAAACCAAAGCACTACAACAACAGAGTCATCACTTCCTTTATCTCAGATTCCCATACATATCAGCAAAAATGAAAACAACTTTCCTGCTGGTACTATTATCTGTGATAGCAGATCCTTTTCTCCTCACAATGAGGGTCTAAGAAGGACAAGCTGTCTCACAGGTGGCAGAGGCAATAAAAACGGGGAAGGTGAAGAATTTCAGCATAAGAACAAGAAAAAATATAGATGGGCTAGACAATTACAGTCAACAAAGGGACTAAAGGAATGAATTTTGTTTGTTTTTGTTCCAACTTTGCCCATTCTTTCTCTATTTTCTTGGAGTTCCCATAGAGATGAGACTTTCACACAAAATGATCCTCTTCTAAGCCACGCAGAAACAAAACAGATATTTAAAAAAAGAGAGAAACAAAAGAGAGAAATAATTTAATTTAAAGCTGTGATGATGGGAAACCAAAGAAAATCCCTTTTCTTTGGGTTGTGTGCTTATTTGGAATGGCAGTAATTTTGCTAAACATACTTTTCTTCTGATAGCTCTTAGGAAATGGCCTTGTACTTAATGTTCTATTCCAAGCTTTGAATAATGAAAGTTTGTAGAATAAAAAAAGAATTCTGGAGAGAGCCATCTAAGTACTTTTTTTACAGTGAAACATTGATTTTTTTTTCTGAGTAGTTTCTCTTTTAATTATAAAAGTTATACATATAAAAAGAAAATTCATACCTTACTGTAAGGCACACAGAAATTTTCAACATCTCCTGTGATTCCACCACCGGGAAAAAGAGCCACTATTATTATCTCTGATCATTGTGCGTGCGTGTGTGTATATGTGTGTGTGTGTGTGTGTGTGTGTGTGTGTGTGTGTGTGTAGATATATACATAGACATTTTTTTTCTGTAGTACTCTATATCAAATACTTACTTGTAGGCATTTATATTCCTATAATTCTAAAAAACATTTCAAATTATTATGCAAGCGTAACTTTAAATATAAATCTGAAATTATGTATTCAATTTTCTCTGAATAATGCTAGCAATTGGAATTGTTTGGATGTATAGATATAAAGAAGTTTATGCCTTTTGAAGGACATAACTTTCCAATCTATTTCACACTGTAGTGAAGAAAATAGTAAGTTGTATTATAAATCATAATCGTTATGGACATCTTGGATATTGCACGATTGTCAAAAACTAAATCATTTTAATCTTTTTACATACTCCTACTTATGTATTATGAGTTAAAAATATTTTAAAATATGTGCTCTCACTTGAGGTTCTAACATAATCTTTGTAAGCATTAAAAAAGAGGAAACAAAAACATGTTAGACTAAGATATCCTTCTTTTTATTCCTACTTAACATAAAAAGAGGGAAAACATGCATCCTCATAAAGCTTTAGACTATGTAAACACCTAAATTGAAGGCCTAATCTGAACATCAAAATAGACTTAGAATTACCTAGAATAGTCACATAGTTAATATAATTGATCTCCTTTATCTTTTTCAAAGACAGCTATTGCTTTAAATACTTTCTTATGGTTTCACAATAATTTGAATTCTACATGTGAAGTTTTAAAACTCAACCTTTTGGAGACATGTGGGTGGGTCATTTGGTTAAGCATCCAACTTTGGCTCAGTTCATGACCTCTCAGTTTGTAAGTTCGAGCCCCAGGCGGGGTTCTGTGACCAATGCTCAAAGCCTGGAGCCTGCTTCAGATTCTTTCTCTCTCTCTCTCTCTCTCTGCTCCCTCCCCTGCTCACTCTCTCTCAAAAATAAACATTAACAAAATAAATAAATCAAAATCAACCTTTTGACCACTCCTAATGGCTTCTTCCAACTGTACCCTAAGTGGACACATGCTTGCAGTTATCTGACTGCATATATGCAGTTAACAATACACACTATCTCCAAGTATGCCTTCCAAAGCCTAAATCCTAGGAAAAACAGGGGATTAATCACGGACAAAAAGAAACAATAAGACCCATAGCAGTATCTCTGTCGCCAATTTACTGTCATAGCTTATAAACCGCAGTAGACAATGCCCATCATTTTATCAGAAAGGCATGGGCCTCTTCATTTTGTAATCTTGACCTACTAATTATCACCAGTGAATTTCACATGTTAAGAGATTAAGATAATTTGCTTCCCATGTATATGACATGTGCTTAACGCAGAAGTCATTGCTCATAGAACAGATTTTCCGCAAAAACCCTCTTGTGTATAAATTACTTCATTTGATTTCTTTTTTAAAAAGTTTTCTTATTTTGAAGGAGAGAGAGAGAGAGAGAAAGAACAAACAGGGGAGGGGCAGAGGGAGGAGAGAGAGAAAGGATCCCAAGCAAGCTCCGTGCTGCCAGTGTGGAGCTTGATGCGGTGCTCAAATTCCCAAACTGTGAGATCATGACCTGAGCCTAAATCAAGAGTCAGATGCTTAACAGACCTAGTCAACCAGGCAACTCCTTATCTGATTTTTAAATTTTTTTTTAACATTTATTCATTTTTGAGAGAGAGACAGAGAGACAGAGCATGAGCGGGGGAGTGGCAGAGAGAGAGGGAGACACAGGATCAGAAGCAGGCTCCAGGCTCTGAGCTGTCAGCCCAGAGCCCGACGCGGGGCTTGAACTCAGGGACTGTGAGATCATGACCGGAGCCAAAGTCGGACGCCCAACCAACTGAGCTACCCAGGCGCCCCATCCTTACCTGATTCTTAAAACAGCCTTGTGCGATAGGTAGGCCTACTCTTACTGTAATGAAAACCGTACTGTACAGATGAGTAAATTGAGGCTCAGAAGTGAAATGACTTACCTGAGGGACCAAAGCTGTTGGACAAATAGCCATACTGGAAATCTAGCTGTAAAATCTCCGGATCTGTATGATTTCCACTGTAGCATAGCATACAATTTTACATAGCATGGTAAAATATAACTTTAGAAAGCATAATTCATTTTTTGCATTTGTAATAAATTAATGACTATTATGCCAAATTATTACTTTAAAAACATGCTGATAATGAAGTTTCCCCATCATGAATCACAGATCCTCTCGTGCCAGGCTGCAGGCTTGGAGCATGGAGAGGTTCTTGGAACAGTGGTTCTTATAAAAACCACCATGCAGAACCATTTTAAATTATTACATTTTTTTCCTTTCCTGCTGTCCCATTTTCCAATTAGTTTCACTGGATACGTGCTCCTTTCCTTTCTAGACCAATCTATCTCTGGCCGTTGGGCGAGGAATAGATAGCCCGAGAAGCTAATTCTATTTTAGCTAACAAATCCTTATTTCCAAGTCCTTACTGTCAATTAGTTTCGAGTTTGTGAGATTGGGTAAATAGAAGCCTAACAAATGTTCGTGTATAACAATAAATCAGTGTTGCATTTTACCAGTGATAAATCTAATTTTTTAAATGGCCAGATGGTTAAAGAGAAACACAAGGTTAGCCAAGCAAGTTCAGTTGGCATGAGACATTGATAATGTGCTCAATACAAGCCAAACAAGGTCATGTTATTAAAAGTCTAATGCTTTTAATTTTTTTAGCCATGTTTAGGATAAGGTAAAAAGTTCAGAGACATTGAGGATTGTGTATAAAGGCACTCACTCAACTGAGAGATTATCAAGTCAAGAGATGTCTGTTCAAAAGTAGATGTTTACTAAAACAGTGCCTGAGTTTATCATTGTAGAAGATACCAAAATGGTGATCTTTTAAAGGTCAAATATTTTCAGAAAGCATTTTTCATTATTATTGCAGAGGAATTAGGCTTAACCTTGTGGAAAAACAGTGAGTGTGGGTCAGAAGTGTCTCCAGTTTTGTCCTTGATTATGAGCCAGCTGCACAGACATCTCGTCTAAAAGTTCTGTGCCCAGTTTTGTCATTTAAAAATAGAAATTATACATACCCCCTCACACATACACAATTATTTATGAGCTTTGGACCCAACTGGTATTTATAAATCATTGATGCTAATGTATTTTCACTGTTCCCTCATAGTCTCACTCTCCTACATAAACAATTAAATTCCGAAAGTCCTCTCATATGCCCTGGAAGCTATTTTGCTTTAGGTTCTCTGTCTCTGTCTCATGCCAGCCAAAACTGTGCTTAAAATGCATTCTTCTCCCAGCCCACGCCTACACCTATGCAGGCAAATGTAATTGGAGAAAAATATACAAACATGCTCTCTTTAAATGCAGGACCTCTAACCTTGAATCAACCATTATTACTGTCCAATAATTTCACTGCAAGCTACGAGGCCACTCACATTTCCCCTAATGTGGATGATGATTTCATATGTTTCTCTTCTCAAATCTTTAGCACCCCCAAACCCATCCTCACCCTCAGGGACTTGGCATTCAGTTCACTGAGAAGATACAAATAATCAGAGATTCCCACAGTCTTCTTCCACCATATATACACAACCTATCAGCCCCTGTATCCCGAGACCTGTCTCCTATTTCATGACTATTAAAACCCACATTCCTGTCCCTTTTCCCTTCCTTCCCTAAAGAGTTATCATTTTTCACTGTCTTCAACTACTTTCTTTCCTATTTACTTTTCTTTTTTTTAATTTGTTTAAATGTTTATTTATTATTTTTGAGAGAGACAGAACTCAAGCGAGGGAGAGGCAGAGAGAGAGGAGACGCAGAATCTGAAACAGGCTCCAGGCTCTGAGCTGTCAACCCAGAGCCCAATGCGGGGCTTGAACCCAGGAACAGAGAGATCATGACCTGAGCGGAATTCAGACTCTTTAACTCACTGAGCCACCCAGGCTCCCCCTTTTACTCTTGAACCTACTCCAGTCAGATCTTGCCACTGAACTGACCCTTGCAAAATCACCAATGATCTCCACATTGATAAATGACCCATCTAACCTACTTGAATCTTCATTTACATTCATATGTTTGACCTTTTCCTCCTTGAAATATTTTTCCACTTTGATTCCAGAAAATCTGCTCTTCTGATTGTTCCTATTACAAGATCCTTCTTTCTCTTGTTCTCTTACTTATTCTTTCTTACTTGCCGCCACCCCCTGCCAATCTGCTAAACACTGAAGTGCCCCAAAGCTCAGTTCTCAGATCTCTATCCTTTTCTATTTTCTGTCATCATCCTTCCCCAAAGCTTTAAATGCCATTTATATGCTAATGAATTGCCAAACTAAATTTCCAGCCTGCTCATCTCCACAAAATTCCAGGCAAACATACCTACTTTTTCTCAAAGTATCCACTTACATGTTTGCTATCTCAGTTGAACACATTCAAAAATACATTTCTTATCTCTCCCCAAAATACGTAGTTCCTGCAGATTTCCTTTTCTTAGTTCTTGGCCAAATTTAATCTTCCAGTTACTGTGGTCAAAGTTGAGAGTCATTTTTGATTAATCTCTTTCAATCACACCCCATCCGATCCAGGAGACAATCATATTATTTGTTTGTTTGTTTGTTTCCAAAAAAATATCACTATGTCCTCTGACACCACCTGTATCCAAGCCATTATCCTTTTTCCTTTACATTATTACATAAACATTTAACTCCTCTTTAGACTCACCTATAGTTTAAATCAGACCTTGACACTTAACTGCTCCAACGCTCCCCTGGTTTCCTGTATTGCATAGAATCTTTACCTGACACCATATTTATAATTGCAACCATCCCCATATTCTTTTCTCCCTTCCTTGCCTTATTTTTTTCCATTATACTTGTCAGTATATGATATAAAATGTATTTTCTTATTATATTACTTATTGTCAGTGTACCTCATTAAAATGTAAGTAGATGTCGCACAAGTACACAACTATTTTTCTGTTTGGTTCATTAAACATAATGAATCACATAACCATGCTCAAAACAATTATTAAAATAATGATAATAATGATAATAATGATAATATTAAAATAATGATAATGATAATTAAAATAATGTGAAATCACTTTGAAAATTATAAAGTTCTTTAAAAATTTTGTTAGTATTATAATGTCAGTTAATTTAGCCAGACATTCTTCCTTTGGAATCTAACATCAAATCATAAATATCCAGGAACACCAGGTGGCTGTGCTTACAGCTCAGAGCCTGGAACTTGCTTCAGATTCTGTGTCTCCCTCTCTCTCTGCCCCTCCCCCCTCAAGTGCTCTCTCTCTCTCTCTCTCTCTTTCTCTCTCTCTCTCTCTCTCAAAAATAAACATTTAAAAATTTTGTAATCATAAATATCTATCTTTACTAATAATTGTATTTCCTGTGTTTCAGGAACTAAGCTAAATATGACTCTATAACTCTAATACAGGTGAAAGCGAGAAAGGATTAAATGGTCAAAACCATGTGAAGAAATATAATGCTACAGTTTATTTAGTTCAGAAAAAGCATTTTTAAAATAATAAAGCTACACCTCTGGATGTTAAATAAATGCATGGATTTTAGCAAATGTGACTGACTAGACCAATTCTTGTGGTTTCCTTGCAGAGAATATTTTAGTCTTTTGACTTAGAGCGTGCATATAGAGATTTTTAATACTTACATATGATAACAGAGAGCTTCCTTTTATGTGGTCAATAGCATAATAAACAAAATCGTTGATGGCTAATATTCCAATATTAGCACAATCTCAACGTAAGTCCGTATTTAATTATAAAAAATTCTAACTACAACCATATAATTTAATTTATAATATAATCGTATGTAACTAATCAACAATTTTTTTCCTTCAGTTTGTAGGGAACTGTTAGTGAATTTCTTTTGAGAACAAGCTAATCTACAAATCCCATGCATTTTGAATGTAAACATAATGACGTAACAGCTCTAGAAATATTGTGTAAGCTTGAAAAGTTTATTACAGTTTAAGGTATTACTTTACAGAAATTCTTGTAACTTTGGGAAAAAGTGTAAATTTTATGTTTTATTTCAAATAAAGTAATACAGAAATAGAATTCATTTTTTAACTACTTTATTTTTATGGAATTCATATACCATAACATTTAAAGTGTACTATTCTATAGTTTTTGGTATATTCACGGAATTTTGCATCCACCTCCACTAACAATTTTAGAACATTTTCATTATCCTTAAAAGAAATTCTGATCCATTGGCCATCATCCTTGTCCCCTTAGCCTCTGACAACCATGTGTATACTTTCTTTCTTTGTAGATTTGCCTTCTCTGGACATTTCATGTGAATGAAATCATACAATATGTGGTCCTTTGTGACTGATTTATTTTTTATTTTTTTCTTAACCACTTCATTCAGGTACAATTCACTTATGAAAATCTCTATATATTTAATGTTTATAACTCAATGAGTTTGAGAAGTGTATATATCTATGAAACCACCAACAATATCAAGGTCATAAACATATCCATTTTTTCCCAAAGTTTCATTCCACCATCTATATTATGATTATGATTATTATGATGATTATAGAGTGTTATAAGAATACTCCACCCTGTAGCAAATTTTAAATATATGATACATTATTATTAGATAGGCACTATAAACAAACTCCAGAACTTATTTATTTTTGACAGAGAGAGAAAGAGACAGAGCATGAGCAGGGGAGGGGCAGAGAGAGAGGGAGACACAGAATCCGACGCAAGCTCTAGGCTCCAGGCTCTGAGCTGTCAGCACAGAGCCTCATGCGGGACTTGAACTCACAGGCGGCGAGATCATGACCTGAGCCGAAGTCGGAGGCTCAACCGACTGAGCCACCCAGGAGCCCCAAGATTTGTACACTTCTGTTGTCACCTTTCCATTTCTCCCTGCCCACAGCCTCTGGATATCACCATTCTACTCTTTGTTTCTAGGAGTCTATTTTAAACTCGACATACAAGCGAGATCACACAGACTTTTTGTGTCTGGCTTATTTCATTAGCACAGTGCCCTCCAGGTCCATCCATGTTGTCACAAATGGCAGAATTTCCTTCTTTTCTAAGGCTGGATAATATTCCATTGTGTATACATTTCTTTATTCATCTGTTGATGGACACTAGGTTGTTTCCACATCTTGGCTTGTGAATAATGCTGCCATGAACATGGGAGTGCAGGTATTCCTTCAGTCCCTCTAGACGTATACCAAGAAATGGAATTGCTGGATCATATGGTAGTTCTATTTTTTTTTATGTGAAATTTGTTGTCACCATAGTTTCCATACAACACCCAGAGCTCATCTCGACAGGTGCCCTCCTCAATGCCCATCACCCACTTTCCCTTCCCTCCCACCCCCCATTTACCCTCAGTTTATTCTCAGTTTGTAAGAGTCTTTCATGGTTTGATTGCCTCCCTCTCTCACTTTTTTTTCCCCCTTCCCCTCCCCCATGGTGTTCTGTAAAGTTTCTCAGAATCCACATAGAGTGAAAACGTATGATATCTGTCTTTCTCTGTAGGACTTATTTCACTTAGCATCACACTCTCCAGTTCCATTTTTATTTTTTTGAGGAAACTTCATACTTTTTTCCATAATGGCTGTACCACATCCACATGAACAGTGTACTAAGGTTCCCTTTTCTCTACACTTTCACCAACATCTGGTATCTAATTTTTTTTTAATAATAGCCATCATAACAGATGTAACATGATATCTCATTGTGGTCTTGTGTTGCATTTCTCTGATGATCAGTAATGTAGAGTATCTTTTCATATGATGGCTACTTATATCTTTCCTTTGGAGAAAATCTATTCAAGTCTTTTGCCCATTTTTAAATGAGTTTTTGTTTTTTGCTATTGAGTTACATGAGTTGCTTATATATTTTAGATATTAACCACTTATGAGATACATAGGTTAAAAATATTTTCTCCAATGTCACAGGTAGCTTTTTTCATTTTGTTGATTGTTTTCTTTTCTGGGCAGAAGCCTTTTAGTTTGATGTAGTCCCACTTGTTTATTTTTGCTTTTGCTGTCTGTACTTGTATCATCTCCAAAAATCATCACCAAGAGCAATGCCAAGAAGCTTTTTTCATTCTATTCCTCTGTTCCTTTCTCTGATCTTTTAAATGATACCCTTTCTTTAGAGTTTGCACAGGAAAATAACAGTCACGTTTTTTAAAATTCTAGGCCAGAAAGCAGACCTACAGAATTTGAATAAGCCTGGGTCTAGAGCCAAAGTATCTCTATTATTGAGGATTTTCCTAAAACCTCAGAGTTACAGGTAAAAATTTGCTGCACAATTCACAATTCTGTTAGATATTTGTCCTAGTCCATAGTTCTTTACCAATTTGTTCCATTTGTTCCAATTTGTTTCTCCTCATATGGCAAACATTCTTAGAAGACATAAGTGTAAAGAATATTTAAATAATACATCTGTATTAAATTTAAAAAATAATTGATTTGAGAGAATAATAAAAATAAAACATCCTACATAAGGTAACTTCAGAAATTTCTGAGATTAAATAAAAATTCAAAGTTGTAACTAAAAATAAATAAATAATAGTCACCAAAAATTTTCAAACACTAAAATTTTCAGTATTCTGGGCAGACCCAACAGCTGAAGTAAAGATGCTATATCTTTTCTCTTTGTAAATCTGAATTTGCATTCTTAGTAAAAGAATAAAGTAAGATAAATTTAAATCACATTCAGTGTGTGTGTATGAACACTTTCAGAAAGATTTAGGAAATAAGCAAACTCATAATTTATAGAACTTGTGGCTCTCTAGACAAAATAACCTCTCTATTGGTTAAAAAAAAAGAACAAAAGATTCTCTGTGCTTTAAGAATTGGGAGCCTACAGTCAAGGACATCTGTAAATATTTTGAACAGAAAGGCCATTAAAGGAACCAATGTCCCATGATGGCTGAGAAACAAAGATAACTTCTAAACTGTGTTCAATAAGGTTGCTTAAAGGGAAACATTACATCTTGAAATTCTCTTCTGTCTCATCTAAATTCTCAAGAGGAATTGTCTATGATTATATATGGACAAGGAAGCTTTCTTGTTGCTATGAATATCACTATATCGACCACTAATCCCAGCACTACAGAATATCAAATCTCTCAGAGTAAAGTATAAATTTTTCTGAAAAGGAAGATAGAGGGCAAATCAACTCATAGTAAGAGAAAGTTTATTTTTGATTAAATTAAAACAATTGTATAAGATTATGAAGGAAGATAAAGAAAGACAGGGTAGTAGTCTAGGAAATTGTAGGTGGTGGACAGGAAATTAACTTTATTTACTTTGGTTTACTGGAGCAACTCAGTTATTGAGAATTTCTCATCTACCCTATGTCCTTTACAAAGCGATATCTTGGTTTCATTATAAGAATTTCTTTAGTTTCAGGGTGCCCGAGTGGCTCATTCAGTTGGGCATCTGACTTTGGCTCAGATCATGATCTCACAGTTAGTGGGTTTGAACCCTGAGTAGGGGTCTGCGCTGACAGCTCAGAGCCTGGAACATGCTTCAGATTCTGTGTCTCCTCCCTCTCTCTGCCCCTCTCCTCCTTGTTTTCTCTCTCTCTCTCTCTCTTCTTCAAGAACAAATAAGAATTTTAAAAAAAGAATACTTCTTTATTTTCAGCGACACATTACTACAAATATAAAAGAAAGATCTACTTTTATAGAAAGTATACTATGCAACCCCTAGGCATGATTCTATCATTGTGAATTTCTAGATATCAGTGTGAAAAAACAAATTCTGTATCCCAAGTAAACAAAGCATAAAAATGAATTTATGGCAAACGTTTTGACCTAATGCTAATGTTCTTCTTTATCTGGGTCAAGGTAGCTGGGTCAGGTGGAAAAGGAGGTCCAGAGGTGGTATGAATAAACTTGGTGTTTGGGATTGGCTAGCATCATTTCTGAGGAAAGCTGTAATTTCCTACAACTTATATTAGGTAAGGTGAAGTTTCATTTTCTTTCATGTGCCTGCTTTGGTCAACTCCACTTTGTCCCTGATTTAAGGGACTCCATTTTAATTTGCTTTTATACAATATACCTATATCATGCATAACTTGATTAATTAGTAAAAAAAAAAAATTGGCTATTGTCTCAGAATCTTATGGTCAAAAGACTACAGATATAAGCAGATTAATTGAAATAGCGCACAAAAGAGTTCAGATTATCAAAAAATATTTTGTGCGAACATGAAGAGATTAGGACATGTACTGGGAATGTTCTCTCAGCAAATTGTTACACATCTAATGAGCCTATTTTTGATTCATTAGCTAAAATTTAAACTTCTTCTTTCCAAAAAGTTCAAGCTTCATTTAAATTAGTCAAAATATCTTGAGGTTTTGTACTAACATCATCTTTAAATCTGATGTCACTACAGGGGTGCCTGGGTGGCGCAGTGGGCTAAGCGTCCGACTTCAGCCAGGTCACGATCTCGTGGTCTGTGAGTTCGAGCCCCGCATCGGGCTCTGGGCTGATGGCTCAGAGCCTGGAGCCTGTTTCCGATTCTGTGTCTCCCTCTCTCTCTGCCCCTCCCCTGTTCATGCTCTGTCTCTCTCTGTCCCAAAAATAAATAAATGTTGAAAAAAAAAAATAAGAGTGTCTTAAAAAAAAAAAATCTGATGTCACTACATATAGTGGAATTTCATATTCTTAAAAGAAACCACCCAATATTTTTCTACTAATTAACAAATTATTAATCATTTATTATTGATTTACTAATATTACTATTTATTACTTTTATTACTATTTATTAATATTACTATCTTCTGGTGCCACTCTTTTTTTTTTTAATTTTTTTTTCAACGTTTATTTATTTTTGGGACAGAGAGAGACAGAGCATGAACGGGGGAGGGGCAGAGAGAGAGGGAGACACAGAATCAGAAACAGGCTCCAGGCTCTGAGCCATCAGCCCAGAGCCCGACGCGGGGCTCGAACTCCCGGACCGCGAGATCGTGACCTGGCTGAAGTCGGGCGCTTAACCGACCGCGCCACCCAGGCGGCCCTGGTGCCACTCTTAATCCAGTAAACCTTTACCATTCCTGAAGGTAAATTACATGTATATATCTATAATTAAAGAATTGTTCATAGACAGAACAGAAATTCTGGACACTCGAAAACCAAAATCTGACTTAATAAGATTGGTTTAGAGGCTTTTATATTAAACTTATAAAGGCAAAATATCAGAGTTCACCAAATAGTCTAATCTCTACTGTAGAATCTACTTCCTTACAAAAGGCTAAATTGAGCCAAACTATGACACTTTTTAGGGCATGTCAAACTACCAGAAATTAAATAGTAAATATATACACCCACAACAGTTTTGATTTTAGAATAACTTACTTCTTCAAAATAATATAGAAACCAAGAAGTGTCTCAAACTTATCAGGTACCATTTACAAATGAGCAACTACATGAATTACTTGATTTCTTGATGGCTTCTAAGATAATTGCTGTCAAAAAGGTAGAGTTTACAATAAATAAGATAGTAAGAACTCATTTCATATACTATAAACAGTATAGATTTACTTTAGAAATATCATATAAATATATAGAAATACTTTAGAAAGTACTTTAACATATTTTCATCTGAAATAGGTGGCTCCAACTAAAGTGTATAAAAAAGGTCTTCTTACCAGTCAAAACAAAAAAAAAAGGTGAAAATCTATGGAGAATTACAGATACACAAAGTCTAGACCACCAAATTCAGAGACAATGCCCAGAGAATGATTGGATTTTGAGAATCATAAGCATAAGATCTGCTAAATCCAGAATGGCCATTTTGTAGTATCAAATAATACCTTAAACTGTCGCAGTACAAAATTTGTCTGCAAAACAATCCTTTACTTTAGGGACAAATTAGTGTGGAAATCATCCCAATAGAGTAGCGCTTCAGGTGGTCCACATGGCCCATTCACTTTGAGAGTGAGAGAAATTACCTGAGGTTGGTATGTGGAGAAAGAGTAGCTGATAGTTTAGATGATTGTTCTGGGATGTATAGAGTGAGATTTTAAGATTAGTTGAAACCTGGAAGTCTGGGAGAGAGGTGTCAGAATAGGATGGGTATAAAGCTTGGGTACAAAATGGAATGACTTTTACATGAGGAGATTTTTTTATTTTTTAATTTTTTTTAATTTTCATCCAAGTTAATTAGCATATAGTGCCACAATGATTTCAGGAGTAGATTCCTTAAAGCCCCTTACCCATTTAGCCCATCTCCCCTACAACAAGCTCTCCAGTAACCCTGTTTGTTCTCCATATTTAAGAGTCTCTTATGTTTTGCCCCCCTCCCTGTTTTTATATTATTTTTGCTTCCCTTCCCTTGTGTTCATCTGTTGTGTGTCTTAAAGTCCTCATATGAGTAAAGTCATATGGTATTTGTCTTTCTCTGACTGATTTTGCTTAGCATAATAACCTGTAGTTCCATCCAGGTAGTTGCAAATGGCAATATCTCATTCTTTTTGATTGCCAAGTAATATTCCATTGTATATATATACCACCTGTTCGTTATCCACTCATCCATCTATGGACATTTGGGCTCTTTCCATACTTTGGCTATTGTTGATAGTGCTGCTATAGACATTGGGGTGCATGTGTCCCTTCGAAACAGCTACCTGTATCCTTTGGATAAATACCTAGTAGTGCAATTGCTGGGTCGGAGGGTAGTTCTATTTTTAATTTTGGGGGGAACTTCCATACTGTTTTCCAGAGTGGCTGCACCATTTTGCATTCCCAACAGCAGTGCAAAATAAAGCCTCTTTCTCCACATCCTCGCAAACATCTATTGCTGCCTGAGTTGTTCATGTTAGCCATTCTTCCCACTTGAGATCATTCATTCTATAACACTAAACATCCATGTGGATAGGATGACGCAGCCAGTAAACATCAGCCAGTTTCTATCCTCAGCCTCCATCGCAATTATAGGGTAGGCTCATGAATGGAATAGCCATGTGCTCTGTCATTAGATATTAGATATTCATGGGCCAAACACCACAGATTTCTCTCACAAATTCTGATCTACTCACTGCCTTTGCTAAAACTTGTCACCAAAAGATACTGAGGAAAATCCCAGATATAGTACTCTGTATCAAAGAGACAAAAATCCCTCTGATGGTAAGTTAATTACAGAGAATCCATCCCATTCAAAAAATGCCAATGATACATCCTGACCAGAATTGGTATCTACCCTTAGTGTGTACATGCATAGGTTACCTGTGGTACCTCAGCAAACATCACTTTTCAAAGGCTTACAGAGTATCTTTGCTACAACTTTGGAACCCGCATAATAAAATAACAATAATTTGGTGGTGACCTTTTAACCATGTTGTCCTATTACAACTAGAATGTACCTATTATAAAATGCACACCCAGAAATGATTGGCTTAATAAAATGGTGAAAAGGACTGTTGACACAGCCAAATAACCAACTTGGAAACGATACCTTGGAGAATGGGGTATGTTTCAGGATATGGAATATAGTGTAGGCCAATGACCATCATATCATTATTTGTTCCCTATTAGAAGAATTCATGAATCTGGCAACCATTGGCTAGAGGTGGAAGTAATTCTAACATCTAACTCTTGTGGGAACTTATACTTCTCATTCCACAGCTTTATTTTTTTTAACTTTTAATGTTTATTTATTTATTTTGAGAGATAGCAAGAGAGCGAGGGAGGGGGAGAGGGGGAGGGAGGGAGAGAATCCCAGATTCTAGGCTAACAACACACAGCTCCACATGGGGCTCCATCTCACAAACCATGAGAGAATGACCTGAGCCAAAATCAAAGGTCAGATGCTTAACCAACTGAGCTATCCAGGTTCCCTCATTCCACTAAACTAGAGAGCCTGGTTTCCAGAAGAGGGGAAATTCCATCAAGAAATACGACAAGTCTCAATAATTTTATTCAGTTTATTATTTTTTAATGTTTACTTTTGAGAGACAGAGGCGGGGAGGAGCAGCGAGAGGGAGACACAGAATCTGAAGCAGGTTCCAAACTCTGAGCTGTCAGCTCAGAGCCCCAAGTGGGGCTTGAACCCACAAACTGAGAGATCATGACCTAAGCTGAAGTCAGATGCTTAACTGACTGAGGCACTCAGGTGCCCTGACAAGTCTCATGAAATTAAAGCAACAGCCAATGACTAGGTAATTTAGGTTTTTATGTCAGTAGCCCAGAAAGCCCAAAAAGGAGTTACATCATTTGCAGGGGTAATGCAAGCTGACTATCATAAGGAGGTAGGAATACTGGTACTCCATAATGGGGTCAGGGAAGAATGTTTGACATTCATATGATCCACTGAGCATCTCTTGGTATTCCTACATCCATTGTTAAATGTAAATTTGCAAGTACAGTGACCAAGCCAGACAAATGCAGCGAAACCAGGGGCACAGACCTCTCAAGGAGGTGGGTTTAGGTCACACTACCAAGGTAGGCACAATTACCGTAGAAGTGCTAGCCAAGGGTGAGGGAAATCAAATGAGTAGTAGAGGAGATGATAAATATAAACTATAGCCCTAGGAATAACCTTAGCATTTATGCTGTAGCTTATTCCACTAAGTCCAATAGTCCCAAAAAATAAATTTTGAACATCTAGAATCCTGGCTAGATGGTGCCCAGATGTAGGGACTTTAACACAAGTACAAGAAAAGGGCTACTTGTAGATGCTGTTGATGACCTTTCCAGTTCCCATTTTCCAGTTGGTACACCCATTCCTCAGTGGCTACCAGTGCAATGGCTAATGGTTTCTCTCTGTGACTTCTTGGAAACACTTGCCTTGGCAGAAGGGGACCAATGGCACCAGAGACCACCCCGGGGGGGTTACAACTTTTAACTGCAGAGCAGCTCTTGTCTGACTGATAAACGGGTATAGACTCAAACCCCTTGACTAAATGTAGGACAAGTGAGCCTTAGAAACCCATCCCTATTCCAATGGGTCAGTCTGATGCCAGAATAGAGGCTACAATCTTATTCAGCATGTTCACTTTCTCTATCTTGCTTTACTCACTCCCTTAACAGGTTCTTAATTTCTTTCATTTTTTTTCTTCTTTCCTTGGTGAAATCATGAAAACTTAACCTCTCCAATAAATCATGTGCCTTTGAATTTCTGTCTCAGGCTGTGCTTATAGAGCACCAATGATAAGACAGTGATAATATGGATACAAATACTTACATGTTACTTCTATCTCACTATGGAGCTGAGTAAAAAAAAAAAAAAAAAAAAAAAAAAAAAAAGATACCAAAGGAAATTGCCTTAGCTGAATTAAATTATTTCAGGACCAAGGGCTAATTCACAGGGGTGATTATGAAATGAACACTTTCAATTCTGCCCAAAGACAGTCAATGCTAGTCAATAGTAATTAATGTTTAGAAGTCAGGTTTGAGTGATGTTAGTTTATAATATTGATGAGAAAAATAGAATATTTAGACCAAGAAGCAATGAGGCCAGATAAATAGGTAGTATGAGTTCTGGATAATTTTCCTTTAAGCTAAAACTATGGATTAATATGCATCTTTTTCTAGTTTAATGGAAATAAATGGTTGTCTCTCTTTTAACTGTTCTTTTTAAGCTGTCAGGTAGCCAATCTTCTTGACCTGAAATAATACAAGGCAGAAATAATTTATTTTGAGGCCCTGTCTCAAAGATTTAAATGACAAAATTAAACCTTGCTGGTATTGAAATTTTAATTATCACTTTTCCCCAAGTTCTTTCTCAGAAAAGAATAATCTATTTTTTTTGTTAAAACCATTTAACAAAAGCAGCCTCAAGTTGAGTCATGTGAAATTCCAACAGTGGGCCTCCATGATAGGGATTTTAGTTAGCTATGCTGTCCTGCTGTTTTCAAGGCAATTGGAGTGGTTCCAGGTGTGACGGACTTTGGCCTTCTGCTCCACATGTTTATCTTAAGCTGTATTTGGTGTGTGTCATAACCTATACTTGAAGCAAACCCATTTTTTTTCTAAGTAACAATTTTAGTTATGAATTTCCCATTCTTTAAAGCACTTTTCCAGTGATGTGGTTCTTTGGTGCTCATGGAAATACTGGATTATGTTTTTGAAATTTTGAGAACAGCACAGGCAAATAGATTCAAATATCAACTCAACAGATTGGCAATTGAATATCAGAAGCTCACTTTAGGTGATGTTAGGTTTGGGAAGTATTAGATTTAGACAATTCATTGGAAGATACCAAGTAGATAGTTGATGTACGGATCTGGTGTTCAGGGAAGAAAAGGCATAAATTTGGGAGTCTAGCCCATAGCTAATATTTAATATTTTGAGGTTGGATGAAATCACTAAGAGAGAAAGAAATGAGGTCTAAAAACAGAAACCTGGAGAATTCCAATATGTAGGAAATATAATAAGAAATCTAGCAAGTAAGATTAATAAGGCAACTACAGAAGTAAAAACTGAACCAAACAAAAAAACCTAGGTAAGAGTGTTGTCCCAGACACAAAATGAAGAAAGTGTTTGGAAGAGGAAATAAATAGCCACTGTCTGTCGTAAGCTCCTTCATTATAAATAGAAACAGATATCCTCTGAATACCAAAATTTGATACTGAATTTTAATTATTCTATTCTGTTCTAAGTACTTACTAAATCTCTTATTTTTTTCTTTGAATAATGAATTACGTAGAATATGTTTGCAAGTTTCCAAATATACAAGAGTTTCTTCATTACTATCAATGTAATAACCTAATAATCAAAGAACATAGTTCTATTAGGATTGACATTTAGTCAGTACCACATGACCGTCTGCACTTATTACTACTAGTCAAGCTTTAAATCTGACTGGTCAAGCATCTTTTTAAATTGATCAGCCAAATGTTGTTAAACATTTTGAAAATTACCACCATCTGTATGAAAACTGTTCTTTGTTTTCTCAACTTTGTTGAGATTTTCTTAGCGATTTATGGTATTATTATTTTTTATAGATGTTCCAAACATTCTCAAAAACATGTACTCTCTAATTATTCATATTAATGCTTTTTATACTTTCATGAGATTAAGCTTGTGAATTTTCAAATATTCTATAACTAGTGATTGTTTTTGTCTCTTGACCTATCAATAATGAAAAGAGTTTTGGTAAAATATCCTACTGTAAAAGTATATTTGTCAATTTGTCTTACCAGTTCAATACTTTTTATTCCATATGCTATTAGGAATATGCATGTCTTAAATTGCTAAATCTTCTTGTTCACCTGATGCTCTTTTAAAATTTTGTTTTATTTTATTTTCTTAGAGAGAGAGAGAGAAGGTGCTAACAGGGGAGATGGGCAGAGGGAGAGGACCCTGACACAGGGCTTGATTCTATTACCCTGGGATCATGACCTGAGCCAAAATCAAGAGTCAGACACTCAACCCACTGAGCCACTCAGGCACCCCTCAACAGACGCTTTTAAAATTAGTTAGAAATCTTCTCTATCCCTAATAACAATTCATTTTTCTTATAGTCTGGTGTTTGTCTTACACTTAAATATTTACACTAAATTTCTTTTTGTATGTACATGTGCATATGTGAATGAATATACGTATATCTATGTGTGTATCGTGTATATACAACTTTCCATGTCATTAAAACTTTAGTGTATTACTTGCAAAAAACATGCAATTTAGTTTTTTTAAAGAATACTTGAATCATTTGTTGCATGTAATTAATTTATTTCTTTATAGATATATTTGGACTTGTTTTTATAATTCTTATAACTTTCCCACATTTTCTTTGTTCTCTTATGTAATTGCCTTTTTAATGTTAAGATAATTTTTTGTTTTTCTTATTCTGCCTTTTTAATCTCCATTTTAAAATGCTTACTCCTAAAACATATTTAATTTAATAAAAACTTAAAGTTGAGATATGTCTTGATATTCCTTCTGAAAAGCAAAAGGACTTTAAATATTTAGCTCTAGTTTTCCAACTTTTAACTTTTATAATAATCTGGTCCAGTATGTCATTCAAAATGCTCTTATCAAATTCAAGACCAATTCTCTGTTGCTGAATCTCATGGATACTTACCATCCTTTATTTCATTGGGTCTTTTAGCATATTCTAACCCCAACCTTTGCATGTATATCAACCTTTTAGGCCTGACTGAAAGTCAGGGCAGAAAATGCTTGGTTAACTAGAGAATTAAGCACAGTATTTGGGCCATTTTTGGCTTGAATGACAAAACAGAAAACAAAGTTTTGAGCAATTCCTTGGTAAATCTGGCAGGACTATTGTAAGAGAGTTGAATGAAATCCATGGCCCATTCTGAGCAGCAGTCCTGGTAAACTCCTTTGTGCTTTGAATCACACCCTTGAATAATTGAATCACCAGAGCAAATATAAAGCAAATAAATCATCATCATCAGCAGCAGCAGCAGCAGAAGCATCCTATACATATATTGTATATAAGGTTTATTTTTTTTCTGTTGGAAAGTAGGTTGAGACTATACCTGATTACTTGTATCAGTATATATCAATTAGAAAATTTAGAATCATGTAAAAATCCTCTAGGGAAAAAGAAAATATTAATCCTCTCAAATTATTTGGGCACAGGCAATGTTAACTAGGGATAAGAGAAAATAGAGACGAAATAAATAAGAACTAACAGAAAAAGAAAGACAGGGAAAAATAGCCAAAAAGACTCTTGATATTAAATTTTAGTAGACAGACTATAAGTAACTATACTTATGATGTTCAGGCAACTAAGTTAAAACTGGAGAATTTTGATTGAAAACTAGAAATTATAAAAAGTAAAATGACAGATTTTTTGAAAGAACCAAATTGAAATTCTGGATTAAAAAAAAGAAAAGTAACCAAATTTAAGAACTCAGTGGATGGGTGTTATGGATTGAATTGTGTCCTCCAAAATAGATATGGTGAAGTCCTAATCAACAGTACTCAGGGTGTGAGTTGTTTGGAAACAGATCTTTCCAAAGGAAACAGATCTAATCAAGTTAAAATATAGTCATTCAAGTGGGTCCTGATTCGATATGACTAATGTTCTTAAAATGGAAAAAAATAGACACAGAGAGGAAAATTATACAGAGGAATACAATGTAAGAGATACAGGGAGAAGAGAACCACCTATTGACTAAGAAATGCCACAAGGCTATCAGAAGTTAACAAAAAAGCTTAAAACTGATCTTTACCTAGCACCTTCAGAAGGAGCACAACCCAGCCAAGACCTTGCTTTTAGAGTTCTGATGTCCAGAACTGTGAGATAATAAATACGTTTTCCCAAGCTATATAGTTGTATTATGACTGTGCCTGAAAACTCACACAATTATTAAACTCTGAACTAGATAAAGCTGAGAACAGAACTAAATACATGAAGGATAAATCCGAAGAGTCCAAGAGGGAGCTTCAAGTGATTGAAACTAATAAATAAGCGAAAAGATAGAGAAAATAAAGTCAGAAATACTAAAACTGTTAGTTGCAGTTCCACTAGGATAAAATATGGGGAATAGACAGAAGTAATATTTGAAGAAATATGCCTCAGGTTTTCAAAAAATGACAAGAGGCAATAATCCAAAGAGTAAAGATGTCTAACAAAATTCACACAGCATGAATGAAAGAAATTCATGCCTAAAAAAAATCAGAAAATAGGAAAAAAAGACACAAACAAAAAACTCTTTATGCAACAAAAAAAGAATAAGATAAAAATCTTTAAAGAATTATTCTCAGTATCTACAGTGAGAAGTAAAAGAAATTAAGGTAAGCAATATTTTTAATGTACTGACTGAATGTAACTTCTGTCTCTAAAATCTATATTTCCCACCAAAGTCTTTCAAAAATTATAGTAAAAAATATTATTTTCAGAAAAAGAACAATAGAAAGGAAATTCTAAAGATATCTTTAGGTAGAGGGTTGATGATCCTATATGTAAAATTGGAAATGCATGAAAGAATAAAACTGTTTAAGAATGTTGATAAAATCAATGTACAGAAGTCTGTTGTGTCCTATACACTAATAATGAAGCAACAGAAAGTTAAATTAAGAAAACAATCTCCTTTACTATTGCACTATAAAAAAAGAAATATCTAGGAATAATGATAAGAAAACTCAACCAAAGAAGTGAAAGAACTGTACTCTGAAAATTATAAAATATTGATAAAATAAATTCAAGATGGCACATAAAAATGGAAAGCCATTCCATGATCATGGGTTAGATGAACACATATCATTGAAATGTCTATATTACCCAAAGCAAGCTACACATTTAATGAAATCCCTATCAAAATATTACTAGCATTTTTCACAGAACTAGAACAAACAATCCTAAAATTTGTATGTAGCCCTAAAGGACCTCAAATAGCTGAGGGAATATTGAAAAAGAAAAACAAAACTGGAGGTATCACAATTCCAGGCTTCATGTTATATTACAAAGTGACACTAATTAAAAGAGTATGGTACTGGCATAAAAATAGAAACATAGATCAACGGAATAGAATAGAAAACCCAGAAATCAACTCACAATTATATGGTCAATTAATCTTTGACAAGGGAGAAATAAATACCCAATGGGGAAAAGACAGTCTCTTCAACAAATGGTGTTGGGAAAACTGGACAATATGTGAACCAATTAAACTGGAGTACTTTCTTTCACCATACACAGAAATAAACTCAAAATGGATTAAAGCCCTAAGTGTGAGACCTGAAAGAGTATAGGCAGTAATCTCTCTGAAACGACCATAACATTTTTCTAGATGTATCTCCTGAGGCAAAGGAAATAAAAGCAAATATAAACTATTGGAACTACATCAAAATAAAAAGTTCTGCACAGCAAAAGAAACAATAAACAAAACTAAAAGGCAGAGACTGGAAAAGATATTCGCAAATGACATATCTGATAAAGGGTTGGTATCCAAAATATATAAAGAACTGATACAATTCAATACCAAAAACCCCACAAATAATCCAATTATTAAATGGGCAGAAGACATGAGCAGACATTTTTCCAAAGAAGACATCCAGATGGCCAACAGACATATTAAAATATGCACAACATCACTCATCATCCAGAAATGCAAATACATTGAGATATTACCTCACACGTGACAGAATATTTAAAACCAAAAACACAAGAAACAACAACTGTTGCCAAGGATGTGGAGAAAAAAGGAACCCTTTTGCACTATCAGTGGAAATGCAAAGTGGTGCAGCCGTTGTGGAAAACAGTACGGAGTTTCCTCAAAAAGTTCAAAATAGAACTACCCTACGATTCAGTAATCACACTACTGGGTATTTACCAAAACAAAAACAAAAACACTAATTTGAAGGGACACATGCACCCGTATGTTTATTGCAGCATTATTTACAATAGCCAAACTATGTAAACAGCCCAAGTGTCCATTGATAGACGAATGAAAAAAGATGTTTTTTATATATATGTTTGTATATATCTATATCTATATCTATATCTATATCTATATCTATATCTATATCTATAAAACACACAATGGAATATTATTCAGCCATAAAAAAGATGAACTCTAGGGGCTTCTGGGTGGCTCAGTAGGTTGAGCAACATGCTCTTGATTTCAGCACAGGTCGTGATCTCATGGCTTGTAACATTGAGCCTCAAGTAGGGCTCTGCACTGACAAAGGGGAGACTGCTTTGGATTCTCTCTCCTTCTCTCTCTGCTCCTTTCCTGCTTGTTCTCTCTCTCTCTGTCTCTCTCTCTCTTGTTCAATAAATAAATAAGCTTAAAAAAAAGAATGAAATTTTGCCATCTTCGACGACATCAATGGAGGTACTGAGTATAATGCTAAGTGAAATAGAGAAAGACTTATGGTCTCGCTCATATGTGGAATTTAAGAAACAAAACAAGTGAGCAAAGGGAAAAAAAATCTCTCTCCCTCTGGTCGTCTCTAGATGGTGACTTTGGAGTCTTGAGTCACATGTTGGAAGTAGGGCTTTCCAGAAGCTGCCTACCTGGAAACATCACAGAAGGAAGTTGCAGAGAGTGTAAAAGACTGGCTGAGAAGACCCCTTCTCTTTGAGGTTTCCCACATATGCCAGATATGTGTATGACCTGTTAAATGGTATTAGTACTAATCACAATCTGAATGCCACCATATGAGATTCTGAGTGAGAAATGCCTAATTGAATCCAGTCTATCTCCAGAATGATGAGAAATAATAAACTAGTAGTTGCTATTGTAAGTCGTTGTGTTTTGAGTTGATTTGTTACATAGCAGCAAGTAGAGAAATAGATTTTAGACTGTTTCAAAGATTTTATTTTTAAAAATAATGCATGTGTATTTGATGGTATCATCTAATTATGTATTTTTTTAAATATGAAATTTATTGTCGTATTGGTTTCCATACAACACCCAGTGCTCATCCCAACAGGTGCCCTCCTCAATGCCCATCACCCATTTTCCCCTCCCTCCCATCCTCCATCAACCCTCAGTTTATTCTCAGTCTTTAAGAGTCTCTTATGTTTTGCCTTCCTCCCTCTCTAACTTTTTCCCCCTCCCCCTTCCCCTCCCCCATGGTGTTCTGTCAAGTTTCTCAAGATCCACATAAGAGTGAAAACATACGGTATCTGTCTTTCTCTGTATGGCTTATTTCACTTAGCATAACACTCTCCAGTTCCATCCACGTTGCTACAAAAGGCCAGATTTCATTCTTTCTCATTGCCATGTAGTATTCCATTGTGTATATAAAACACAATTTCTTTACCCACTCATCAGTGGATGGACATTTAGGCTCTTTCCATAATTTGGTTATTGTTGACAGTGCTGCTATAAACATTGGGGTACAAGTGCCCCTAGGCATCAGCACTCCTGTATCCCTTGGGTCAATTCCTAGCAGAGCTATTCCTGGGTCATAGGGTAGATCTATTTTTAATTTTTTGAGGAACCCCCACACTGTTTTCCAGAGTGGCTGCACCAGTTTTCATTCCCACCAACAGTGCAAGAGGGTTTCCATTTCTCCACATCCTCGCCAGCGTCTATAGTCTCCTGATTTGTTCATATTAGCCGCTCTCACTGGTGTGAGGTGGTATCTCATTGTGGTTTCCATTCGTATTTCCCTGATGAGGAACGACGTTGAGCATCTTTTCATGTGCCTGTTGGCCATCTGGATGTCTTCTTTAGAGAAGTGTCTATTCATTTTTTCTGCCCATTTCTTCCCTGGATTATTTGTTTTTCGGGTGTGGAGTTTGGTGAGCTCTTTATAGATTTTGGATACCAGCCCTTTGTTTGATATGTCATTTGCAAATATCTTTTCCCATTCCATTGGTTGCCTTTTAGTTTTGTTGATTGTTTCCTTTGCAGTGCAGAAGGTTTTTATCTTCATGAGGTCCCAATAGTTCATTTTTGCTTTTAATTCCCTTGCCTTTGGAGATGTGTCAAGTAAGAAATTGCTGTGGCTGAGGTCTTTAGGATAAATTCTCAGAGGTGAAATTGTTCTCATAAAAGAGCATGCATATATTAATATTTTAAAATTGTTCTCTGATATTATAATGATTTACATTCCCAATGCTTAAGAATGTTTATTCCTTACCATCATTGACAACTGTGCATTTTATCATTCGTTTTGTCAATCTTCTAAATTAAAGTAATTTTTCATTGTTCTAACTTGAATTTATTTGCTTATCACTGAGATGTAACTTTTCTCATATTGTTATTTTATCAATAACATGCATATACACTTATACACTTTATGTAATTGAAATAATTCACAAGAAATCCAATCAATAAATTATTGAAAATGGTAGTGACAACATATGCTTCTCTTCCCATTATCCTTATGGAAGGGAAAATGAAAAATGAACACTGGAAAAATAGGCAATAATATAGTAGTGAAGACTGGGGAGGAGTTAAGATTGAGTTCAGATTAAGACTAAATTGTTTTCAAATGTATTAACTACAAAATTCTCAATCTCATGTGATTTGAGCAAAGAAGATTATATCTTTAAAAAGTCTGTCTAAAATGCCCTGGAACAGAACTGTCTTTCCCATCAGTATATGTTCTCTCTTTAAAATGACGATTTTTACAACTGATTAATGGATAAAGAAATTGTGGTTTATATACACAATGGAGAACTACGCAATGAGAAAGAATGAAATATGGCCCTTTGTAGCATTGTGGATGGAACTGGAGAGTGTTATGCTAAGTGAAATAAGCCATACAGAGAAAGACAGATACCATATGTTTTCACTCGTATGTGGATCCTAAGAAACTTAACAGAAACCCATGGGGGAGGGGAAGGAAAAACAAAAGAGGTTAGAGTGGGAGAGAGCCAAAGCATAAGAGACTCTTAAAAACTGAGAACAAACTGAAGGTTGATGGGGGGTGGGAGGGAGGGGAGAGTAGGTGATGGGTATTGAAGAGGGCATCTTTAGGATGAGCACTGGGTGTTGTATGGAAACCAATTTGACAACAAATTTCATATATAAAAAAAAACTTTCAAACAGTTAAAAAAATAAAAAATAAAATAAAATAAAATGACGATTTTTACAAAAGCTTTCATTCCTACAAAGCAATCATCTTTGCTTCCACACTTTTTCCCTATCAAAGGTTGATTGTTATTGCAGGAACATCCACTTCCATCCACAGTCATAATAGAAGTCTGAACGGGAAAGTGCTATTCTGGTTTACTAGGAACATAAAGAAAATCAGTTTTACTGTTATAGATTGTGGAAGAGACATGAATGAACTGCTAAGACTTTCACCCAACCTAACCAGGAGGAGGAGGACTTCCTAAGGAAGACCAGAAAGTCAGAAATCACAAAGAACTACAATAAAGGGAAGAACAAACATCATGAAAGTTCAATTTAAATCTGTAAAAATAAGATATAACATTTTCAAGGAAAAAATGAAAAATGGAAAAATATATTTACAACATGAAAAATTAACCAATAGCTAATGGTCCTAATATACAAATAGCTCCTACAAAATAATAGTAAAAAAAGATATATAATATAATAACATATAACTCATATAATGTTATATGTCAATTACTTATACCACTCTAATAAAAAAGCAAAAAAAGATGGGCAACCCAATTAATAAATGCATAGGGTTAATGTAAGGTTATTATTTTCTAGATTTGTCAGGGAAATGAAAAAACACCAATTTTATATATATATATATATATATATATATATATATATCCATCAAAAGAGTTTTACAAGATTAAGATGTTGAATGATGTCAAAATATGCACTATTGGTAAAATTTAACTTGTTACGATCATTTTCAAGGGCAATTTGAAAATAGTTATTAAAGTTTAAATTGTACAAATGTATAAAGATATACATGCAAGCATGTTCAATGAGACGTTATTTAGAAGAGCAAAATATTGGAAAACAATATATCAAAATTACTAAAAGACAAGCATCTGATAATCATGTACAGCATCAGTTTATCTAAAAGAAAAGAGGGGGAAAGGGGCATTGTAATTAGCATTTTCCATGTTTCTCTAATTGCATCCTCAATTAAAACCCATAAGTTGGTGCATGTATTACCCAACAAGAAGCGAAATTTTAAAGACATAGGGTAATTTCACCAGTTATTAGATGATCCGTACACAAGTATTATTGGGGGAAAATTATAGGGAAAAAATTGCCAAATTGAGTGATAGGGAAGAATGTCTTTGGATATTTGGCTAGGTAACCTGTGCTAGAGATAGTGGAAAGTTTGTATCTTTTTAGGATAGATACAAAGATACATAGACAGACACATAGAAATACATAAGGAACGAGATAAATGGTGAAATCATGAGGACATGTTAACTTAATAATATCTTTAGTATTAGAACAACAAAAGTTAATAAAAAATTCTTTTGTCACTTGTTTTTAGAATCATTATGTCTGCTAAGAGCTCTTCTTGGGCTAGTTGATCTAGAAGGAGTAGCACACTTCTGGTCTGAAAATATATTTAATATTTGCTTAGCTGTGGAAACATGAAACAGATATTTTCTGTGATTATTTTCATATTTCTAAAATTTTACTTGAAAATTCTTTGAATTAGTCTTTTTCTATTAATATAATTCTCAGTACATTTTTTCTTGTGGCTGTAAGTGAAAACATTTTTGGGGGGTATTGAGATCTATGATATTGACCAAAAATATGTACATACAACATCAGTTGTTCATTAGTTGCTACTATTTAAATTCTACCTAGTATTTAGCTTTGTGTAAGCAAATATGCATATCATGGTTTTTATTCCACTTATTCCCTTTTTTTAATACTGAGTTAAATACTTCTCTATATTTGTAATATCTATATTCACAGATGCAGGTGATTTGAAACTTGTACTTTCTTTACTAAACATTAAAAGTAATTTAACATTACACAGAAGTTAACCTGCCTCGATTACAAAATGTTCCCTTGTACAAGATTTGAATTCTCCAAACACAGAAAAAGTTGAGACATGTTGACATAAACCTAGGAATCAGAGAATTATACATGTTTTAGAAAACAATAACAAAAATTATAAAAGGTCTGGAATATAGATCTTAATATAAAAACTTCAAGAACATTAAGTCTGGTAAAAAGAAAAGAAACAACTTATAACTTAAATAAATACAATTATTTTTTTAACGTATAAACATTTGAAGAAAAATGTGTACTCTGAGCTGGAAAAATAAGAATAGGGTAAGAAAGCATTTGTCTGAGATGGTTTAAAAGTAACCAGGACTATGTCAACTGTCATAAAGTCCTTGCATGGTTCAAGGGAAGGAAACAAAGCTCATCAAATATATTTTACCTACATTACAAATGAAGGTATCTTAAGTTAGGTCAAGTGATTTTCAATGATCATATGTTACAGTGCAGAACCAAAAGTAGAATTTAGAGTTCTTGGATTATAGTTTGTGTTTTATTCATTATGCTGTACTGTTTCCCCATATTTTTAATGATAAATGCCATTTTTGCTAAAATTGATGAGAAGTTACCAACATTCAGTTCAGGGTTATTCCAGAAATAACAACAAAAACAAACAACCAAACAAAAACAAGAGCTAAGACTGATAGTAAAGGTGCACAGTGATGTTATGTTATCAGATTCTAAAGGTATTCAGGATCTGGCATTAGGCTTTTAGCAAGTTAAATATACTTTAGCTGTATCTTTGTGAAGAAGAAGAAAGATGAATTGAAACAGATAATATGCCTCTCCCATTATCTATAAGGGTATAAAAGATGAGTGAGAAGATTTATTTTATTCTACTATAAAAATTGTTGGCTTTGGTCACGATAATAGAAGATAAATGACACTAGTGTCTTAATGCTAAATGGAAAGAACTTCCTTGTTATTTTAATTTTGTAATAATGAACTCTAAAGAATGTCTTCTTCCTGTAGTATACAGATGGTAGATTGTATCTCAAAAGGTTTTTCTATCTAAATATCCAAAATAAATACTAAATAATGTTATTATCATTATGCAAAATCAGAATAATGTGAAGATTCAGCCACGGCAACATAGTACTTACAGAAGCTTTTGCTAATCCAACTTTCATCCCTACAACATGAAGACAAAATCAATTCTGCTTAAGATAACATAAGCGATGCTGTAATTGAGGCAATCTTTACAATACAGCCTGTGCAGTGACAGGAGGAAATGCAAGCCATTTTTATTTTGCTAGAAAATGGCTCAAAGGCAAAGAGATTCTAGCCCTTGGAGACACGCAATAACATATGATGAGGGCAACAGCCATCATACAAGAAATATAACAGATGGCACCGTGGCTGTCACACTCAGACACAAGTTACAAACAGATGACTATAAGATTTTAATATTTAGAATATGTGGAGGACGTGGCCCTTAGACCAGGAGGTAAAACTACAAGTAATACAGCACTGAGAAAATCCCAAAACTCTCATTAATATTTCCCATCAATAGATATTACTGTACCTGGAATTAGAGCTTGTGGCAATATGGTTCAAGATCATCCCTAAGGTTTAAAGTCTTTAGCGACAAGGAATATATTTTGTGATTGCTATAAAAATGACAGCTGTATAGTAAGTATTCAAACATACACATTTATTATTTGAATCTAATTAGAATACATTAGAAAATATCAGCATGGGTTGATTAATAGAAATCACTTTTCCATTGTGTCAAACTGCAAAAAGGCTTGAAGAGGTTTCTATTTATAACTCACCAGGAAGTATAAAAATTGGATGAAATATAAAAACAGCTTTTTGTTATACTGCAGGGCAACTGAGATAGCTAAGATTTGGCATGAATACAGAAAAGGGTTTGATAGAAAATGTAAACTCATGTATATGAAGTTTTTTTCTGTCTGGTGCATTTGCCATTATTTGTCTCGGTCCCTAGTTCCTTAACTGAAACTGACACTGAGTTCGTAGCAACTCTGCTAGGGGAGAGGCAAAAAAGGAAATTTAGGACCACCAAGAAAGCAGACTTGGGACAAAACTGTAGACAAGACAGGTCTTTGGAGAAGTGAACTGGATATTTTGATCAGGTTTGTCCTTAAGGCATTTAGTGAATCTCAGATTGCTCTGTTCAAGAGAAGAAGAAACACGGTAGAAACATCCCACGAAGAGATTAAACAAGATGCCTGAGCTTTTGTCCATCTCACTGACTCAAGAACACACACACACACACACACAAATAGAGTTTAGGACATTTCAGAAAAGAGGGTGTACTTGGCAAGGTCCACCAGAGAAACAGAGCCAATAGGAGTTATATATACATATAGAAAGCTTTATTCGAAGATATGAAGTTATGGAGCCTGAGAAGTCCTATAATCTGTTGTCTGCAAGCTGAAGTTCCAAGAAGCCTGGTGCCATAGTTTGAAGGCCTCAGACTCAGAGAACCAATGGTGTAGATTCCAGTCTGGGTCTAAAGGTCTCAGAACCAGAAGCACTGAAGGCAGGAGAAGACTGATGTCCTACCTTAATCAGATGGAAAATCAGTTGAACCTTCCTCTACTATTTTTTTTTCTCTTAAGACCCTTAGATTACTTGTAAATAAGAATAGATTAAATTGAAATTCAGCCTTAAATTATTTTTATCTTTTGATTAAGTAGAATTTTGTCTTTCAGAAAAATTAAATTTTCTCTGGATGAATAAAACATGATCTTAAGATCCTGAATGGGTTCATAAACAATGCCTAACATTCAACCAGAAAACTATCAGAAATGTAATTAGAATTGTTTGGTTATCAATTATTACTTAAGAGATTATCTCAAATTGGTGGCTTAAAACAACCACAGGCATTTTATTATCTACAATAGTTCTGTGGGTTAGCAGGTAATGTAAGGATTTCTAACATTAAGGCATTTTACACAATTGCAGTTTAACTATTGATGGAGCTACAAAGTGTGGGCTAAAGCAATTAGGGGCTGGCTGTGTATTTCTCTCTCTTCAAATAGACTCAGAGTAAGACTGGACCCAGAGAGAGGTGCTTAGCATACAAAATTTAAAGAGGAACTTAGTCCCAGGATGATGTAAGTATAGGTTTGACACTTCCAAGATCCTGAGAGTGTTTCCTCAGGTGTAAGACATCTAGAACAGAAAATTTAAATAGGTACTTTTTGTAAGACCTAACTTCCACTTGCAGGACCCTAAGAGTGAATGCTTTTGTAACTTATTTAGTTAAACATCTCTCTTGTCTCTTGTCCCTGTCTCAGCCCTGATTCAGAGTTCACAATGTAGTCTTCATGTGGCCTATTTTGTGTTTTCTTAGTGCATGACTGTCTTGGGGTGTTTGACATACTTACATGGTGACTGAAAGTTTGAAGACAAGTTATTATTCTGAGGAAACCAGATAGAAATTTTATCACCATTTCTAACCAAGCCTCAAGTTCTACACAGTGTCATTTTCACTGTATTTTATTGAATATAAGTGAGTCACTAAATTCTATTCAGATTCAATTAGGGGTACAGAAATATCCTCTTTAGGAGAAGAGTATCAAAGAATTTGTAGACTATTTCTTAAAATTCTGATTCGAATTGGGGCACCTGGGTGGCTCAGTCGGTTAAACGTCCCACTTTGATTCAGCTCATGATCTCGCAGTTTGTAAGTGTGAGCCCCACATCAGGCTCTGTGCTGACAGCTCAGAGCCTGGAGCCTGCTTTGGATTCTGTGTCTCCCTCTCTCTGCCCTCCCTTACTCACGCTCTGTCTCTCTCTCTCTCAAAAATGAATAAAAACTTAAAAAAAGAAAAGATCTTACATCCAGGTAATTAGAATAACAGGAGTAAAGCAAGAGAAAATGGGGCAAAGCAGCACTGGAAGGGCTAATGATGGAAGACTTTCAAAACTGATGAAAGAGAACAAACAAGAGATCTAAAATTATCGCTGACATACTTACAAACACTATGTTAAAACTTCTAAAAATGAGAGACAAAAAGTCTTTAAAGCAGTAGAAAGAAAATGTCAAATTGCCATCAGTGTATCAGTAAGACTAACAACTGACTTCCCATACAAAATTATGGAAGTCCAAAGACAATGGACTGATGTCAATGGCATGATGTCAATGACAATGGCATGATGTCATCAAATTACTAGTGAATATAAAATTCTATATTCAGACAAATTAACCTTCAGAAATGGGAGCAAAATAATATTTTTCAGAGTGTTAAAAACTCACAGATTTTTGTGGCAAGCAAAAAAGATCCAAAATATATTTTAAGGAGTTTTTCAGGCACATTGAAAATGTTCTCAGATAGAAGCATGTTATTACAAAATATGAAGAGTTGTGGAAACTGTAAATATGAGAGAAAATACAAAATAACATTGCTTGCAAAAACAACAATAATGTATGTGGAGTTGTACATTTACATGAAATAAAATAAGAGGGCACCTGGGTGGCTCAGTCAGTTAAGCATCCAACTTGAACTTAGGTCATGATTTCACAATTCATGGGTTTCAGCCCCGCCTTGGGCTCGTACTGATAGCTCAGAACCTGGAGCCTGCTTTAGATTGTGCATCTCCCTCTCTCTCGCTCTCTGCCCTTCCCTCACTTGTGCTCTCTCTCTCTCTCTCTCTCTCTCTCAAAAATAAATAAATAAACATTAAAAAAACACAAGAAACATGACTATAAATTGTATAGGCATTTAAAAGATAGCAATAACATGCTGTGAATACTTTTGTTAATAATTTTAATAAGCATATGCAATAACTACATTAGTTTTGTACAAGATCATTTGACCAAATAAACACAGGGAGCTTTATAAATACTGAAAACAATTCCACCAAGAAAACTCCATGCTCAGATAAATTATTATATATGCTGAATTGTATGAAAGATTTATTTAAAAATAACATTAAATTTAAAGAATCTCCTTCTATAAAATGTTAAAATGGGTAAAATTTTAAATTGCGATGTTACTGTTAGTTTTATGTCAAAACCTCACAAGCACATTTTAAGGAAAGAAAAGTATGGGTCAAACTTACAGAACCAAACACAAAAATCTGAGTGCAAATAATAATAAAATTCAATAATATAAGACAATTAATATATAGAATAAGTTGGGTTTATTCCAGGAAGATTTGGTTGGTTGAACATTGAGAAATCAATTAATATAATTCACATAATTAACATAATAAAGAACTAACAACAAATAGTGTTAACTGTTGTTATATATATAGTATTTCATATTATAATTATCATAATTAATATTACATTATTAATTATAATTAATTACTATATATTAATATATAGTAATTAATATATTAATTTATAATATATTGCTATATAATATATAGTGTGATTAATATTAACTATATAATTAATATTATAGTATTAATATAATTATTATATATTGAAACTATATATTAAAACATATATATATGTATATATATATATATATATATATATCTAAAATATTTAAAATAACACCTCTTGGCGAACCTGAGTGGCTCATTTGGCTAAGCGACCAACTACTGCTCAGGTCATGATCTCATAGCCTGGACTGTAAATTTGAGCCCTGCATCAGGCTCTGTGCTGACAACTCAGAGCCTAGAGCCTGTTTTGGATTCTGTGTCTCCCTGTCTCTGCCCCTACCCTGCTTGCATTCTGTCTCTCTCTCAAAATAATAAACATTAAAAAAATTTAGGGGCATCTGGGTGGCTCAGTTCACTAAGCATCCAACTTCAGCTCAGGTTGATTCCACTGCTCATGGGTTTGAGCTCCCCATAGGGTTCTGTGCTGGCAGCTTGAAACCTGGAGCGTGCTTCAGATTCTGTCTCTGTCTCTCTGCCCCTATCCCACCAAAGCTCTGTCACTCTCTCTCTCTCTGTCTCCCTCTCAAATATAAATTAAAACATTGAAAATTTTTAGTAAATAAATAAATAAAATAAGACGTCTTAGGAAAGTAGAAATTGAAAATTCCTTAACATGGCATAAAGTGTCTAGAAAAATGTGCAGTTAGTCTAATGATTAATGGTGAAATATTGAAAGTCCTTATCCTAATTTGGAAAAGAAGCCAGGTTATCTACTTCTTCTATTTTTATTTAACATTGTACTAGGTCACCTAGCAAGTACACTAAACTGTGTGTGTGTGTGTGTGTGTGTGTGTAAATATATATATATATATATATATACACATGTATATGTAATTTATGTTCATGTGTGTGTGTGTCTATAACAGAACAAAATACAATTTAAAAATGGTTTCATTGTTTACATAGAAATTAAATAATTTACAAATTAAATAAATTTACCAAGACTACTGAATTCAATGTTAACATAAAAAATGAAATGTATAGTAGTAATAAAAAGTTAGCAAATAAAATATTCAACAGGGCAATTGTTTATGATTCAATTTATGAAAAACTTCAGTAAGAACTTTACTCAGAAAATGTCAAAACTATAAAATAGAATAAAGTTAACCTAAATAATTGGAAGACTAGGTTATTCATGATTGTTGGGCTCAATATTTTAAAAGTTCAAATGATCCCCAGTTCCTATCATTTCAATGAAATTTCAGTAAAAATTGTATACATTTTTGGTGATTATTCACAAGTTTATATTAAATTTACATGGAAGTGCAAAGTGCTCAGAAGAGCCAAAGCAATCTTAAAGAAGTGAGACACCTTGCAAGGCTTACTGCTTCAGATATCATGGCTTCTTAGAACGCTATAGTAATTTAAATGGTATAGTACTATTTTAAGGATAGACAAATAGATAAATGAAAGCTACTTGAGAGCCTCAAAACATATATTTATATATCTTTTACCTGCTTTACAACAAAGGGGTAATGCAGCAAGAATCATGATGGTATCATCTAATCAATAAATGGTGCTGGATCAATTGATGTCCACATGTAAATAATAAACTTGCCTTTATCTTATATCATGCATAATGCCAATTTCAAATATATTTGAAATGTAAATGTTAAAGCACTAAAGTTTCTAGAATATCACAGTGAAGAATATCTTCATGATCTTGGCATTGGTACATATTTTCTAAATTAGATTCAAAAAGTGCTAGCTGTGAAATATTCATAAATTATATTTCATTAAGATTATGAACTTCTTGAGGCACCTGAGTGGCTCCATAGTTTGAGCAGCCAAATGTTGATTTTGACTCAGGTCGTGATCTCATGGTTCCTTTGTACTGTCAGTGTGGAGCCTGCTTGGGATTCTCTTTCCTCTCTTTCCTTGCCCCTCTCCTCCACTCAAAATAAAAAAAAAAAAAACTTTAAAAAAAGATTGTGAGGGGGCGCCTGGGTGGCTCAGCCAGTGAAGCGTCTGACTTCAGCTCAGGTCATGATCTCACCGTCCATGAGTTTGAGCTCCACATGAGGCTCTGTCCTGAGAGCTCAGAGCCTGGAGTCTGCTTCTGTGTGTGTGTGTGTCTCTCTCTGCCCCTCCCCTGCTCATGCTCTCTCTCTCTTTATCAAAAATAAATAAAACATTAAAAACATTTTAAAATTAAAAAAAAAAGATTGTGAGCTTTTCTTGATCAAAATAAACCTTCAAGAGAGTTTAAATAGAAGACAAATAAAAGAACATTTCCAAAACATTTAGTCAATAAAGAACTGTATCTGTAATGTGGAAACTCTGAAATACCAGTAAGAAAAATATAGAAAAGTTAATAAATTAATGGGAAAATTACTTGAGCAGTATCTCCACAAATAAGATATATAATAATGATTTAAAAAGCTAAAATATAATAACAATTAGGTAACATTAATTCCTATAGATCAGGATATCAAAATTATAAAAAAGAAAATTGATAACATCAAATGCTGGCAAATATATACAGTATGTTAATTTTCACAGGCTACTATTGGTTTTGTAAATTGGTACAATATTTTTGACAAATCACTGGTATCTACTAAAACTGGATAATGCTCTTCCTAAAATTCAATATTCTGCTGCTAGTTGTATACCCATTAAAATACAGTAAAACCTTGGATTGTGAGTAACTTGTTCTGTGAGTGTTCTACAAGACAAACAAACATTTCTAATAAATTTTAACTTGGTAAACAAGTGATGTCTTGCAATATGAGTAGTGGTACATGACACCAAATGTCACATGATCACAGCTGAGCCACTGGTTCTTGAAATTTGCTTTGAGGGGTGCCTGGGTGACTCAGTACAGCATCTGACTTTTGATCTAGGTTCAGGTCATAATCTCACCGTTTGTGGGTCTGAGCTCCATCTAGGGCTCTGCACTGACTGTGGGGAGCCTGCTTGGGATTCTTTCTCTCCCTCTTTCTCTGACCCTGCCTCACTTGTGCACTCTCTCTCTCAAAATAAATAAACAAAAATTAAAAAAAAAAAGAAATTTGCTTTGATATGCAAGTGTTTTGGATTACAAGCATGTTTCCAGAACAAATTATGCTTGTAAACCAAGGTTTTATTGTAATTTAAAAATGCACATATGTGTACCAAAAGACATGTTCCAGGTGACTAGGGTGACTATAATAGCATTATTTGTAATAGTCACAAATTGGAAAAAAGAAAACAAAGCACAACATCTCTATCAATAGTAGAATAAAAAAACAAAACTATATAATGTTTACATGACAGAATATTACACAGCACTGAAAAAAAATAAACCACTGAAGTATGCAACACGTACATGTGAATCTCAAAAGCACAGTATTGAAAAAAATAAGACAGATATGAAAATATATTCAGTGTGTGATTCTATGTATGTATACTTCAAATTGGACAAAACTATTCTAAAGCAGTCCAAACCAGAATAATGATTGCCATTGCATTGTCATGACCAGAAGAAGGGCTGAGAAAGACTTCTAAAGAGCTATAGGGTTATGATTTGTACACTTTTTTATGATATATTTAAATATAAATATTCATTTTAAAACAGGGCTTAAAACTGGGACTCTCTTCTATTGCTGGTGTGATACAAAATGGCACCATCATTTTAGAAACAGTCTGGCAGTTTCTTATAAAGTTAAACATATACTTTACATAGCACTCCCATTCCTAGATATTTACTCAAGAAAAATGTCAATGTATTTCTTCACAAGAGTTTATAGCAGCTTTTTAACATAGTAGGTAAATACTGGAAACAACCCCAATGTCCTTTAAATGAGATGTGGGGCATAGTTATTTTGGAATACTACTCACCAGTAAAAAAAAATTAACTACTAATCAAGTAGCAACATGGATGAATCTCAAAACCATTAAGCTGAGAGACAGATGTCAGACACAAAGAATATACACATTCAACATGAAACTACTGAAAAGACAAAGTAATCTTTAGTGAAAGAAAGCAGACCAGTCGTTATCTGAGGGTAGATGTGTGTATACGTGACTGGGAAGGACCATGCAGGAAAGTTGATTTTTCTTGTGGCTATGGAGGTGTATACATTTTTCCAATCTCATTCAAATGTACAGTTAAACATGGTTCATTTTGTTAAATGTAAATTATACCTCAGTAAAGTTGATTTTTAGGTATGTGTGAATATATGTGTATGTAAATTATACATGTGTTTAAATATATGACTAATTACCATGAATTGAACTAATTTAAAAGATAAGGCTTATAGAGTAATAGAAAACAAAAAAATAAAGCTTCAAATTCAGCTTACTTAAAATCCCTCTGCTTTGCTAGAAGGGCAATCTACTTAATACCCTGTTAGTTTATATCTTTTTAATCCCCAGTTGTTCTGCATGCAAAGAAAAGGAGCACTGCTAAGATTTCTATCAGCTTAAGCCAATAATGGCAAAATATCAACTGACAGAAAACATGTAGTTGTCATAAATATTACTGCAGATAATAACCTGAAGGGAAGGAAAGATGTGTAGTTCAGATAGCGGCCATCTGGGTTGTGTGTTTTTCGAGCCTTTTAACCACAAAGAAATGTTCATTTCCCAAGGAGATTCCCAAACAAATCAAGATGGATTGACAGCTTTCTTTTTTCAAGTGGCAAATGTTCAAAGGTGCCCCCGTGAGGGCACAGTAAACAAGCAACATCATCAGACGATGATTCCCTGCTAGGCAGAAGACAGGGAGCAAAACATACAACACTCCAACCTGCTCTCCCAAGGCTCTTGTAATGGAATTTCCCCTCCTACCAAACAATTTGAATTCACCCAAGGATATCTGCCTAATGTCAATCAACATAAGGACATTTAATAAAATGATGTTCTCTAGGGCGTCAAATCCCTACCCCAAATAACATTTAAGGCCAAATATTTTCTTTTTCTTTCAAATCTTTCAGGTTAAAGTAAATCCTTGTCTCCATCTTACAGTGAGAGACACAACCTTCTTTCTGTAAACAAAGTTTAACTGATAAAATAGATGGGACTTTCACCCAATATATGGTAAAATGCCTCCTTGAATTGTGTAGTGTGTGTATCCAATGAGTATGAAAATCTCAGGGGAAGGAAAAAGAATTCTAGGTAGGTAAAACAATGCGGATAATCATAATTTAAAACAACAGCAGGTATGTAAACAGAAGTGTAGTTGGGGAGATTTTCTTGGTTTTTTTTAAATAAGTTTTTTAATGTTTATTTATTTTTGACAGAGAGAGGGAGAGAGAGAAACAGAGCAGGAGTGGGGGAGGGGAAGAGAGAGAGAGAGGGAGACACAGATTCCAAGGCAGGCTCCAGGTTCCAGCACAGAGCCTGACACAGGGCTCGAACCCACGGGCCGCAAGATCATGACCTGAGCCGAAGTCGGACACTCAACTGACTGAGCCACCCAGGTGCCCCAAGAGATTTTCTTCTACAAAGAAGAGAGTCTTTATTTCTTTTTACCAGACCTTTGCTTGAAATGATTAGATCTGGCTCCAAACCTTGTGGTTGCAGCTACATTGCACTGCAAGCTACTGTCAGGATTTGCCACATCAGCCTTCATGGTTGGAAAAGGACAAACCCCTCCACTAGCATGATCAGTGGGTGAATTGCAAGCTTTATGTTTGGTTGCTATTAAATGCTTTAAGCATTCCACCATAGCTGGTTTATGGGAGCGTTATAGCAGATGAACTTCTTTTCTGGAAGACCAATCTGCAAGGGATCAATCTTGGACATATGACCCCTACCATACAATCTCACAGCTAGTATGGCAATATCATTTATTCCTTTTCAATGGATTTTTAATGTCATATGTTTTACATTTTTTTAATGTTTATTCATTTCTGAGAGAGAGAGCATGAGCAGGGGAGGGGCACAGAGAGGGGGGTACAGAGGATCCTAAGTGGACCCCTGCGATGCGGGGCTCAAACTCACAAACCATGAAATTGTAACCTGGGCTGAAGTCAGACACTCAACTGACTGAGCCACCCAGATGCTCCTGTTTAATTTTTTTTTAAGATCATGTGTTAATAACATAGTACAATGATGATTTTAAACTAATGTGTAACATATTATCATATATAAATATAAAATAAAGTTGAATCAATTTCATATAGTCAATCTACTTATTCATATTTGATTGATATTAACTTTAAAAGCTGAAAGTCTCATATACATAATATATTTAGCAGCAGGTTACTTTTTTTTCTCCCATTCAAGCAAGCAGAAAACCACTGGGAGATGGGTGTTGCCCAAGTCTGGGCTTTCAGGATCTGAGGCTGGGTGGGAGATCTGGAATCTAAGTTCCAAACAAGGGAGTTGAGGAAATTATAAGAAGTCAGAAATTTGAAGGTTATGGGCACACAGAAAGAAAAAACCCTAGGGTTTTGTAACAGGCAATACCAATAGGCCAAAGTATAAAAGGGAGTTTGTCAAAGTAAGTCTAAAATGAACAATGGAGGCTACATAATACAAGGTGTGCCAGTCTTTTATGAGATGTTTTTGGAAGAATCTATAGACTGAGATAGAAGCATAAAGAATTATTCATAGATTTGAACTGCATCATCTAACGCAGTAGGTTTAATATCTTGCATTCACAGACTTCATTCAACAATGCAAAGAAAGCTATGGGCCATTGCCCACCTGCTCCACCTTCAAAATGCACATGGAATTATAACAGTTTGAGTTATTGCAAATTAATTACTATCTTGCCTTTTCACTTCACTCCATTTACCAGAGAAGAAGCAGTATAAATTAAATTGTAAGTTTTTTCTTTCAGTTCAGGAATCTTTTGGTTTTCAGGGTTTGGGGCCTCTAATAGTTTCAGTCTCCAAAAGAGGATTAAGTTAAATTGTCTCAGAGTGGGAGGGAAAGTAAGCTTTTATGTTTTGAATTAAAACTTTGATAAAAACTCATGGAGGGGTGTCTGGGTGGCTCAGTCAGTTGAGCGCAGAATCTTGATTTCCGCTGCGATCATGATCTCACTGTCTTGGGATCGACCCTCTTGTGGGGCTACACCTTGAGCATGGAGACTGCTTGGGATTCTCTCTCTCTCTCTCTCTCTCTCTCTCTCTCTCTCTCTCTCTCCCCCCCTTCCCTGTGCATGCTCCCCTTGTCTCTAAAAAGAAAGTAAAAACAAAAACAAAGCCAAACCTCACGGAAAGAGTTAGGATCCCAGAGACTTAGAAGACAGTTGAGTAGTTTCCAAGTACCAGTGAGTAAATCCTAAAATGGCAGGACTATGGATGAGGGCAATTGCACATATACCAGGGACCTGAAATTAAAGCCCATTTGGGTAAATGATTCTTTAAAACTTGGCATAATAGTGCTGTCCACACAGGCTTCAAAATGAATATTTCATCAGGGACTATACAAAATTGATCGGAGGTCTTTGACAATTTTTTTTATGTTTTTGATCATCTGCCAGATTCTTCAACAATAAGAAAGGAAAGGAGAATATGATGGATAGTGTGGTTTGAAATTCAGCATATATACCAGTCTTCTCTGAGTATGCCTTCTAGTACGGAACACTGGGAAGGCTAATCATTCCACAGGGAGCTCAGAATGAGGTTCCTATTCTCAGCCAATCAGATGCAGTCATACTCCTGGAGGAGCATAGAACTATGCTCCTTCTCGTAGAAACTTCTGCTACTCATCCATGCAATCCCAGCTTTATCTACAGGCTTTAATTGTTTTACTGCACTATTGACAAAGGCCTATTGCGGGCAGTCATTTTTCTGATGTGCAAGATAATGGTTTTGGAGCACGAGGCACTGGTAGAAACTTCCTGAATGTGGAGAATTCCTGAGAGGCAACATGGTGTATGGTTCTAAAAGTATAACTATGTAGTTCTAAAACTATGCTAAACCTAACTGGAGTGACAGTTTCCCAATTCAGAGGCTCCTTTGGTGGCCCACCCAGGGAACCAAATTGGAAACTCACACTGGAGTCTGTCTCTATTGCCCTCTCAAGCATTCAATAAGATGTTAATATCCTGAAATAAATCCCTTTCTAAGGATTGTCTTCTCGGCAAATATCTTGTATATGTGGAGAGGGACCACTAAATATAGGAAATTAGATATTCCATCAATCAGGCAGTTACGACCAAATTCATATTTAATTGGATTTACAAAAATATAGGTGTGCCATTATTTGAAACCAAGTGTAGCGAACTAATTAATATCCATTGCATAAATACCAAATAAAATTTCACGTACTACATCAATGAATTTACAGATCCCCTTCAAGTTTGTTTAAGGACTGTAGGGTAGGAATTACAGGTGAAAAGAAGGAATTTGGTGTACAAGGGATAAAGACATCAAAATTAAAAGTTTCATGCTAGATGCTTTCTTTGGACAGCCAGCATTGGAAAAAGAGTTCATACATAGCCACATGATAAAGGGAGCAAAGCATAACCAAAGTGCCATTTGCAACAACAGGCATGGAGCTAGAGAGGATAATGCTAAGCTAATCAAGCCAATCAGAGAAAGACAAATACCATATGATTTCACACATATGTGGAATTTAAGAAACAAAAGGACAGACTCTTAACTATAGAGAACAAACAGATGGTTATCAGAGGGGAGGGGATGGGTAAGGGGATTGGTGAAATAGGTGGTGGGGATTAAGATTACAGTTATCCTGATGAGCACTGAGTAATATACAGACTTGGTGAATCACTATATTGTATATATGAAACTAATATCACACTGTATGTTAACTCTAGTAAAATTAAAAGTCTTTAAATAATAAAAAAACCCCAACATAACAAAACTGAAAACAATTTTTTTTTCTCAATCCACAGTCTCAGAGCTAAAAGAACAAAAAAGAAGAAAAAAAAACCTATTAGGGTGTAATGGGGGATATGTGTCTAGAAATTTGAGTTGGAAATTTCAAAATAAATAAACCATTTCCACTGAACAGTTAAGTTTTCTGATTACATGAGGAAGAAGTTTGCCTCTCCCCAATTTAAGACTGAATATTCATTTTTGAGAGCACCCCCATGCCTCCAGATTCAACAAGTGCAATCCAGCAAGGTGAACTAGTTATCACAGATCTTGGTTCAGAATATCTCTGAGGGGCGCCTGGGTGGCTCAGTCAGTTAAGGGTCCGACTTCAGATCAGGTCGTGATTGAGTTCCATGAGTTCAAGCCCCGCGTCGGTCTCTGTCCTGACAGCTCAGAGCCTGGAGCCTGCTTTGGATTCTGTGTCTCCCTCTCTCTCTGCCCCTGCCTCACTTCTACTCTGTCTCTCTCTCTCTCAAAAATAAATAAACATTAAAAATTTAATAAAATAATAAAAAAATAATATCGCTGAGATTTGTACACAAATGTAGTGGGAAAGTAATGGAGTGACTCAAAATCATATTTCTCTGATTCCTTATGTCTTGGATGTGCAGTTGCCTGTAATTTCTCAAGCTACTTCCTTGAATCTTAAGAAAAGAAAAAAAAAAAGGAACAAAGGAAAAGAAAACCAACCAACAAACCCCAACACCTAAAACCATCAAGGGAAAAGTCGAGCCTAGAAAGAAAAGAGGATGGAGAATAGCCATGTAATAGGATGGTTTCTTCAGTGTGGGGTATCTTAAACTTTCACAGAATATGGTTAAAGATTTACAGTTCTTGGGTCATCTGGGTGGCTAAGTCAGTTGGGCATCCATCTTCAGCTCGGGTCATGATCTCATGGCTTGTGGGTTCGAGCCCCGCATCAGGCTCTGTGCCGGCAGCTCAGAGCCTGGAGCCTGCTTCAGATTCTGTGTCTCCCTCTCTCTCTTTACCCCTCCCCCACTCAAGTTCTGTCTCTGTCTCAAAAATAAATAAACATTAAAAAGAAAAAAAAAAGATTTATTATTCTTACTCATTGTTGATGTGAAACAAAAGTATGTTCTTATCCACAATCTCATCCTCTCCTATTTTGGGAGGAAACAAATTAAACTCCCTCACTTGTCTGGGGCTCTTCCTAGAGATCCCCTGCACCTTCCTATACCCTCCTACCTCTTCCCAGTGACCTATCCATTTGCGGCACCACTTTTTCTGGACTCAGCTGCAAAAACAGATCTGTAACCCTGACCTCAATCCTACCTCTGACTCTCCCGTCTTTTCAGACTTTCGGTGTTGCAACTGTTTCAACCTGGGGTTGCTCTTCCAGATTGTGCTGTCCGACTCCTAAGTGCTTTTTAAAATGATTGGTAGGCATAAAAATCTCCTTGGTTCTTCAATTCCAGAAGACTTTGCAAAAGTGTTAAACAGAATAGTTATGCCATTTATGGACATAGTCTTCAAGCAACTCAATGTGTTTCTTATATTCTTCAGGGGCATGTTAGTTTGGAAAGCATGGGTCACTGATGGATTAGTATGCTTCTTCATTTTTTACAAAACATACTAGCAACTTCCAGGGCCAATTTTCCTCACATCTTTTTGAATTCATGACAAACTCAGCCATCTTTGGTAGCAAGAATTTAAGCACACAAACAAAATGGAAGGTCAATAAGCAGCAAAGGACTTGAAAGAAGGATCATTCACAGTGCTTATAAAATAATGTCAATAAGAAATATAGCACCATTATTTTAAATTAAATTTGTAATATTCTTCAAAGTTATTGCCCTCAAGGCTGTAGTCTTGTTTGCTTTTTATTACCCTAGGCTGAATGATTACATTCTTGTACGGATGATAGAAATACACTTTAAAATATTAAATGCACTTAAATGTTTTCACATTTATAAAAGAAACAAGTATTTCAACATTTTAGTTCTGCTCAGTAAAAAGAAGAAATTGTTAGAACCCTAAATTTAAAGTCATCTTGGGTTGTTACCTCTCTTTGGGATTCTGGAAAAGTATATTCTTTTTCAGAATAAAAACACATCCTTAAATTTTGCAAAGCAGGTTAGTTATTATTTGCAAACCTAAAATATTCTTAAAAGCTAAGCACGACAATCTTTACACTTATCATTGATTCCATTTCTGTTCTGATTTTCTTTTAGAAACAAGCTGCCATGTCAAATTAGTTTCTCTTAATTGTGTTAAATTCATTATCTTATGGATGAAAAGCCACATTTGAAAAAACAAAAAAGAAAATTCTTAGAAATAATTACTGACCCCAATAGCCTACGAACTGCCTATACTTTTTTCTTATGACACAGTTGTATTTTTTTTTCCCCTGAAGAAATTTGAAAAAAAATAAACACACTGATTTTTTATTTTTTGCTTTTCTGTTCAGACTGATCCAAAATGAAATTTATATTATTATCAACAAACAAGTTTTTGGATTTTGAGGTATCATTCCAAGATAATATAACATAACTTACCTCAAACCCTTGAAACTAGCAATAGCATATAGTATAAATATACTGGGTATGAAATTAAGGAGACAGGCGAACGTGGATTTAAATCCTACCTCACTATTCATTCCATAGTCCAGAAAGACACTCTTTGAGCCTCAGTTTCCTCATAAATGTGTAAAATGTGTAATCAATCATAGGCTTGTGATGAGGTCAAAGAAGACCTCCTATGTGGAAGTAACAATTCCCACAATAATAAAGGTGCAATAATTGGGGATTTGTATTCTTCTCCCTGATAGGGTTTCACAGTGCGTAGGGGCTCCTGGGTGGCTCAGTCAGTTAACCTTCGGCTTTGGCTCAGGTCAGGATCTCACGGTTTATGAATCAGAACCCTGCTTGGGGTTCTCGGCTATCATTTGGATCCTCTTTCCCCCTCTTTCTCTGACTTTCCCTAGGAGATTCTCTCTCTCTCTTTCTCTCTGTCTCTCAAAATAAATAAATAAACTTTGGAAAAAAAATGTTCACAGTAAATATATTTTTATTCTCTCCATATCAGTGTTTACTATCCTAATCTCTTTCTTCTGTCCTCACTCTTAAAAACATGCATATGTATATATACATACACACACATGCACACAGCACTAAAAACTAAAAGTTTTAAAGACACAGAAGGCACACACAATGACTATGTAACTTAGCCCAATTTGCTTCTATTATTAAAGTACACATATATTATGTACATGTAAAAATTACATACAGGTAGCCAGAAAAATATAACTGAATATGAAAACCACGTAGATAGAATTACAATTGAATCTAGTCACCCTGCTCTCTGGCCAAAATTATATTGAATATTTTTCCAATGCAGTCAAATGCTTAAACCGGTTATCAGTTTGCTTGGAAACATAACTATGGTGTTCCCATCAAATTACAACCATAAGAGGTTATTATTTATTTTACCAACATTAATGAGACTAGAAATAATTTTTTAAGAATATATATGAATTAATTTAATTTTCATATTTATGTTTATTTTCATATATATATATATATATAAGATTTATTTTCAAATTTTAAGTAATCTACCTTGTATCTCTCCAAGATTGCCCAAATGGAAGCAGATCCCTCTCTTAAAGAATGTTAAGTCATTTATTTGTCATTCACGCTCCTCCCAGTCAGCCTTGAGAAACAATATATGTAAATCTAAAGTTAACAAAAAAATGAATCAAATGGCTGGTGATAAAAATCTGCTGCCAATTACACGCCTCATACACCTGAAGAAAGAGCACATGTCTTATGTATAAACAGCAAATGCTTGGAAATGCAGGCAGTTGATTCAGCAAGTGATAGTTCATTTTAATAAGAATGTTATCTTCCCTGGGGGTTTGTGTAAGACTGAGAAGGTCGCAGTCATGGCGGATATGGTATAAAGTATGTGAAATTGGGTAAGGGCCATAACAAAGAAAGGACTGCAGTCTCAAGTGCTTAAAAAAGAAAAAAAAAAGATCCAAGTAGTACCAATCTTACAGTGGAAGTATTGATCCTTTCCATAACATAATCCTTTTGGTATCATGTTTATGGGGAGTGGGGTAATGTGGTGAGGAATAATTTCAGGCTATAAAACTCCCGAGTAATCTCTCCCTTTAACTAGCTGTATCACTTAGTAGTCAGCACACTTCCTGCTTACATATGTATATGTAAGTGCTAACACCCGTATATGGCATTCGAATTTTAGGTCAACTATTTAAATCATTAAGAAGGGCAGAGTACTGTTAGGCAAAATAATTCCCTGGTTGAAGCACCAGATGAAGACTGAAGTAAGTCCCTAGTAAGAATGATTTGCAGTATTAAGTGACAGCCACTTAGTCTAATAAGGGACCAAGAGTACAGAAGTGGGAAAGATACACCCACAGACAGTAATACTGTCAAACCCTGGACTCCAACTTTAGAGGAGGTTCTGATACCTACCATATATTTCTGGTGGTCAAAGCTTCTATGTCAGGAGTAAATCCTCTTAAGTGCATTAAAAGGTAATTTTAATGAAGCTCTGTAGGTCATCTTGGCCTCTGAATTCGAAGAGAATTATTCTTGCTGCATCCTCATGTGTCCATGAACGAATTGCTGCTGGGGCTATTACTGTTTCTTTGTTAGTCCATGACAAAAAGGCAAAGTGCCAAACAACAGGTCTCACACTCCTGTTTCCCTCTTTCTTTTTATTTTTCCTGTGTGAGGTAAGGGGGAAAAGGCCCCAATTCTACCTTTGTTCTAGTTCTTTCAGAGCCATGCTTGTGATAATCCCATCTGATACATAAAAAAAAAAAAAAAAAAAAAAAAAAAAATGTATGGAATTTTGATTGGCGCACTACAATTCTATGCCTAAGAGGAGATCTTGAGCCTATCTTAACAAAATTGGGGTCCATCTTGCATTGTTGAGATTAAGGCAGAGGCTATCAACTTACGAATCAAAGCATTTCTTCCTCTAACAAGAAATAAGCGGTGATTTGCTTGACCATCAAAGTTACATTACCGATTATTCTGTATAAAACACATCTATATAGGAGCTCAAATAAGTCCTAAATACATCTTTATTATATTCTTTCTAGATTGAATTTTTACCTCAATATAATAGACAAAACATATAATTTCTACCAGATAAAAATCAAATATCTTTATTTCATAAATAATAAAGAGGAATCTATTTTTGCCATCAATGTTTGCCAACCTCTTCTCCACAACATTTCTATTTCTTTTTTTTTCCAACGTTTTTATTTATTTTCGGGACAGACAGAGACAGAGCATGAACAGGGGAGGGGCAGAGAGAGAGGAAGACACAGAATCAGAAACAGGCTCGAGGCTCTGAGCCATCAGCCCAGAGCCTGACGCGGGGCTCGAACTCACAGACCGCGAGATCGTGACCTGGCTGAAGTCGGACGCTTAACCGACTGCGCCACCCAGGCGCCCCGAATATCTTTCACATCTTAAATGGCATAAGAATAACCTGGGCTCGGAGTGCCCGGGTGGCTCAGTTGGTTAAATGTCCGACTCTTGATTTCGGCTCAGGTCATGATCTTGTGGCTCCTGGGATCACGCTCCACGTTAGGCTCTGATCATTGACTAAAAGAGATCGTGACCTGGCTGAAGTCGGACGCTTAACCGACTGCGCCACCCAGGCGCCCCTCTATTTCTTTTTTTAAATAATGGAATACTTTCCTTTTTCCTGCAACTTCTAGGGATCCTAATTCTAAGTCATGTAATATAATTATCTTGCCTTACGTTTTAATTAGATCTTTCTATAGGGAAAAAATGAAATATTACTATCAATAAATTATCACTTGGTATCTTCTTAGCTCTCATTCCCTATATGTATTTCGTATTTAAAATTTTTTTTAATGTTTATTTTTGAGAGAGAGAGAGAGAGCATGAGTGAGGGTGCGGCAGAGAGAGCAGGAGATGCAGAATCCAAATCTGAAGCAGGCTCCAGGCTCTGAGCCATCAGCACAGAGCCTGACGTGGGACTTGAACTCATGAGCTATGAGATCATGACCTGAGCCAAAGTCAGAGGCTCAAGCTACTGACCCCCCAGTCACCCCCCATGTGTATTTCTTATTGATTATATTTCCTGAATCCAATATGGCAGCTTATTTCCATCTTTACCATTGCCATACTAATCCAAGCTGCTGTCATTTCTCCTCTAAGTGATTATAAATAGTTCCTTTTTGGTTGTCACACATGTACTCAATCTTTCTCCAAACCACCGTGACTGGTCTTTTTAAAAAAGTAAATTTTTCTTGTTGAAGTCTCCTCATCTTAAGTCTTTAATTTCTTCCCATTGCTAGTAAGTTAATTATGAATGTCTTCAGTGTAGTCTGCAATATACATTTATATTCCATAAAACCACATACATCTCTAACACAGTGTATGAGCAATGGAAGTGAGTACTTCCTTTTCCAGTCTTAACTTACACCAATGTCTCCTTCATTCTCTGAAGCCAGTCTCAGCTACAGTTTTCTCATGTACTGGTACACATCATGCTTTCTTGCACTTCATGGTCTGCACATTCTGAGGCAGTACCAAGAAGTTTTCTTTCCCCTCTTCTTTACTTAATTAGATCTTATTTATCTTTTTAATCTCAGATCAAATGACTATGAGGGAAGACATATGAGGGAATCTCTGGAGAGAAATAGTTTTCTCAGAGTTACATGATATTATATTTTTACAATATCTGTATCTCTTTTTTTTAATACCTATTTCATTTTTGTAATTACAGTAGTGCCCCCCACCTTTAACCACAGGGGATACATCTGAAGACCCATTGGATGCCTGAAACTATGGATAATACCAAGCCCTATGAACAAAGTTTTTCCTACGAATGCGTACTTCCAATAATGTTCAATTTATAAAGTAGGCACAGTAAGAGAGTAACAATAGCTGATTGTCAAATAGAACAATTATAACAATATGTGGTAATAATTGTGCGAATGTGGTCCCCTTCTCTCTCTCTCAAAATATCTTATTGTGCTGTACTTACGCTTCTTGTGATGATGATGTTAGATTACAAAATGCCTGTGTGGTGAGATGAAGTGAATGTCATAGGCAGTGCAACACAGCTTTAGGCTACTATTGGCCTGACAATAGGTCAGAAGGAGGATCATCTTCTGCGGACTGCAGTGGACCATGGAGTAACTGAAACCATGGAAAGCGAAACCATGGATAAGGAGGAAATGCTGTGTGCTTATTTGAGGAATCATCTGCTTAACGTCCGTTTGAGTCACAAGACTCCAAGCGCTGTGAAAGCAGGAATAAAACTGATTTGATTACCTGTATATTCCCAGTACATAATGAAAGACTTGGTTCATAATAGGTACTCAACAAATATTTTTGAAACAAAGGCAAAGAAAGAGGGGAGAAAGAAGGAAACACATTTAAAGACGTTGAATTGAGCACATGAGGAAGAGGGTGTGGACAGAGCGTGTCCAGGTCCTTTGGTTGGATGATTGCATGGGCCTGAACATCAGTTGGCAGTGCAAGTGGAACTGTCAGAACACTTCGATTTCAAATTGCATCCCAAATTTGGAAATCACTGTGGACCTTGCAGTTTTCAGAAAAGCAGACAAATTGTGGTGAATCTTTGATTAAATTTTGGGCATCTTGATTATTATTCTAGTACTATATACAACATTCTGTTCTAAACAACCTTCCTGTCTTTTATATCACACACACACACACACGCACACACATGCACACACGCGCGCGCGCGCACACACACACATGCACACACACACACACACACACACACTGCCTTCCCCAAGGGCAACTTTCTTAGGGCAATAAAATCTGCTGCTTGTGGGCAGCAGTTCTTCTTTCCATATCTGTGTAGTTTGGGAATTATCTTTACATCTACATCCAGGTAACACAAAGACATTAACTTTCCTTGTGTATGGAGTGCTCAGTAGAAATATCTGATAAGAAGACCTTCATTAATTTGTCATTTTGCACTGCAAAGGAGGTGAAGAGCCCTAGCAACTGGCAGGATCTTTGTTTATAAGTCATTAAATAATTAAGAAATGATTTCTCCTATGGGTGTAATAAATACTCACTTATCCTATGAAAGAGAATAATCACACTTAAAAATGCATCAATATGAAGGGACAGAGCTGATCACAAAAACCTAAAACCCTCCTCACCGAGACAAGGATATATTTAGCCTGATGAAATATGCCTTTAATGGACTGATTCTCATTATTTTATATTTCATACAATTAATTCTGAAATGACTAATCTTGCATGTTACTGATCATACTATAAATTACTATTGATTGAATGTTTATATCTTTGTCAGAAAAATAAGTTATGCCAATTTTATAATTGACTGGATGTTTTTAGATCTCATATGAAGGTATTTAGGAATATATTGTCCTCAAAAGGAAAAAGATCAATCTTAAATTCTGTACCAAATTGCCAGCTAATGAGCTGAATATGTCACTTTTGGCATTCCAACATTTACATGGATGAAAACTGACTAAAATAATCCCACTGAGATTACTTCCAGTGATAACTGGGGAATAGAGGCAGTCAATGTAATTTACAGAGAGCCTGAAGTTATTATGAAGAAGGGCTTGTTTAAACAAACTGTCCAAACCCAGAGCTTTACTAAGCAGCTTAATACTTCAACAAGCATTTATTAGTGCTCAACTTAGTGCCGCACAATATACTAGTCCATGGGAATACGAACCTGAAAATGACACATTTTGGCTGTCCAGGTTCATGCTGTGCTGTGGGGACAGTAGAAAAATAAACATCTTTCTGAACAGTGTGGTAAATGCCATGGTAGAGGTAAGCTTGGGGTAGCACGGAAGCCAAGAGAGTCTTCAATTCAATCTGGACTCTTGAGCTGAATCAAGAAGCATGAAGAGCTAGGAATTAACTGGCAATCAGAAGGGAGATGAGCATTTCAGTTGTGGAAATGAGCATCTGCATGAAGATACAAAATGGATGTGCTGGAAATGTCCAAATGCTCCTGTTGATAGAGAATAGCATTTGTGTGTCAGTACCTCTTAAAAGATACATGAAGATTGTTTCAATCCTTTGATTTCCATGCACCACTCTAAAGAATAGACACGAGACTAGTAGTCAGCCTTTCATTAGTCTTTGCATATGAGCATGTTATTCTTAAAGCACAAAAGCCCACTGAGCCTGTTTAATTTTCAAGATGGAGGTTAATAGTCATGCTTAGAGTGTTGCAAAGAATACTACTCTGGAAAAGTTGATATCTTCATTGGGCTGTGCTGTAAGTAATTTACAACAAGATATCAGTGAAGAAAATTTTAAAAAGCTTGATTTATAGTTTCTGCCATTAACGTGACATGAATACTCCAATTATGACAAACTTCAAACTTCCAGCATGATGTCACTATATTTGGAGTGGGAGGAGATTTGGAGAATAAATATAAAAATGGATTTATAATGGGCACCTGGGTGGCTCAGTCAGCTTGGGTCATGATCTCAGAGTGCATGGGTTTGAGCCCCACGTAGGGCTCTGGGCTAACAGCTCAGATCCTGGAGCCTGCTTTGGATTCTGTGTCTCCCTCTCTGCACCTCCCCTGCTCGTGCTTTGTTTCTCTCTCTTAAAAATAAACATTAAAGAATTTTTTAAAAAATGGAATTACAAATAATTTTGAATTAATGAATGAATCCACAGACTCATCAGGGAAAATATACAAATTAAACAACTAAAAAAATTAATTTGATTGTTCTTTTGCTAAAATTCCAAATTTCACATTAACTAAAGGGTTAGAAGGCAAGTTCATTTTGAAATGGAAAATGTGAATCCTAGCAGACACGCATAATGGATGTTCTGTGACATTGCAGGTAAAGCTATCAACATGCTTCTGGATTTCCTCCCGATGGCTATCAGAACCTTGATTCACTTACTATATTTATACCTTACTTTCTCAATATAAAATTAGAAAATATTGCATGACACTCACATAATCTGGGCCATTCAGGAATCTTAAAAAGAACTGTATTTGAGGCCACCTTTCAATGAATAAAAATGTTAAACTTTGGCATGTTTGCTCTAATTTATCGGCTGCCCAAAACATAGAACTTAACTTCCACATACTTTATTATATGTAATATTTGTAGTTTTATTAATGTTCTAATCCATTTCATATCATAGAAACATTTTATTCCTATGATACACAATTATTATAAACAATTTAGATTTTCCAAGTAAAATAATTACATTTTTTGAGGAAACTTTATACTATTTTCCACAGTAGCTGCACCAATTTATGTTCTCACTAACAGTGCACAAAGGTTCTTTTTTCTCCATGTCCATGCTAACATTGGTTATTCCTTGTCTTTTTTATTTTAACCATTCTGATTGGAGTAAGCTCATCTCTCATTGTGGATTTGATTTGCAACTCCCTGAAGATAAGTGAGGTTGAACATCTTCTCATGGGTCTGCTAGCCATCTGTATTTCTTCTTTGAAAATATGTATATTCAAGTCCCCTGCCCATTTTTTAATCAGACTGTTTTTGTTGGTGGTAGTGGTGGGTTTTTTGTTTGTTTGTTTGTGTTTTTTTTGAGTTGTATAAGTCCTTCATATATTTTGGATATCTATTCTTTAGCAGATATATCGTTTGCATATATCTTCTTCCATTCAGTAGGTTGCCTTTTGCTTTGTTGGTGGTTTCTATCATTATGCGAAGCTTTTTATTTTGGTGTATTATACACCAAAATAAAAATAGTTTATTTTTGCTTTGGTTTCCCTTACCTTAGAAGACATATCTGCTATGGCCAATGTCAGAGAAATTACTGCCTATGTTCTCTTCTACGATTTTTATGGTTTCAGGTTCACCTTTAAGCTTTTAGTTCATTTTGAGGGTATTTCATGCATGGTGTTAGAAAGCGGTCCAGTTTCATTCTTTTGCATATAGTTGTCCAGTTTTCCCAGAACAACTTTTTGAAGAGACTGCCTTTCCACATTTCCTACTCTTGTCTCTTCCGTCATTGATTAAGCGACCACATAAACATGGGTTTATTTCTGGCTCTCTATTCTGTTCTATTGAGCTATGTGTCTATTTTTATGCAGACACCATAGTGTTTTGATTACTACCGTTTTGTAGTAAATCTTGAAATCTGGAATTGTGATAGATTCACTTTGGTTTTCTTTCTAAGATTGCTTTGGTAATACAGGGTATTTTGTGGTTCCATACAAATTTTAGTATTATTGTTCTAATTCTGTGAAAAATGTTGTTGGTATTTTGATAAGGATTGCACTAAAACTGTAGATTGCTTTGAAATACCATATCACCCAATAACTCCTCTACTGGATATTTACCCAAAGAAAATGAAAACACTAATTTGAAAAGATACATGCACCCTCTGCTTATTGCAGCATTATTTATAATAGCCAAGATAGAGAAGCCACCTAAGTGTTCATCAAGAGACAAATGGATAAGGAAGATGTGGTACACATTTACAATGGAATACCACACAGCCATAAAAATGAGATAAGCCATTTGCAACAACAGGGGTGAACTTAGAGGGTGTTATGCTAAGTGAAGTAAGTCAGACAGAGAAAGACAAATGTCATATGATTTCACTTATACGTGGAACTTAAAAAAACAAAATTAATGAATAAACAATCAAACAGAAAGCAGAATCAGACTTATAAATACAGACAACATGCTAATGGTGGCCAGAGGGGAGGGACAGAGGTGGAAAAAAAATGGGTAAAGGCTTGTTGGAAATACAAGTTTCTGGAAGGAATAAGTCATATGAATGAAGAACACGGCAGTGGGAATATAGTCAATGATATTGTACTAGCGTTGTATGGTGACAGGTGGTAACTACACTTAGAGTGAGCACAGCATAACATATGGAGAAGATGAATCACTACATCGGATACCTGAAACCAATGTAATACTATTTTTCAACTATATTCAAAACACTTTTTTAATCAAATCAAATCAAATAGTTGCAAAACAAACTAAAATGTTTTGTTTAGCCTTACAGGATATATTGAAAGCTAACCTATGGCATATTTTAAATTTTAGGAGAAACTTAAGACACAAGAGCAGCAAAAACATTTGATCTATAAAATTTTTGAACATCTAGATCAATATTGTCCACATATGTAATGAACTTTTTAAAAAATTTTTTTAACGTTTATTTCATTTTTGAGACAGAGAGAGACAGAGCATGAACGGGGGAGGGTCAGAGAGAGAGGGAGACACAGAATCTGAAGCAGGCTCCAGGCTCTGAGCTGTCAGCACAGAGCCCGACGCGGGGCTCGAACCCACGGATCAGAGATCATGACCTGAGCCGAAGTCGGCCGCTCAACCGACTGAGCCACCCAGGTGCCCCTGTAATGAACTTTTTAGTACCGACTTTTTAAAAAATGTAAACTAGAAAACAAATGCAACTAATTTAACTCATATGGTATATAACTCAGTATATCCAAAATAATGTTATTTTAATATGTAATCAATGTAAAAAGTCATCAATGAATATTTAACATTTTTTGAACTCAGACTTCAAAATCTGATGTATATTTTATACTTATATCCATTTATGCTATTTTTTTCAGAAATGCTTTGTTTATATTGAGTTGCTGAAATTTACAGTTGAAACATTAGACTCACATGTTGATTCTGTTCCAAACATACTTAAAAGTTCTCCCTTAGCATTTGTATACACAATGAAAAAACTGATTCATCTTTTTGAGAACTGATTTGACTTTGAAGTTGTCTTTTATTTTGAATTCTAATAACCCTGAATTTTTGATCTAACATAGCTAGAATACCATCACTGTGATAGAAAACTTTTATTTTTCATTTGTAGCTGAAATTATTCTTTAATGTATGTAATGTATTAAAAGTATCTCTTCCTTAAACTTAATTATTTAGTCTGAAAAATTACATTTCTTTGTAAATTTGGAAGCCCTTTGAGGCAAACAGACCAATACATCAATTAGGCAATGCCTCTTGTATGATTCACCTAAAGTAAAAGAATAGTATATTTAATGTTTATTTATTTATTATTTAAAAAAAAATTTTTTTTCAACGTTTATTTATTTTCGGGACAGAGAGAGACAGAGCATGAACGGGGGAGGGGCAGAGAGAGAGGGAGACACAGAATCGGAAACAGGCTCCAGGCTCTGAGCCATCAGCCCAGAGCCCCATGCGGGGCTCGAACTCACAGACCGCGAGATCGTGACCTGGCTGAAGTCGGACGCTTAACCGACTGCACCACCCAGGCGTCCCATAATGTTTATTTATTTTTGAGAGAGAGAGAGAGCTTGACCAGGGGAGGGGCAGAGAGATACAGAATCCAAAGTAGGCTCCAGGCTCTGAGCAGTCAGCACAAAGCCCAACACGGGGCTTAAACTCACAAACCATGAGATCATGACCTGAGCCAAAGTCGGATATTTAACTGACTGAGCCACCCCGGTGCCCAAAGAATAGTATTTTCAAATATTGAATCAATTAACCTTTGACATTTCTAGAAAGATTTCATATTCTGTAAAAAATTATTTGGGGGGCTAAGTTGAAGCTCATTGGGTCTTGTAAAATATTTTTTCAGTTTTTATCAAAATTTTCATAGCTAAAATAAAAGTTGTCTTTTACTCTACTAAATAGTTTCTGTGAGTGTGTGTGTGTGTGTGTGTGTGTGTGTGTGTATGCATGCAAGAATGCCAACCATATTTTGCAGTCTAAATTTACAGGCTGATAGCCTATTTAAAAAGTCTTTAAATTCTTTTGTTGTTAAAATTAATTTTGATTCTAGACAACTAGTCTTGTTGACAGTTTTTCAGTGTTGAGAGGAAAAATCCTTGTCTAATCCATTATCTATTTTCTAAAAATATCTCTTAATAGTGTCTCTTTTGTCAGCCTTAACATATTTGTTTTACATAACACACAACTTTTCTATTCTGTTCTCTCCACCAGATTATAACTGTCTTTAATCATTAAATGTACAAAGCATATTCTCTATCTCTCCACTTTTCTTATAACAATATTAGTTTCTGTATCTCCAATTGATTTTTGAATTAGTATTATTTCTTTGTTTAAAATTTATGTCGTTTCCTCTATGTAATCATGCAAGCTGGAAATGGCATATTGTCCCAAATAATCACCACAATGCAACATATCTTGCATAATAAATGTTTAAAGTGAGATGTACCCCGTGAGAACACTAAAGTTGTGTTTAGCCCAAAAATGTTTCACACTACTTCAGTTTTAAAATTTAAATTATTCAAAACAAAAAATTCAGTAATTCAGTTGTTTCTTGGATGCATTAACCTCTTTTCAAGTGCTCAAAAATCACATTGGTTAGTTACGAATCTTGCCATTTGCAATGACATTGATGGGGCTAGAGAATATTATGCTAAACAAAATAGGTCAGAGAAAGACAAATACCATATGATTTCACTCATATGTGGAATTTAAGAAACCAAACAAATGAGCAAAGGAAAGAGAGAGAGAGAGAGAGAGAGAGAGAGAGAGAGAGGCAAACCAAGAAACAGACCCCAAACTATAGAGAACAAATGGATAGTTACCACAGGAGAAGTGGTGGGGGGGAATGGGTGCAATAGGTGATGGGGATTAAGGGGGGCACTTTTGATGAGCACCTGGTGTTGTATGGAAGTGTTGAATTGTACAACTGAAACTAATATTACACTGTGCACTAACTAGAATTAAAATAACAAATTCAAAAAAATGGACAACATAGTTTCTAGAATTAACCATCATATTAGACAGCACAGATTTGATAACAAACCATAAAACAGACTTGGCATTTTAATTTTATGGCAAGTTTGGATAAATCTTCTTCCTGGTTGTTTGAATGCTATTCCACTTGAGGCAGAGAAAAGCAACAGAACTTGAGGTATCCGTTTCACAGTTTGGGAGAAAGACATTGTACGATCTCCATGGATATACAGAGGATGCTCACAATCCTTTTGTCCATTGTAATTCCTAGTAATCCACATAGTCAAAGTTAGAGTGTCTCTCCAAACTTGGAGAGAAAGTTAAAATTTTAAAAATAATAAAATTGAAAATAAATTGATTAAAACAGTAAATACACATATCTGAAAAGACTGACTAGCTCCCAGAAAGATCAGTAAGATTTGTAAACATATTGTTCTATAGAGTATTTCAGTCAAATGAAGGCCATCAAGTCAAATATTGGCAGCACCCATTCCAAATACTCTTCAGGACAGTTCTAACTTGGGCCCACAAATATTTTCCAGAATTTACCAGTTTGCTACTGGAATTTCACTATTCTCTGCATCAAATTATAGTTAAATGATCCATTAAAATCGATAAATACCAATTAAAATATACTATTCTTTCATTTTATGATTATCTATTATATATGATAATAAATTAATATGTAATTATACATTACTATATAGTATATTATATACATATATATGGCATATAATTTATATTTATATAATATATATTTATATAATTTATATTAATATATTGTCTAAATTAGCAAATATTGTATAGATTATTATATGTATTATATGTATATATGTATGTATATACATATATGTTATATGTATATACGTATATATGTATGTATAAGCCTCTTAAGAACATCTGAATAATCAATATTCGCTATACAGTTTCAGTGTTTATATTTGTTGTGTGTTTAGAATAGTGCTGTTTAGAAGTGTGTTTAGAAATGTGTGACAAGTGATTCCTTAAAGTAGTAGCCAGTAACTTGAAATTTAGTATCTCATAATCTAGGTCTGGCACATCCTGTCAAATATACTTGAAGAGATGGTAACCTCTTATTTCAGAGCTTTGCTTTGTTATTACAATACTCTCTCAGTTAACAACTCTTAAGAAATATCTCTATTTGCTTCAGTCATAATCATAGTAATTCCTGACATATGAGAGCAAGGCTATGGTTTTATACAAAAAAAATGGAGAAACTAAAGATCAATGATGAGATTCCTGTAGCCAAGTGTGTGAACAGATGTTCTGATTTCTAGTCTAGTGCTTAACCTTTGGTCTACATTGTCCTCTGGGAGTAACAACCACTGTGACTGCCCACAGTCTGACCTAGATCATAAAGCTTTGCAGAAAAGATCCCCTCCTTTTACCCTTCATGCCTTCATCAAATTCTTCATTCCCTGTTATCATAGTAAATAGAAAAAAAAAGTACTTCTTTAAAAAAAAATTAATGTTTATTTTTGAGACAGAGACAGAGACAGAGTGTGAGAGGGGAGGGGCGGCGAGAGAGGGAGACACAGAATCCGAAACAGGCTCCAGGCTCTGAGCTGTCAGCACAGAGCCCCATGCGAGACTTGATCTCACAAACTGCTAGATCATGACCTGAGCCGAAGTCAGACGTTTACCCAACTGAGCCACCCAGGCGCCCGGAAAAAATAGTATTTCTAATGTGTCACTGACTGGCAACTACACTTCCCAGGCAATCTGAGGCTATTCTGCTGATGTAGTTCATTGTGCCAGGAATTGGATCATCACAAGTTTACTGACAGCAGATCCCAGTGGGACCAAAACCTGCAAGAAGATTGTCAAATATTTCAATTTGTCATCTGTCACCCAAGATCCCTTTTCCCCCTGGCCCAAAATAATTGTGTGCAGTGGGATCTCAAATAAGAGAAAATGTTCAACAGGAATCTGGATACACATCAAAACACTTTGCAACATGTAACAAAATGTTATTGCCCTGAAGCTGGTAAACTTATTAAAAGAGAAATATATAATACCAAGGAGTGAAAAATAGCCTTTTACGGTAAGATAGCATCTTTCATCTGGAAATACCCCAAGGTGATTTTTGCAAGCTGTGCAATTTGAATTACTTTCCTATACTGAAATACAGAGACATATTGATTAATTTCCCAATAGCTGAAGTATATATTTGTTTCAGAACAGGTAACTTTAAAACAAATTGCCTGTTCCTTCAGGTCATTTCACCCTCCCTGGCAAGCTATATATCCCATAGGCCATTCCTTCTGCTGTATGATTGCTTGCATGAAGTTCATGGGAGCTATTGTTGATAACATATGGCTATCAATCTACTACCTGTTAAGATCCTCTATATATAAAGCAGAAACTCTTAAGTCCAAAAATGGGTGGATAATTTTAAGGACACATGGGGAGCAGTATAGGAGATGGACATGTTGTCTGAAGCCAAACAGAGAACCTATGGTAGAGGCAGAGCTCATGGGAGCCAAAGCTGGAGCTAAGGTCGATTTAGACACCTAAGACCCAGGTTTGTGTATTTCCACTCTAATGCTCCATTGTTGACATGAATCATTCATTGTCCGTTTCTCCTCACTCCAGCAGATGTCTATTTGTCTCTAATCTTCACTGAGTCTGTCTGCTCATGAGTTTGGTTGCCATCACCACCTTTCCTCATTAATAGCTTGCAGTTACTGGTAAATTCTTTTAATTTCTTAAATTCCTGAGAATGAAGATATGCTTGCCCCAGCTCATCGTTTTGACACAAGACCACCATTTAAAAAACTTTGGCCATGTCTTTAGTTTCAACACCCTTGCCACCGCCATCTATTCTCCACATACTTGTAGACTGCAACTTTAAAAAAAAAAAACAAAAACGTTTTATTTAGTTTTGAGAGAGACAGACAGACCGAGCAGGAGCCGGGGAGGGGCAGAGAGAGAAGGAGACACAGAATCTGAAGCAGGCTCCAGCCTCTCAGTTGTCAGCCCAGAGCCCTACATGGGGCTCGAACTCACAAACTGTGAGATAATGACCTGAGCTGAAGTCGGATGCTTAACTGACTGAGCCACCCAGGTGCCTCTAGACTGCAACTTCTGTATCACTAATTTGCTCTTGTCATTTCTTTAATAAAAGTTTTTCAACGCACTCCCCCACAGGTTTTGTGATAAAGTCTAGACTCCCTATTGTAGCATGGCAGTGCCTCATGATCGGCCTAAATACTGTTTCAGTCCTGTTCTTTCCACTCATTGCCTGACATTCTACTCATCAACTATAATGTTCTACCTCATTCTCACTGCTTTCTTTTGATTCTAGATTCTGCATTTATACCGCCTCCTTCCTCTACCTAACATGCCTGCCCTGCTCTTTGTAATTAAATCTTAGCTATTCTTGAGTGTTTTGTTTATATGCTGCCATATTTCAAGTGTCTCTAGAATCCTCCCCTCCTTGAGGACAGGATTGTTCCTCGGTACTGAAATGCCCAGCACGTACCAAGCACATGCTAGGCACACAATAAGTCATTGTTGAAAAAAAAATGGAGCAAATGTGTGTGCTTATATGTGTCTATTTAGTTTCTGTCTAATGGAAATGAACTAGTTACAAAGTATCAAAATGTTGATTTATTGCTTAAGTGTATAATTGTTTTTGCCTTTATCTGAATCCTTGATCTAGTATGGGGTGGTTGACTTCTATTTTTACAACAAATCGTCATTCTCATTTCTTTTATCAACAAACAATTATTTCCTTCCTTTTATGGACAATGTCTTTTATTATTTGCTAAAGGGAACAAAAGTTGAAAATCGCAATGCCTTTCTTTGAAGACGTCAAAGGCTAGTGAGAGAAACATAATCCAAAAGAAAAACAAAACTAGCAATTACAATGTAGAAACAGACAATGCATCTGTCGTGATAGGTTACTTTATGCTATGATAACAAAGGACTATAAAATCTTAGTAACATCAGCACTACCTGTCCATCACAGGCGAGTCACAGATCTGTTCTACATCACCTTCACTCAGGTATACAAGCTGATAGAGCAACCTTTATCTGGATTGTTCTTGGGTTCATGGTACGGAAAAAAGAAAATGAGGTGCACATGTTCTTAAGCTTCATGTCACTTCTGCATACATCACATTCGGCAAAACAAGTAACAAAGTTTCATTTGAGTTAAGCAGGCTGGACATTTGTAATCCTCCCATGGGAATAGTGTCTTCAAGGAGGGACGTTGTATACTGGTAGACGAAATTCAACCTTGACTTGTATGGAGACTAACAGGATGAGTTGGAATTACATAGATGGGGAAGGAATAAAACTTTCAGATATTACACAAAGACACAGAGGCAAATGAGATCATAGTCATTTATTCTGGCTGAATTGGAACATGGAGTGTGTGGATAGATTTATGGCTCGGTAGATGACTGGGTAGTTTGAAGGGGCCATCCCAAGGGGTTTGGAAGTGATGGGAAATCATTAAATCATTCCAAACTGAAAGGACAATATTGTAAGAGGATGCCACAGGTGTTCAAAGAAGCTCTTGGTAGAAGATGAGCCCTGGGGGTTCTGGAAGAACAGTGGTCTGCTAAGAGACATTTACAACAATCTTGGTAAAAGGTTTTAAGGGATAGAGCCATGGAAGACATTGTGTGAACAGAGGAGAGGAGGGCCACAAGAAAGATCTGGTTTTCTTATGCTGTTTCAGTTTTTACTGATTGCCTTATGAGCAGTTCCAGGTAATTTACCTTTAATACAATTTCAAGTTTCCCACCTCAGGATGTAGAGAAAATGATTCAGCTGAGGTAAATTAAGTCTTTGGAAAAAGGTCATTGTGACTTTTGTTTGCACAGCAAATTACTATCATTGCCATTTCTGTGACATATTATCATTATTAATTGCCCTGTACAATCATTGTATCATTTTAATCTGTGATGAAAAATGAGAGACTATGATCTTGAAAAATAACAAGGGGAGAGGTTGCCAAAGGAATCTTAATTCCCACCCCTCTCCGCCCTGGATCTTGGAAAGTAAGGTTAGAGGAGTGTCATCCCTATTCATATGTTTAAGAGTATTTTTTACAAAATAAAAGAGTTGTGACTCCAGGACACTCTAACAAAATTTTAGGTAGCATCTGATCACAGAGAATTTGTAAATTAAAAAAAAAACAATAACAACAACAACAACAAAAACAACAAAACCCAGAGGCTGCCATATTGTCTTCTTTCAACTTTCTAGATCTCAGACCTTCAGCATATCTGCGTGCTTTGGTTTTTCAAAGGAAATAAATAATGGGAATTGACATTAATATCATCCAATCTTGTGGGGAAAAGGCAGTTTTAAGTTTGTAAATGGGTACACTAATGGCTACATTTTAATCTAGAGATTGAGGAAAACTGGAATGTGGACCTTGTGTTAGAAGTCTTTGTAAATTTGTGATAAAATCAGTAATAAGTATCCAAAAATGTTCTTTCCAGTTTTATATACTACAAAACTCCTTTGTAAAATCTATTTTAAGAGCATATTTGTATTCTCATATGTATCAATGTGCTTTATAAAAATATGGTGAAATCAACATGGGAGGCCAAAGTTATAAAATAAACAGTATCGGAAGTCATAGGAAACATCATCTATTCAACAACATATGATATTTTAACAAATTTAAAGATCTTTTGATAAATATTTTTTAAAGTTCATTTATTTACTTTTGAGAGAGAGAGAGAGAGGGAGAGAGAGAATGGGGCAGGGAGAGAGGGAGAGAGAGAATCCTAAGCAGGCTATGTGCTGTCAGCATGGAGCTCACTACATATTTTTATAGCATAATTGATTCAACCAATTTAAAATAGAGAAGTAAAATATTTTTATTATTTTGTTCGTTCTTAAAGGGGGGTGTTCAAAATATATTTTCAATATTGTAAGTGGTCTGGTTAGATTGTCCGTGGCAAAAAATAGAGCGTTTCACCAAAATGGAAAGAGAGAGTAGTAGGAAAGGAATAAACAAAGCTCAAAACTAAAGGAAGCAGAAAGCTAAATCATATGCCCAAATGGTATGAACTGTGAAAATGTCAAAATGGTAGTCTGAAGTATGGGATTAGAACCATATACATCAGCACGTTGAGAAATCAAGAGCCAGGGGCCTCCACCATAAGGAATTACAAAGGAAAACGGATTTTCCATGTCACTGGCTGTCTTTTACGTGTGAGTGAAAACCTGCTACATTAAAATGTTCAAAAGGAACTATGGGTAAAAAAAAAAAAAGTTATGTGCTCTTCTTCAACAGACACAATCAAGAATAAATGGTTCCACTGACACAACTACAGAAAGAATCAACGAACTGCAGTAAAGAAGTAAGTCTAGGGGCGCCTGAGTGGCTCAGTCGGTTAAGTATCCGACTTCAGCTCAGGTCATGATCTCACAGTCCGTGGGTTCGAGCCCCGCGTCAGGCTCTGTGCTGACAGCTCGGAGACTGGAGCCTGCTTCACATTCTGTGTCTCCCTCTCTCTGCCCCTTCCCTGTTCATGCTCTATCTCTCTCTGTCTCAAAAATAAATAAAAACATTAAACAATTAAAAAAAAAAGAAGTAAGTCTATAGCTTTTGATACCCAGTCGTTTACCCAATCTGAAATTAATAAACACAAGTTTGTAGTAAGTTCAGAGAAATATATTAAGTGGTACAGAATAATGGAAAATGGAAAAGAAAAATCATTTCAAATTTCACCACTATAAGCATACATATAACTGTTCTAAATAGTAAGTGAAAATAAATTGTGCTGTCTATAGATATTTACAGATACAAATATGTATATCTATGTATGTGCATATGCATATTTCATTTTTATAGAATACTATTTTTTATGATGTATACTCTTATACATATATTTGTATACATATACCTCTATATGTGTATACATATATTTATGTATTATAATCTTATAGGTGTGTTATATATATTTATTTATATATGAAAATTATTTATATATTCAACATATTGAAAAGCCATATATTCTAAATATGTATATATAGAAAATGTGCATTTATTCTAATGTATACATAAAATCATTCTATATATAATATAGAAAAATATTACTCCTTATATATATATGTATTTATTTCATTTATGGACAATTATACATGCCCTCAGGTATTTTTCTAAAGCTCCCATTTATATTGGTTACATGATACTCCCTTTTCATCTGTTCCTGTGGCAACAGAACTGATTTAACATTTTCTCTGTATTAGGATTGTTTTCGATTGTCTACGTTACAAACAGGTGAAAGTTGCCAAATTGTCCTTAATTCTTTTTTATCTTACCTTTACAGTAGAGGACCATCACCTTACTGGAATTTTATTGTTATTATAGGGGTGTGTGTATGTGTGTGTTTTACTTTAAAAATAGACTCATTGAGGAGCACCTGGGTGTCTCAGTCCATTAAGCTCCTGACTCTTGGTTTCCACTCATGTCATGATCTCACAGTTTCAGTAGTTCGAGCCTGTGTGGGGCTTGCGCTGCTCATGTGGAGCCTACTTGGGACTCTCTCTCTCTCTCTGTCTCTCTCACAAAATAAATAAATAAACTTAAAAATAGAATTTTTGAAACATGTCTATTATTTATATAATCAAAGAATATTTATTTAATTAGGGTTTTAGCCCTATGTGGATTTTGTTACTGCAAATATTTGCTGAAATTTGTTGATTGAGTTTAAAATAGGTAAACAGTGTTTAGTTTGTAAAATAGGTAAACAGTTATTAGTTTGTAAAAACTAAAAATAGTTATAATATTTTAATATAATGATGTATCTGCCAATATTTTCTTTTGAGATTCAGATTTTGGAAATATCAAGACTTTGGAAGGTCTTCCTCTGTGCAAAGATCATATAAATAAGCCTAAATTTTTCTTCTAGAACTTTTGTGATTTCCTTTTTTAAATGTTTGACATATATTAACTTATCTAAACATATGTATTAGTTAAGATACGGATCCTACATTTTCTCCTAGAAGGCTTATTAATTACTCGATTTATGGATTCTTGCCCTACTAATTTTGTACGTCTTTTTAACATATTTCATTCTTATATCTTTTTGGATCTATTTCTTTTTTCTAGCCAATTTTCTTTATACTTGCAATGATCACATTATTTTCCTAAGAGTAGTTTTATGGGAACACTTAACATATGATAGAACATGTCCAGACATTTATTAGTTTCCAAAAATAACATTGGGTGTTCTCATCATCTTACCCATTATGATGATGTTCTCATCATCATGTTACTTGCAAGTGCCAGAAACTTATCTGTCAACACCTTATATTAAAGAAACTGATTTTTCAGATACTATAAGGAAGTACTGAATAATCACACTCTTGGTACTCACAGTTTGTAAATGGTGGAGTGAGATCTTGAAATGAGGTGTCATGACTTATTGTATAAAATGATTTTTTTGGTATAATACCATGTTTTATCATTAACATTTTGAAATATTTGCATACAATTACAAATGAACATAACCTCTGACAAAATCCTTCTTAGAGTAGGTAGGGAGCTGGGAGTTGGACCAGACATCTTTGTGTTACAGGTTGCATCGTGTCTTCTGTTCACTGCACCAATCTCCTATCACATGGAAAAAAGCATATTGTTTTCCTAATTCCCAGCAGTGTACTTCAGAATGTAAACTTATTTGAAACTGGATTGTTACAGCTGCCTTTAGTTAACATAAGGTGAACTTAAAGTAGGGTGGGGCACTAAACCAGTACAACTGATATTCTTTAAAAAAAAAAAAAACGACATATGGACACAGGCATGCACACAAGAACACTACATGAAGATTGGAGTTATGTTGTCACAAAGAAACTACCAGAAGCTGGGAGACAGGCCTCAGAAGGAACCAACTCTACACAAACCTTGATCTCTACCTTCTAGCCTCCAGAATTGAGGGTCAATAACTTTCTGTTGTGTAAGCCACTAGGTTGGTGATAATTTATCATGGCATCCATAGAAAACTAACACACCTCATCTGGGTTGTTTGAAGTGAGTCAACGGCTCTGAAAGACTATGGCCAATTCTTAGATGTTCATGATCAACTCTTATATACAAATTCTGTAGATTTTTTTTTACTCTTTTTAACTTTTTACTTTGAAATTATTTTAAACTTACATAAAAGTTACAGAAGAGTATAGTAAGCTCCCTTATGCCCTTCCTTCAGCTTGTCAATTTACTTAACCATAGTAAAATGACCCGAGACCCAAAATTAACATCAATGTGATACCACTACCTTGCTTGTAACTGTTCAAATTTTGCAATGTTTCCTACTACGAAACTTTTTCGGATCCAGAATATAATTCACATCTCTTACTGAATTTAGTTGTCATGTTTGTTAGTTTTCTTCAATCTGTTACAGCTTCATATCTTTCTTTGTCTTCCATGACTTTGAGGATCTTGAAGAGTCCAGGCCAATTATTTTATAGGATACCTCTCATTCAAATTGTTTAATGTTTCCTTGTGATTAAATTGTTGTTATTATAATTTTTGCAAAAAAATCACAGAAGCGGCATGCTGGCCTTCTCTGTGGTGTATATCAAGGTATATATAATATCATATTACTGAGAATCTGTCTTCTTAGCTAAGATGGTGTCTTCCATACTTACCCACTATAAAGTTACTACTCTTTTATCTGTGGAATTAAAATAAGTAACTGCATGAGGTACTGATACTCCTTTGCTTTTTTTTTTTTTCATTTAAAAATATATCCTGGAAGTCATTTCACATAACGTCAAAGAGATCACCCCCATTCATTTCTTTTAAACCTGAAAATATTCCACTGTGCAGATATACCTTAGTTTATTCACCCATTCTCCTATATATGAACATTTAGATTGCTTCCAGTGTTTTGCAGTTATAGAGAATCTTGTACATATGTATTTTTGGATTTTTTGAAGTTGTCTTCAGGGTAGATTCTTAGATGTGGGATTGCTGGTTAGACAGTAAATGGGCATGTGTTTTGTTAGGTAATGCAAAATTCCTACCAGAAAGATTGTACCAATTTGCATTCTCACCAGTGACGTATCAAGTGCCTGTTTACTCATAGCCTCATAATTAGAATGTGTTGCATTTAATAGAATTTTGCATTATGGTAGAAAAGCTGACATCTTGTTAAGGAGTCCATAAGGGCAAGAGTTGGGAGGAGGATTTAAGAGTTCAGGACCCAGGAATATAGTGTTCTGTGTGGAGGTGTGTACAGAAAGGCAAGAACACAAGACTAATAGGCATTGACTATAATAATGTCTTATACATTTCCTTTGTACTCTACAGTTTCATGGAAAAAGACAGCACAAAATTTTGTTTATGTATCTTACCTCTAATTTTAATATCTGCAATGTCCCCATTCCCCAGGCAAGCAAAATTTTCTTTATTACAGAGCCATGTTATTTTCCATCCATGTAGATAGGTTGACCACACTCTCTGGTGTCACAGTTAGACACATAACTGAGGTGGAATCAAAGAGAATGCCACATTGCCCAGGTCTAAGTTATGGTTTCAAAAACCGCATAGTACCCAACCAAGGCCAACCAGGATTAATTCTTGTCTGTTTTTTTTTTTTCTTTAGAAACTTATTGTGGAAAGGCTCTCTCTTACTGCTTGGTTATTAAGCTAACCACATACTGTTAGCTAAAACTGTTGATGACATATTTGCAGCAACACAAGGCAACCTCACTTTACTACCAGGCAAATAGAAAGAAAAGCAGAATAATTGAAAGAGAGAGAAACAGTGCCTTAATGGGTGGGTAAAAGCTTAGATTAAGCTGTGCCTGTTGACTGACACAGCATGAATTTCTCATGAGAAGATGCAACACTTCTCATTTTGTTCATAGTAGTTTGAGTTTGGTTGCTTTCACTTTCAGTATAATCAAATTAATACAATATTCTTTCAGAAGTTATCATGACCTTAGGATGACTCTTTAGTAATGTGAAAATAATATAGGCACAATCATAATATTTCCTTCATTTAAATGGTTTGTTTTAGTTCAGTTCCTTCTCCTTAGGTTTCAAAGGATAAAGGAATGGTCCTGAAGCCAATGATCAGATTTTTATCCCTGAGACCTGTAATGAATAAAAAGTATCATAGCTGTCAACAGATGCAGGACTATCCACGTGGGAGTGACAATTGATTCTTCCAGTGAATTAGCATTAAGACATATTTAGGTTTATCGAAATATTTTGGAGGAAACCTGTTTAGGGTTTGGTGTGTTCCACAGAGCATATAATTACATTCATGTTTGCCAAAACTCTATTTATGGAATGGCCGTTAACACTCCTTATTTTTCAAAGCACGCTTGCATTTTAGCAAATTCTGTTTCTCTTTAAAATTTTTCTAACTCGCAAAACTTGGACCATCTTTACAGCAGCTCTCTGCAAAAGTACTTCCAAAGCCCAGCAACGATCAGACTTGCCTTTCTATAATTGGTTCAATTTCCAGCCTCCTCCGCCCAACCCACGCTCTAGCTCCATCCCACCTTATCGTCTCTCTTCTGTTATCCCTTCTGCAGTCTGAGCTCTTTGCTTTCTGCCTACCAATCTTTTCCCTAAAAAGTTTTAAGCATCAACTATAGTTGTGTTTATTGCTGGGATCTAAAAAAGAGCAAGCTACTAAAATATCTTACAGGGTTTGAGAGATCGATATGCCAATAATAGTTACATTCCAATATAGTAAGTTTTGTGAGAGAGGGATGTTATAACTCACCATGGAAATATAGCTAAAGAGCAGATTAACTCAGTCTAAAGGAGGTGGCAACTCTTGAGATAGACATCATAGCTAAGACGCTATTTGGGCTGAGATTTTATTTATTTTATTTGCTTAAAATTTTTCTTTTTTCATGCCTTCCCCAAGGCTTCTACCTTCCCTAAGAAAATGATTAAACATTATTTTTCATAAATTTGCCAAATGCTCTTCTCCATGAAAATAGACTTCAAGTTCTTTATGGCTTTATGTTAAGTACACTAAGAGTTTCAGTGAAACACTTGTCCTTATAATGTGAGTTATTGTAGAAGGCAAACAATTCGCATTATTATTCCAGAACAACTGTTACATAGGTTTAGTAGATAATTTACCAATAGTTTTACTTCATAGGCACTAATGTAGGAATATAAAATAATCACTCAGTATTTTACTTGAATACCCAATCACTTACCTACTCATTAATTTTATAAAGGAGTTAACTTAGAACCCAATTATATCACATCATATGCTTTTATGATGAAGCAGGTGGTAATGCTTGGACTGCAAACTCAGTTCTGTCAAAAAAGAAACTTCCTCCTACATTAGAAATTAATGTGCTTGCAAGGCAGCAGCAATTTGTTTATGGTCTGTTCATGCAAGGAAGACATCATTAAAAGCTCCATCAATACCAGCACAACTGTGATAGAACCTATAGCATAATTAGTTTTTAACATGTTAAAGCCGGTAAACATCTTTCCAAGTGTAATTATATTCCTATGTGTTTCACATTATTCATGTTGTGGAAGAAGAAATGAGAACTCAAAAATGTTTTAATGTAAGTTCTCTGATTAAAAAAATTAATGTGTATCTTCTTTCTCTTTAGTTTGTGTGAGTGTGAGAAAAGGTGTGTGTGTTTGTGTGTGTATGTGTGTATGTATGTATATGCATATGTGTATGCACATACTTTGGATATTGACTCATATTTTCTTTTTAAAATTTGATTTATTTTTTTTATTAAAGAGCGAGCAAGCACGCACATGTGAATGCGTGAACACGCACATGAATGTGGGGGAGGAGCAGAGAGAGAGGGAAAGAGGGAGAATCTTAAGCAGGTTTCACACTCAGCGTGGAGCTCAACATGGGACTTGATCTCATGACCCTGAGATCATGACCTGAACGGAAATCAACTTAACCGACTGAGCCACCCTGGCGCCCCCCAACTCATGTATTCTAACACTTTGTTCAAGAGAGAGAAATAGAAAAGAGACAATAAAGGTAAATGAGAGGGAAGTATGTCTACCTTCAGCCATTCGTGAGGCAGCTGGAAAAGAATGAACCAGCGCGTTTGGCAGATATATGAGGGAGGATGAAGCTGAGCAATCAATTCTCTTGCTGCCAGCTGTAAATATCCATGTGGAGGGCTTCTGCATGGACACTACCATGAAACAGGATAATCTCTAGCCATTTTGCCTCTCTGCTGGTGAAAAGAAAAGTTAAGGAATTATTATTGCTGCTGAAGCTTCTAAAATCAAGGCTTCACAGTAACCACACCTGCACCAGCCACCATGTTGCCCTGTGGTATTGGCGAGAAATGGGTGGTGATCAATTAAAGAACAAGTGGTCACAATTTTATTTACCTTGAATTGTGTCTAGTGTCACAGAATAACTATATGGCTAGAGATGTATGATTGATGTGAAACACACTGGGAAAAAGTGAGATTTTTGGTGGCTGGGGCCATATTTTGGCTAAAGTTGAAAAAAGAAGAAAAAAGGCTAACATGTTGTATTAATCACATGACTTTGATTTTATTTATTTTGATAACTGTTGAGAACTTCCGTTTGTTGCTCATCTCTGGCCCCAGGGGCTCAGCTACTTTCTCTTTCTTTTAAAGAGATGTCAGTAGTCACCAAACCCCTTCACACGAAGACTTGCTGTTTAATGGCATGTGTCCTACACATAGAGTTCCATTTATAATCATCATTTGTTTGAAGATATATGCTATTGGGGCACAGAGATTATTAGAAGCATGACAATCCAATATAATAATTACCCCAGATTAAATGTATCAATTAATATTGACCTCTTCTTGTTTGGGCACTGACTGGTGTAAGACGAACTAACTTGTGTTTTTCTTTCTTAATGTATCATTTTCATTCCCAGAAGTCAGAAACAGGAGTCAAAGGAATGAGAGTCAAAAAGAATTGCATTATTATTATTATATAATTATAATATCCATAATAACCCATGCCTAAATAGTGCCTTAGGAATGCCCTTTGAAAGTGATTAGTAGAGATGCTACATTTTTAACTGAGTACCACTGCAATAGAATACAGCAGCTATTATAAAAGTTTAATTTTCATTTTAGACTTAATTATTTGTCTTTTTTTTCAGTAGGAAGAATTAAAATAGAGACTGTGATATTTATAAACATTGAGAGCATTCCCTTACAGTATATCCTAGACCATAGTTTAAACAAACAGCTCTTTGAGAGGAACTTCATCAAAGTCCAGAGCTAAAATTAGCCTGCCTGAGGCACTACATGGACATAGTGAGGTGGTTTTTGCTGATAAGGTATGACAACGTCTTTCTTGGCATTAAAGAGGCTCGGGTTGAAGCCACCGGTAGAAGAATATAACTGAACTGCCATATCAATTGTTTTCCTTCTGCAAGATTCTAGACCAGATGCTGGCACAACTGTTCCATAATCAAACTAGAGAATAAGTTATAATATAGTCAACACCAGTCGTGAAGTCACTTCTTATCCAGGATGATTATAAACACATCTAGCAACTATTGGCAGGTGGTTGGTACCCACTCACCCCTCTTCAGGGATATTTGCCAAAGATTCCTTGACACTCTACGGTTTGAAATTTTTTCCATAAAATGGGATCGAAACTAAATGAGAATTTCTCAGAAAAGAAGAGGTAGCTCTTGTAAAACTATTTGGTCATTGGATGCTGGGTGAATGACAGATCAAGAGCTATGTATCTCACGTGCCTGGGAGCGTGAGGAATCAAGTTAAAAATGCCTGCATGGTCATGGAATGCTTCAAATGTTGAATGCTAAATCCATAAATTCCAAGCGTATATAATAATTAATGTGGGAAATGCTTAACCTTATCAAATCTCTTCTGTTCCTCCTCACTTTAAGAGGCTAGGATGGTTTTATTTTAAATAGTGGTCCTTCCAGAAAGCCCCAATTAAAAACAATTAGACCAGAGACACACATACAGTGACATGAAAATAAACATTTATTCAAATGATCACAAACTTTAGAAACTAAAACCTGAGATTGATGTAGACACTCACTGCTCCTATAATTATGCAGCTGATATGAATATACATCTTAATTTATATATCGGTGCTCTCAATAGTCCACAATTCACATGACTAACTGGACCAACCCTGAGATAAAATTATGTGTTATTTTGGCAAGATATAACATATGTACCACTTATTTTGCTGTCATTTTATTTTATAAGAATGTGAGGCCCAGATTTGAATCTTATTTTTGCTAATGTCCCCACACAGTAAAGTGCACTTTCTCCTCATTTTGATCTGTCTTTTTCCAAATGGTCAAATTAGTTCAGAAAAAGTATCTGTTGTTTGCAGTGAAATGATGAGCACCTAGAACACATTATCCTAAGAGAAAAATGTTTTAAGTTTTATCTGTCATATCAAGAAAAGCTATCCGGTTAAAATAAACTAAGAAATAGTTTACCAACAATGCCTATTTTCATGCTGATATCTATGTACATGAAAAATGAGAGTTTGCAAATATGGGGCGAATGTAAATGATTCATGTCTCAGATTCATACTCTTTCTGAAGCCATGTCAAATTGCCCCATTCATGTTTCTCATGGTTCCATCTCTACTTTTTCCTCCCCAAACACTAAAGTTTTTAAATGTATACACAATGCTGTTCACAGATTTTGGCTTTTATGTCTAATAAATTCAAAATGGCACTTTGCTGCAACTGCTGTTAAACCCTACAACAGATTTATAGCATCTAATTACTGCTTCTCTTTCAACTCTGGAGCTTCTAAATATTACCCCAGAGGGACTTAAAAAACATGAAATTTGGCAATATTTAATATCTCAATTAAAAAGATTAAAAATTAAGGGAAAACTATATTGAAATGGTTCTGTAAATAACCACTCTTTTGGATAGGACATCTAAAACTCTGGATAATGAATGTTTTGAAAAGTTTAGTCCTTAAATAGAAAGTACATTTTAAGAATGAGCATGATGAGATTACAAAAGAAGTTACTATTGGACTGCGCTAAACTGATACCCAAATTCATGATTTAGTTTCCATATTGATGTCCTGGGTCATGTTCAGAGGTCACCTAATTTTTCTGGACTAGACGCTTCCTAAAAGAAAACACAAAAACAATTATGTCTGTATTTCCATCTTGAAACAAACATGTGATGGATCAAAAAAATAGAAACTAGTATATTGATTTTACTTTTCTTCCTTCTCCTCTTCTTAAGAGTGACTATTATTTAGTGCTAAGTGCCAAATACTGTTCTAAATGCTTTAAAAATGTTAAAGCACGTAACCCTCCTTCGAAACCCTTTGAAGTGAGAATTAATATCATACCTATTTCACTGATGAGAAAACTGAGCCACAGATGTTAAATAACTTGCCTAACATCACCCAGCCAGTGAGCAGTGGAACCAGGATTCAAGACCTATCAGTTAGGCTATAGGATACATGCTTTTTACCATTCTGCATAGTCTTCTTTTATTTATAGTAGTTAATTTTTGGAGATTGATATTTTACTAGGATTCTCACTGAAGTTCCATCATAGCTTTAGCAAGTAAATTCCAACGTTATTTTTATTATTTCACAGGAGAAGAAACCGAGTTACAGCAAAGTTAACAGCTTGCCCAACGTCACTAAGTACTACCAGAAAGAGCTCAGGAATCCTGACTCTATAGAAGCTGCATTTCCTGTACCACCATATACTGTACGAATACATGTCATTAATCAACTGAATTAGTTCATCAATGCTCTGCTTTACTTTAGAGGGATTTGAGATATTTTTAAAATATGTTATATTTTGCATAATATTATGGCATTAGTTTGGATAATTGTTGCAGATTGAAATGTGGAATGACGTGGAGAAATGGCCAGTGAAAATGGGAAACGTAGGCGGAAGTTATAGCTCCATCACTGTGTCATCTCAACTGCCTGTAAAATAGATGACACCTGTCCTGTTAAGCATCACACGTTACTGTGGGTCACTGTCAGTTGGCCGGAACTGGTCACATGGTTCCAACTTGATTGCAAAGAAAAAGAAAAGGGAAGACGCCTCATGTACACAGGGTATGGTGAGTACTAGTGATTTCTATGATATCTTTCTTCACCTCTAACATAAAAATATAGTGCCCTTCTCCTAGCTTACTGTATGGATTTAATGCATTTGGCGTTTAATATATGGTACATGCAGTACCTGTACACATATACTAGGCAATATTACTCTTAAAAATACCTACTTGAAAATGAAGAAATACTTAGGAAAGCCAACTAGCTCAGATATTTGGGCTTGGAATTTTTTTTTTTTTTAATTTTTAGTGTGTTTTTGCTCTGCCATGCCCCTATAGTAATAATAATAATTGCAATTATTTGGTGTTTACTGTGCCCCAGGTATACATGCATGAATTGATCTTAATGCTTACAACGACCTTATGATGTAAGCACTATTTATACCTGTATTTAGTAATATGAAAATATTATAAACTGGATCATTTGTTTAAATGGATTTGGAAAAAGCTTTAAAAAGATAAGCTAATTCTGTCAATGTATTTTGAAAACTTCAGTAGGTCTAGTGCTCTCCCAGTTTAAAACTTGACAGAAAAATATTAACTTTGAATGGGCACTTACTATACGACAGACATGATGCTCCTGCTTTAAATGAATTTTTCATATGATGTTCATGCCATTTTTCCTGTATCAACAACACTAAACCACATTTGACCGACAAGAAATGTGAGACATAGATTTCAAACCCAGGTTTGTGTATGTGTGTATTTATGTGTTTAAAGATTTAGAGGGTGATTCATCATTTAAAAATATATTAAAATAAATTTCTCAAGGATGTCTGAAGAGTTGAATATGGGTATGATGAGATATACAGGTTGATGAAATTTTTATGTTTGTCACCTACAGTTTTTCTTTTTGTCATTTTAAATTATGTTTCATGATGTATTGATTTATATTCTTGTTAGCTTTTTACTGAGGCATGAGGCAAATAGGGAAAACAGGCCTTAGGTAACACAAAGATGCAGAAATTCATATACATTTGAGGAGAGAAAATAGGGATTATTCAAAAAGACTATTCCAAATTGCCTTGCCCCAGGAGAGATGACATATTGTTTACAATATTGTTTACAGCTAACACTAAAATTTTCTTTTTGGAAGTGTTTTTTGATTCAATCATTGATAAAAGTTTGCTAAATTCAAGTAATAATTTATGAAATATTTTAAAACAGAAGTAAAAAGTTGATATTGTTTCATATCAAAATGCATACCAGTATGAATGAAAATGTTTTTTCCATTATATTAACCTCAATATCAGCTATAACGTTAAATAAAATAAACTGCAGGAGGCTCATATTATTATTTATATATTTGTACCATGGTAGGTTATAGATTTTAGTATTTTCTTATTTCATCTGAGAAATATAATATGATGCAGTATATTTCCTTCATCATGAACAAGCAAGAAGAGAAATAAATGTGAATTGACCTAGCTATTGCTAGGTCTTTTTAAATCAAAGACAAAAATGTTGTTAATTGTGCGTGTGTATGCGTGTGCATGCAGGTACTTCTGTGTATCAGACAAAACAAATGCATTAATGATGATGATTCTGTTTGTTTTCTTTCTCCACTTCTTCCCCAGGTATTTATTAGGGGTCTCACAAATGGCTTAAGCATGGGGCCCTGAATTACCCACTGCATACAGCCACAGTTATCATTCATGGTATACAAAACAGGTCATCAAAATATTTATTTCAAAACAAATGCTTTTTATAAAATTTCTAAGTCCGGGGCGCCTGGGTGGCGCAGTCGGTTAAGCGTCCGACTTCAGCCAGGTCACGATCTCGCGGTCCGTGAGTTCAAGCCCCGTGTCAGGCTCTGGGCTGATGGCTCAGAGCCTGGAGCCTGTTTCCGATTCTGTGTCTCCCTCTCTCTCTGCCCCTCCCCGTTCATGCTCTGTCTCTCTCTGTCCCAAAAATAAAAAAAATAAAAAAAAAATTTCTAAGTCCACTCTAAATAAACTATGAACAGGCTATACGAATCAATGTTTATATTGAGTTACTTTTCATATTCTTTTGAGCTTCAGATAAAATGAAAATATGTAAATATATACAGAAAACAAATAACTCACTATCTATTTCACCAATTAATCAGAAAATTCTAATGATTTTGATATTTGGGCCTGGTTGATTTTATTTTATTAAAAGATTAGCAGAAGCACAAGGTTTGTTTTACATGTTCTTTTGATTAATATTAAAATGTTTTCTATTGTTTTTAATTTGGCTTGTTTCCCTGATAGTGTTAGATAACATATCCAAATTTCCATTGTAGATATGCACAGCAAAATGTATTTATGAATTTCCACATTAGGTTTTTGACAAGACAGAATTTTTGATATGTTATTTGTATGTTTCTACTCTTTTCTTCTAGTAACTTTAAATATTAGTTTGTCATGATTCTGACTCTCTTGTAATTTTTAACTTGCACATGTGCTGCCTATAATATACAAAACCACAAAATGTTAAGGTAATTTGATTCTCTTTAACAAAAAATGCTTCCTTAAAATTTTGATTTTGTATCAAAGACTCTTCTTAAGTTTTTAAAATACATCATTTTTAATCCAAATGAAGTCTAGGAAATAGCTTGTTTGATTTTTTTCTAATTCTCAATGCAATTACATTATCTTATAGGCTAGGAATAAATTTATTGCCTATTTTCCACAGTAGAATATTAATTTCATGATTATTTTGTTCACCAGTGAATTTATAGTGCCTAAAATTGTGCCTGGATTAGAGTAAGTGCTGAATGTTGGTATTTTGGGGGTAAATAAATAAGTATAGTTGTATTGAGTTAAAAGATACAAGATGAATTAAGTGATGATCAAGAGATCTAATATACACCACAAATAGAATATTTATACACAGATATTACAAATAGATATTGTATACAAACATATACATTACATAAGTTTAATAATGTAAATATTTTCAATTTTATATTTGCTATTGAATTGGTTGCTTTGTTACTTTAAGTCCATTTATTAAACCTCTACTTAGAATTTGTGGGATCTTTTTTGTCTTCTTATAACTATCCATAACTTATATTTTATAATTCCTATACATGTATCAAATAGATAAAATTAATCTATCCCTCTTCAAAATTGCTGTTGCTATAGAAATTTAGCTCAGTATTTTAAACATGCTATCACAAAAATGGGTTTAAAAATAACACCATCAACAAAAAAAATGATCTACTTTGGAATTCTCTGACAAATGAAATAAACAAAACAAATCAACAAATAAAAATAATTGTTAATGTATGCAGGAAAAGAATATCCAAGATGCCAAGGATTCTGATTTTGAAATTCAAAATTTTCAAAAAACTTTCCTAGCTAGTTTGCGATGTGTTCATTTTTAAAAAAATCAATGAAAATATTAAGAATCCATCGTGCTATCTATAACCCAGAAAATCATTCAGAAACGGTTTAATTTGGTTACAAGATTCTTTATTTTGCAAACTATACATAAACAGTAAAAAAGAAAATGCATTGTACTTTAAATATTACATAAAATCAACATTAAAGTTTCTTTTTTAGTGTGTATAAATCAAATGGAAATAATTCACCAATTTTACCTTCGATGAATTGTGTATTGGGAGAAAAGTTGACCCACTGCTTAAATTATGATACCAATGCATAAAATTCAATAGGTTTTTCCATTTGTATTATGGGCACAAAACCATAGGTCTGATATACTTAAAAGTGATGGTTTGCCAAAATGTCTACACAATTAATTAACATGCTAACTTAAATACAGCAATTAAAGTAATTTTTGTTACAGTTAAATCTTAAATGCTACTCTACACAATAATCATAAACAAGTCCACATGGCAATTATGTAACAATAGAAAAAAAGAAAGAAACATTTTCCATTTTCTTCATTCCAGCAGCAGTACCTTTACTGGTATTAATTTGTTAATTAGGTGTGCTTATATATTGCCTAATATCCTATATTGGTATGCATGCTAAAACCTTTCTATTTCTATTTTGCAAGGCACCATACAATACGGTCTCTAAGTTGCGACACTAGTAATAAAAATGGCATAATTCTAGGATTAAATGCAAAATTTTATCTGAATAAGAAATAAAATAAGAATTAAGACTTTTAAATTTGACATTGAGGCAAATGACAAACGTTTTGTGCAAATGTAGTTTAAATTAATCTTTCCTTTTGTCTTCCTACTTTAAATTCTGCACCCTAAATCGCTGGTCAGAAAGATAAAGAAATCGAGAAAGGTAAAGAAATCATGCTGTTTTAGAATATAAAAAAATTCTACATGAGAATGCTATCCAACTTAAAATAAAAATTAGAAAGGACAAAGAAGTTTTTAACTTTCAGAATCCATGGTTTTCCGTACTTGCCATTTTGTAAAATATCCTAGCATATCCAGAATAATTTCATCATTGAAAACATCACTATTAATGAAAACACAATGGAGGACTCTACACTTGTTACCATTTTTCTTACCCGTCGGTATCCCCTCACTCACTGTAAATCTAGGAAGATGCTACCTTGGAATAGCAATTAAGGTCATGCTTAGTTTTATAAAATACTTGGGACCCAGGCCACTAATAAGTTATTGTAAATTTAACTTAGAATATCTCTCAGAAAAATAACGTATACAACCTCAAGTCCTGATTGTTGTTTTGCTTGTGGGAGATTGACATAGTTGGTTCTTATGAAAATTTGTTTATATCAGTAGCTCTTCCTAATGTTTTTTCCCCCTCTGGCTAGACTCCATATGCATTTTCTTTTTCTCTAAGGCATATAAAAACTCAAGATAAATGATTCTTATTTAAACATAAAGTCCTATGACATTAGCTGCAATATTTGAAATAATTATACAAAATATATGTGAGTTTTAGAATTCTTTTGTTTTAGGGCAAGAAGATAATTCTCAATAGGTTATCACTTTGTAAATAATAGAAATGTAGAATTTATAGGTCTCAGCTCTCGTTAATCAGATGTACCCATCACGGTCATCACCATCATCATCGTCATCCCCTTCGTCTTCATCATCATCTTCAATTTCATCTTCATCATTCATAATATCGTCTTCATCATCTTCATCGTCAGTCCATTCATGGAAATCTCCACTTGCAAAATCTCCAGATATCTCAAAATCAATAGCTTAGGGAAAAAAGTAAACATTATTATTAATGTCATTTGATTGAGTAATGGGATAATTTCCTGAGATACATAAAGTTCTGATGAAAATTAAGCAAATTAGTACAATTTTACTTTGGCCTTTAACTTATTTAACAAAGGTAAGGAAAAATCCACGCTCTATCATTTGTTGAAATTTGTGTCCTAAAAAGCTGAATCAGTAAGGAGATCTGATATGCAAGGTTTCCAGTTCAGTAATATTGATCTCAGCCCAGTTTTTATAGAGGCTCATGTCAAACTTTGACTTTTACAAAGAATTTTAAATTTCTCCAATTAGTGTGGTAGGCAAAATAATTGCTCCTTTAAGGCCTTCGCCTCCTAATCGCTAAAACCTGTGAATGTGACTTTAAATGGTAAAAAAAAAAAAAAGCGACTTTGCAGATCTGATTAAGTTAAGGACCTGGAGATGAGGAGATTATCCTGCATTATTCAGATAGGCTCAGATGATCGCCCGCATCCTTAAAATCAAAGAACCTTTCCATATTGAGTCGGAGGGAGTTGTGACTAGGGAGAACAGTAAGAGAGATGCAACGTTGCTAGCTTTGAACTCGGAGGAAAGGGTCCATGAGCTAAAAAATATGAGCAGACTACAGAAGGTGAAAAAGGCAAGGAAACAGATTGTCCCCTAGATCCTCTAGAAGGTATGCAGCACTGATGACCCTCAGATGTTTAGTTCAAGAAGGCCCATGTTGGACTTTGGACACACAAAACTGTTAAGATAATACATTTGTGTAATTTAAGCCACTAAATTTATGGAAATGTGTTGGGGCACCTGGGTGGCTCAGTTGGTTAAGCGTACTACTTCAGCTTAGGTCATGAGCTCATGGTCATGGGTGTGAGCTCTACATCGGGCTCCATGCTGACAGCTTGGATCCTGGAGCCTGCATCAGATTCTGTGTCTTCCTCTGTCTCTGACCCTCCCCCGCTCATGCTCTGTCTCTCTTTGTCTCTCAAAATAAATAAATGTTAAAAAATAAATAAATTAATGGAAATTTGTTACAATGGCAACAGAAAACTAACATAAGTAGTCAGTACTTTAAAAAATATTTGGATTTATTCATTACTATTTATAGAGGCCAAATTGTACATATATCTCATAATGTTTATTTTTCAACCCTATGTTAGTGTGCATTTATTTTCTACCTTTTTAAATATTTTAGTCTTAAAATTTTGAGGTAGCTAATTAAAACAAATCTTATTAATGTAATCCATTGTTTATAAATTGATTTTATAATACAACACATTAAAATTCATATCTTATGTGAAGATAATGTTATTTCTATCCTCCTACACAATGTCTCTTGTTAATAATTTCAAGATGCTAAGAAAACTCAGAAGTCATGTTCTCAAAACAGTTTCTTTGTTCACTCATTGAATTCATCCCCATATAATTTTTATTTTCATCACTGATAATTGGCATCACTGATAATTGGTGTAATTAATAATGCAGCCATTTTAAACTACATATTACAAAGATATGCTCTTTACATGTTAAAGGTATGTTAGGCATCTACTTAATACTACTTTATCTCACTTAATTCTAATAATGTTGGCTAGAAAACTAAAACCAAGCTATTAAAAATATTATGGGATAAATACATGCAGAAGAGGCACTTAAGCACTAGATGTCATTACCTTTATATAGTTTACCATTTATATTTTTTAAATGATCACGGTCTATCAGTTTAAAAATTGCATAAAGTAGCAGCATTCTCAACAATAGCCAAGTTACGGGAAGAGCTCAAATGTCCACTGACTGACGAATGGATAAAGAAGTGGCATATATATGTATATGTATATGTATGTGCATATATATGTATGTGTATGTACATACAATGGAATATTACTCAGCTACCAAAAAGAATGAAATCTTGCCATTTGCAGTGTCGTGGATGGAACCAGAATGTATTATGCAAAGCAAAATAAACCCATCAGAGAAGGACAAGTACCATATGATTTCACTCATATATGGCATTTAAGAATCAAAACAGAGGAACATAGGGGAAAGGAAAGAAAGATAAAATAAGATAAAAACAGAGAGGGAGGCAATCCATAAGAAACTCTTAGCTAGAGAGAACAAACAGGGTTGTTGGAGGGGAGGTGGATGAGAGAGATGGGCTAAATGGGTGATGGGCATTAGGGAGTGCAGTTGTTGGGAAGAATGTTATATGTAAGTGATGAATCACTAAATTCTACTCCTGAAACTGAAGTAATTTGAATTTAAATAAATCTGGAAAGAAAATAAATAAATACCACTTAAAAGAGACAACTAGACATTATGTAAAATACAAGATTGACCAAGTACTTTATTTTCATTTTTGGCCATGCATATTGAGACACAATTCATTAATTCCTAGTATATATGTGTGCATGAACATAGGAGTGTGGATGTTGTGTTTGTGTGTGTGTGTGTGTGTGTGTGTATAGCTAAATGAGTTTTGTAATGAAAACTCATCATACAAACAAAAATACTCATTTGAAACTTGCATTCAAAAAAAAATTTATGAAGCAAAAAGATACCACATTTAAAAATTTAAAATACATGTGCATGATGTGCAACTTAACTCTAATATTATTTTTAGATTTACACATAAAAAAGTCACCTCCATGAAAAGAATTAGAATATTAATTATATATATAATTATATATATTAATTATAATTACCTTTCAAACATTTAAACTATATTTTTCCGACCCAAATATAAGGATATATGTTCATATAGCTGCAATTTGTGGACCTTTCCTTCAAAAACGTTAGCTTTTCTTTAGTGAATGAGCCCATATACTCCCTAGGTCAATTTCTCCAAAGGTATGCAGACAAAAGGGCTCCATATGGGGACAAGGCACACACTGGAGTTAGCCAACTTGGAATAGAGTGGATGACAAGAATATGCTGTACTTGAGAGGAAAACAGGAGGTATTTAACATTTCTGTATATGAAGTAGTAAAAGGAACTCACCTTTTAATTCTTCTCCCTTCAAATACTTAAGTAATGCATTCTATTTATTATTTACACAAGGTTTTCATATGCTAGGAGTGACCCTTTTTGTCACCCCTCCCTCCCCAATATATTCTACATTTTTTGCATAGAGTATGTCCTCCTTAAATGCTTGGGCAAATTAATGAGATTCTTAAGAACTCATCTTGTGCTTGAGAAATTATTAAATAAGTAATCCTTATTCTTACCACAATCTGCAACACCATTTGTTCTGGATCCCATTACTTCATTTCCATATCTGTCAACACACCAGCACTGTCCAACACTGCCATGGCACTGTGCTGGCTTGTAGTAACCATCTTCATCACAGAGGGGGATGTACTGTCCTGTGAAACACACACACACACACACACACACACACACAATTATAAATAAGTTGTGTTTCTATTTGATGGTCAGCACCTATGCATTAATTCACTCAAGATATACACACATGGAGTTCCCCCTCCAGGCTGTGAACTAGTGATATGTATAGAACAAAACAGGTAAGGTTACTGCTGTCATGGGGCAGGATATTTACATAATGAACTACTTTATGTTTCTTTTGTTAAGCAAATTTATTATTACTCCTTCTCATTCTGCAAAGGGTACTCTGTTCTCACAGGTATAATACAGAATTAGAACCTGGGTAATGCCGTGTGTATTACATCATCCAGACCACTTAGAATGGCACACCAGACCCCCTACCATCATCACTGCCTACTTTCTATTTTCTTTTCCCCAAATTTTCCTTCATATATTCCAAGCTTTTTCCACATCAAACTGTTTTGCCCAAATTCACTACTGCTTCATCTCTGTATTTATCTGTTTCTCATCTGGAATCCCTCCCTCCTTCCTTCCCTCCCTCTTACATTTTAATACTTGACTTAAATGTGACCCCTAATATGCACCCCTCTCTTAAACTGGAAGATTTCTCATATGCTTCTTATAACGTGGTGTGTGTGTGTGTGTATGTGTGTGTGTAGTTTATTATTACATGCTTTCACCACTATAATGTGATATCCTCTCTATTGGGAATTTTGCATTCTCTTTGTTTTGAGTATTATATTAACAACTCTTAATCAAGTGGGAAAGACAGACATTTATTTTCACATCTATAATATCTAACATAGTACCTGGCACACGGCTAATGATAAATGTTTAATTGATAACTTAGAAGTGAATTCACTTTCTTAAATGTTTATGCCAACACAACAAAGTAAGGCTTAGGAAATTAGAAAATTTTCTTGTCTTCCCTGACTATTCTATTCTCTCAGTGACCAGACACACTCTAGTTATCTAGTGAGAGAGAGAGAGAAAAAAAAAGCAACTGCTGAATAAATCAATAGAACATGAAATTCTTTCAATTTACTTAGTCTTGTAACCATATGGGATCATAATATTACCTCTTTAAATAAAGTTTCAAAATTCTGATCAATAAATAGTTTAATTTTAAAATTGTAATTCATTTGAAAGATTTGGAGTATGAGACTATCAGTGAAGTAGACAGATTATTACCAATATAGAAAACTTGAAAACGCCGTCTGTAGATTTAAGACCAGCAAAAATTAGAACACTTTTTTCACATTCTTATCTCCATATTTTTTTTAATCGTATTTTTTTTAAATGTTTATTTATTTTTGAGACAGAGCATGAACGGGGGAGGGGCAGAGAGAGAGGGAGACATAGAATCGGAAGCAGGCTCCAGGCTCGGAGCCATCAGCCGAGTCGTGACCTGAGTGGAAGTCGGACGCTTAACGACTGAGCCACCCAGGCGCCCCTATTATCTCCATCTTTTAAAAAGCTATCATATCTTGACATCTTTGACATAAAAGTGTTATGATGTACAGTTAGTGTAACCATTAATTTATCTTTAATGTCAGTATGGCACACTATCTCTATATAACAACTGATAACGTTTCAGGTAAGTACCGTTATACTTCCAAAAAAAGAACTATTTAGGGCATTCATTCTCTAATAATGATTTCCATTTTTATTATGTAAAAAGAATAAAAGTTACTCCTTCCAAAGGCACTAAATATGTTTTCGTTTTTTTAAACTGCAAATAATCAAATTCTGAATTTTGGTACGTCTAAAATATTTTTCAATTGAATTTCAATGGCTTTTCCCATTGTACATGGATAAACTTTGTTTTGTGGAAACAAAGAAACCTATGTATGACTGTATTATTTCATTTTTGAGCTGTGGTGTAGTATGCATTTTTTTACCAGAGTTAAAAGAAACATAACACATTGTAGTTTTATCATTAGTAATTCTTTATATCTAAAAGTGCTTTATTACAAAAAAAATAGCCTTTTCATTTTGAAGTATGGATTTTCAAGTAATTTATAAAAACTCATTTAAAATGCAATATTATAATTACGAAGATAGCGTGACATAATAAATCAATGAGATTCAAAAATATTAAAAATTGTGTTCTGTTAAATACTCAAGAGCATTAATATACATGGAAAAGACAAAACAAAAAACATTGCATATGTGGTATTCTGCATTGGATCCTAAAACAGAAACAGGACATCAGTGGAAAAACTGGTAAAATCCAAATAAAGTCTAAGTTTTAACTAATAGAATTATAGCAATGTTAATTTCTTAGAATTGACAAACAGACAATGGTTATTTGGTACATAATAAGATGGTAACTCTGGGGGAGGTCGAGTAAAGGCCATATGTAAACTATGTACTAATCTTTGTAAAATTTCTTTAAAATTATTCAAAAGAGTTTATTTTAAAATTTTATGTCTAGAAGTATAAACAAAATAATCACACATAATAGTTTAGTAATTTCTTGATAGTCAAGCACTCTAATGTTTCAAGACTTTCGGTGAATTTTGTTATCTATCTATCATCTAATACATATATTTACTTGCTAAAAGTAAGTTAGTAAAAAGTGATGAAAAATACTAGAAAGTTTATTCAAGTTTCTTTGAGGTACTACGGCATGCTTTCACCCATCTCTCTCTCATATTACTTTATACATGTTAGATTATTATAGATACTATTACATATATATTATATATTACATATTACATATTATATATCATATATTAGATATTAGATTATTGTAGGCATATTAGATTATATATTAGAATATATATAGATCATATAAATATTATACATTATTATAGATATATTAGAATATATAAATATATTAGATTATTTTATATGTATTAGATTATTATATGCATGTGTGCACCATTATTCTTGAATTGTTAGCCCCAGAATTAGAATGAAAGTTTCTGCTGATCCTTTAACTTTAGCATTGTTTAAATCTCTTTTTTCACTTAATAACTTTCAAAATGAACATTATATTAGGGTAATAAAACAGACATAATATCTTTCAATAGGTAAGATAATAAAAGTAAGTTTAATGGCTTTCAAAAACTTCATAAATTTTGTTACTGAAATTTAGTGTCGTCTATCTTTGTTGGATTAATATTGATTTTATGTTGCTGTTTCCCTGGGGTTATTTATGTAAGCAATAAAGGCTTCAGAAGAATGATCTATTACTCACCTAGGAGCTTCTTTACCCCTTGCCGCTTCTGAATATTGCTGAGCTCCGTCTGGCAAGGTGGGTCTGCAATGACATTAAAAGTGTTACTTCAAGGATTATAGTTAAATAAAAAAAAGAATAATTTCTATGATATCAAACCTCATCTGGTCTTTACATGGCTTTAAAAGACACATATGATGTATTATTTCTTTTTTATGGAGTACGTACCTATAAGATAAATGTATGTGTATCTATATGCATACTTGGAGGGAGAAACAGAGGCAGGGGGGAAGAGACAGAGAAAGAAAGGCTTTCCTAATTATTGGTATTAGATTATCTTGATTTTTCGCAGACAGACCAAATTGTATAGAAAAATGCAGAGAATGATATGAAATACTTATATGATGGAAAATGGTTCTTATCGTTTACTTTTAAACGGTCAATCAACTCAGCAATATAAATCCGCCTGAGGGACTGGTGTCAAAACAATTAACTGATTATGTTTTCCCTTTATTTAAAACAGGCTATAAGATATAGAGAAATAGCTTGCATTAAAAAAGTAATCTCTAAAAAAAGTCAATGCTCTTTCAGCTTATCTCAGACACACTATTATAAGTTTTGATACTGAATAATGCTGACAGGCTTTGGTCTTTTTAGTTCTATCCAGATACTTCAAGTATATATGCAGTGTGGAAACAGGACATATTACAAAATAATTTCTGATAAGCCATCTTTTAAAAATTAAGCAAATTTAGAAATAAAGAATTGCCTTTCTTTTCGAACTCAACCACTTAAAGGAGAACATTTTCAGATAAATATAAAATTCTAAATGGACACAATATAGCTTGGCTTATATTATTATTATATATTATGACATATTTTATATAATAAATATATTTTCTAATTTATAATATTCAAATAGTTCAATGTATTTTATGCTCATATTCTAAAAACCTTCTATATAAAAAGGCATCTTAAATTATTGAAGCAAAAAGCCAATAGGAACTAGTACCTACTTTCCCATACTACAACATTTTAGGGAAAAGGCAGGGCATAATTAATTCAAATAATTTAAAAATATTATATGAATTTGACAATATTCAGTTATTAAATTTTCATGTAAGTAACAAAGTGTAGTGAGGAAATGAGACAAAGTGATTAATATATATATTTAATTTTTTAATGTTTATTTATTATTTTTGAGAGAGAGAGAGCACAAGTGAGAGCAGGGGAGGGGCAGAGAGAGAGGGAGACACAGAATCCTAAGCAGGCTGCAGGCTCTGAGCTGTCAGCACAGAACTGTGAGATCATGACCTGAGCCAAAGTCAGACGCTTAATTGAATGAGCCACCAGGCACCCCAATATACATTTTATAGTTTAATATATATAAGCCAAACAAGTATTTTTCCTTGGGAAATCTAATGTGAAGAAAAAGTAATTTTTTTCAAAGAGAGAGAGAGAGACTATACAAGAAACAGACTCTTAACTATAGACAACAAACTGATGGTTACCAGAGGGTAGGAGCATGCTGGGGGAGGGAGGGGTGATGAGAAAAATAGGTGAAGGGGATTAAGAGTACACTTATGATGAGCACTGAGTAATGTATCAAGTTATGCAACATAGGCTTATAGAATGGACATTTAAAATTTTACTCCTTCCAAATATAATAGAAGCCAGAGGAAATTTTTGAGCTGAAGTTTCAATATCATATTGAAGGCATTTTTTTCTAATTACTATGGACTAGTTATTGCAAAGTAAAAATAATATTTGTATATGTTTGCTATGACATTGCCTGAAAATCCATGTACATTTGATTCTCTCGATTAGTGACCTCACTGAATAAACATGAGTACCAGTCCCACAAACTTTGTATGAGGGAGCAATTTAAGATTTCACGAGTACACTGTACAAGATTCAGCTGTTCATCTACACGTATTTAATTCTGAAGTATTTCTCCTATTATTTGTAAGGCGATTCTGCTGTCTGGTCTTTAACATGAGTATACTATATATATATATATATATATATATATATATATATATATAAAACTCTTATTTATATATTATATATTTTATATATTACTCTAATATATAGCCAAATATAGTACATATTACTTTAATTACAGTAAATAATAATTTGTTGTTTTATTGAATAGTGAGGAAAATACATTCTTTTATAAGGTGAAACATTTGAAAGCATGCTTTTAAATAAATGGTTATTCTTTTTTTTTTTAATTTTTTTTTCAACGTTTATTTATTTTTGGGACAGAGAGAGACAGAGCATGAACGGGGGAGGGGCAGAGAGAGAGGGAGACACAGAATCAGAATCGGAAACAGGCTCCAGGTTCCGAGCCATCAGCCCAGAGCCTGACGCGGGGCTCGAACTCACGGACCGCAAGATCGTGACCTGGCTGAAGTCGGACGCTTAACCGACTGCGCCACCCAGGCGCCCCAATAAATGGTTATTCTTTTTCATTAGATTACTTAATAAACTAATTCTTATTGTTATTCTCAGTGTCTGATAGAGCTTTTTCTAACATTTTCTAGCATATTAAGGTAATAAAAATAATTAGCCAACTCTCCTTAGCTTTGGGGAAGGTGTATAAATCCTTTCACCCACTCAGGTACCATTTATTAAATTATATCTACCATGTATTAAATAATCTCAGAGAAAATCTTCATGTGACTATAAAGATTTTAACACTTTGGCTGAATACTGCTTAATAGATGAAAAGTATTTAAAGCAAAATTTTTCTTTGGGAACCTTTCAGTTCTACAAATATTACTGCAAAATCCACAAATGTTTTAATATGAAACTATTTCTATAGAAGAAACACTGAGTTTTCCATAATTTTTTTCACAAACATGCTATCATAACAATAAAAAATTTAACTAAAATAAGATCATAGAAAAGATCAGATATCTTTTTATGGTGGATTACCAGCATTGATTTTTCTATTCTTTAAACGCTTTAAATGTATACTAGTCATTAAAACTATCATGTAGCTTTTTAGAAGTGTGCAATTACCTAGAAAGCAGAAATACAGTAATAAAATCAACAGAGTACATGTGTGTGGGTGTAAGGTTTAGAATATTCTAATAAAGAAAATCTGTTTTGTTTAAAGTGATTTATAAATAAACTACTCTAAAATTCCTGTTGTTGACTCACTACTAATCAATTTGTGGGTAATCATTTCATCCCTAATTACTAAACTATTACTAATACATTAAAAAGTATTTGAGGTAGTAGAAGTCCCTACATAAGGTATTAGTGTTTCATATGAAAAGCGGAGTAAAATTAATACACCTTTAAGTAGATTGTACATTCTCTTAGCTGTCAAGAATGAAAATAAGGTGACAATAGCAGGTGTATCACATTAGACTAATTCCTTGTTTGTTTTTTAAAATTAGGATCAACCAGTCAGAATGCCTAAAATTCACAACTCAGGAAACCAAAGATGTTGGCGACGATGTGGACTGTCACTTTTGCACTGTCAGTGGGAATGCAAACTGGTGCAGCCACTCTGGAAAACAGAATGGAGGTTCCTCAAAAAAATAAAAATGGAGCTATCCCATGTTCCAGTAATTACACTACTAGGTATTTATCCAAAGGATACAAAAATGCTGATCCAAAGGGGCATGTGCACCCCAATGTTTATAGTAGCACTATCAACAATAGCCAAAATATGGAAAGAGCCCAAATGTCCACCAACTGATGAATGGAAAAGGATGATGTGGTAAATGTATACAATGGAATATTACTCAGGTATCAAAAAGAATAAAATCTTGACATCTGAAACGTGGATGGATCTAGAATGTATTACGCTAAGTGAAATAAATCAGTCAGAGAAGGACAAGTATCAAATGATTTCACTCATATGTGGAATTTAAAAAACAAAACAGATGAACATAGGAGAAAGGATGGAAAAATAAGAAAAAAACAGAGAGGGAGGCAAACCGTAAGAGACTCTTAAATACAGAGAACAAATTGAGGGTTGCTGGAGGGGTGTTGAGTAGGGGGATGGGTTAAATGGGTGATGGGTACTGAGGAGGGCACTTGTTGAGATGAACACTGGGTGTTCTAGGTAAGTGATGAATCACTAAATTCTACTCCTGAATTACTCCATTATTACACTATATATAAACTAACTTGGATTTAAATAAAATAAAATAATAAAAATAAAATTAGCGTCAAAATTACACACACCACTGTTTCCTTAGTTTCCCCAAACTTTATCATAAAGTGAGGTTTTGGATCTTTTTTTCTTACCTACTTAATTTCAATTGCCATTAGATTGATTATCTAAGTATGGTTTCACTGTTACATTGCATTTCCCAGTAAAGAAGGATGCCTAAGGAACTAGCATCATACCAGCTCTCCCAGGTAACTCGCCTCTTCCACAGAATCAAGAGACACTTTCTTTGCTAGTGAATTTGTACGAAGCTAAGTTAGTTTTAAAAGTTTGAAAGGCCAAGACATTTTAAAATCAAACGAGTAAAAAATAACTTTATGGTGAATGCAGTGGTTCATTCGGCACATTTAATAAGATCACAAAATAGAACATTAAAACTCCACACTATAGTGATAAAAAACCCATTTATTTTACACCGTGGGCAAAGCAGATAGCAAATTAATTTTAATGATTGCTTTTAATATCTATGTTCTCCTATCTCTCTGTGCTTCTTGGTGGTTCATAATGGAAACTATAATGAAGTGCATTAATATAAAATACTAATTACTATTTTTCATCTTGTTTAGCATGTTTTGTATCCCTAGCCGAGTTATATTGTTTAACATGCTGCTTATTTGCTCTTTTATTAAGCACTCTAATGAGAAAAATATCTACTAAAATGAATGGGATAAGATGTACTTTTTTTTTTTAATCATGAAGAAATAGATAAAATTTGACATGCAGGTCAACTATCTGCATCAGTATGTGTCTCATATTTTACCTTGCTGTCTCTGGAAGCAGTAGCACCATTCATTGTTCGATATCAAACTGTCCTTGTATGTGTCACAAGAATTGAAGAACGCCTTGGTACACTGTTCATTCTTATCAAGGTAAATGCTTCCGAGCTCTGACTGATCCAGTAGCAGGTCATAGTTTGTATCAAGTCTATTAAACATCCAGCCAAGCGAATCCTTGCAGATCGGCAAAATACTGGTATCAAATCCTAAAGGCAAAGGCAGAAAATGATTAGCGAAATCTGAAAGTCACCATCAGCAGCAAGCAAAATAAAGGAAAATAATAGTTGGTTCCTGTTAGAGCACCCACTCAACAGTCAGACGTTAAGGCTTTAAATTCATCTTGGGTAATTAATTTCAACATAAAATGGGGATGGTAATACCTACCTTCAGGACAGTTGTGAGAAGCATCTAGCACGATTAGGCATTATTCAATGGCACTTATTTTTGTAATTATGTTAGATATATTTACCATTCTTCAAACTGTTTCTTAATAAATAGGTTGTCATTATGAATGTATTATTGAATAATAATGTCCTATTAATAAAGAAAGAAAATTCATTCCCATTCAAAGAAATTTTACAGAAAGTAAAATTTTAACAAAAGTAAAATTTAACACATAATAAGGAAGAATTTCATTAATGCTCCGTATCTTTGTGGAACCATGGCGATTTTATAAGTAATACATGTCCAGAGAAAGAAGAACCATCATGTGATTTATACAGGTACTCTGTCTTTTGGTTCTCTTAAGGCAATTTTTACAATTGCAAATATGCTGAAATGGGAGATGGTGGGGGGCGCTGGATGGACACAGGTATAGAGAAATAATGGAAATGGGTTTGCATCCAAGGTACAATCTATCAAAATTTGGGTTTCTCTGGATAAACTTCAGACCCTGCTAACACTCCATGTCCTAAATAGCATCAGATACAATGTCAGTGTTTTGAAGCATAATTTAAAAATTTACTTTCAATTATTCTTTGTCAGGCTTAAATGATCTTTAACAGATATTTTGGTAACGCAGTTTCTTTTTTATTTGCTCTTTTCCACTCATTATAAGTGAAAGTAAAATAATAACTCAGTTAACTGGCATGAAAAAGAGGATGCACTTGGACTTGTGGAGACTTTCGGAAAGCTGGATATCCAAAGGGTTTAACCTCAATAGCAGGGGTTGAAGAGTAGTTTAACCATTTATGAATGAAATTCTCTCTCTGCTGCAGTTAATTTTATGTTCTAGTTGTACATAATCTATTTTAATATGTACCTTTTATTTAATTTTTATACTTCAGGGTGTACAGGTAATTGAAAATAAAGACATACACATTTAGGATTTAGTTTTTAAATCCTATTTAGCATTCTTAGGATAAATAGTATTACATTAAATAAGTCCTGATTGGGAGATTTGGGACTTAAGAAATTCTCATTTTAAACACCTTTTTGGAATTTATTCTATTCACGTATCAGAACATATTGTGCTTTCTGTCCATGAATCACCATGCTTTCTATCCATGGGTTTCCAAAGGTAAAAGAGGTATTTGCGACTCTTTCATAAAAGCATAGAGAAAAAAATCCAGTATTTTTTTTATTATTTGTATTTTCCTTTGCAAAATTGTTTGTAGAATAAAAACAGAATTCTCCCACTCAAACAAACTACAAGCACTCATGAGTTTCTCATTTCCTATTTACTTTTCGGGTCTTAACCTTGGTTCTGCAAATACAGGGTTGAAAATATAGATAAGGCCATTATTCTCTTGGAGCTTATTTTTAAAACAGTATGGCTTAAGATATTGGTTGGAACTGTTCCTTACTGCCAGAAATTGTCAAATGCTCAGTGATCACATGAAGAAAGGAACCCACAGCATAATATACTAACCACTGCAAAAGTATTCAAAGGAATGAAGTTCTTGGTGTGAGATTTCTGGTATGCCTTTGAGCCACACCCTCTCTCTCATCTCATTTTCTGGTACAATGGAGAAACCCAATGGTGCAATTCAGCTTTCATGAATAAAAGATATGGAAAGAATACAGAAGAGCTATTACCCTTTGGTGAACAGTGAGAGTTAGTAAAGAGAGATTATCCTCTCCCTTCACCTACTTATTGAGAATAGAGGACTCAACTGGCTAGTTTCCTAATGCTTAGCATGAAGGTCTCATTGAGAGCCCTAGTAAAGTCCACAAGTGTCTGCAAGAAGGAGAGCTAAACATCTGATTTCCAGGTGAATATCTGCTTATCTACTTGTGACTAGTCCTGGTCAAAGTGGGGAAAGAGCACTGGGGAAAGACAGTGGGTATAACATCTGTGCAGATAAAAGGCAAAGACTATCTGGGATTTAACCAAAGACTGAAGGCTCTCTCTCAGTGTTTGGGATGCAGGGGTAGGTGAGATATAAGAAATTGTCCAGAGAAAGTGAAGAGAAGGCCAGCTGTTAGAGATTCATCATCTCATGAATGCTATTTAGTGACAGGCGGTGAAGAATCAGCAGTGAGATAACAGAGCATTCAATTCTAGTGCACATACTCTGGCCCGTATTTTTAGTACAATAAAGAATGACTGAAATGTTAGAAGAGAGTGTGACACCATCTTAATTTTGTTTTAAAAGGAAACACTTTCTGGCATGTAAATTATATGGGAGCAAGTGTGGAAATTGGGATGCCAGTAGGGAGTAACTGGAATAGCCCATATGAGAGATTTTTGAGGATTGTTCATATCACATCTTCACAATTGCTTGAGTTCCCTTTGACCAATCATCAACGATTAAGACATAAATTTTACTTTACTTTTGAGTTCAATTTAATTTTTATATTTTTAATTTTAATTCCAGTATAATTAATATATTGTATTGAATTAAGTTCAGATGTACAATATAGTGATTCAACAATTCTATACGTTACTCAGTGCTTATGATAAGTGTACTCTTAATCCCTTTCAATTATTTCATCCATCCCCCCATACACCTCCCCTCTGGTAACCATTTGTTTGTATTTTATGTTAATAATCTGCAAAATAATTTTTAAAATGATCTCTGCCCAGATTTTATGATGTACCATGCAAACACCCTTGTCAATTTCAACACCTTATTTCTTCTTAGTTTTTCAATAACAATGAAACAAAAGTAGCCCTAACCTTTCAATAATTTTTGAAGCTCTATTTTGAGAACTTATTATACAGTACAGACATTCACATAATATAACATTTCTGAAAATGTATCATGTACAGATATTTAATAAATTTTAAACACAAGAGTTTACTCTTTATGCTACAAAGACATGAAATTCTTACATAGTACATGTTTATTGAATGATCAATTTGTTGATGTGCAATAATGTTTTATTTATTTATTTATTTATTTATTTATTTATTTTTTTTTTTAATTTTTATTTTATTTTTTTTATTTATTATTTTTTTTTATGAAATTTATTGACAAATTGGTTTCCATACAACACCCAGTGCTCATCCCAAAAGGTGCCCTCCTCAATACCCATCACCCACCCTCTCCTCCCTCCCACCCCCCATCAACCCTCAGTTTGTTCTCAGTTTTTAAGTCTCTTATGCTTTGGCTCTCTCCCATTCTAACCTCTTTTTTTTTTTTTTTTCCTTCCCCTCCCCCATGGGTTCCTGTGAAGTTTCTCAGGATCCACATAAGAGTGAAACCATATGGTATCTGTCTTTCTCTGTATGGCTTATTTCACTTAGCATCACACTCTCCAGTTCCATCCACGTTGCTACGAAAGGCCATATTTCATTTTTTCTCATTGCCACGTAATATTCCATTGTGTATATAAACCACAATTTCTTTATCCATTCATCAGTTGATGGACATTTAGGCTCTTTCCATAATTTGGCTATTGTTGAGAGTGCTGCTATGAACATTGGGGTACAAGTGCCCCTATGCATCAGTGCTCCTGTATCCCTTGGATAAATTCCTAGCAGTGCTATTGCTGGGTCATAGGGTAGGTCTATTTTTAATTTTCTGAGGAACCTCCACACTGCTTTCCAGAGCGGCTGCACCAATTTGCATTCCCACCAACAGTGCAAGAGGGTTCCCGTTTCTCCACATCCTCTCCAGCATCTATAGTCTCCTGATTTGTTCATTTTGGCCACTCTGACTGGCGTGAGGTGATACCTGAGTGTGGTTTTGATTTGTATTTCCCTGATAAGGAGCGACGCTGAACATCTTTTCATGTGCCTGTTGGCCATCCGGATGTCTTCTTTAGAGAAGTGTCTATTCATGTTTTCTGCCCATTTCTTCACTGGGTTATTTGTTTTTCGGGTGTGGAGTTTGGTGAGCTCTTTATAGATTTTGGATACTAGCCCTTTGTCCGATATGTCATTTGCGAATATCTTTTCCCATTCCGTTGGTTGCCTTTTAGTTTTGTTGGTTGTTTCCTTGGCTGTGCAGAAGCTTTTTATCTTCATAAGGTCCCAGTAATTCACTTTTGCTTTTAATTCCCTTGCCTTTGGGGATGTGTTGAGTAAGAGATTGCTACGGCTGAGGTCAGAGAGGTCTTTTCCTGCTTTCTCCTCTAAGGTTTTGATGGTTTCCTGTCTCACATTTAGGTCCTTTATCCATTTTGAGTTTATTTTTGTGAATGGTGTGAGAAAGTGGTCTAGTTTCAACCTTCTGCATGTTGCTGTCCAGTTCTCCCAGCACCATTTGTTAAAGAGGCTGTCTTTTTTCCATTGGATGTTCTTTCCTGCTTTGTCAAAGATGAGTTGGCCATACGTTTGTGGGTCTAGTTCTGGGGTTTCTATTCTATTCCATTGGTCTATGTGTCTGTTTTGGTGCCAATACCATGCTGTCTTGATGATGACAGCTTTGTAGTAGAGGCTAAAGTCTGGGATTGTGATGCCTCCTGCTTTGGTCTTCTTCTTCAAAATTCCTTTGGCTATTCGGGGCCTTTTGTGGTTCCATATGAATTTTAGGATTGCTTGTTCTAGTTTCGAGAAGAATGCTGGTGCAATTTTGATTGGGATTGCATTGAATGTGTAGATAGCTTTGGGTAGTATTGACATTTTGACAATATTTATTTTTCCAATCCATGAGCAGGGAATGTCTTTCCATTTCTTTAAATCTTCTTCAATTTCCTTCATAAGCTTTCTATAATTTTCAGCATACAGATCCTTTACATCTTTGGTTAGATTTATTCCTAGGTATTTTATGCTTCTTGGTGCAATTGTGAATGGGATCAGTTTCTTTATTTGTCTTTCTGTTGCTTCATTGTTAGTGTATAAGAATGCAACTGATTTCTGTACATTGATTTTGTATCCTGCAACTTTGCTGAATTCCTGTATCAGTTCTAGCAGACTTTTGGTGGAGTCTATCGGATTTTCCATGTATAATATCATGTCATCTGCAAAAAGCGAAAGCTTGACTTCATCTTTGCCAATTTTGATGCCTTTGATTTCCTTTTGTTGTCTGATTGCTGATGCTAGAACTTCCAGCACTATGTTAAACAGCAGCGGTGAGAGTGGGCATCCTTGTCGTGTTCCTGATCTCAGGGAAAAAGCTCTCAGTTTTTCCCCGTTGAGGATGATGTTAGCTGTGGGCTTTTCATAAATGGCTTTTATGATCTTTAAGTATGTTCCTTCTATCCCGACTTTCTCAAGGGTTTTTATTAAGAAAGGGTGCTGGATTTTGTCGAAGGCCTTTTCTGCATCGATTGACAGGATCATATGGTTCTTCTCTTTTTTTTTGTTAATGTGATGTATCACGTTGATTGATTTGCGAATGTTGAACCAGCCCTGCATCCCAGGAATGAATCCCACTTAATCATGGTGAATAATTCTTTTTATATGCCGTTGAATTCGATTTGCTAGTATCTTATTGAGAATTTTTGCGTCCATATTCATCAGGGATATTGGCCTGTAGTTCTCTTTTTTTACTGGGTCTCTGTCTGGTTTAGGAATCAAAGTAATACTGGCTTCATAGAATGAGTCTGGAAGTTTTCCTTCCCTTTCTATTTCTTGGAATAGCTTGAGAAGGATAGGTATTATCTCTGCTTTAAACGTCTGGTAGAACTCCCCTGGGAAGCCATCTGGTCCTGGACTCTTATTTGTTGGGAGATTTTTGATAACCGATTCAATTTCTTCGCTGGTTATGGGTCTGTTCAAGCTTTCTATTTCCTCCTGATTGAGTTTTGGAAGAGTGTGGTTGTTCAGGAATTTGTCCATTTCTTCCAGGTTGTCCAGTTTGTTGGCATATAATTTTTCATAGTATTCCCTGATAATTGTTTGTATCTCTGAGGGATTGGTTGTAATAATTCCATTTTCATTCATGATTTTATCTATTTGGGTCATCTCCCTTTTCTTTTTGAGAAGCCTGGCTAGAGGTTTGTCAATTTTGTTTATTTTTTCAAAAAACCAACTCTTGGTTTCGTTGATCTGCTCTACAGTTTTTTTAGTTTCTATATTGTTTATTTCTGCCCTGATCTTTATTATTTCTCTTCTTCTGCTGGGCTTAGGCTGCCTTTGCTGTTCTGCTTCTAGTTCCTTTAGGTGTGCTGTTAGATTTTGTATTTGGGATTTTTCTTGTTTCTTGAGATAGGCCTGGATTGTAATGTATTTTCCTCTCAGGACTGCCTTTGCTGCGTCCCAAAGCGTTTGGATTGTTGTATTTTCATTTTCATTTGTTTCCATATATTTTTTAATTTCTTCTCTAATTGCCTGGTTGACCCACTCATTCGTTAGTAGGGTGTTCTTTAACCTCCATGCTTTTGGAGGTTTTCCAGACTTTTTTCTGTGGTTGATTTCAAGCTTCATAGCATTGTGGTCTGAAAGTAAGCATGGTATAATTTCAATTCTTGTAAACTTATGAAGGGCTGTTTTGTGACCCAGTATATGATCTATCTTGGAGAATGTTCCATGTGCACTCGAGAAGAAAGTATATTCTGTTGCTTTGGGATGCAGAGTTCTAAATATATCTGTCAAGTCCATCTGATCCAATGTCTCATTCAGGGCCCTTGTTTCTTTATTGACCGTGTGTCTAGATGATCTATCTATTTCTGTAAGTGGTGTATTAAAGTCCCCTGCAATTACCACATTCTTATCAATAAGGTTGCTTATGTTTATGAGTAATTGTTTTATATATTTGGGGGCTCCGGTATTCGGTGCATAGACATTCATAATTGTTAGCTCTTCCTGATGGATAGACCCTGTAACTATTATATAATGTCCTTCTTCATCTCTTGTTACAGCCTTTAATTTAAAGTCTAGTTTGTCTGATATAAGTATGGCTACTCCAGCTTTCTTTTGGCTTCCAGTCGCATGATAAATAGTTCTCCATCCCCTCACTCTCAATCTAAAGGTGTCCTCAGGTCTAAAATGAGTCTCTTGTAGACAGCAAATAGATGGGTCTTGTTTTTTTATCCATTCTGATACCCTATGTCTTTTGGTTGGCGCATTTAATCCATTTACATTCAGTGTTATTATAGAAAGATACGGGTTTAGAGTCATTGTGATGTCTGTATGTTTTATGCTTATAGTGATGTCTCTGGGACTTTGTCTCACAGGGTCCCCCTTAGGATCTCTTGTAGGGCTGGTTTAGTGGTGACAAATTCCTTCAGTTTTTGTTTGTTCGGGAAGACCTTTATCTCTCCTTCTATTCTAAATGACAGACTTGCTGGATAAAGGATTCTCGGCTGCATATTTTTTCTGTCTAGCACCCTGAAAATCTCGTGCCAATTCTTTCTGGCCTGCCAAGTTTCAAAAGAGAGATCAGTCACGAGTCTTATAGGTCTCCCTTTATATGTGAGGGCACGTTTACCCCTCGCTGCTTTCAGAATTTTCTCTTTATCCTTGTATTTTGCCAGTTTCACTATGATATGTCGTGCAGAAGATCGATTCAAGTTACGTCTGAAGGGAGTTCTCTGTGCCTCTTGGATTTCAATGCCTTTTTCCTTCCCCAGTTCAGGGAAGTTCTCAGCTATTATTTCTTCAAGTACCCCTTCAGCACCTTTCCCTCTCTCTTCCTCCTCTGGGATACCAATTATGCGTATATTATTTCTTTTTAGTGTATCACTTAATTCTCTAATTTTCCCCTCATACTCCTGGATTTTTTTATCTCTCTTTTTCTCAGCTTCCTCTTTTTCCATAACTTTATCTTCTAGTTCACCTATTCTCTCCTCTGCCTCTTCAAGCCGAGCTGTGGTGGTTTCCATTTTGTTATGCATTTCGTTTAAAGCGTTTTTCAGCTCCTCGTGACTGTTCCTTAGTCCCTTGATCTCTGTAGCAAGAGATTCTCTGCTGTCCTGTATACTGTTTTCAAGCCCAGCGATTAATTTTATGACTATTATTCTAAATTCACTTTCTGTTATATTATTTAAGTCCTTTTTGATCAGCTCATTAGCTGTTGTTATTTCCTGGAGATTCTTCTGAGGGGAGTTCTTCCGCTTGGTCATTTTGGATAGTCCCTGGCATGGTGAGGACCTGCAGGGCACTTCCCCTGTGCTGTGGTGTATAACTGGAGTTGGTGGGCGGGGCCGCAGTCAGACCTGATGTCTGTCCCCAGCCCACCGCTGGGGCCACAGTCAGACTGGTGTGTGCCTTCTCTTCCCCTCTCCTAGGGGCGGGATTCACTGTGGGGTGGTGTGGCTCGTCTGGGCTACTTGCACCCTGCCAGGCTTGTGATGCTGGGGATCTGGCGTATTAGCTGGGGTGGGTAGGCAAGGTGCTCGGGGGCAGGAGGGGCAGGCTTAGATCGCTTCTCCTTAGGTGATCCACTTCAGGAGGGGCCCTGTGGCAGCGGGAGGGAGTCAGATCCGCTGCCGGAGGTTTGGCTCCACAGAAGCACAGAGTTGGGTGTTTGCGCGGAGCGAGCAAGTTCCCTGGCAGGAACCGGTTCCCTTTGGGATTTCGGCTGGGGGATGGGCGGGGGAGATGGCGCTGGTGAGCGCCTTTGTTCCCCACCAAACTGAGCTCTGTTGTCAGGGGGCTCAGCAGCTCTCCCTCCCTTTGTCCTCCAGCCTTCCCGCTTTCCGAGCAGAGCTGTTAACTTATGACCTCCCAGACGCTAAGTCGCGCTTGTTGTGGGAACACAGTCCGTCAGGCCCCTCCACTTTTGCAAGCCAGATTCGGTGGCTGTGCTTGGCCGGCGAGCCGCCCCTCCGCCCCGGCTCCCTCCCGCCAGTCCGTGGAGCGCGCACCGCCTCGCCGCCCTTCCTACCCTCTTCCCTGGGCCTCTCGTCTGCGTTTGGCTCCGGCGACTCCGTTCTGCTAATCCTCTGGCGGTTTTCTGGGTTATTTAGGCAGATGTAGATGGAATCTAAGTGATCAGCAGGACGTGCGGTGAGCCCAGCGTCCTCCTAAGCCGCCATCTTCTAAACCCGCAATAATGTTTTAGATAAAAAATGTCAAGGTATCTGATTTGTATTCAGGTCACTGGCCTGTGCCCTGGCATTACCTTGCATGGTTATATTACTATATCTAGACTTTAATGCCCATATCTAGATAATGTGGGGATTTTTCAAACATGATCTCTGTTACCTTGAAGATAAAAAATACAGTGAGTTTATATAATTTTAATAATACATTTATACACAAAATTGTGTTATAAGGTTAATCAGAATCATAAGTAACAGAAAAGGAGTAGACAAAATTATTTTAATATTCTAAATTAAATATATACTTCCAATATAATTCAATTCAGTTGATGCTACAAATATAAAATGAAATTAAATTGAAAAAATTGTTTTCTGACTTATCTTGAACTTTTGGAACAATACAAACTATTTGATGAGTTTGAGAGTTCTTGGATAACATAGTCACTATATATAACATAGTACAAATACTATACATATATGTATTCTATGCATTATTTTTACTATGTATATATGTAATATTCTTGCCATATGCTTCAAGATCATTGTAACATGAAAAAAATTGCTAGATTTAGACAGAGAGCTGATTTCTGTCACAGTAAAACTTACAGCTTTTGCCCAATTTCTGAAGTCTATTTTGTCTTACATAAATATAGTCATTTCAACTTTTTTATAACTAGAATTTCTATTATTATACTTGTAACTAATTTATACTTTTATACTAAATGTGTCTTAGAGAGAGTACAATACTGAGTCTCACATTTTGTCCAAGTCTGAAAATCTCTGCCTATTGATTAAAGGGTTTAGACCACGTACATTTAATATTATTTCAATATGGTTGTTTTTAAAGCTTCATGTTAGTATTATTTTATTTTTCCTCTTTATTAATTGTTCTTTCTGTTTCTCTTTTCTTTTTTTGATTAAATATGCTTTTTTTATATTTTTAATATTCTTATTTAATCTCCACTATTAGTTTATGTGGTAGGCAAAATAATAACCCCTCAAAGATGTCCACATTCTAATCCCTAGACCCCTGTGATATTACATTGCTAAAAGGACTTAAGTTTGCAGATGGAATTAAATTGGCTAATCAGTTGACTTTAAAATTGGGATATAATTGTAGATTATCTGGGTAAACCCGATATAATTACATAAATCCTTTAGAATAAAACCATAAAGTGAAACCATAAGCTTTTCATAGCTAATAGAAATGAGACAGAGAAAAAATGGCTTTGAACATGGAAGAAGGAGACCATAAGTCTAGGAAAGTGGGTAGTGTCTACATCTGGGAAAAACCAACAAGGACTGGAATACTCCTATAACTTCAAGAAAATAAATTTTGACAACAACCCTACTGATTAAAGAAATGGATCCTCTCCTAGAGCCCTTCAAACACCTTGATTTAACGTGGGGAGACCTGTGTTGGACCTCTGACTTACAGGGCTATAAAATAATAAATTTGTGTTGCTTAAGCTACTAATTTTTGTGGTAATCTGTTACATTCATAATAGAAAACTAATGTAGTTTATGAAATATATTTGCTTTTTGATGGTTGTCAGCTGAGGATGTCCACAGCTTTATAGTGTATATCATTAGCTTAATCACAATCTTCCTTCAAATAATACTGTACCACTTCACATATGTGGTAAGAAACTTGCCAGGGTATACTTAAATCCTTTACCTTTTCTCACATTATTTTGCTATGAGTGTTACCCATTTTAATTCTATATATGTTGCAAATTTCACAGTACATTGTTATGATGTTTGCTCTGAACAATGTATTAGCTTTTCCAAGTGATTAAAAAATGTGAAAAAAAATCCTTTATATTAAAGGAATTTTTTTTCCCTCTGTAAACACTTCCGACACCAAATATGGGTTTTCCACACAAGGCAATTCTCTAATACTCTGTGGACACCAACTAGGTGTCCTACAATTTAATTCAATTCTGACATTATCCACTCAGTTAGTACAGATCCAGCGGGTTAAGGGCTCAGTCCTACAGAATGCACCCTTACTTCAGATACCAATATCATGTAGTGGGTTCCCAGCTATTCACAGTTCTTTCAACTTGACTACAGATTAGTGGGTTCCCATGACCCCTTCCTCAGGTTCCATAATTCGTTATGACAACTCACAGATCTTAGGGAAACAGTTTATGTTTGTCAGTTTATTGTAAAGGAAATTATAAATAATAGAAATAAATACCCAGATGAAGAGATACATAGGGTGAGATATGGAAGGGTCCCAAATGCAGGAACTTCTGTTCCTATGGAGTTGGGGTGGACCACTCTGTCAGCACATGGATGCATTCACCAATTCAGCAACCCTCTGAACCTGAACCCCTTAGCTTAGAGATTTTTACAGAAGCTTCATCTAGTAAGCATGATGGATTATTAACTCAATAGTCAGCCTCTCTCCCCTCTCCAGAGGATGGAGGGTGGGGCTGACAGTGCCAGACTTCTAATCACGGTTTGGTCTTTATAGTAACCAGCCATCATCCTGAAGCTATCCAGGAGCCCGCCGAGAGTCACCTCTTTAGAACAAAAGATGTTCATATCACCCAGGATATTCCAAGGGATTTAGGTGCTCTATGTAAGATGCTCCTAATATCCTCATTACTCAGGAAGTTACAAGAGTTTAGAAGTTCCGTGTCAGGAACCAGGGGCAGAGACCAAATACAGATTTCTTATTTTGTCAAACATATTTCCCCCCATGTTAAGCATTTCTGGCTTTCTACATTCCTAAATATAGATTCAAATTTCTGTGTTGTATAATTACCTTTTGTGTCAGTAAACTCATTTAATATTTCTTGAAATTTCTCAGCTTTTGATTATTGAAAAGGTTTTTTTTTTTCTTTTTCTGGCTTTTTTTTTTTTTGGCTTAATTTTTGAAAAAACATTTTTGTCAGAGACTTTCTTTCTTTTAACACCTTAAAAATGTTCCACTGTATTGTGAGTAGTGTTGAGGGGAAGCTAGCTGACATGCTGAGCTTTGCTCCTCTGAACAAATTTTTTCCTTTCTTTTTTCCCCCCACCTCTGGTTGCTTTTAATATTTGTTTTTCAATACTGCCTTTTAGCAATTTACTTATGGTACACATTGTTTTTTTTTAATTTTTTTAATGTTTTTATTTATTTTTGAGACAGAGAGAGACAGAACATGAGCAGGGGAGGGGAAGAGAGAGGGAGACACAGAATCCGAAGCAGGCTCCAGGCTCTGAGCTGTCAGCACAGAGCCCGACTTGGGGCTCAAACCCACAGACTGTGAGATCATGACCTGAGCCGAAGTTGGACACCCAACCGACTGAGCCACCCAGGCGCCCCTTCTTATGGTACACTTTGGTTTGGTTTTCTTTGTTTCTGTTGCTTAATGTTTATGGTATTTCTTGCATGTGTGAGTTTATTATATTAGTAAAATCCAGAAAGTTTTTAACCATTATTTATTCATATAATTTTGTGAGGCTCTACACTTTTAGTATTCTTTTGAGACTTCAGTTACTCGTATATTAATCCCCTCTACATTGTCCCATGGTTCACTAAGACACAGAATTTTTTTTTCCAGTTTCTGTTTTCTTCAATGTGCTTTAATTTAGATAGTTTCTATCACATACCTTCAGGTTCATTTTTCCCTCCTTGCTACTCAGTTCAATGTCTTTGTATTCTCACTCAACATGTTTTCGTTTCATTTATTGTGTGTTTCATCTTTAGACATCCTATTTGGGTGTTTTATTCACATATCCTTTTTTGTAATTGATGTTCCTATTTACCTTTATACTGCTGTGCATATCAATAATGTTTATGGTTATTTTATAATCTTTATATATTAATTTCATCATCATTGTAATTTCTGAGTATATTTTCAAGATTATGATTTCTCCCTATTATGGACCATATTTTTTTTTTAATTTTTTTTTCAACATTTATTTATTGTTGGGACAGAGAGAGACAGAGCATGAACGGGGGAAGGGCAGAGAGAGAGGGAGACACAGAATCGGAAACAGGCTCCAGGCTCTGAGCCATCAGCCCAGAGCCCGACGCGGGGCTCGAACTCACGGACCGCAAGATCGTGACCTGGCTGAAGTCGGACGCTTAACCGACTGCGCCACCCAGGCGCCCCTATTATGGACCATATTTTTGCACTTCTTGGCATCCTTGATAAATTTTAATTTGATCTGAACATTATGAATTTTAAATTATTGGTTGGGGGATTTTGTAATATTTCTCTACAATGTTATATTTTGTTCCAGCATGAAATTAAATAACCTGTGTATCAACTTGATTCTTTTAAGGATAGCTTTTAAGCTTTGTATGGCAGGCACAGAACAGAGCTTTATTCTGGGATTAATTTAGCCCACCAACAATGTGTATCCCATTCACTATATGGATATACAATAATTTGTTTAACCATTCACCACTTGAAGGGCATTTAGGTAGTCACCAGTTTTGTAATTATACAGTTGTTATAAATATCCACATATATGTTTTATGTGAGCATATGTTATAATTTCTCTAAGATAAATTTCCTAGATTTTTCTTCAATCTAGGATATCTTCAATATCCTAAATTTCTTCAGGAAAAATATCCTGAAATGAGATTTCTGGGTTATATGGTAAGTTATGTTTCATTTTATAAAACCGTTTTTCAAAGAGTCTGTACCATTTTGAGTTCCTATTAGCCAGTTATTAGAGATTCAACTGCTTCCACACTCACCAGCACTTCTCGGTAATGTTATTTATTTATTTATTACCACTCTAATAAGCGTATAAGAGGCATCTCACTGTGATTGAATTCAGCATTTCCCTAATACTGACTGATGTCAATATTTTCATATGTTAATTTACATCACAAATCTGCTTTGTGCAAGTGTACAGATCTTTACCAACTTTTCAGGTAAGTTGTTTGACAATTATTGAGATTAGTATTATTTATATATATTTTTTGGATTCAAGACCTTTATTAGATATGTATTTGGCAATATTTTCTCTCAGTGTGTGTCTTGTCTTTTCATTTTAAAAAGTATTTTTTTAAAAACTATATATATAGATAGATCTATATAGATCTATATGTATCTATCTGTCTATATAGATGAAGTTTGATTTATTATTTGTTCCTTTTATGTGTCATATCTAAGAAATGTCTGCTAACCAAAGGTTAGATATATTTATCTTATATTTCCCTCTATAAGTTTTCTGACCTTAAGCTTTCCATCAAGGTAAACTGATTTTTAGTTCAGGTAAATGATGCTTTGGGGTTTTCTTTTGTCTACTCCTCCATCTGGACAAAAATAAATGCTGAGGCCATCTTTATCCCACTTCTGGGAGAAAGAGAACTACAGTCGAATTTCAACCAAGAGTAAAGTCAGTGTTTTTAATTTCTTTGTATGTTCCCTTGTGCTTTGCATACACTGGCGAATCATGTGTTGACACATTATAGGACACAGGGCACAGGTGCAACGTTGAGAGTCATGTGTTGACACATTATAAGACACAGGGCACAGGTGCAATGTTGAGCTCAGTGATTACAGGGACATGCTGCTCATGACGGTTTCTTCGAAGGGAATGGCTGAAATAGATACTATACCCCAGTCTGCTTGCTTGGTTCACCCAGATTCTCTCTCTATTACAGAACTCAGGAGAAAGTACACAGGCCGGTCACTGTGCCCTCTGGCTGCTGCTTGTCCCATTTTTAATCTACTCATCACCAAGACTATTGTTCCGGAAGCTGCGCATTCTCAATGTGAAAACCACAAGCAAATGGGCATTTCCCACTAATCCAGTATATCCACCTTCCTCCCAGGTTCCCACTGATCAAGACCTTGAAAACTGGAATCAAGTATAGTCAGTCAAAATCAATCCAAAAAATCCCAAGTTTTTGAAGAAAATCATGCAACATTAGTATATGTATGAGTTACTATGTGGTCCCATCTTTTTATAGTTAACTTTAAAATTAGTATAAACGTAACACTGCATATCTAAAAATTACTCATACAGAGACTTAAATTATTATGAACCTTTTCTTTTTTCACATTTTAGAATGTTAGAACCCATCTTAATTGTTAGGTGGTAACATTAAATGACACAGCAGAATACTAAATGAACAGAAAGCACATAAAGTGAATTTTATAAAGCATGTGATATGCCTACTTTCAGTATTTCAGTAAGAATGCCACATTCTTCATTTTTCTCTTCACTATTACAATTGCATCTATGTTGCATCTGAATTACAATATGACCCCTAAGTTTGGCAATGAGGACATTATGTGTATGTGTATGTGTAGAGGATCTATATATGAAATGCTCTCCAATAGTCATCCTATATGATCAAATCTGATAGCTTATCAATGCAAGATGAGAGAGAAAAATAACTAAGGGGAAATCTACATTTATCATTTGAAATATGATAATAGGGATTTGATACAATGGAATACTCAAAACTAACTTTCAGAGTCTGAATATTGCTTAAAATTATCTTCTTGCAAATTTGGAAATAATATGCAGTTGTGTAAAAATTACGAGTGGATTCACTCTTGTTGGGTGAACTTAAGGACTTTGACATCCCTTGACATTATTAAAGTTGTTTCTTGAATGATTTTAATGTTTTTTTTTTTTTTGAAGGAGAGAGAGACAGAGCATGACGGGGAGGAGCAGAGAGAGAGGGACACACAGAATTTGAAGCAGGATCCAGGCTCTAAGCTGTCGGCACTGAGCCCGATGCGGGGCTCTAACTCACAGACTGAGATCATGACGTGGGCCGAAGTTGGACGCTTAACCCACTGAACCACCCAGGCACCCCTCTTGAATAACTGTTTTTACAAAGTTCTCCTCTCTTGAATATTAATATTTTCATAAAATGTTATGGTAGTTATCTAAACAGAGGTAACACAGAGCTCAATATTATAATTAATGTGAGGTTTGGGATATACATATTTTTAGTGGTGTTAAAAATAATAAATATGTGGGTGAAATCAATGTGGAAAGAGTAGTATGTGCAAACAATTAAGTTAAAAAATCATAAAATTATAGGGCACCTGGGTAGCTCAGTCGGTTAAACGGCCGACTTCGGCTCAGGTCATGATCTCGCAGTCCGTGAGTTCAAGCCCCGCATCAGGCTCTGTGCTGACAGCTCAGAGCCTGGAGCCTGTTTCAGATTCTGTGTCTCCCTCTCTCTGACTCTTCCCCGTTCATGCTCTGTCTCTGTCTCTCACTGTCTCAAAAATAAATAAACGTTAAAAAATTTTTTTAAAAAAGCATAAAATCACCATGTTTATACATTGACAAGGATGGAAACCTATATTTAGAATGACTGAGATTGGCTCATTTACTCTGTTCCCCCTCCCTCAGTTTTATCCAGATATATATAATTTACTTAAAACATTGTATTAGTCTAAGTGATAGAACATAGTGATTTTATATATGCATTGTATAGATTATATCAATATAAATTATATATTACAAAATGGTTACCAGAGTAAGTTTAGTTAACAGCCATCACCTCACATCATTATATATATTTTTTCTTACGATAAGAACTTTAAGATCTACTCTCTTAGCAACTTATGAATATACAATAAAGAATTGTTAACTAGAGTCACCATGCTCTACATTACATCCCAGATCGTGTTTATCTTATAACTTGAGCTTTTTATATTTTGACCATTTTTACTCATTTTTACATGTCCCACCCCTATCCCAGACCACACCCCCTGCCAATCCCTCACCTTTGGGAAACACCAATCTGTTCTTTGTAGCTATAAGTTTGTGGATTTTTGTTTGTTTTGTTTTGTTGCTGTTATCATTGTGTTTATTTTTTAATTTTTAGATTCAACATATAAGTGAGATCATAAGGCATTTGTCTTCCTCTGTCTTATTTTACTGATGGTTGAAATATTTCAAATAAATTTAAAGCCTTTGTAATTTATCTATATTATAAAACTGTCATTATCTTAAAATACTTTTAACATTTAAAGTAACATTTTTATCATGTTATGAGACTCTATCAAAGATTACTTAAAAATGGTAATAATTTATTTTGTAGTGTTATTCAGTTAATTAATTTTTGGAATTTAGATTATTTTAAGCAGTCACTGATAGGATTTCAGGATTTGGAGCTACTTTGCATTGTGTTGAAAATAAATCACAGTGGACCTTGTAGAAGAAGACAAAGCTTGATTCTTAAGACATTTTACAACATACTCTCCTATTTATTTATTCATTTTTTTCAGTCGTCTTCATTTGTTATTCCTTTACCTATCTCTTAAATATTGCTCTTCTTAACATTCATTCTCAGATGATTTTTTTTTAATTTAGTCCACACTAGTCATCTTGAGGTAATCATTCACTTATATTGTTTAACCAACATCATTCACAGTTCACTATCTGTATGACCAGTCTATCTACCTTTTTGAGCATGATACTACATACATATAAGCACAGGTTCACATACATTATATTTTAACTAGTACATTGATTATGTAATGCACATACACACATATCTTAGACAAGTAGTATTCATAGGATATAATCTGAATTCACTTTTATTTTTTTCTCTGATTCTTTGTAAATATACATTAATTGTGGAAGTTTTCTCCTTGAGAAAAGTCTTTGGGAAAACTCAGGTGGTCCCATGATTTCTTCATCTCAGCTTCAGGTAAAAAAAATTGCATTGTCCTTTTAAAGTTGCCATTTAATAATTACCATATTAAAAGACTGCAACACATGTGGGTTAATTGGTATCTCAAAATGTCTAATTTCATATAATGATCACAACTCTAAACTGATTCTTCCTTTCCCTAGCTGGGGATTTTGCAAATGCAAACTCAAGTAAGGGAGTATGATGTTTCCTTAATTCTCCACTTTTCTTTCAACTCTCCTTTCCCATCTCTTTTATGATTACCTCCAGTTTTGGCATAAGTGGATGAAGGATACATAAGTGTAGGCAGAGAGGTTCTTACAAGACATGAATAGACACTTTTCCAAAAAAGACATCCAGATGGCTAACAGGCACATAAAAAATGCTCAACATTACTCATCATCAGGGAAATAAAAAATTAAAGCCACAATGAGACACTACCTCACACCTGTCAGAGTGGCTAACATTAACAACTCAGGCAACAATGGATGTTGGCGAGGATGCAGAGAAAGAGTATCTCTTTTGCACTGCTGGTGGGAATGCAAACTGGTGCAGCCATTCTGGAAACAGTATAGAGCTTCCTTAAAAAGTTAAAAATAGAACTACCCTACAACCTAGCAATTGCACTACTAGGGTTTTATCCAAGGAATACAGGAGTGCTGTTTTGAAGGGGTACATGCACCCCAATGCTTATAGCAGTGCTTTTGCACTAGCCAAAATAGGAAAAGAACCTAAATGTCCATCCATCGATGGATGGATAAAGAAGATGTGGTATATATATATATATATATATATATATATATAATGGAGTACTACTAGGAAATCAAAAAGAATGAAATCTTGCCATATGTAACTCCATGGATGGAACTAGAGGGTATTATACTAAGAGAAATTAGTCAGTCAGAGAAAGGCAAATATCATACGACTTCACTCACACAAAACAGATGAACATAAAGGAAAAGAAGCAAAAATAATATAAAAACAAGGAGTGGGACAAAACATAAGAGACTCTTAAATACAGAGAACAAACTGAAGGTTGTTGGAAAGGTTGTGGGAGAGGGGATGGCCTGAATGGGCAAGGAGGCTAAAGTAAGACACCTGATGGGATGAGCACTAGGTGTTACACATAGGGGATGAGTCACTGGAATCTACTTCTAAAATCATTATTGCACTATATGCTAAGCAACTAAATTAAAAAAGTAAAAAAAGTAATAAAATCATGCAGCAAAAAAATCCCAAAACTGATGACTAGCTTAGGAAGGCATTATGCTGTACAGGCTTATTAGGTTTTTGAATCTATTTTTCTTCTAGATCCTTTCTTACATTTTCCAGGGTTTCCCAATGTGAACGTCCAACTCTATTTCTTGTGATATGTGATATTTTCCTCTGGCTGCCCCCCTAGCGATTAGTCCCTGGATCTCTCTGGTGATCCATTTTTCTCTCAGCATTTACTCAGTGTTCAAAACATCTCTCATGGGCAGAATTTACATTGTTTCTCACTCATATGGCTCAAATATTGTCCACAGTAGATATCTTTGCATCTCCTTTCCAAAAATAAAATTTCAAAGCAGCAGTAACTTTCCTTTGCTTTGACATCAAACAAGTTAGCAGCTCATGACTGTTTCCTGCTTGCATACTTTCCTGGTGACATTCAGACCATTATCCACTTGTCTGGAAACACATTTAAAACAGTGGTTCTGTTTAAATCTCTTTCTCAACTTGAAATAAAAGGAAGCACTCTCATTTTCTTAGACGAGCGGTGAAATCATAGTATAACACTTTCCAAAGAAACCCATTCATAATGTTGCTGCCATCTTTGCTGTGTTTACTCTTCTAGATCCTTCTTTGGATCAATGTTTGAAGGCCTATTGACTTAAAACTATACAATCCTCTTATAATAATACCTAGATTAGTGTTTGTTTGAATAACCAGGAGTGTGGAATCCTAGAAGGGCTATAGAATTCATCCTACCACAACGTCTCTAAAGGCAGAATCTCCTAGCAGAAATACAAAAGAAGTGAAGGTATGAATAATCTGGGTTCTGGGGGTGAGGGGTATAACAGGTGTCAGAAATAGCCAGCCAAAAGTATCTAAGGTCAAGCCGTGCCTGATGCCACCGTAGAAGAGAAAGAACCAATTTTACTGGAGTTGAGTGAATGAGGAGAGAGCTGTAAGAAATGAAGTCAGAGAATTAATGGTCTGTTCACTCACATGAGTCACAATAAAGACTTTGTTTTTACTGGGAGATCTTCCCATCTCTGTCTCTATTTTTTTTTTTTTCTCAAGGATGGTTCTGAGGTGATAGGCTTAACCTACTGACGTAATGAACTTAACATTTACTGAGTTGATGAAGACACAAAAACAGAGTTGTATGGGGCATCTAAATTGGATGTTGGCAATGTTAATATTGAAATGCTTGTCAAACTTTCAGAGAAGATTTTAATGGGAAGTTGAATATATGATTCTGGGTATCAAGGCTAGAAATGTGATTTGGGGAATCATCTGTATACATTTTATATTTGAACAAGATACTAAGCAAAACCATAATAATAATTAGTACAGCTAGAAGAAAAAAATAATAAGTCTAGAGGACTGCCAATATTTAATTATCAAATAGATGATGAATGATCAGAAAAAGACATTCAGGAGGAGTGGCTCATGAAATAAATGTGATATTTTTATTCACTGCTATATCCTAAATGCCTGGGTCAATGTTTGGCAAATAGTATGTACTCAAAAAGATCCCATAAATGATGGTTAAATGAATTAAGTGGTAAGTATATATCAAATACTATACAGGCAGTATACACACATACATAAAGGAGACAAAATATGGAACAGATACAAATATACACTTAAAAAGCAACGTAAAAAAGAGCTGAGTCCTAGAGTAGGTGCTATATAAGAGCATAGAGAATAGTAAGAAGTGCCAGCGAGGTAAAACAAAAGGATTTAACACCTGAGGTGAGATTTGAGAATCAAAAAAGAATTAATTCAATAACAGTACTTTGTGTTGGAGGGAAATTAGATGCAGGAAAAAAAATGTAAAGGTGAGTAATTTTCTGCTGGTTTCATAGAAAAGTTTTATTACTAAAAAAACAAACAAACAAACAAACAAACAAAAAAACCAAAAAACAAAAAACAAAAAAAAACCCTGGAAGACTAGTCAGTGAATTTATCATCTTCTTAGAGAACATTAAAACGTTGGACAATAAAAAATAAGTTTGTTTTGAGGTAGTGAATGCATTTAAGGAAATGTAGCTCAAAACAGTACAAATGGTTCATTAATAGCTCAATAAGGAGTCTAGGAAAGGAAACACTGAGAAAAACTCACTCAAAAACTCACTTGAGCAAAAAGATCAATATCCTATGCATAATCATGAATGGTTCCAGAAAGATAAGAGAGTATCCTTCACATGGAAAAAGAAAAAAAAATCACTATCTGGCACTGTCTGAATTTTTCAACCACTTATTTATTTCATGACTTATAGAATATGTAGCATAAGGAAATCTTCAGTTAAAGATATAAAAAATTATCGAAACAAATGGTTTAGTGTATGAAAAGAATCTACTTAAACATCTTCATAGTCAGTTAAAGGCATATATTTTTATTATGCATTAAAATAAATGTTGGTATTTATGAAAATATTTATTAGTAGTAGTATAAAATATGTACTTATTAATATTTATTTATTTATTATTACAACTAGAAGAAAAATATGAAGTCCAGGGAACTACCAATATTTAGTTATCAAATAGATGATGAATGATATTTATATTATATACATATTATAAACATGGTTTTAAAGATTAAGTTTCAAGATACTAAAACCTGAGTAAATTTTCAAATTTATCCCTAAGGCTAATGAATATAAGTAAATCTGACATAGAAATAACTTAATAACTAAAAATCTCTCTCTTGGAAGTTGGTATAGATTATCGATATAATTCAAGAAAGCTTTAAATACATGTATTAGCCTCACTCTATATGTTACTTATTTTTACACAAAGGAAAAAATTCATTCAGAGATATTAAAATCAAGGCCAAATAATAGTTACTAATTTTTGGAAACATTTTTACAATCTTTAGCCAAAATGAAACAGGAAAATATCCCCTTTGTGTGTACAAGTATATGAGAGGCAGTTACCACAATCCAGATGAATTACGTACTTGAACTGACTAGATAGTACTTGAATTCTGAGCGATCCTTTGGAAGATTACGTGATAAGTCAAAGAACGTAAATTCATTAAGTTCAGAGTCTATACAATCTGTATTCAAATCCCTTTACCACTTACTAATTATGTGACTTTAGGTTTTACTTCTTAACCTTCCTCAACTCTTAAAGAGGGACAAATAAATCCACTTTGCAAGGGACTACACAAGATAATATAAATGATTGTTTTTTGTGACTGAAACCTACAGGACTGGTGTTAGATTACAACATCTAGGTGCAAACCACCACATTGTACTCAGTAATGGGTAAAATCACTTTGCTCTTTTTCCTCCTACACTCACCAGTTCTTACAATCCTTTGGAGATCACTATAATCCCCATGAAACATCTAAAATCACTTAAGAAACATATGCTGATGTCTTTTCTCTTCAAAGATGTGTCAAAAATTTCTGAAAGGCAAAAGCTATCAGACACAGTTTTATAATTGAAAAACATCGATCAATATCCCCTAAATGTATATGCTATAGTAGAAAATTAGGTTATTCACTTCTAGAATGCAGACACAAAGGAATTCACTTCCTAATCTTATGAAATAGCAAGCCTATATTAACGATTGCATTTGCTTATTCAGCAAATATTTTAGCATAATTTAGATTAACATAAATCAATGTAAAGCCATTCAAATGAAAGCAGAAATCCCAGGAAATGTAGATTTCAAAACATATTCAAAGTGACTGAAGGACTGTGCTCACTCTTGAAGGTTTACAAATTTAAAAAGTACCATAGCACCAAAAATAAATAAATTAATTAAAAGACTGATTTGGGAAAGGAGTGGGGTCACACAGGAGTAAGCAATGAGAAGTAAAGTAGCATTTTTCCCATACTGGCTTCAATACATGCTATGCTCCTAGGTCTTCTAGATCCAAAGACAAGTAAGACAAAAATCTTCTCTCCAACATGTCATTTAAGTAGTTATTTTAGATTCTGTTTCCAGTAATGGCTGAGTAACATTTACTGGACTGATGCTCCTACTCATAAATCTTTAAACTCTGCACATATTAAAAAAAATACAGGAAGGAATTTAAGAGTGATTAAGAAGCTGGCAGATTCTGGTGGATAGCCTACATTTTGTAAAGGGAAGTTATATGGAGTGAATTCTCAATTTTTGCTGTTTTTCAGCCTGGTAGCCAACAGAGTTGGCCTGGAAGAAGATGGGAGGGACACTCGTGGAAAAATACACACATTCCAGGCTAAAAAATTAGAAAATTGTGTACAACCGCTGAAAATCAAAGGAGAAATCCAGGCAAGAAAAGAGTCAGAGAGCCAGATATTATCTGCCCGAGATTCTGATGACCCATCAATCACACTCACATACACACTGTAGATTCCAATCAACTACACTAGAGTCTACACATCCGAATTGAGATTAGAGCTGGATTTCAAGAAATGCAGTTTCATTCTGAGTCCAACAAAATTAATTATCTCCTAAAATAAAAAAAATACTCATTGGACTGAAATAACATAAAGCATTCCACAATTTAGTATATGTGACATCTGGAACAACATCCAGATTTATGAGATGTGTGAAGCACCAGGGAAAAAGGACATGTTCTTAAAAGAAAAAACAAACAATTGAGAACGAATCTGATATAGGATACAGTTGTTGGAATTAGCAGACAAGATTCTAAAGCAACCAAAATAGCTGTCTTTAATGAAAAGAATACAATACGCTTCTTATTACAATGACAGGAACTATTAGTAGAGAAATAGAGATTATAAGAAAGAACAAAATGGAAATTCAGGAACAAAATAATGAAGCAGCTTATAAAACATAAAAAAAATCACAAGATGGATTCAACAGCAGAACTGAGTTCATTGAGAAAAAAATAAACTTGAATAAAGATCAGTTACAATGAACTAATGTGAGGAAGAGCAAGGAAAGGAATGAACAGTGCCTAAGGAAACCGTTGGATAATACATGGGGTACAGCACATGCAATTGAATCAATCCCCAGAGGAGAAGAGAAAGACAATGGTGCAAAAAAATAACTTGAGAAGATAATGAAAGAAATTATGCTTCAACATCTAAATTTCCAGTTTAAAAGATTACAATGATCCTCAAGCAAAATAAACACACCAAAAAAGGCCATTTCTAGGGGCGCCTGGGTGGCGCAGTCGGTTAAGCGTCCGACTTCAGCCAGGTCACGATCTCGCGGTCCGTGAGTTCGAGCCCCGCGTCGGGCTCTGGGCTGATGGCTCGGAGCCTGGAGCCTGTTTCCCATTCTGTGTCTCCCTCTCTCTCTACCCCTCCCCCGTTCATGCTCTGTCTCTCTCTGTCCCAAAAATAAATAAATGTTGAAAAAAAAAATTAAAAAAAAAAAAAGGCCATTTCTAGCCAAACTCTTAAGACCTAAAGATAAACACCAAACTTGAAATCAGGAGGAAGAAAATGACATATCGCAATTAAACAAGGATTCAATTAAAGTCTGGCATCTGATCAGAAATTGTATAGTTGGAGGAGTACTGCTCTCACCCTAACAATAAGAAATATATGAATAATTTACAAAACCACAATTATTTGGAACCCATGAGGGACTCTGTGTCCCTGTACAATGCAATAACCCATGGTCTAAAAACAGGCATCTGCCTCCAAGAAGAGATGGTGAGACAGCCATGGAACACTGTATAAGCTAACAAGGAGAATTCAGCTAAAGTCTTCAATGGATTGCTAAAGGCTGTGTATAGTTTAGCATGACATTAAACAACCCTTAGAAGCCACAAAAGGCAGAGGAATCAATAACCATTGACAGATTTTATTCAAAAAACCTCAGCAAGCACTTTTAAGGAAGATTTAGTGTAGGATAAGAGAGCTAATAAAGCCATCTAAGAAACAGAAGCTGCTGTGAGAAAGGTGTGAGTGTGCAGCATTATCCTATGTTCCCATATCCGTTATGGAACAAAGCTTTAAGTTACTAGGGACAAGATAAATACTCTGTCACCCTGTGGATACAGGTGAGGATATGCTGCACCCAGGAGACTGGAAAAGAAAAAGAAATAAAACACACCAGCTGTCTCTCAGTAAGAGGCAGGACAATGTACGGAGTATAGATCATCAGGGAATCCCTGCATTAAAGTTGGGATAGGATCTCAGAAGATTCCACCTCTGAGATCCTGGTGTACAGGTGTGTAGCACCTGCCTGAGGCTATCACGTAACAAGAATATGAAGGAATGCTCCTATTATCCGGGTACCAAGTATAGTACCAACAGTCTACCAATAGTCGAGGGGTGAGATTGTGGTGAAGGACCCTCTTTGCGACTCCGTTGCAAATAAAAACGTAAAGAAGCATGTGGAGAAAAAGAGGATGGCAAATCAGCCTCACCAGAAGCACAAGACCAACACAGAGGCATTGAGGCTAACAATAATAGACCAAAACCAAAACCTAGTTCAATATATGACTAATCGACTCAATCATGTTACTAAATGCCAAGTAAAAAAAGAAGCATCTTTATTTTTAGGCATTCATACTATTTATCTCAGTCTCTACCATCCTACATAATATGTTCAGTTTTGAGCAAAGAAACAAAGACACACAAATGAAGAAGGAAAAATATTTAGGAAAAAAAAACACTGCCAAGAGACGAAGCATTCAATAGAATCAAAATCAGATATGACAGATATAGCAACTATCAGAGAAATAATTTTTAATTAATATGACTAATAAGTGAAAGGCTAAAGTATAAAAGCAAAACTTGCATTGGAACTGTAGGTGGGAACTATAAGAAACAAACAGACAAGCCAGAAAGAGAGGGAGGAGGGTCAGAAGAGGGAGCATCCAACTTCGGCTCAGGTCATGATCTCATAGTTCATGAGTTTAGCCCCACATCCGGTTCACTGCTATCATCACAGAGTCCACTTCAGATCCTCTCTCTCTTTCTGCCTCTCCCTCTGCCCCAGCCCCATGGCACAAGCACACATACATGCACTTTGTCTCTCAAAAATAAACGTAAAAAAGAAAAACAAAGGAAGAGGAGGGGGAAGAGAAGAGGAGAAAAACAGAACATACAAGAGCTGAATATCATTGTTAAACAGTTCACAGAAAAGTAATTGAAATTGTTAGAAGAAGAGAGAGAAAACAGAGTAGAAGAAATATTTCCAGACTTAATGGAGAATTTTCCAAAATTAGTGAAACACATTACATCACAGAGATCCTTATCTTTAAGCAACCCAAAAAAGGTAAATACCAACCATGCAAATAAAGAAAGGGACAAAATCAACAGACATCAATGTCAAACTGCTCAAAAACAATTAATAAGCAGAAAAATCTTTAAAGCATCTAGAGGCAAATGCATTTTTCTATAGAGGAACAAAGAAAAGAGACTGATGGCAGACTTCTAAGCTGAAACCATACAAGCCAGAATACGATGGAAAGACATCTGTAATGTGCTGAAAGAAAAATAGAACTCTATACCAAAAATTCTTTACCCAGAGAAAATACAGACTCTTAAAAAATTAACACAGACTGTTAAATACAGAGAAGAAACTGGTGGTTGTCAGAGGGGAGGTGGATGGGTGGCTGGGTGAAGTAGATAAAGGGGATTAAGAAGCACAAATTCCAGTTATAAAATAAATAAGTCACAGAGATGGTAAATACACCATAGGGAATATAGTCAGTAATATTTTAATACTGTAGTATGGTCACAGGTGGCGATGGCACTTATCATGGTGAGACTGACACTATAATGTATAAAATTGTTGCATCAATATGTTCCACACTTGAAACAATATGATATGTTATTTATACCTCAATTTAAAAAATCACTGAATGTCTATCTAAAGTTATTAGCAATGTGTGTTTGAAGCATATATTAAAGCAAAACATATGTTAAAATAGCATAAAAGATGGGATAAACTGAGAATTATAAGTACTTCAACTATATATAATATGGCAAATATGAAGGTAGACTGTGACAAATTACATTTGTATCTTGCAAATCCTAGTGTAACCATTAAAAAAACTTTCAAAAGGAGATAAAAATAATAAACCAAGAGTAGAAATAAAATGAAATCATACAAATGCTTACTTAGTCCAAAATAAAGCATCATAAGAAGAAAAACTGGACCAAGAAGAGATGGAAAATACAGAAAACTAGCAAGAAAGTATATTATTATGAAACCAAATCAATGACTATATTAAACGTAAGTGAGCTGAGTATATCAATTAAAATATAAAATATATATTAAGATACACACACACAAACCCAACTCAGACTCTAATTATTTTGAAAGGAAACGAAATAAAATGTCACAGTAGGTTGAAATTAACAGGCTGGGAAAGTATACCAGGCAAACACTAATGGAAAAAAAAATCAGACTGACAATACTAATAATATATTTGACCTCAGAATAAGGAACGTTACCACAATAAAAAGGGATGTTACATAATGATAAATATTTCATTAAGAAGACATAACAACCCTGAATGTATCTGTCTCTAAAATGAAGGTTTAAAATTCATGAGGAAAAAACAAAACTAATAGAACTGACCAGAGGGAATAGACAAATTCCCAACTTTATCTGGAGACCTCAACACTACTCTGTAAATAATCAATAGAGCAGGTGGACAGAAAAACAGTAAGGAGTAAGGGTATTAGAAAATCTGAACAACACTATCAATAAACTTGGAATAATTTACATGGATGAAACACTGCAACAAACAATAGCAGAATACCAGTTCCTTTCAAGTGCATATGAAACATATTTTGAGCCATAAAACAGATCATAACAAATTTGAAAGAACTGAAATCATAACGTAACAAAATTATAATAGAAATTAACAACAGAAAGAACAAAGAATATACAGAGAACTTAAACAGAAAACACAGACATAAACATGGATTAAATAATTGCAAAGAAATTGCTTTAATTCAGCGAGGAAATATGATCTATTGCCAGAATCCCATTTCACACCAATGAATTTTGGATGGCTTCAAAATTTAAGTGCAAAAATCTATACAGTAGAGGAATATCCAGAGCAATTTTTTTATGAGAGAACATTCTTAAGGAGCACAATCTAAGAACTCTAAAATCAAAATAGAGAAGATGTCGTAAGAAAGTATTTGCAATACAATAAACAATTAAAAGGTTAATAATGCATAATAAGATGTCACATACTTCATATAGTATGAACTCATACTTCACAAAAATGTTTATGTGAATATATATATTGTATGAGAGTAAAGTAGAATTGTATGTATATATATACAATATATGTATATACATATATATATATATGTATATGTATATATATATATAGTATATATATATATATATATATATGAGGCTCCTAACAATTTTTTACCTCATGATGGAAGGAATAGATTGGTTTGGTGAAAGGATATTAATTCTCTTCATATACCATCACATGTCCCTTAAAAAAAAGTCATGTATTACATGTGTAACTAAAATATATAGAATAAAAAATTGAAGAAATAGAAAAATACAATGTTATATATATTTTTCCTTCATATCCATGATATGTTAAAATAATTTAACACTCAATTAATGTTTCAAAGGAATCATCATAAAATTAGTTGCTTTTTTATTGGCTAGCATATGGTCCAAGGACTGCTGTGGTGTATACAACCATTTTTTTTCTGCATTAAATTACCCCAGATAGTTATGCTTTTGAGCAATTTTATTTCCTTTTTATTTATACTTTTCCCCTTTGTTTTAGCTATCACTCCCTGATGCTTTTAAGACGCCTATTATGCACATATTCCAGGTTTTTGTGTGTACCACAACTGGCATTGCAACAAAATTCAACAGAAATAATGCTCTTGTGTTATAAATGACTGACTATATATGAAACACTGTATTAATATTATATTTTATTTATTTTTCTGCATAGATTGTTTTAGATCTCTTTGTTATAGTCTTTTTGGGAAGAAGGTGTTATTTCATTTTTTACTAGGTTCTAATAGTTCAAACTACCAGTTCAATATGCTCTCTGAACATCCAATGTGATTATATTTTAAAATGAGGTATTCATTTTGTTGAAAACAAAATGTAATAAAATTGACAATATGTCATTCACCCTGTGAGAAGCAACCACTTGTTAATGATTCCAAATGGACAAAGCTAATAATAAACTTCCTAAAGACTAGAGGCTCCACCAAAAGTTTGGTGCCTAACAAATCCAACTGGAAAATTTCCCAGGAGACAATGATTGTGACAAAACAATTTTATCAGAAGACATCATTCACTCAGTGTCTTTAACTTATAGCTATAGTTTTAATTTATTTAGAATTACATTAATTTTGCTAAGTATGAAATAAATTTCTATCAAATTACAGTATCTAAATATTAAGATAATATCATGGTAATACTAAAGTGCACAATTAAATTTCATGATAGAGTTATTGTGTCTACAAAATAAAAGAAGAAAATGCCATATGTTTCAATAATGAGAACAAACAAAATAAGCAATGATCTGGATCTTTCATTTTATTACTTGAAATAAGAGAACACTTACCTACCAACTTTACAAATCTTTGTTTTCAAAAGATAAACTTCGAAGCAATACCTAAAAAGCTCCTACTTGCGTTAAAATAGGGCATTGTTTTTAAGTCATCTGATTCCGAATTCAATCTCCCTCTCAATGTGAAGGCAGCATGACATAAAGTGAACAATGTTTTGGTAAGAAACAGTATTCATTTACCCTAGGGCTTTAAGTAATTCTATAATTTTCTCTGACTGAGGAGAGCATTTGGTATCTAGGAAAGGAAAAATGAAACATTATCTTAATCTGAGTTAGACTGTTAATCTGAGGATTTTACATACGATTCTGATTTCCTGATGCTTTCCAAATTGACAAAAATAAAATTAATACAGTACTCTTTCAACGAAGGATACCCCTCTCCCACCCCCACTCAACTGCAACCATAAAAACAAAAACAAAAACAAAAAATATGTGCATAGTATTTCTGCTCTTAACTTCTTGGAGATTTAAATAATAAAAGGCTTCCTGAAAAAAGCCTCAAACAACTATGTTTATGATAGAAAGATAATAAAATCAGCAGCTAAATAGCTCGATTTCCTTCATCTTCTTATTATAAAGTACATTTAAAAATTTTATCATCTTAGTTGCTTTTTCGATAGTTAATCATTAGTCAGTGATAGCTCTAAAATATATCCAAACAAAAAATCCAAGACACCTGATGTTGTATACAAAGTAGATGTAGGTTGCTAAAACATAACGGCAATCTTTACGAGCTTGCTTAATTTCTTTTTTAAAAAGCTGTAATATTATTGATCTTTGTCAACTGAAAACATTTAACTATGAAATATTTATACTAGCCAAGATTCAGAGCAACAATCATTTCTTTTTAGGTAATAGCAATGCTATGCTCTATGTAATGGCTGTGCTAAAATTTGGTCAGTGAAAAACTCAGGTTAGTATCCTACTGTGTTAGAGAATTAAGAATAACTATTAAAATACCCACTAGGAAAAATCCCTACCATTTTCCACCATACCTTAAAATACTTCTGACAGTGTAATAAGATGTTTAGCTAACATAAAATATATGACACTATTAATTTGGTAGCCATTTATGAGGCTAGCAAGTTTTCCTTTTTTTAATAAAGCCATAGTCCACACTCAAGATTCATTGCCTTATAAAAAGTAGAATATCTTCCCATTTAAATTTCATCAAGCCTTGACTCTTGTCTTCTTTTATATTTTTTAAAAAGTTCATTTATTTATTTTGAGAAAGAGGGACTGCGTGAGCTAGGCAGAGAAAGAGGAGAGAGAATTCCAAGCAGGCTCCGCCCTGTCAGTGCAGAGCCCCATGTGGGGCTCCGTCTCACCAACTGTGAGAACATGACCTGAGCAGAGATCAAGAGTCTGGTGTTTAACCAACGAACCCGCCCCCAGGGGGCCCCAAGCCTTGACTCTTTTATTTCAATCCTCTCACTGTTTGAGATTTGTCCTCCTGGAACCTGGATGTCATTCAGCAATAAGAAAGCAGCTGCATATTACTTTATTATTCATTGTCACTGAGTCCTTATAACATGCCAGGGCTGTTTCTAGTAGCTGAAGATTCCACAGCAGAAAATTCCTGGCCTCATAGCACTTACATTTTATTTGGAAGAGTGAGAAAATAAACTAGTAAACATTGTCAAATCAGGTAGTGACACACACTGTAAAGAAAAGCAAAGTAGCGTAATTCTTAGGGAAATGTTCGGTGCCAGTGTTGCGATTTCACATGTGGTAGAAGGGAGGGTATCTTATGCCAGATATTTAAGCAACAAGCCGAATGAAGTGAGAGAGTACAGATACCTGGGTGAAAGGTGTTCTGGGGCTCCCCCAAACTGCAAATATGAAGCAATTTCTCTACTCTGAGGAATTGCATTAATCGAAAATCCCATAACACCTCCTAAAAGCCACAAGAGAGCTCAGCAGGCAATGGTTAGGCCACAAGAGCAATTTGTACAAATTGTCTTCAGCAATCTGGCTTCTGAATAAGAGAACAAAATGAAGCTAGAGAATATATTACACATTCTTCATTCAGTTTCAGGATCATTAGCAGCTATGTAGTTCATATATAATGAGGCTGGGTTATGAGAGTATGATTAAGGGAAAACACAAGATGTTGTGTCTTAATTTGTATTTTTACTCATTATAACACTGCAGCAAAAATTAAATAGACAAAAGTTTTGTATTACCTGGGAAAAGAAAATAATTTAGACTACTAAAGTATACAGATTAACCTACATATAAAAAGACGTGAGTAAATATGAGTAAAAATAGGGTAAAGTAGTGAATTTTCAGATGCTTTGTCTTCCATGGACCCTTTGAAAACTATTGTTTTGTGATTCCAAAATTGGTAATTGCATTTGGCTCAAACTAACATATGCATTCATGCTCAACGATGTTGGACAAGGCACTGTTTCTTCTTTCAGACCATATTTAGAGCCAGATTCTTGTATTGTTCCTATGAGCCTTTATTGTTGTATAGGTTGTTGAAACATATGTTGTATATGTTGTATATGTGCTGTTTGGTTGAAAGCAGCACATATCTTAAGGCTTTGTATGAAGTGAGCAGTGTTGGATTTTTCAGATTACTTAAGTACGCAAGTAGTAGCATAGAAGACATGGGCTAACATCCTTTCTCCACTCTCCTCCTGGATACCAACCAGTTCAGTGCCAAATCAGATTCACCCCTTTAACTCACTCATTAACTTTTTACTATATATGAGTCTATAAGTCAGCTCAAGCAGATGTTACTGTTGCGAATTATTTTGCAAGAAACTAAATACCCTATTCACAAATATTCTAAAAACATAGAAAGTAAACTGTGATACTTCCAGATAGTAAAGTAAAAATTGAGCATCTTTTAAAATAATTGTATCAATTTAAGTGTCACCAAAGATACAGATCCATCAAAAGCCAAATGTCTAGCTCAAAGGTAATACATTAAATGATAAATATTGGCATTTCAACATTCTTCTTTGAACAACCAGAAAAAATATATACTATGTCTCTCTCTTATATATTTACCCCTACCATTATGATTTTGATATTTAAATACAAACAAGAATTTCTCTCTAAATTGTTCCTCAAGTTTTCTATATTAAATTTTAAATTTGTTAATAAAGCATTAGGAAAGGTTTTCTGAGCACCCGAATGCAGCAAGCTCCTTCTCCATGATCATCTTCAATCTACTATTACTCTCTTCAGAGTGTTGGAGTCTAAAGACAAATGAGTGCAACATGGCATAGCGTTCTCCCCCCCCCCCCCATAAGCTGGGTGGGTGATGGAGAACAGAAAGTGGATATCAAGGGTGGAGTAACTGAGACAATTGAGAAACCCTGAGAAGAGCCTGACTCACAGAAAACTACAGACTCCTGGGGAGAAGGTCAACATCTACTACCTCCTAGGAGCTAGATTGGGAGTCTAGGAGATACAAGAATAATGTAATTTCCTCCATGGTTCAGGGAACCAGTGGCCTTCCTGATGCTTTGAGACAAAGCCAGTATGAGACTGTTTTCCATCCCACGTGAGATTATTGCCAATAAAGGGATGTCACCAAATAGACTGGGGCCCAGTGAATACGGGAAAACCACCTCATATCTTAAGGTCCCAAGTAGCCAAGAGAGAAAAATCAATTACATGTTGAGTTGAATAAATAAGAGAAGAGACCATGTACTTAAATTTAAAACATACACAAGCGCGCGCACACACACACACACACACACACACACACACTTAAGAGTAAACCCATAAAAAAAGTATACAAAAATATTTTCTAGACCAAAAAACCAAAACCAAAATTTCCCAGCTAAGTAATCCCTTGGGTGAATTGTAGAGAAAATTGCCACTGCGAAGCAATAGAAATGCTTGTACATCACTCAAGACTAAAATATCAAAACTATAAACTCTCTACCTGTGTACATCTGTGCATGTATGGGCAGGTGTCTGTGTGTTTGTGTGTGTGTGTGTGTGTGTACTTTTTTCCCTTATCTTCAGATGGCACTACCAAATTAGATTGTAAAATCTCTTAAGAAAGCTCTATTGTGATTGGCTTAGGTGCTCATATAAATTACATATTCCTAAAATTTCCAGAAATAAAAAAATAACCTTCTAATAAACTTAATGGTTTTAAAAGGCAATTTCTTCAATAAATGGTGCTGGGAAAACTGTACAGTTACATGCAAAAGAATGAAAGTGAACTACTACCTTTTATCACCACACACAAATGGATTAAAGACCTAAATCGGAGACCTGAAACCATGAAAATTTTAGAAGAGAGCATAGGCAGTAATTTCTCTAACATTGGCCACAGCAACATTTTTCTAGGTATGTCTCCTAAGGTAAGGAAAACTAAAGCAAAAATAAACTATTGGGACAACATCAAAATTAAAACAAAAACAAAAACTTTTGCACAACAAAGGAAACTGTCAACAAAAAAGCAACCTACTGAATGGGAGAAGATATTTGCAAATGATATATCTGACAGGGGTTTATCTCCAAAATACTCATGTACATAAATAACATATAAAGCTCAACATCATAAAAAAAAGAAACAATCTGATTAAAAAATGGCCAAAGTATCTGAATAGACATCGTTTTTCCAAAAAAGACATACAGATGACCATAGACACATGAAAAAAAGCCCAACATCACTCATTGTGCGGAAAATGCAAATCAAAACCACAGTTAGATATCACCTCACACTTGTCAGTATGGCTAAAATTAACAAGATAAGAAACAACAAGTGTTGGTGAAGATATAGAGAAAAAGAACCCCTGCACACTGGTGGTAGGAATGTAAATTGGTACAGTCACTGTGGAAAACAGTATGGACATTCCTCAAAAAATTAAAAATAGAAATATCATATGATCCAATAATTCTACTATTATTTACCCAAAGTCAACAAAACAATTCCACTATTATTTACCCAAAGTAAACAAAACACCAATTCAAAGAGATATATGCACCCCTATGTTGATTGTAGCATTATTTACTATGTATAAATGTATGTATATACAACATATATTCTGAGTAAGACAAATACCACAAGATTTCACTCACATGTGGAGTATATATAAAAAAGAATAAAACAAACAGAAAGCAGAATCAGATCTATAAAAACAGAAAATAAACTGATGGTTTCCAAAGGAGTGGGGCATGAGAGATTGGACAAAATGGGTGAGGGAATGAGCTTTCAGGTATGGAATGAGTAAGTCATGGGACTAAGAGGTACAGCATATGAAATACAGTCAATGACATCGTAATAGCATTGTATGGTGACAGAAGATAACATAGTTTAATGTATAGAGAAGTTGAATCACTCTGTTGTACACCTGAAATTACTGTAACATTGTGTGCCAACTATACTTAGATAAAAAATGCATTCATAAAACATAATAACCCAAATGCTTTAAAAATTCAATTCTCACAACTTAAGTAAATGTTTGTAAAAGAAAATAGTTTAATATTGTTTATTTAATAAAATGGCTATATCTTCAGAATTACCAGCAGTAAAGATAATACGAGCATACATTTTTATTCTATTTGAACATGTTTGTCCTGAACTTATATAGGTATACTGATTAAAGGAGTTAGCATTACATCTACTAGATGTTTAAGATTATAAAAAATATATATTTGTTTTTAACAAGTAAAATCATTATTATGATAAATTTTTATTTTATAAAAGCCAACTTGAAATTTAAAAACAATTTTCAAGTTCATTTAGTAAATTAAAATCTTTGATTTATGCTAAATTACTTAATGTATATTTATTATATATCTATATTATTTCTAAAAAAAATACTAAAGCATGTTTTTAAATTTATAAACTTTTTGCCTCGAGTTTGTGTAATCAAACAATTTTATAGTTTATAATTTAAGTTTTATATATTCGAGTCTGTTAATAAACATGTTCGTTTTGCCACTTAAAAAGTTACACATAAAAATTGGTATGGCTATAAAGAAGTATAAAATATATATATTCAAAAATTCTGTTAATCTACTAAAAAACACTAATGCAACAGTAAAATCACCTACCTCATCGTTTTCTATATAAAATAAAATTTAAACCTATAGGATCTAAATAAGTAATACTCCACTAGTAAAAATAATTATATAAGCGACTTGATATGCAAGGTATGCAAGATATGATTTTGTTAAAAAAGTTTTATTCTAAAATAAGATTATTCATTCTTCCAAAAATGTATAAGATGAAATCTATAAGTACAAAAAATTATAAAAGAATCCCCCAAAATAGTATTCGTCATGGTCAGTGCTTGCTAACATTTAAAAGATTTATCATATAAGATTTTTCAAATCAGTATCAAATATTATACAGATGCAAAGTTAAAATTTGATTTTGTTTCTATTTTAAAATGACAAATTTTCTTAGATTAATGGTCTGCTCTTAAGAAATTGTGAAAATAAGTTTTTCTTTGTCTTCTGGATAATCTCCTAAGTGGCAAACATTCTCTGTCTTATCAGAATATTTTTCTGTGCTTTATGGTGACTTTATTATTATACTTAATTATCAAAAAAAACCACAAAGTTTTCTCACTGTCATATTAAAAACTCAAAGCTCAACTATGGATACTTACAGGAAAGACATTTAGGTCTATGTAATAAAGAAAGATTGACAATAAAATGTTAGCAAGTGTATCAGGCTACATAAAATTAAATGTAGTAATGATATATTACTATCAGATTGGGTGAATCTGTGCTAAAAAGCAGTAAGTAGAATATAGTGTCACAAAGTGATAAGAAGCATAATTTATTAATGGTTATAATAAATATAGATCTATACAATCTAAAAAATAGAGTAGCAAACACAGAGAAAAACTCCCCCAAATACTAGAAGGAGTTATTAAATACACTTATAATAAAAGCCACTAATATATCTTTCTTAGAATTAAACATATAAGTTGACATAACTTAGAGTTGTTTTTTATTTACTTATTTTATTTTTTTATTATTTTTGGAGGGGCTGTTTTGTTTTGTGCTATGGACTGAATTGTGTTCTCCCAAAATTCATACCATGAACTCCCTTTCCCCAATTTGATGGCATTTGGAGATGGAGTTTTTGAGAAGTATTTAGGTCATGAAGGTGGAGCCTACAAGATGGGATTAGCGCCCTAATAAGAAGAGACCCTAGAGAGATCTCTCTCTCATTCTGCCACGGGAGAAGATGTCTGTCTACCAACCAGGAAGATGGACCTCACCAAGAATCCAGTTTGCTAGCACCTTGATGTAGGACTTCCCAGCATCCCGAATTTGAGAAATATCTATTATTTGATCCACCTAGCCCATAGATAGTATCTTAATATAGTAGCCTGAGTTGAATAAGTAATTTTATTTTGTTTTGCTGTATAAAAGTCCCCCCCCACTAATATTTTGTTTTCAAATTCACTGCTAATTACGGAAATGAAAATTAGATTTACAATGAAATAAAATAGCATGCTAAGCAAAACAGAAAAGTTAAAAAGAATGGTAATATTTTTTTGCTGCTAGGGATAAAGGCAAAAGTGAACTCTCATGTTTTGCTGTTAGAAATTAGAAATACCAGGGTGCCTGGGTGGCCAGTCAGTTGAACGGCAGAATTAGGTTCAAGTAATGATCTCACAAGTTCAAGCCCCACTTCAGATCTTCTGTCCCCTCCCCAACTTATGCTCTCTCTCTCTCTCTCTCTCTCTCTCTCATTCTCTCTCTCTCTGTCACTATCTCTCTCAAAATAAATAAGTAAACTTAAAAAAAGAAATTATAAATACCCTAAGATTTTTGCAAAGCATCCTAGCAACGTCTATTATGATTTATCATTTGAAATGCATGCACATTTTGACCCAACGCCTCCACTGCTTGGAATCTTTCTTAGAAATAAAAGCATAACAATCAATTGCAGAATTGATTGTCATGCAGAAAATAATGGAAACAGTACAAAACTATTCTTAGGAGAAAAATTGATTGATTAAATTGTGGTATACATAGACAATGTAGTATTTTGACTTCTTCTCTGTTTCTTCCATTCATTAATTCTATTCATTTTTATTTAGTTAGTACTATGTGTCAAACTAGTCTGTACTCTGATAATACATTGGTAAATAAAGATCTTTGCCTTCACTGAGTTCACAGTCATCTAGTGGGGGAGGGGGGGAAGAGAGAGAAAGAGAGAGAGAGAGACAACAAATAAATAAGTAGATTATTGCTATGGTAGTGAGAAATGCTATGAAGGAAAAATAAAAATAGAAAGAAAACAGGAAACATAATATGAGTGGATTGGTTCACAAATTAAATATGATTAAATCAGGAGAAAACTCACTTGGATGATGTACAGATCTGAGGAATTGAGGGAGTCAGCCATTTTTCTTCTAATGATTTGTCTTATGTGTTCTAATGGATTACTTCCTTTTGGAAATTTACTCCTACTTGGCCTCTGACCATTTCAAGTAGTGTAAATAATCTTAGGGCCGCCACTATTTCATTTACTTTCCAAAGATATTCAACTACCTAAGAGGTTCTTGTAATTAACCCACTATATTGAGTGTGTAATTTTTTGAAATAAGAAGCTGGAATGAGAAATAATGTTTATGAGTGTGTACATTTAACCAGTCACTGTGCTGAGTTCTACAAGCTCTCCTTCTTTTTTTTTTTTTAATTTTTTTTAAATATATTTTTGAGACAGAGAGAGACAGAGCATGAGCAGGGGAGGGGCAGAGAGAGAGGGAGACACAGAATCTGAAGTAGGCTCTGGGCTCTGAGTTGTCAGCACAGAGCCGGACGCGGGGCTTGAACTCATGGGCAGTGAGATCATGAACTGAGCTGAAGTACGAGGCTTAACCGACTGAGACACCCAGGCTCCCCTACAAGCTCTCCTTTTATCCATCTCCAAATACGGGTGAGATCACTAGTCTGAACTCAAGTTCAAAGGAGAAATTTGAGAGCAAGCAGTAATTTAAGTATGAGAATTGGTAGGATAGGTGTAGACATGAATTTTAAAAAATCAATATGTAAGCATCTGGAATAAACTATTACCCCACCTCAGATATGTTTACTTCATGAATATAAGGACTAATATATTCTGTTGTTTCTATTAAGACTTGTCATTTTGCTTACACTTAAGTCATCCAAAAAGTTGACATCTGCCAAAAATGTAATCAATAATTCCAATGACAAACCTGAAGAACACTCTAAAAGAGTAGGGAAAATACTATAATTTCTTTCTGAAGTTCATAAGAAGAAACATAGACAGTCATCACACATTCAGATAAAATTATTATGTCTATCAGTGATAGCTTCATTAGTTTAATTAAAAAGAATTATTGAATTATTTAAGAACATATATAAGACTCATAAATAGAAAAGGTTGGGACTGTGGAAAAATTCCTTGATGAAAAGAAAAAAAATAAGGCATTTTAGGAAATAAAATTATGGATAATCATGCCATCTATGATGTTATTTTGTCAGAAACTGCTATTTCAGGATTGCAAGGGAGACTGAATGGGTCATGTCACCATGAGCAAAGAAGGGCACACACTTGGGACTTTGTCAACTACAAGGTGCTGCTTCTAATCACTGACCTATCACTTCTTGTATTTAAGAGCAAATATTTCAACTTTGATAAGTTCCCCAAATTAAGCTCATATTTCAATATCTTTCTTTTACATGTATTAAATATGTAATAAATATTTTTATAAATAAAAAATATAAAATGAAAAGTTCACAAAATTATTCATAACAAGTACTTCTTTCAATTTCCATTTCTTATTGCTGAGGAATTAGAAAACACGCTGAGGAAATTCCACAGATGATAAAAAAAATCGTATAATGTTCAAATGGCTCTTGCTTTCTTCTTTTTTATGAATCTGATTTGCAGTGTGTCATTGAAGGTATCCTTTTTGTCTACTGATTTTGTTGGGTCAAAGTAGAAATGTCTGCAAAGCCATCATGAAAAGGGCAACCTGTGGGAAGCACGGGGGCTAATTGTGTCTGTAAAAATCTAAGTACTCTAACATTCTTACTTTCATTTTCTGTGTTGTTTCATTCTTTACCACTCCTATCAAAACGCTGAAAAATATTCCTACTCTTTCACTTCAGCTGGAAGTTAATGTTGTCTCTGTGGGGATATTTATTTTTTACCAATAAGGGTTGTCACAAAATGTTTTATATTTCCTTGCAAAATACTCTGAGTGTGCTTGGAAGTAATAACAATGTTCTGATATTTGTTCAGCACCTAAGCAAAGAATAAGTTTCGAAATATGTGTTTTGATCTAGGTGATTCATTGGAAAGGAAATCCCATATCAAAGACAATGGCACATATCAAATTTAGAAATCTTACTGCTTCTCTCAGGCCGTAGTAAGGCTTTTGTCTTCTTGTTTTGGCTTCCACTTTCGTGAAGGGCCTTGAACCAGTCCCGCAGTCTGTTTGCCACTTCCCTGAACTCCAGGTCACTGCATGCTGAAAACAGAAAGAACCAACACAAATCTTGAATAATAACTTAGCACAATGCCAGTGCCAGTTCTCAAATTATCCCAATCAATGAAAAGTAACAATGAGTAAAAAAAGAAATATAACACAATGTTTAAGTATGTTTCAACTTCTTAAAAATGAAAAATACGTGTTTCAAACATAACAAGGTGTAATAAGATGATAACATTTTATTCAATAAAGGAAAATTATTCGCGGAATTCTATTTCCACTCAGGGGGATATAGCACTCGATTGAATGTTCTTATTATTAATATCACATAAATTCAGTTATAATATTTCTGTGCCAAACACATTTGTCACGGTAACATGGTAGATGATCTGGGGAAATAAAAGGTTGAATATTCAAAGTGCATACTTACACATTTATTATTGGCCATAGCTATTATAATTTGTTATGATTTATAAATATGCATTGGCATATTAAATATGTGTAGGAATTATCAATTATAAATATATGCTGTCTCTATTCGGTTAATTCTACATGTATTTTTAAGCATAGATAAAGAAAAGCTATCTTATTCGACATTAGGAAAGATGGTAAAATATTTAACAAAATGATATAAATTTCTACTTTAAGAATAAAGGGTTAGCAAACTTTGACATTTGGAACTTAATTCCTATTTTTTAAAAAAATACTGTTATCGGCCAATAATTATATTCTTTAGAATAGTCTCTATAATAAAGGGTAGTAGAATATGTTATTTATGTTATCTATGTGTGCATCTATGTGTATGTGTGTGATTGTGTATGTGAGATATTAATGCCAAAATATGGTATGTCAAATATAGTCATTTGTTGCCAAAATATTTTGAAAATATATGAAATACTTATTTACATTGTTTAGAGGACATTGTTACTGTGGGTCTAACTCCTCTGCAATTTCCTGAACTGACAAGCATTCTTTAATAGTACTCTTGTTCGTTTGTTAAAAATAAGTAATTTACATGCTGATTTATAAATGTTACATTACATTTACTATAAACTATATACATTATACCACTATGTGTATTATATATAGTGGACCATTTGTAATAAAATACAAAAAATATGTATAATATAATGCAACATAATTGAAGACCATTTCTTAGTATTACAGGGAATAAAATTCCAGATTAGTAGGACCTTCTAAGTACCTAGTAGGGTGGCTGATTCATACCAGCAAAGCATTGTGATATTTTAGAACAATGGAGGCAAAAATGAGATCCCACAAGCTGCCATAGGGAAGAGTAATAAACATTGTCATATACAAGAAACAAGGATTCAGAATATCTTAATTTTTCATTAGTGACATTGGCAGTCAGAACAACAACTGAAAAATTGCTTTGTATTTTAAACTGAGAATCCCATTTCCAGGAAAATCAGGTGAGAGAATAAGCTAGAGAGATCTTCTAATTTACGAGATTAAAAAAATTTCTTTAGGAAGCTACTGGAGGATGTGATACACCAGAGAACCAAGAAAGAGGATGGTCAAGACACAGGAAATAAAAGATTTAAGAGGTGGGGGGGGGAGGGATTTTTAGGGTAATGGTAGAGTCCCAGAATGCACGTGTTGTGCCAAGTGTAGAGGCAGATGGTAGTAGGTTTGAAAATCCTTGGTCAAGGGCAGAGCAATGTAAAGAATTCACCGCTATCCTTTCATCCGGGGAAAACAGTGAGTTACAGTGAATGTCCCAGAAGACGTCACTTTACAGATAGGATCTACAATGGCTGAGACTCAGTGATAAGATAGTATATAGTACACTCCTAATATGATTATTTACACTCTAGCCTGGTATCTCTGTTTAACTAAACATCTAGGCAACAGTCTCCTGCTATAAACTGTCACACTAAAGAAAAAAAAAAGCCCACTGAAAAAGAAGGATTCTTCTTCATATGCATGTATGCATCACATATCTCTCTGGAAGAATATACAGAAAGTGACCAAGACTAATTATCTCTAGTTAGAGGAACCAGATGAATATAGGGAAGTGGTATAAGAGAGTCTTATTTTTACCATTCATATTTTCCCCTTTTGATTTGTGTCTATATAGCTGTATTAATATTCAAATTCAAATTCAAATTTCTGTAAAAATTAATGACCATGAATTAATGCTTTACCTAGCAATTCCTTTTCTTAAAAATTATCATACAGTATACTACATATATACCAACTAACTTAAATTCTACCATATTATTTTACCAGCTCTCTTACAATAGCAAGTGTGTTAACAAAACTGTCCATCAGCAGTGGCCTGGTGAGATTATTCAGGTACATCCATCCAAGGCAGCTTTATAAATCATTAATAATGTTTAGAAGGTCATTATGTACTCATATAGACCTCAACCACAATATAGCTGTTTTTTTATAAAAACAAAACAAACACAATAAAAACATAAGGAAGAAAAGTATATTTAGTATGCTTCCATTTGCATAAACAGGTAGGAAAAGTGCATTTGTTGATATATGTTTAAAATATCTCTGGAAATACACATAAAAGATTGAAACATTGTCACCTCTGCAATGAGAATTGGATGGGAGGAGCATAGATTGGTGGGAGACATCAATATATGTACATTCATATTTTTAAGAGTTACAGCATATTAATTCATTACCAACTTTAAGCAAATGAAGATTTAAAGATGAAATTTAGTTCTTTATTTCCTTGGTCTATCTTATGTTTTTTTCTCCCATACTGGACCCAGCAAAGAGCAAAGCTTTATCCAATAAAATACCTGCTAAAGAATGATTAAGTTTGAACAGATTGGTATATATTTTCTTTTCTTGTGTTTGTAAATATAGCACTTATTATAGCGTTAATATAGTATTAGTACAGCACTTTAAAAATTTTACCCAAATATGAAACATCATATATATTTATTGTGTATCACACACACCTTAACTCGTTTCTTTCTTTTTATTTTTTATTATTTATTTATTTTTTTTGAGAGAGTGAGAGTGAGCAGGATAGGGGCAGAGAGAGAGAGGGGAGAGAGAGAATCTCAAGCAGGCTCCACACTGTCAATGCAGAGTCCAACATGGGGCTTGAACTCACAAACCATGAGATCATGACCTGAGCCGAAATCAGGAGTCAGATGCTTATCCAACTGAGTCTGCCCAGGTGTCCCTTAGCTTAAATTTCAATATAAGGTTATGCATATATTGTAATGAAATATTTTAGGACTTAAGAATCCTGCAGTAATAATTATAGTAATAACAAATAATATAATATAAATTATAAAATATAACAATGATAATAGCAGCTAGCACTGCATACTTACTGCTATTATTAAATTTATTACCATGTTTAATCCTTATAGAAATTCTATGATTATATTGGTATTGTGTCCATTTAAGTGTTAGGAAATTGAGGCATTGAGAGCTGTAGAACTAACTTGCCTGAGGTCAGACAGGTAACTGGCAGAGCCAAGTTATGAATTCAAAAATATGGAATTCAGTGTCCAAGGTTTAATCCTTATAGCAAACCAATAATAATAACAGCAAGAAAGTAGTATACTCCAACTTAGAAAAACAAGTCAAGCATTTCTTCACTCAAAGCTTATACATTTCCATTTCGGGAAGTTATGATTGTAGTGATGTGAGATGATCATTATTGTATAGACATCATATAACATATATGAAGTTAGCGAAACTTATTTTTAGAAGACAGTAAGTAACACAAAACCTGTAAAGGAATCACATGACTTCAAGTCCAATCTTTTTAAAAAAATTTTTTAATGTTTATTTAATTTTAAGAGATAGAGACAGAGCACGAGTCGGGGAGAAGCAGAGACAGAGGAAGACTGAATCTAAAGCAGGCTGCAGGCTCCGAACCTTACACACAGAGCCCAATGGGGGGCTCGAACCCATGAGCCGTGAGATCATGACCTGAGCTGAAGTCAGATGCCTGACTGACTGAGCCACCCAGGCGCCCCTAAATCCAATTTTTAATGCCAAAAAAAAAGTCACAGAGATCTCACTGAACAATAAGCTACAGTTTATGCTACTACATATTCTGGAGTAGTTAACAAGAGCCCCAAATGGAGGCTAGTCAGTAAGACTTCCCTTTTCTTCCTCTTCCTCTCCTCCTCCTCCTCCTCCTTCTTCTACTTCTTCTTCTTCATATTTTCTTAGAGAAGCTAACAGCGCCATTATTTTTTATGTCATGAGTCAAACTGTCCTTGTCACACACACAAAAAGGAAATGGCTAGTTTAAACAATATATAAATATAGCTTTATTTATAGAATGACATTTCTACTTTACTGGCTACCAAATCTTTGAGGCAGACATGTTCCAACTGAAGCAGGACCAGTCAGATCTCACTGTTGAAGTGTCTAAAAGTTGTCAGTGATTGACTACTGTTGTTTCCCACAAGGAGTCAATTGATGTCTTTTCTTCATATTCTCCAACAGTTCTACTACATGGATTCTCTTTCTAGAGATAATATCTTGCATTTATACAGCATGAAATGCCTTTAATGAGGTTTTACATTTGATTTTACTATCAAGCCTGGATGATTAGGTAACGGATTATGATAGTTTTTTTACTGCTATGGAAACTGAGATATGTAGCCAATAAAGCATATTGACTATTATAGCCAATAGTGAACTAAAACAGTACTTGGAACTCACTGATATAATTGTATTTGTAGTCAGGAATAAAAAACAGAATAATAAATCATAATAAACATAGCTTTAAACTAAAATTTTTTAACTTTATTTATTTATTTTGGGGGGGTTGTGGGCAGACAGGGAGAGAGAGAATTCCAAGAAGGCTCCACGCTGTCAGTGCAGAGCTCAACATGGGGCTCGATCCCACTAACTACGAGATCATGACTTGAGCTGAAACTAAGAGTCAGATGCTTAACCAACTGAGCCACCCAGGCACCCCTAAACTAAATTTGAATAAGAGAAAAGCTACGTTTCAATGTAATGTTCTTCAGTGGTGCCAAAATATTAATTAGAGCATGGTATTACATATAGAAAAAAACAAGAAGAAAGTTAAGAGATCTTGGAAATTTAAGTTATACATGTATTTATTTGTAGTCACACACATAATCACATATTTAGCAAGACAAAATATTTAATAGGATGGGTGGAGATAAAACCAAAAACAATGCAATAGTGTAAAATAAAAACAATAGAGATTAAAGAGGAAGAACATAAAAGAAAGAATAGAAGGTATGGAGGATTAGTTCCATATTTGATTTACAGAAGTTATTTAAAGAGAAAACAGAATTTGAAATTGAGAAAATCATTTCAAAATATAGAAAATACTTCCTATAACAGAAAGAGAGAAGTTTTCAGAGAAAGGGGGACTGCTGAGCTCTTAGGTGAATGAATTAAACATACACATATATAAACACCAAGTCATCTTTTAAAATTTAGAATATGAAATATAAAAAAGATTATAAGAGCATTCAAAAGAAAACAAAAATAAATAAACAAAAAGCAAGCAAAAGGTTATTACCACAGGCCAAGAATCAGTATCCCCAAAATCATTAGCAATAATGGATGATAGGCAAATGTGAAACAAGCCTTCAAAGTTCAAAGGACAATGGATTTTGATGTAGTATCTCATATCTGTTATTAGTAAGAAAATAGGACATAATAAAGGCATTTTCAGATATGCAAGAACTCAGGGATTTTTGCATCCCTTGCCACCATGAGAATGGGCCTCAGCAAAATGAGAGGACATTAAGAAAAGGACATGAGGTTCACAAAAGAGGCACTCCACTCAAGAAAAACTTAGAAGCATACTACTGAAACTACTTGCATAGTGCATCTAAAGATAGAACAGAGCTGATGGACAGTGAGAGGCAGAGTGTGATTTGACAAAAGAGTCTCTAATTGACAACTTGTGAAAAGTTATCATAGTCATGACACAGGCAGTTGGGATGTAAAATGGTAGACTACATTTAAAATGGATGCTAGTGATATTCTCCCTTGAGATAGAAAAAGAATGCATTATTATCCTACATATCCTACCATAAATTATCACTTGCAGTGAACAATATTTACATCATCATGATGCTGTAAAAATTGCTGGTATGCAAATTGACTCTTATAAAGAATTTACAGGAGACTTAACAATTGTTAGAGAGATGAATTCAAGTGATATCAACTTTGGCAATGAATACTCCAAGGATAGACACCAGAGAGAGTGGGGTGGGAATGAAGACACAGAAAGGGAGGCGCAGTAATGCTAACGTCCTCGTTTTACAACATGAGGAGACAAGACGTTCCTATGGAATTGGAAACAGGTGGTTAAATGTTTCTGGTTTTTTGCTAATATTTTTTGCTGTGTAAATTGTAATCAGTGGAACACTAGGAATAGTCACGTAATTATTTTGGAAAGTAGGAGGGAAATGAAATATATTCTCATTTATCAAAGCAGAGAACCTAAAGGTAATGTTTGAAGTTGATAAATAGCCATTTCCCAAATGAGCTAATCACCAGATGGGGAAAACCAGCAAGGCTTAAAAATGGTTACCTCTATGACCCAGGGGTGGGGATGAGAAGTAGGGCAGGAAGTTGATTGTTGACTTTCATTATAATCCCTTCCATACCTTTTGCCTTTTTAACCAGTAAGAGAGGGTCCCTCCCCTTCCTGCATTGTCTCTCTCCATGGAAACTGCTGGGCAATACTAAATGCATATTGTGGGCATAAGAGCTGAGGGGGGACAATTAACATGTATCAATCATACTTATTAAATCAAACATTGAGGTATTAGTTTCCTTTATAACACCTGTTAGGTTAGAGGATTTGTTGCCTCATTTCAAATCATAGTTATTTGGTAGCAAAGCCGGTACTTCTAATTCAGAACAATTTCTATGATGTCCAACGAGCATCTCTTCTCTGCCAATAAACAATAGAAGATATCAGTGACAGATCTACTCAAGGATACTGTGCATTCAACATTTTAGGTTTCTGACATTACCAGAGAAAATCACATTTAGTGAATATTGATGGAAAGATATTCAGAACATTTCAGTGCCTTCCAGAAGTCCAAGACATTTTCCTTTTGGAGGCCCTAACCAGCAGCATACATTAAAAATAATATTTTAGTTATGAAGTCTTTGCAAATATTTTTATAATTTTGCAGGTTGATTTTCTTTTGCCAACAATGAACTCATTTAATTTAAACTTGGCAATGATTTATCTGAAAGCATTGGGAAAAACAAGAATTCTTGCCAAATTAAAAACCACATACTTCCTGAAATTTAATTGTATTTTATAAATATACAATTTTAAATTTTATAAATGTAAAATTTTAAATTTTATAAATATACAATTTTAAATTTTATAAATGTAAAATTTTAAATTTTATAAATGTAAAATTTTAAATTTATAAATATAAAATTTAAAATTTAATGAGGTTGACATGTTTATAACTATTCAACATTTTAGTTTTCATTATTCATTTTTCTTTTCATTTTGTATTTTAGGGACAATAAATATTTTCTCAAGTCTCAAACACTTTCTATCTTTCTTTCCTTTTTTTCCCCAAACACTTTCATAGGCTCTTACATTTTCGTAGGTACCACACTCTCTGACTTTAAAAAAAAAATGCTAAAGTGCTCTTGATATGCTTATGTAATTAGGTCATCATTTATAAAGAAAGAATACTGGTGCCTGTCACTATGAGCTGTTGTTCATGGAAACACTGTTATGTAATAAGAATCTCAGATCTACATACAGACTTGCAGGCAGAGAGGAGGCGCTGGGAGGATTCAGATTGGTAGTGAAGTTCACACTGCAATTGTGTTCTAACTTCCAGAGAATGTTATCAGTTTTGTTCCAATTGTAGGTTTAGCAAACTGATTGTTATCTGTCTCTATTAGGCTTGATTCATTATGCTTTAAACAATCGCTCTCAGTCATCATTCATTCTTGCTAGATATTAAAAAATAATCACGCAGCGCCTGGGTGGCTCAGTCTGTTAAGCGTCCGACTTCAGCCGGGTCACAATCTCGCGGTCCGTGAGTTCGAGCCCCGCGGCAGGCTCTGTGCTGACAGCTCAGATCCTGGAGCCTGTTTCAGATTCTGTGTCTCCCTCTCTCTCTGCCCCTCCCCCATTCATGCTCTGTCTCTCTCTGTCTCAAAAATAAATAAACATTAAAATATATATACATAAAAAACCTAAAAAAATAAAAAATATTCACAAAAGGACTCAAACATATTTGGTACCTTCCCCTACCCCCACCCTCTCACACTGTGTGCTTTTGGTTAAGAGATTTTCCTAAGTCTCTGATTTTCTACGAAGTGAAGAAATGATACACCACCACACTTACTGCTGGTAAATAAAATGATTTGCCATCGCCCCTTCCAAACATTTGAAAGTGTAAGTGATTCTAATCATCTTCTTGATGGCACTAGGTTGAAGTGTGACTGTGAATGTGGTACTGTGAACACCCGCAGAAAACAATTATTCTAAAGGGCAAAGGATCTCAGTTTGAGTTGAGCTGAATATTTCCTTATAAGACCAGGTCTACTTCACAAAGAAAAGTCCAGCCAACGTCATGACCGATGTCTCTCAACATCAACTCCCGTACTCCCATACCATAGGCCATGGTGTCTTGAAGATGTGAAAGAGATTATGTAAGAGAAAAGGCTCCAAAGTGCATAATGTTTAAAGCCCATGAAAGTGTTTGAGACTTGAGAAAATATCTGTTGGCCCTAAAATACAAAATGAAAAGAAAAATGGATAATGGAAACTAAATGCTTAAAGAAGAGTAGGGAGAGTTTACTTCTTGTTGAACTCCACTTTTAATTATTTGAGTATGGATAATCTATCCTTGAATTATCCTTGTTTTTTATATCTAGCTGTGCCAGCACATAAAGACATAATTAATAAATATTTGATGAATAAATGACACAGATTTCCACATTTCTGAATGGTTTTATCACAAAACCTTATATATTTGTTTTATTTGATCTTTTTTTATCCACATTCAGACAAAGATGACTTCAAATATGTAAATAAAATGAAATTGCATAACTTTGAAAAGTCTTTCAGCGTTTGTGCGTGTGCATGACATATAGCTTATATCCTTTCAGAATCTCCATCATCTTTTTCTGAGTTCCAGTCACCCTTCATAATGACTGTTTCATGCTAGATTTTGAAAAGCCATTTATGAACTATCTAGTTGTTAGAGAATTTAAACTCTAGTTCATATTACGTGATGATGAAAACATTTTTATTTTTTACTTTTTTGTAAAGTAATTTTTACAGCAGCATGAAAAATCCATTTTTGATTACCAAAGTAAGAGATGCCAATTTTGTAAACATATACATTTTATAATGTATCTTAATAAGAATAAACATAAAGGCATATATTTAACACCACCACCAATAGGTAGTCAATGTTGCAATATTTACTTTGCTTATCTGCTATGTAAATTTTGCATAGCTTGGACTATGTCAGAAAAATAATTTGAAATCTTACTCCTTTGTATTACATATAAAATGATAGTTTTGTTAGGTTATTAAAACATCTGACAGCAAAATATATTGTAGATGCAAAACTTCCTTTATATGAATATATATCTTGTTTAAAATTCCCACAAATAAATTTTGTATGTAAGGAATACAATATTCTAATTTGTGTGCATATAAAAAAATAGGATAAACTTTTATTTAACAAATTATTGCCATCTTTTCTTATTTCCTTTAAAAAATCTTAGAAATAGAGTTACTGGGTCATAGAATATGACTATTTAATGGCTTTTGGTACATACAGACTACTTATTTCTGTAAAACACAAACTTAGCCTCACAAAACACTGTAAACATATTTACAATGTGCACTGTTTTAGTATTAATTAATTGATATTTTAATTTTTGAGAAACGAAGTAGTATAGATATGTAGTGATTTACACAAACTTAATGAAGGTTGGAAAAGTTCTCCAGTACAAAAATGGCTTGAGTTAACATACTTATCTAGGACAACCTAACTCAAATGAATATAGCATGCATAGTCTATAGAAGAACTTACATCACACAGTGAATGAAAAGATAGAAGATCCCTGAATACCTCCCAGGAATATGTTCATTAAACTTCAAAGTAAATGGCAGTTTCTACATTCTGTTCAATTGTTAATTATGTTTTTAACCTGAAGTCTGGTCAGAAAGCTATTCCGAAGACAGAATGTAAAAATATATGCATTACTGCCTCCAGGGAGACAATACATACAGGAAACACAAAGAGCATCTAAATTAGAGGGGTGCCTGGGTGGCTCAGTCGGTTAAATGTCCAACTTTGGCTCAAGTCATGATCTCATGATTCATGAGTTCGAGTCCTGCTTCGGGCTCTGTGCTGATACCTCTGAGCGTAGAGCATGCTTTGGATTCTATGTCTCCTTTTCTACCTGCCCCTCTCCCGTTTGCACGCTCTGTCTCTGTCTCTCTCTCTCTCTCTCAAAAATAAACATTAAAAATTTGTAAAAGGACATCTAAATTAGAGAAAATATAAGTTAGAGAAAAAGAGAACATGTCCTGGCTAATAAGTAAATGATGCTGGACACCTTGCAGGTGTTTTAGAATGTTTTCTTCAAGAATCAATAGTTCAAAACCGTATGAGAAAATTTAAAAGCAGAGAGACTGAAGATGTTAGAGAAAGAAAGGACAAGAATAGCACGAACTCAGAAAAAGATCAGCATGTCTCTGACATTTTGAAAAAAAGGAGGATGCCTCATCAAAGAAAATCTGGAACCTTTGCCTTAAATAAAGAGGAATTGAAATTTAAAAGAGAACATATATGTAAATAGAAACGTACACATATACACACAAATGCCTAATTATAGAATAGAATGCAGAGAAGTCACATTTAGAGCAGGGTCCAATTTTAAATTATGCCTTTATTAAAAAGCTCAGTTAAAATTTCCTCCAAGCACTGTCACAGAGAGACAGAAGGATTAGGGGAGATCCTCTTAGACAAAAGTAAAAAATCAGGTAAGTTGCCCTCCAAATCCTCTCTGACAAACACAAACATACACAAGCACCCACCCATATACATCTTAGAGAATGGTTCCTTACCAAGGATTATTTCAGTCTGTGTGAGGGGTGCGTTAAAGCCCTACTGAAATTTGTAAGTGATAAATTACAAAAGGGAAACCATGAGTCTTCAACATTGTGATAAATCACACAGTTTTATTAAAACATGAGCTACAATTTCTATAGCCATTAAAGAATATTGATGTCCACAAGTGTATGTGAAACTTTCTGATTCATAAATAATTTTCTTTTTAAGAAGTAGCCTAAGGATTGAGGTGTTTTATTCTGAGAGGCATTCTGTTCAGACATTAGAGGGCACACATTGAATGGATGAGTCTCCAAGCAGGCATTTGGGCAGTAGTAATACATGATTCATTACCTGCTGACAGTCAGTGGCATTTAGGGTTATAAAAAGGGCTCTCTGAATAGCAGGAGCAACAAGGGACAGGATCAAGCAACGCAGTAGCATTCTAGGCAGACGTCTTAGAGATGACAAACTTTGTTGGAATATTTAATGTCCTACACAACATGGATAAATCCATTTCTGTTAGGCGAGGAGGAGAATAAATATCAAGTTGTGTCAACGCTTTTGAAACTAAAGCATTTGAACCAATGTATTTGAGACTTCAAATATCTGCTGATATTTTCTATTTTTTAGCTGAGAGTTTCTATTAACGGAACATTACACCAATGCATAAACTGATCTTTGATATTTAATAATAATATAACCAAAAGGCTATTATTATTCCATGACGGGAGTTATTAATTTATATTTCTGGAGGGAACAGTGAGATATTTATGTCACTCATCTAAATATATAAAGAATTATTTCTATTCTTTTATTAAATGCAGATTAACTGAAGAGTTCATCAGAGTGAAAAAGCCTTAACTAACTTTGATAACTATCCCATATTTATTTGGAAACCACAGACCATGAAGTATTCTATAAAACTGAAGGGAAAATGGGTTTCACTAGCAGCTTCTGTGGGATGAAGGAGTTTTAAGATTATTCTCACTGGTGAAGGGTGGTTATAGCACCCCGCTGTTATCTTCTGTTGGATTTAGGACTCCATGAGATCATATGACTTAAAGAAAATGCTTAGTAGGTATACTGGTTTTCCAGGGCTGCTATAACAAAATATTATAGACTGGGTGTCTTAAACAACATAAATTTATTTTCTCACAGTTTTGGATGACAGAATCCAAATCAAGGTGTTGACAGATTTGGTTCCTTCTGACAGAAGGCATCTCTCCTTGGCTTGCAGATGGCTGCCTTCTCACTGCGTCCCCACATGGTCATCCCTCAGTCTGTGCAAACTGTGTCTTCATCTTCTCTTCTTATAAAGACATTGGTCACATAGGATCAGGACCTACCAATCTGACTTTATTTCGCCTTAATCAGCTCTTTAAAGACTCTGTCTCCAAATACAGTCATATTCTCAGGAACTGGGAATTAGGACTTCTACATTCATGAATTCTGAGGGACACAATTCAGATTGTAACAGTAGACATGCATTGAGCTGATGGCACATTATCACAGTGCCACAGAAAATAATTCAAATACCGAAAACTCCCACGGTGGAGGTTAAAAAGCTCTTCTCAAATATATGTTTACCAGTATGTTTAAAATCTCTCTACAGTTCTGCATTTAAAAGTATCACTCACAATTGTATATCGAAGAAAGCAATAAGAAAAGAGAGCATACATTCCCCATTTGTTTCCAAATTGATTTCTAATCACTGCCAGCATGAGAAAAATACACTGATTAAACAGTGTATTCTACTACAGCGCTTTCCCCATGCCTCACAGATCACATTTTTTGTTACATTTCGTTTCATGAAAAAGGATTCCATGGTGAAAAGAGTTAAACACAGAGCTGCGAAAATTTTAAATATATTTATTTTCTGCATAATTTATCAAGAATTTGATTATTCTCTGGGGCCTCGGGGTGGCTCAGTCGCTTAAGCATAAGACTTTGGCTCAGGTCATGATGTTGCAGTTTCTGAGTTCGAGCTTCACATTGGGTTCATTGCTGTCAGCCTGTCAGCACAGAGCCTGCTTCAGATCCTCTGCCCCTCTCTCTCTACCTCTCCCCCACTTGCACTCTTCCCAAAAATAAATATTTTTTAAAAAAGAATTTGCTTATGCTCTCAACCAGCATGTATCTCTAAGAGTGATAAAATGCATTGCACTACCAAAAATTTATTTATTTACTTTACCAGAGCCACATTTTCTTGTGGGCAAAAATGTTCTATGAAGATATATATCTAAATAGATACAGATAGATAGAGATAGAGATAGAGATAGAGACAGAGATATACAAATACATATACATAGAGATATACATAGATGTGAATATAGATAATAAATTTACCTTAATAAAAGGTAAATAGAATTATATCTATCTTATCTTTTACATGAATGCCTAATCTTCTGCAAAGCACAATTAATAAATATGGTAATAAATTGGACTTCAAAAATTATTGTTGGATAGATGGATGGATAATTAGGTACATAAATGGAAGCTATCGCGCTATTCCATTTTTGTTAATTTTCTGTGAGATTCTTCTTTTGTAGGTCTGGAAATTTTGAGTATTCATAAAATATATTTGACAGTACATATATTTTGGAAACATAATATTACATTATACTGGGTTTTCTTTCCTTTTGGATGATAATTTATGTTCACATATAGATCTACAAATAGTAAAAACAATAGTGCTATCTGATTTGATAGATGAGGTGAGGTAATGCAGATCCATTCATATTATTATTTTATCTGATAGACTAATGGATTAATCTTTAATGGCAAAGATAGACATTAAAGGTTGTAGAAGGTTAGACAGTAATCAAAAAATGCATATTTAAACAGATAAATTCCATTTAGGAACCTGCCAAGAACTGCTTTTACTCTTGCATAATATTAATAGAAGGCATGCCTGCTATTACAATCAATTCTAGTAGCCATTAAGAGAATTACTGTAGGGTAAAAGTGAAGTCATAACCACAAAGGTTGGTATACTCAGCAATCATCTGAAATAATAAAAACTAACGGGCTTAGCAAGAGCAACATATATAAATATGAAACAAGTGGAAGGATTTTTAAGTTTACAAAACCCTACATGTTTCAGAAAATCCCTTACAATAAACACTATTTAAATGGTGTAACCAATTTTCTTTCACATATAGCAAAATATATCATCTAATACTGCATTAGATGCAATTGCTGTTCGTAGGAAAGCACAATAAAACATTAATACATCGGTACTCCCTATCCTGGATTCAAAGGTAATTGAGACTTGTAGAAAAGTAGTGTTATTTGAAAGTAATGTTGATAAAAATGGTTAAATAATGCAATATTGTTAGCATGTATGTATATTTTTCTTAACTACTATCTTATTTCTACTTAAATAGTATATATATAAGAAATATGGAACAGTTAAATGTATTTAACTTCAATATAATTTGAATCTACAAATTAGAAAATGTCCTTATATAAATATCTTAAAGTACTTTATAAGTCTCCAGGCTTTGTTGTGACCACAATATTAAATAACTTAAATCTTTTGATTATCAGCACTGTGTAATGCTACACATTTGAAAGCTTCTTTTTTGCATTTTGCCATAAGTGAATAATTTTGTTTCAAAAAGGTCATCTCCTTGGAGATTGTTTATTTCTTAGGCACTTTACCCATAATTGAGAGGAGTTTCCACCAGATGGAGGATGATGCTTCTATTTTGCATGCAAATGAGCCAAGTTATACAATGGTGAAACTGAAAGGCTATTTGCATGACTTTCAAAGAAATATTTCTGATAAAATAAAATATTATTTAAATACCCTTAAACACCATTAATCCTATTTGTATCAAATATATGACTGTATCAGGTATGAAAAATTTTATTAAAATTTAAAAATATATGATTATTTGGATTATCAGCATCTTTTATTATGATTTATTTATCTCAAAATATGCATTACTATGATTGTTTCAAATGCTTGCAACACTAACTAAAGCAAGTTTTAGTAGTATATCTATATCAGATTTGAAAATTAATGAGAATCCAGCCATGTGCCAGACCAAGCATCTGTACTTCATTGTTGAGTGTTTCAAATAATAAACAACTTATTGTAGGTGACACCAGTTCCTTGGAGAACGGAAGGAAGTCACAAAACTCTCAAGGTGCTTCATGACTAGCCACAGGATTGTGATTATGCATAACAACTGAAAGGAGGGGTGCCTGGGTGGCTCATTCGGTTAAGCATCCAACTCCGGCTCAGGTCATGATCTCATGGTTCGGAGGTTCGAGCCCTGCGTGGGGCTCTGTGCTGACAGCTCGGAGCCTGGAGCCTGCTTCAGCTTCTGTGTCTCCCACTCTCTCTCTCTGCCCCTCCCCGGCTTCTACTCTCTCTCTCTCTCCAAAATAAACACACATTAAAAATTAAAAAAAAAAAAAAACTGAAAGGAAATCATGGCTGATGGATTCTTGAGGTAAGATGGGTCATACTGTCATCTTCATTATTGGGGTTTCTTGCCTGTTCCAGATACAGAGTGATTGTAGAATAAGTCATGCCTGGAGTTATGAGAGCTCCATCATGCTACTGCTATGAATGTTGTGCCTGCCCTGTGCCCTTTATTTATTTATTTATTTTTTAGCAAAGTAAAGATATAATAAATTAAACCTATTGGTCTCATTAATTTGAACATCACTGTGAACTCAGGACTACTGAGGCTAGAAAGCAGAGTGAACACTATACTTAACAATATAGTTTGATTACACTTGCATTTCTGTTAGTTTCATTTCCCAATACTACCATTTGAGAAGGACATATAACATGAAAAAAAAATTAAAAAATAATAATCATCTATTTCAACTGTTATATTCACCAAATGAGAAGGAAAAAAGTTCTTGGTATCTGTATTCTTTCCCAGAAGGTATATACTTTCTAACTCTTGATCCCGGACAGCATTTGAGTTTTATAATATTTCCTTTGTTCTAAAATTTTCTTTCCATGAAAGTTGATAGGATTTTCTTAAGATGTTCTCCTACCTCTTAGTCTTGAATTGTAACTGCTGGCAACTCAGGACCGTTCCTTCCTTCTATATTTTCTAGCGTGTAGCAAGACTTTGAACTGCATTTCCAGAATCCCTACCAGCATGCTTCCATACTAGCTTCCACTCAGCCAAGACTTCCACTATATTTGGAATTCAGAAAAGGAACGGTAATGGTATTTTTATTGCTCTAGTAGGAGCAAGCTAACTTAAGAGCTGATACATGTGAGGTTTCCCAGCTGCCCTTCTGAATTTTCTTTTCCTAAAAATCATACTCACCTCTAGTTTATTTTGGTACCCACCATCTCACTACCTGCTAGCTAGAAAAACACAAATCCAGTATCTGCCTTCTTTGACTTTTATTTCTCCAACACTTTCAGTGATATGGCAATATATCATATTACCTTAAAATACCTAGAGTGGTTCAAGTATTTCTTTTTTTTAATTTTTTTTTAACATTTATTCATTTTTGAGAGAGAGGGAGAGACAGAGCATGAGCGGGGAAGGGGCAGAGAGAAGGAGACACAGAATCTGAAACAGGCTTCAGGCTCTGAGCTGTCAGCACAGAGCCCACCGCAGGGCTAGAACTCACAAACTATGAGATCCTGAGCTGAGCCGAAGTTGGACGCTCAACAGACTGAGCCACCCAGGCGCCCCTCTTTTTTTTTCTTAAATGTTTATTTATTTGAGAGAGAGAGAGATTGAGAGAGAGAGAGAGAGAGAGAGAGAGAGAGAGAGAGAGAGAAGGCACGAGTGGGGGAGGGGCAAAGACAGAGAGGGAGACACAGCATCTGAAACAGGCTCTGGGCTCTGAGCTGTCAGCACAGAGCCCAACATGGGGCTCGAACTCGGGAATGGTGAGATCATGACCTGAGCTGAAGTCGACCGCTAAACCCACTGAGCCACCCAGGCACCCCTAGGTTCAAGTATTTCTAACTGAGCCCGTCTATAAAGTCCTCATGTACAGACAGGGGCAAAATGGGTTCCCTTGGGACTAAAAGTATTTCTGTTTGGCAACATGAAAATCTCATTATTCCTCAAATAGAACAAAGTCATTTTGTTCTCACTTTAACATAAGAATCAGTACAATAGACTATTGATTTCAATGACCTTTTTAACAAATATCTGGTATTAGTAAATAGATATAAATTTGTTTTGATACAGCCTGCGAGTTTAAAAAACTAGAGCGACAAGAAAACATGGGAATTGAAATGCATTTAGATGAAGTATAATAAAGTTCATAGAGGAATTTTGTTACACATCCCTCATTTATGATGACCTTCAATAGTGAACGATAAATGGACGAACATCAGTAGGCTGCTGTGCCTGGGAAGAAATGTGTACTTTTTCTTTCTTCCGTTCTTTGCCTGCTTGCCTGACCTCCCCCCCTTTCCTCTTTCTTTCCATCTTTTGATCCTTTCACTACTCTTAGGCAAGCTAATATAAAATGTCATTATGGACAACTGATCGGAAAAAATGAAGATCTTTTGTCAAACAGATCATATACTGTAGTGCCACTTCCTTTCGCTGCATAAGCAATCCTGTAACAGAAAAGAGTTAGGGGTCCTCAGAAAAAGAGAGAGGAGATAGAGATTCTTGACACAAGAGAAGTCATTTTAGGCTCCCAACTATTTTCTGTGACCTATGCCCTACCTGCGCCAGCACACTTCTGGCAGAACTTCCTAGGAGGTGTCAGAACTACAAAGAAATGCAAAAACCACAGTAGTTAAGGATTCTAAGGGAACAAAGGGAATGAAAAAGCTAACAATCTGTACCAGGCCTGGAAACAGCCTAACCAAATCAGAGACAATAAATCAGTAGTAAAACTCACAGGGCTGTCTCAGAAGTCAGCAAGACCCTTCACTCCTTGCCTGAGATAGGGAGACCAAGACCCCATCCAGTTTATACTGGCTCTGGAGCAAGTCCTTAGCCCCTCTCCCTGGTCTGTCCATTACCTCTACTTCACTATGTTTAAATCTCCACCCAAGGGAGAATGCAAGCTTCATCAACAGGAGACATATGTATGACACATTTTCTAAGTCCACATGCCTGCTGCAACCTTATGTCTACCTTTACCTGTGACAACAAAACTCCCTTCTGAATATTCATCCTAACTCTGAATAAAAGGAGCACACTCACCCCCACTCAGGGAGTCATGGATTGGAAATCATTCCCATGATCTTCTTATTTACTGCAAATCGCGTTTCTTTTGGGTGACAACTGCCCGTGTTGTAGTCCATACCTATAACTCACCAACAGGCGAACTCGTGTGAGTTTGGTTACAACTATAATTAACTTAATCTTCTTTTTAGGTTCTTATTCTTAATCTAGTCACTTTAGGCATTCTCCTGTGTTCAGTGTTCTTTCTACTCTGGCTAATATGAGAACAAAGATAATAAAGAATTTCACGTGCATTTTGAGAGATATTTATGGTTATTACTTTAACTATGGGCCAATGTGGAGGGGTGCTGAAAGGGAATATGCTTTGAGTCAGAGAGTTAAGGTTCAAATCCCGCTTTCATTTTAGGCAAAGTATTCTCTGGGGTTTATGCTATTGCTTACTCTTAAAATAGAGCGAATAACATTATCTCACTTTGTTGATGTAATGAACAATTGACAGAATTTGTGACTAAGAGAAAAGCAGCCCCCAAGAACTGACGACGGCCGGGCACTAATGTTCCTAAGAGTTGGTATGGCCTTATAACTAAGCTGTGTTCTTTCACAGAACAGAACACCAGCAGACAAGGCCACTCTGTGACCATGACTGTGCAAGCTAAAAAGTGAGACTACTTCTATAACCATGTCTGAGCACAGACAAAAACAAATATTTCCCCATACTACAAAATTGGCCAAATACCCCACTGTCTCTGCCTTTCGTAATACGGAGAACGGCCACAGTTTTATCAATTACAACTTTAGTTTTACTTCCTTCCTCTCATTTTATTGATAACAATTATGAAGCAAAACAAACATGGGATTATGTTCTCTTCCCTCAGTATCTAATCCAGAGCCAAGTCCCAGTTTTCAGAATACTTTCTAAAACCATTTAACACAAGTCCAAAAGTGCATTCTCCTTTATTGTAATGAGCCAAAGAACCTACTTTTTTGACTAACCGTGTGCACTTGACAGTCTTTTGATAGAGAGAATTGACATTGGGATAAAGCTTATAAAACATGGTAATGTATCATTAATGTTAGTTTCATTTAATCTTTACATTTCAGTCAAGTATATGTGTTGAATGGTTCTTGTTGAGATACTAGGCAAATATTCTCTTCTGCCAGCAATATCATGGAGATATTAATAGAACCTGTGAATGTGTGTATGTATTGGGGCGGGGTACTTCTTATAGCCATGAAATAGATTTAAGACATTTTAGAGATTTAAATGACAAATCGGGATCCTTATATTTACAATCCAAACTATGAAAATAATCACATGCCCACTGATGAGTTCATAATTTATAAAATTTTATAATTTTATGATTTTATATAAAGCTTCATAGTATCTAACTTTTTAGAAGTATTTCCACATACGATTCTTGTTTTCTTCAGTTACTTGGTCCAATGCAGTTCATGTAAATTTTTAAAAGTTTGTCATTTTCCATAAAAACTCACCTAGGATTTTGACTAGCGTATCATTTATTTCAAAGATCATTTTTTTAAAGTTAATTCCAGTATACTCAACAAACAGTGTTATATTCGTTTCAGGTGTACAAAATAGTGATTCAACACTTCCATATATTACACAGTGC